>NC_137160.1:16869133-17579133 GCF_951394435.1 Stenella coeruleoalba
TTCCCTGGCAGTCCAGTGGTTAGCACTCAGCACTTTCACGGCTGTGGCCCAGGTTCAATCCCTAGTTGGGGAACTAAGATCCCGCAAGCTGTGCAACGTGGCCAAAAAAAAAGTTTCTATACTTTTAGAAATAAAATTAATTTTAAGCTAAAACACTCACCTTATTTTTCAGTTTATACTTCTACATCAGTATGACTTGCTGTTTATTCCAAGTCTACCATCAGTTTTAGTAATTCTACCATTAACAACCATGTCATAAAATCAGACCATGACTAAATGCTTCATTACTACTCACTTCACACCATTGATGGACGAATGTAGTTCTGACATGAATGTCTGTTCATATGTTTGTGTACTTTGACATAAGATGAAACTGAAACGATGAAGATGGATGTTGGAATTTCATTCATTTATCATGACACGAGCGACGTCTCTGCTCAGTCAACTGTTTATGTTACCAGTAAGTCTTCTGATCAACAGTAGGCTATTAGTAGTTACGTTTTGGGGGAAGCAAGTTAAAGTTCAAGTTAAATGTGAATTTTTGACTACACGGGGGTCAGCACCACTAACTCCTGTGTTGTTCAAGGGTCAATTGTAGTTTGATTGTCACAATGTACACTTTCCTTGTCATAAATTTTGTAACTTTTACTATCCTTTTAACTAATTTTCTATATTTTTCACTTTCTACAATTGCATGTATCATTTTTAAAATCAGAAAAAATTTTAAATGCTAATTTTCTTACGTTCTTAAAAAACTTTTTTTTTGATGTATAGTTGATTTCCAGTGTTATATTCCAAATGCTAATTTTAAAAGGTGCCACAGCCTGTAGTTTCCTTAGCTCATCGTTCTGGACATAAAGTTTGCAAATTAAGGTATTGAAAGCATTTCTTCAAAGGAATGCTCCTCTAACTTTATAAAAAGAAGTAATAGGGGACTTCTTTGGTAGCGCAGTGGTTAAGAATCTGCCTGCCAATGCAGGGACACGGGATCAATCCCTGGTCCAGGAAGATCCCACATGCCACGGAGCAACTAAGCCCGTGAGCCACGACTACTAAGCCTGCGCTCTAGAGCCCGTGAGCCACAACTGCTGAGCCCACGTGCCACAAGTGAAGCCTGCATGCCTAGAGCCCGTGCTCTGCAACAAGAGAAGCCACCGCAATGAGAAGTCCGCGCACCGCAACGAAGAGTAGCCCCCGCCTACCGCAAGTAGAGGAAAGCCTGTGCGCAGCAACGAAGACCCAACACAGCCAAAAATAAATAAATAAATTTATTTTTAAAAAGTAATAAAAGGCGGGTTTCCCTGGTGGCGCAGTGGTTGAGAGTCCGCCTACTGATGCAGGGGACACGGGTTCGTGCCCCGGTCCGGGAAGATCCCACATGCCGCAGAGAGGCTGGGCCCGTGAGCCATGGCCGCTGAGCCTGCGCGTCCGGAGCCTGTGCTCCGAAACAGGAGAGGCCACAACAGCGAGAGGCCTGCGTACCGCAAAAAAAAAAAAAGTAATAAAAGGCAAGATTCGGTTTACCAAAATTGACTGGCGGTCCAGGGGTTAAGACTCCATCTTCCAATGCAGGGGATGTGGGTTCCATCCCTGGTCTGGGAACTAAGATCCCACATGCTGCATGGTGAAGCCGGGGGAAAAAAATTAAGAAAATAAAATAGTTATGCACAGAACTTTGCATTAGGTACAGTAAAAATAGAGGCTGGTGGGAAATAGTTAAAATTACAGTACAAGTTTATTTTTGGAAACCCATGAAAATTTTCTAAAGGGGCTTTTAAAAATGTAACAGAAACAGGCTGGGCCCGTGAGCCATGGCCGCTGAGCCTGCGCGTCTGGAGCCTGTGCTCCGCAACGGGAGAGGCCACAACAGTGAGAGGCCCGTGTACCGCAAAAAAAAAAAATGTAACAGAAACAGATGCACTATGGAGGGAAATTTGTTCCTTCAGTGGTGCCACTGAAACCGAGGGTAATCATCAGTTAGATCCGTTCCACCTGTAACCTGTCTTCACCGATTAAGCTTGTTTTCTTTAATTGTTGCTACAAAAACTCACATGTCCTCCAAGCAGTGAGTAACCTAAATAATAAGATGTTTGCCCAGCAGCCTTTTAAGACTGGTTAGGACCACCGACCCTCCAACTGGGCACGCACAGGTGTCTGCTTGGTGACATTTTGATAACAGAGGACAAAAACCTCCATCCTCAGATCACCCTGGTACCACCATTTTCTGAATATTCGTCCTGTGAAGAAGCCTGTAGCTTAGTTACACCTGCGCAGAAGGATTACCTCACCGTTTTCTTATTTCCAATCACCTTTCCCCGCCCTCCCCATGCTCCCCACGCCTCAGACTGACCTGCTTCCTTGTCTCATAAATACCCCAAGCCCCTTGCCTTCTGGGAAGTCGATTTGAGATTTGTTCTCCTGTCTCCTCGTTTAGCTGACTCATAAACCATTTCTCTGCTGCAAATTTCCACGTCTCAGCCTTTGGCTTGCTGCGCACGGGACAAACGAACCTGGCGGGTAAGAGCACCTTACAATCCAGCACCTGTTTGGAGGATGTTGAAAGATTCACTCTGTCACAAGTTACCGGATGATACTAGGAAGTGAGGTACAGTCTTTTAAGAATAACGGCATCTTTGTTCTTCATTACATTTTCTGCCATTATAATCAATAGATTAAGTGGTCTAAAAACAAAAGTGACGTTCTGCTAAGGGCTATGAGAATTATTCAAAGAAAGGTGTTGAGGAAAATAAAACCAAGCCTATCATGTGACTTTCATAATTCACTATCTTTCTTCAGACTTCGCTGCTTTTGCTCTGCCGTCTCTCAAATCCTGATTTCATCCCAATTCGCTCTTTTCTGACGACTTTTGGCTCTCAGATTTTTTCCTACCCTATTTCAAGCTTGATTATGACTGTCTCCTATTCTCTTTAGAAAATGTTTTTTTACCATAATATATCTATCAACCCCTCAAAAAGTGCTATGTCCCTGTTTATTAATAACCCCTGCCCCACGGCACATGAACCAGAGTTGAGCAAAGAATTTACACTGGAAACATCTTGTAGACTTGAATTGATTTGATTCTCCTTTTGCGGGCAAATTTAGGATTATAAATTCCTCTTTGCCTTAATCTGTAATATTATTCTGGGCTCGATGGCTCTGCCTAAAGGACCAGACCCTTCAACTATAACCCAAGACTTTTTTTTTTAATCAAATTCAGACTATTTACAATTCACAAGCCACATCTCAAATAATTGACTCTTAGGCTTTATTTTCTCCCATTCAGAAAGCCCCCTCCAAGCCCCCAAAAGAAGAGGAAAGGAGGAAAAGGCAATGAATATGATTCCATTTCCCCAGCCCCTCAGCCACCAAGTGGAGCAAAAATACAAAAACATTCTGGGAAAGATAGAAATGCTAGTGTTTGCCTCTGAAGGAGAAAGAAAGAGGAGGGGCGGGGGTGTCTCTTGTATCTGCAGTTTTTGGGAGCAAATGAGGCTAAATTTTATTGTGCATTAAATCTGGGTGGTGGGTGCAAGAATGCTTACCATATAAATTACTGGATTTTCAATTAAGAACAAAAGAAGGCGAGAGAAGGTACTAAAACTTACATGTTGATCAATCAGAGAACTTGGGGTCTTAGCCCCGCATCTTGCCTGGAAATCACCTCCTCAGGTGGAAAGCTATACTCTTCAGAGCTCAGGGGGGTCCTTAAATTATATATAGATACAGGATAAATGCAAATCCTGAGACAGTGTTGCAGTAACTTGTTGGGTATGTGCTGAGCCCAGTTCTTCCCACAAGGCTGGTGAAAACTGTGAGCCAGCATCCCGGATAGAGAAGGTGAAAGTGCTTGATTCATTCAAGAGGGAACTCGCAAGAGCATTACAAAAGAGCTTAGGAAATTCAGCATGAAAAAGGAGCCATAGGGCTTCCCTGGTGGCGCAGTGGTTGAGAGTCCACCTGCCGATGCAGGGGACACGGGTTCGTGCCCCGGTCCGGGAAGATCCCACATGCCGCGGAGCGGCTGGGCCCGTGAGCCATGGCCGCTGAGCCTGAGCGTCCGGAGCCTGTGCTCCGCAACGGGAGAGGCCACAACAGTGAGAGGCCTGCGTACCGCAAAAACAAACAAACAAACAAACGAAAAATGAGCCATAGAAAAATATACCCCAGCAGAGAAAACATAAGCAACTCCAAACTACAGGAAGCTAAAGAAACAGTACGGGTTTCCTCCCCACCATAGGGTTTCTGAGAAAAGGCAGTATCATACCAATGGTCTCAAGAACGCTGAGCATTCTCAGTCTTCAACAAGCAGAAATATTGCTGTTACTATTCCCTGGAATAAGAAGATATGCCCCACTGACAGATGTGGAATGTGACTTGGCCAACTAAGACATGCCCTCTGGGAGTGTGAGTTGAAGTGGAATTAAGAGCCAGCCAGGGCCCCAAACCACTTACTCTGTTTCTGATTCACACAGAAATGAGTGTTACTTAGGAGCAATCTGATGTTGACGCTCTTGGCAGAAAACCAAAGGGCCCTTTCCAGTTGCAAGCCATTTCTTTGGAAGCATCTATAGGCAGTGGATGACTGTCTACACAGATAATGTTGAAGAGTGAATTGAACCTCTTGGCCCCCACAAGGGGTCCTGTTGGTCTGTTCTGCTTGATTTACACATTGGACAGCTGCCTGGTTTTCCTGCTCTGCCCACCAAATGGGACCTGGTGGAGCTTCTGGGCCATAGCCAAGCGAACCAAGGCCCTCTACTCTCTGTCTGGTTCATCTTGCTGCCCTCATCTGCACCCGCTTCTGTATCTCATGAGACTTCACCAGCACAAGTCTCAGTGATGGGGCATGGAATCCATTTTCTTTGCCATCAGCCCTGTGTTGCTGTGATTCCAAGGGGCCCCATATCTCAGAGCACTGTGGTTATGGTACCCTGAGGACACATCACCACTTCCTGGGACTGGCTTGAAAGAGTCTGGCACTGAGCAATTTGTGGTTCCAGGGGAACTACTGATGGCCACCACCCCCAATGGGCTAAGCCTCTTATGGTGGCAGAGTTAGTCCTCATCCCTCTGCAGGTGACTCTTGATCTCCCTGTAGCAAATTGTGGTCTCATCCTGTCTGACCTCTTCCAGGGATGGCTCAACCTCACCCAGGAACAGAGTCTCCCTACCAGACCTTCAGTATTGCTATAGAACCCCAAAGACGCCAAAATAACTCTGCCTCTAACACGAGTATTCCACCCTAGGTGGGATCATCTATTTCTGAAAGCTGATACTTTTTGGTCACTTACTATATCCTGAACTTCCTTGCATGTCTGTACATATACTGTGTGCCAGGCATTGGCCAGGCCTGGAGATACAGCCCCTTGGAGTTTACAGGTTATGTTATAACAGCTGCTCAGCCTTTGATTCTTTATCTACTGTCCTACTGATGGATATTTCGGCCATTTTCAGTGTTTTCATGGCTACACACTGTCTTGCGATGCACAGCCTTATACTTACATCTTTGCACAGTTGTGTGCTTCTGTACAGAAGCAGAATTCCTGAAGCAGAATTGCTGGATCAAATGGAATGCATTCTTAAACTTTTAAAATCAATTTTGTTGAGATATAATTTACATACACTAAAGTGACCTATTTAAAATGTACAGTTTAGGGAATTCTCTGGTGGTCCAGTGGTTAAGACTCTGTGCGTCCATTGCAGGGGAGGTGGGTCTATCCTGGTCAGGGAACTAAGATCCTGCATGCTACGCAGCACAGCCAAAAAAATAATAAATGAAACGTACAGTTTAAAAAGTTTTAATAGACTATATATGAATATATACATCTGTACACACACACATCTGTGGAAATCTATATCTGCAAAACCACTAGCATAATTAATACACAGAATATTGTCATCACCCCCCAAATTTCCTATTTGCAGTTTGTTCCTCCATCCATTCCCTGAACCAGGCAAACATGGATCTGCTTTCTGTCCCTATAGATTGGCCTACATTTTTAGATTAAAAAAAATGGAATTATACAGTGTGGAGTCTGGTATCTGGCTTCCTTTGAGATACATCCATGTTGCTGTACGTATTAGCAGTTCCTTCCTTTTTATTGATGGGTAGTGTTCCAGTGGCTGGAAAGGAAGGTATGGGCATGCCACAATTTATTTATGTATTTTTCTGTGACATACCCTTGGGTTGTTTCCAGTTTTGAGCTATAATGAATAAAATTGCTATGAATATTTTTGTACGTGACATTGTGTGAGCACGGGTTTTCACGTCTCTTGGGTACCTAGGAGTGTAATTGTTGGTTCATATGGTAGATATATGTTTAACTTTATAAGAAAGTAGCTAGCTTCCAAAATGGTTGTATCACTTTTTCGTTCTACCAGCAATGGACTCTTAATCTTCTGATAGTTATTACCAAATTTGTCTCCAAGATAACTTTATTAACACTCTCCAAAAGTGAATGAGGGTCTATTTCCCACACTCACCAACATTGTTTTTTTTAATAAAGTTATTTATTTTTTTTATTTTGTTTTTGGCTGAGTTGGGTCTTCGCCGCTGCACGCAGACCCTCTCGAGCTGCAGCGAGCGGGGGCCACTCCCTGCTGCGGTGCACGGGCCTCTCACCGTGGCGGCTCCCATTGTTGCAGAGCACGGGCTCCAGACACGCGGGCCTCAGTAGCCGGGGCTCCCAGTAGGTGTGGCTCGCGGGCTCCAGAGCGGAGGCTCAGCAGTTATGGTTCACAGGCCTAGTTGCTCCGCGGCATGCAGCATCCTCCCAGACCACGGCCCGAACCCATGTCCCCCACATTGGCAGGCAGATTCCCAACCACTGAGCCACCAGGGAAGCTGTCACCAGCATTGCTGATTGTCAATCTTTTTAATCTCTGCCAATCTGATAATTAAAACATGATGATTCCTTGTTTGGAAATGCACTCCTTTTCTGATAGAGCACTCGTAAAGCGTCTATATTTGGTTGGTAATAAACTCAAAAGCACTTGGCCGCGGAGGACTCTGGTCCATGATGCCGTGCCAGGTAGGTCAGACCTGGGACCTGGCTTGGAGGCGGGAGACGCTTAGTAGGAGGAGATCAGGTTCAGAGAAATCACCAATGGCTAGAAAGAACAGAAGTTCTAGGGTCACATGTCCTGGGGACCAAACAGCAGCATTAGGAAACACAGGCCAGGGTTCTGAGCTAAGGATGTGGGTACAAAAGCATCACAAAGCCTAAAACAGAAAGTTTGATTTTTTTTTTTTTAAAGAATAGATCTCAAAATGGGGTCTGTGTAAAAGACATTAAGGCAACGTTAACAGAAGGGAATTTTGTATCCATATTTATGAAAGGCATTGAAGCCGAGAACTTCCAGTTCACAAATAGGCTGTGTATATGATGGCTTACGACCCTTCACAAAATGCTGTCGATCTCATGTCCCCATGAAACAGTGTTTTAATGAGAAACGGGGATCCTAATCAATGCCCAACGCTCAATTTAAAAAATAAATGATAGTGAACACCATAATTGACAGGTGTGACAGTCTGAGTTTCTTGGTGACGACAAAAAGAAGCTATCGCTGGCAAACTTAAGTGGGAAAAACAATGCATCGAAAGGATAACCAGTAGCTCAGAGATTTGACGGAAATACTGGGCAGCAAGGCTTGGGAAATGGGTTGGAACAAAAAAGAGCACCGGCAGCTGGGAACACTGCCAAGATCTGCTGAGAGGGACTGTCAGCCGTGGATGCGTGGCTGCCATATGGGCCCCACAGGCCTGGATGTTCACCGTGGCAAGCTGGCCGCCCTGCTGCCTCAGCTGGTGATCACCTTTCACTGTACCTTTGC
Organism: Stenella coeruleoalba; assembly: GCF_951394435.1. Lineage (NCBI taxonomy): Eukaryota > Metazoa > Chordata > Mammalia > Artiodactyla > Delphinidae > Stenella > Stenella coeruleoalba. The sequence goes on from NC_137160.1 coordinate 16,876,967, forward strand.
TTCACTCCTTGAGGGTGAGCGTCCCAGCTCCCAGAACATGATTGGCCAAACCTGGGTTCCATGCCCACGCTCTTGTCACCAGCAGCAACTCCAGGGACCGGCTGTCATTCTCTGTCTCCCATCGTGGGGAGCAGGAAGCCCTTGCCTCATATGGTAACATTACTGCCAACCAGGAAGGGTGTTCAGAGGCAACGTAAAAAACAAATGAGAGGAGGAGTGGGATAGGGAGTGTGGGAGGGAGGGAGAAGCAAGAGGCAAGAGATATGGGAACATATGTATACGTATAACTGATTCAGTTTGTTATAAAGCAGAAACTAACACACCATTGTAAAGCAATTATACCCCAATAAAGATGTTAAAAAAAAAAAAACAACAAATGAGAGGGGCTTCCCTGGTGGCGCAGTGGTTGAGAGTCCGTCTGCAGATGCAGGGGACGTGGGTTCGTGCCCCAGTCCGGGAAGATCCCACATGCCGTGGAGCGGCTGGGCCCGAGAGGAATTCCCCAGCAGTCCAGTGGTTAGGGCTCCACGCTTCCACTGCATAGGACACGGGTTTGATCCCTTAGGTTGGGGAACTAAGAACCTGCATGCCTTGTGGCAGGGCCAAAAAATAAAAGAATGTATGTAAATGCTGAATTTCACTAAAACCATACATTAAAAAAAAACAAGTGGAAAAAAAAATGAAGGCACAACAAAAAAGTCCTCTACAACAGAAAGAAAAAAAATCTGTTATACCATTGTGTAGTAGCAAGCTTAAGGCAGAAAAGTCTCCAAACACTGACATTATACTTAGTCTAAAGCATTTTCAAACTGCACTGAGAAAATCGTATTATGCAGGGATTCAACCCAGTCACATGTCCTACAAGAGAATTATCACCGTTAACACTCAGCTTTCTCCTTTTATCAATCACCTTACAGTATTAACTACACATGTGGTGGGAGAGTAATATGACGGATTTTAAAAGTACACATGTCAGGGGATTCCCTGGTGGTTAAGACTCCGCACTTCCACTGCAGGGGGCATGGGTTCGATCCCTGGTCCAGGAACTAGGATCCTGCATGTGTGTGTGTGTGTCTCGCTGGTTTCCTTTTCCAACTACCACCTTGTGGAACTACATACTCTTGTTCTAACAAGTTGGGAATTTACTCAACACTCCTCTCTTAGACATGTCTTTCAAAAGTCACCATAAAATTGACTCCAACTTTTAAAATGTTTAATACCAGTGTTAAAAAAATAAGGTAGGGGACTTCCCTGGTGGTGCAGTGGTTCAGAGTCCGCCTGCCAATACAGGGGACACAGGTTTGAGCCCTGGTCCGGGAAGATCCCACATGCCATGGAGCAACTAAGCCCGGGTGCCACAACTACTGAGCCCGCGTGCTGCAACTACTGAAGCCCAGGCACCCTAGAGCCTACACGCCACAACTACTGAAGCCCACGTGCCTAGAGCCTGTGCTCTGCAACAGGAGAAGCCACCACAATGAGAAGCCTGGGCACCACAACAAAGAGTAGCCCCTGCTCGTCGTAAATAGAGAAAGCCCGCGCATGCAACAAAGACCCAACACAGCCAAAAAAAAGAAATTAAATTAAAAAAATAATAATAAGGTATGTTGCTGGCTTGCATGAAACAGCATCGAACAACACCATACAGCAGCATGTGTTGTGTGAATGGACCTCAGAAATGCAACGTTGACCAAAATAAGTTCTAAAAGAAAAGATAAACAAAAAACACAACTCCAATCACAAAGAGGACAAAATTACGTACATCCAGAAGATATATAGTTTAGTCAGTTATGCATATACGGTCAAATTATGAAGCAAACTAAAGGAATATTCACAAAAATATTTTTCTCTAAAGGGGGGTGGGTGGGATGTAATCAGAGAGGCACAAAAGGGGGTTTTCTAAGTGATATAAACATTATCATTCTATTGTATTGATTTAATCTGAGGTAAGTGTGGGCATTAATTTCATTATCATCCTTTAAACACACATATATGCTTATATGATCTTTTGATAGATTAATGACAAAGATTTAAAAAATCCAAAGATACCCCTCCCTCACAAAAAAAAAAGAAAGAAGAAGATGAGGTGGGGGACTGCCTTATACTGTGGTGGGAATGCAAGGATCCTCATCACAATATTATTAATAAATTGGAAAAAGCAGAAACAAATCGACACATCTACGAATAAAGGAATTGTTAAGTTACTATCTATGTGTTGGATAAAAGTAAGCTGCTGTTCAAAAAAGTCTTCCAAAAATCTTTAATAATGCAGGAAAATACTAATGTAGAATTATTGTTAAATGAAAAAGTCTGTATATAATCTTAGTTTTGATAAAAATAGATGTGTAAGAGCATACGGTAAATAAAAGACTAGAAGGAAACAGCATAGCATTTAAAGTGACTGCTGCTGGGTAGTATTAGATTTATTTTCTTTGTTATACTCTATAAATATTTTGGAAAACACAAATGAACATGAGTTTGTTTTACAATGAGGGGAAACATCATTTACAGGGAAAAAATCAGATTATTGGTTAAATTTTCTTAAAGATACATGGTATTGCTTTATGGTCCCAGGACACTCTCCCTTTTTTCCCTCCTGCTTTAATTCATTTTATTCAGGGTAGCTCTGTTGCTGAAACTCGGCCTCTGTTCACAGGTGCCAAATAGAAACGCGGAGACAGTTTTGGGTGAAGTAGAAAGGAATAGCTTTATTGATTTGTCAGGCAAAGGGGGCCACAGAAGGCTAATGCCCTCAAAACTGTGTGTCCCGCCCTGGAGTAGGTAGCGAGGAGTCTTACGGTGTTTAAGGAGCAGGGCGTGGTCAGCTCGTGGACGTTCTTCTGATTGGTTGGTGGTGAGGTAATCAGGAGTCACCATCATCAACCTTCTGGTTCCAATTGGTCTGGGGTCTACGTGCTTGTGGGCAGCATACAGTTAACTTCTCCCACCTGGTGGTGGTTTCAGTATCTGCAAACAGCTCAAAGGACATGGCTGAGAATATTATCTACGGTCCTTGAGGAAGAACTAAAGGTCCTTGACTTTGTTTAATGGCTAAAGTATTATTATTTGGTCTTGCTTGACTGTTTTCCTTTCTGCATTTTCTCACTTCTCTGATTAAATGTATTCTTTGACTCAAGTTTTTCTACAGACAAAAGGCAGGCAGAGGACATGGCGGGGGGTCTATTTTGGGAAGGCCTCATAGGATCCTGCTCGGTTACATCTCTCCTCCTCTCCTCCGTGTGCGACTTTCAGAGTAGGGCTCTGCTGCTGGCCAAGAGCAGAAAGTTTCCAGACTATGAAGAGCTGGGTGGGGTCTGGATGTGGGGCTCAGGCTGAGCAGCGGGGAGCATCCTGGGAGCTCAGTGCAGACGCGGTGATCCTCCTGGAAATTTCTCCCTCACTTGTTTAGAGAAGGAAAAGCATTCTCTTGCAAGAGGAAGGAGAAGCCCCTCACTCATCAGCACGCTGCTCATGGCCTCTCTTCCCCATTTACCTGGGTCCTGGGGTTGGAGATGGTGCCCTGAGCTCCGTGAGCAGGTATCTGGCTGAATGTTGATGTCTTTCTTTAGAATGTGGATGTATTAGTTTCCTATGGCTGCTGTAACAAATTACCACAGCTCAATGGCTTAAAATAACAGAAATTCATTCTCTCATAGATCAGGGCTGAGTTCTTTTCTGGAGGCTCTAGGAAATAATCTGTTTCCTTGCTTTTTCCAGCTTCGTGAGGCCACCCACATGCCTTGGCTCATGGACTCCCACTTCCTCTACTGTCAAAGCCAGCGATACTGCATCTCTCTGATGATTCTTCATAGTTGCATCTCCCTGATGGACCTCAACGAGAAAAGGTTCCCTTAAAGACTCATGTGATCAAGTTGGGCCAAGCTGGAAAATCAAGGGAAATCTCCCCATCTCAAGGTCTTTATCCTTAATTATATCTGCAAAGTCCTTTTTCTGTGTTAGGTAAACAGTCACAGGTTCTGGAGATTAGGATGTGGACACATCTGGGGGACCATTATTCTGCTTACCGTAGCGGGTATCCTTGGTGCCTTTTCTTTTTTCTCGCTTTCTACCTTAGTCATGATTTCAGGACCATAGGAAAAGTCCCACTCAGCATCTCATCATATGTTCCTCCTCCAGGAGAAGAGATTGTCCAATAAATGATATCTATTCCATGGGGCTGTAATAGGAACACATGGCATAATGCAATCTAAAGGACTTAGCATACTGCCTGGCACACATTAAGGGCTCAACAAGTGTGCCAGCATTGTCAGTAGGAATTCTTACATAGAAAGCCTGCCAGGGGAATTCCTTGACGGTCCAGTGGTTAGGACTTCATGCTCTCACTGCTGAGGGCCTGGGTTCAATCCCTGGTCAGGGATCTAAGATTCCACAAGCCACGCGGTGTGGCCAAAAATAAATTAATTAATTAAATTATAAATAAAGAAAGGAAAGAAAGAAAGGAAGGAAGGAAGAAAGAAAGAAAGATAGGGCCAGCTTCTTTGCCAGGACCACCTTCTTGGGTGTATACAACCTGAACAGTCACACAGGCCCCCTGTCAGAAGACTCTACCCTTGGATTAATGCTCTGCTGTTATTATCTTGAAATTCTCAGAAGTAGTTCAACAAAGGACCCCACATTTTTATTTTGCACTGAGCCCCATAAATTACAAAGCTGGTCTTGAAGATCACTCATCATGGGAAACTCACTCAGAGCCAATTTCCTAAATCCCCAGCTCCTGCCGAGCATCTTGTAAAGCTCTTTTCTTGTAGAGCATGGTCTTAATTTGATTTCCCCCAAAAGAAGACCCTGAAATAAGGATTTGGGTGCAAATTGTTTATTTGGGAGATGATCTCAGAAGCACCATGAGGGAGTAGGGCAGTGAGACAGGGCAGGAGGATGGCGAATAAAGGGTACGTTCATGAGAGGGTCACCGATGTGGGCAACTAGGGCTCAAGCCTGCTGGGGAGCCTCTGAGACACCAGGTCACAAATACCTCAGAATTGTCCCTTCAAGGAAGAGGTGAGGAATCAGGGGTGTTTTTCTGCCTATTCCCATTCCTCACTGGTTAAGTGTTGCTCCTGAGGAATGAATCTGCCAGTTCTTCTGGTCTGCCCCGGGCGTGGTCTGAAGCCCTCTGGCAAAAGACCCAAGACCTTGAGATAGGAAACTAGTGATGTGTGTTGAAAATGCACCCCAACACATTTGGTCCTGGTTTATTCTCACTTCAGAACACATTGATTGTTGACATACCCTGGTCTGATAGAAGTACCTCTGAACTAAGAGGTCAGACAGTTGGGTCTTAGCTCTGATTCTGCTGTGTGGGCAAGCCAGGTCCCCCGTGGCCCTGGACCTCATGCACATCTGTGAAAGTGAGAGTTGGATGATATCTAAATTCCTTCTAGTCTCAATGTTCTATTCTAATTTGTCTTTGTAACCAAGAATTTTGAGCTCAAGGGAGGAAAAATGTCAATCCACCAAACAAGGAACTCATTAAAATAGGAGTCTCATTAATTTTTTTTTTTTTCTGGAGAACCAAATTCTTAAAAATAGGCATACTGAATAAGAGAGCAGAAGCAGCTGTTCTGTTTTTCTCTGAGGATAGAATGAAAGGGACTGGACTTAAATTGTGCCAAAAGGGATTTATTTAAATTAGACATTTAAAAAGTTGTGAGACAATGCCACGTGTTGCCCGGGGAGATTTTGGAAGCTGCTATCTAGAGAAATGTTTCAAATGATATGTTTTATTTTTGTTCTTTAAAGTGTACTTATATGTTTCCATCCAGTCTTTCATACATACACCATACCTCATCATAAAATGAGAAAGGGTAGCTAAATCTTTCTAAGAGAAAATGGCGAATAGGAGGCACACATTCACCACCACCACGCCCCACCTGTGGCAGTGGCAGACATTACTGATCAATCATTGATCTCTTCCTGTCCAAGCCCAGGCAAGACCTCATAATTTATCTCAACAGCAAGACCCAGGCAGCCACTACCAATCCATCACAGCTGGTTATTGAGAAGAAACCTATCTGCCCTTTCAGGTCTTCCATAATTCTGGGGTCTCTTCCCATGATGATGGTTATGATTATTTCATTTCCACTCGTAGGCGACTCAAAAAAATTTGTGAAAAATCTTTGAAAATACAGTGTTCCTGAGCCTCCTCAAATAGGCCAGTCTCCTGCCTGAGAACTTCAGCACTTGAGAGTTATTTCTTCTTATTGAAATGCAGATTCCAGGACCTTTCTTTTGTTACCAGCTCTGGTTTTTGGACTCTAGTCAATAGAAACTGATAAGAGACCAGAGGAGGAATTCAGGCGAGGCTTTATTGGGACTCACAGTGCAGCAGGAGGGAGTGAGAACAAGTAACAGGTGCCCTTGCTCGCTCTGGTGGGAGATGGAGCTGGTTCCTTGAATGGGGTGAGTGGAGGAATCAATGGGTTGGGCTAGAGGTGGCTCCGGTGTTGTTGTGGACAGGGATCTACTCAGTTCCCTGCTTTCGCTCCAGGCACCTCAGAAGTGGCAGCTGGGTTTTGGCTTCTTTGTATCTTATTGTTTGTAATTTGCCCCAGCTGCTCATGCCTGCAGTTATTTTTAGTCCCTTTTAGTTTCTTTGTATTTTGCTGGAGAAGATATTGGCCCAGGTGCAAGCACTCCAGTAAAGGCTCCCAGGTCCTAGGTCCCAGCCGGTCTCAAAGTGATTCTGTTGCAGCTGATCTGGTGATTAGTCTCCGGAGGTATTGCCACTGAAGGAGGGTGGCAAGTCATGGGCTCGCGGTTCACGTTCAGGGACCTGGGTGAGAAACAAGTGTTCCATATTGGCATGCTCATTTCTGGGTTGTTCCTGTTCTGTCCCATCTGGAGTTCTACTTCCAGGCCAGGCCAGGACTCTGCCTCAACTTTCTTGCACAAAAACAAGTTCTTCTTTGTTGGTTACCCAGGCTGTCTCTCTAGTTGGAATTAAGGTCCAACTGAAGCTCCAGAAAACCTTCTATCAAGTTGCTTCTTACCTGGTCAGGTAATAAGGTCAAGAAACTTCGCTCTTTTCTTTTCTGTAGCTTTTTCCTTAACTGTCTCTAGTATTTCAGACTCTATCATTAATCCATTCCTGGACTTTTTCTTGTATATAGTTTTTCTTTCTTGCAGCTGGACACCAATCAGTTTCACCCCCTTTTTTTTTACATTTCAAAATGATCACCATAGGGCTTCCCTGGTGGCGCAGTGGTTGAGAGTCCGCCTGCCGATGCAGGAGACACGGGTTCGTGCCCCGGTCCGGGAAGATCCCACATGCCGCGGAGCGGCTGGGCCCGTGAGCCATGGCCGCTGAGCCTGCGCGTCCGGAGCCTGTGCTCCGCAAGGGGAGAGGCCACAACAGTGAGAGGCCCGCGTACCGCAAAAAAAAAAAAAAAAATGATCACCGTGATAAATTGGGAATTCCCTGGTGGTCCAATGGTTAGGACTCTGCACATTCACTGCTAAGGGCCTGGGTTCAATCCCTGGTTGGGGAACTAAGACTTGTAAGCCACGTAGTGCGGCCAAAATATAAAATCACCCTGATAAGTCTAGTTATCATCTGTCACCATACAAAGATGTTACATAATTTTTTTTTTTTTTTTTTTGCGGTACGCAGGCCACTCACTGTTGTGGCCTCTCCCGTTGCGGAGCACAGGCTCTGGACGCGCAGGCTCAGCGGCCATGGCTCACGGGCCCAGCCGCTCCGCGGCACGTGCGATCTTCCCGGACCGGGACAAGAACCCGCGTCCCCTGCATCGGCAGGCAGACTCTCAACCACTGCGCCACCAGGGAAGCCCGATATTACATGATTATGGACTATATTTCCCATACTGGACATTTCATACCCATGACTCATTTATTATTTTGCAGTTGGAAGTTTGTACTTCTTCATCTCCTGCACCTATTTCTCTCTTCCCCCCCACCTCCTGCCCTCTGGCAACTACCTGTTTATTCTCTGTATCTATGACTTTCTGTTTTCTTCTGTTTATTCATTTGTTTTTAGATTTCACATATAAGTGAAATCTTGCAGTATTTGTCCTTTCTCTGTCTGACTTATTTCACTTCACATAATTTCCTTTATATCCATCCATGTTGTTGCAAATGGCAAGATTTCATTCTTTTTTATGACTCAAAATATCCAGTGTGTGTGTGTATGTGTGTGTGTATGTGTGTGTGTATGTGTGTATGTGTGTATGTGTGTGTATGTATGTGTACGTGTGTGTATATGTGTGTGTATGTGTGTGTATGTGTGTATATGTGTATGTATGTGTGTGTATGTGTGTGTATGTGTGTATGTGTATGTGTGTGTATATGTGTGTACGTGTGTATATGTGTGTGTGTGTGTGTGTGTGTGTGTGTGTGTGTGTGTGTATGGCACTTCTTTATCCATTCATCTATTGATGGGCACTCAGGTTGCCTCTGTATCTTGGCTATTGTAAATAATGCTGCAGTGAACATAGGCAGGCATATATCTTTTGAATTTAGTGTATTAGTTTTCTTCAGATAGATACCCAGGAGTGGAATTGCTGGATTGTATGGTAGTACTATTTTTAATTTTTTGAGGACTCTCCATACTGTTTTCCATAGTGCCTGTACCACTCTGCCTTCCCACCAATAGTGCACAAGCATTCCCTTTTCTCCACATCCTCGCCAACACTTGTTTTTTTTTGTCTTTTGATAATAGCTATTCTGACAGGTGTGAAGTGATGTCTCATTGTGGTTTTGATTTGCATTTCTCTGATGATTAGTGATGTTGAGCGTCTTTTCATGTGCCTGTTGACCATCTGTATGTCTTTAGAAAAATATCTGTTCAGATCCTCTGCCCGTTTTCTAATCAGGTTGTTTGCTTTTTTGATGTTGAGTTGTATGAGTTCTTTGTATATTTTGGATATTAACCCCTTGTCCGATATACCGTTTGCAAGTATCTTGTCCCATTCAGCAGGCAGCCTTTTCATTTTGTTGATAGTTTCCTTTGCTGTCCCAAAGCTTTTCAGTCTGATGTAGTCCCATTTATTTTTGCTTCTGTTTCCCTTGCTTGAGGAGACATATCCAAACAGATATTGCTAAGATCAATGTCAAAGAATAATGCCTATGTTTTCTTCTAGAAGTTTTATGGTTTCAGGCCTTATATCTAAGTCTTTAGTCCATTTTGCGTTTATTTTTGTGTATGGTATGAGAAAGTAGTTCAGCTTGATGTTTTTGCATATAGTTGTCTGGTTTTCTCAGTATTTGAGAAGGAAGAGCCTGTCAATTCCCCATTGTATATTCTTGCCTCCTTTGTCATAGATTAATTGCCCATAAAATTGTGGTTCATTTCTGGACTTTCTATACTGTTCCATTGATCTATGTGTCCATTTTTGTGCCGCTCATGACTGTAACTTTGTAATATAGTCTGAAATCGGGGTGTGTGATACCTCCAGCTTGTTCTTCTTTCTTAAGATTGTTTTGGCTATTGGAGTCTCTTGTGTTTCTACACAAATTTTAGAATTATTTGTTCTAGTTCTGTGAAAAAATGCCATGGGTATTTTGATAGGGATTGTATTGAATTTGTAGATTGCCTTGGGTAGTGTGATCATTTTAACAATATTAATTCTTCCGATCCATCAGCACAGTATACCTTTCCATCTGTTGCGTCGTCTTCAATTTGTTTCATTAGTGTCTTAGTTTTCCAAGGGCAAGTCTTTTCATTAGTTTTCCAAGTGCAAGTCTTTTACCGCCTTAGTTAGATCACTTTATTCTTTTTGATGCAATGATAAATGGGATTATTTTCTTAATATCTCTTTCTGATAATTCATTGTTAGTGTATAGAAACAGATTTCTGTATATTAATTTTGTACCCTGCAACTTTACCAAATTCATTGATGAGTTCTAGTAGTTTTTTGGTGGCTCCTTTAGGATTTTCTGGGTATAGAATCATATCATCTGGGAACAGTGACAGTTTTACTTCTTCCTTTCAAGTTTGGATGACTTTTATTTCTTTTCTTTGTCTGATTGCCATGGCTAGGGCATCCGATAATATGTTGAATACAAGCTGTGAGAGTGGGCATCCTCACCTTGTTCCTGATCTTAGAGGAAATGCTTTCAGCTTTTCACTGTCGAGTATGATGTTAGCTATGGGCTTGTCATATATGGCCTTTATTATGTTGAGGTATGTTCCCTCTATATCCACTTTGTTGAGAGTTTTTATCATAAATGGAGGTTGAATTTTGTCAAATGTCCATGAATGTTCATAGTAGCATTATTTATAGTAGCTCCAAAGTGAAAATAACCTAAATGTCTATCAATGGATGAAGGGATAAACAAATTATGATATATATCCACACAATGGAGTATTATTTGGTCATAAAAGGAAATGATGTATTTTCAAGATAAAAATATCATGCTGACTGAAATAAGACAGTCACAAAGGACCACATATTGTATGATTCCATTTATATGAAAGGTCCAGAGTAGGTAAAGCCATAGATATAGAAAGTAGATCAGTGGTTGACAAGGGGATGGGGATGAACTGCTAATGCATGTGGGTTTTGAGGGAGAGATGATTAAAATCTTCTATAATAAGATAGTTTCGATGGTTACATAATTCTGAGAATATGCTAAAAACCACAAACTGTACACCTGAAAAGAATTAATTTTATGGTATATGAAGTATATCTCAGTGTAGCTATTATTTTTTAAAAAGAGAAAGAAATTGTGTGATTCACAGAATTCTCGGAGGGGCCGAAGAACCATGCTTAGGGTGAAATAGCTAGGAACAGTGCCTTAGCACCTGCTGCAGAATTGGTGTACTGAGGCCACCTTGTCTTGGTCACCGTGTGCTAGGGACCTCATGCAGCAGTGCCTTGAGCACACTGCCACCCTTGGCCCAGGAAGTCAAACTTGCTGCCACGAGTGTTCCCGAATCTTGGGTAGAATGCCTGATCAGGAGGTTCTAGGGCATGTGCTGATGCCCACCTGCAAGGCGGGCTGGAAAAGTGAGTGTCATTCTCTTCCGTGAATGGAAGTTAGACCACCAAACTCATAAGTGAGGAACCCCAAAGACAAGAAGATGAGCCAACTGCTAAACCGCCAGAAAAGAATGGCGCATTTATTTTGTGATGTTTCCTGAACTTCTGCAGACGAGAACAAAACAATCTTCATCACAGTTTCTGTCCTCTCTCTCCATTGTGACATCCTTGCCCCCCAGCCATTCCCTGAGAATTGGCTGTGCTAAGTCTCCATTTGCTGCCAAGCTGTATTTCAGTTGGCATAACCAGGACATTCGCTCTTAGGTTGTCATACTGTTCCAGGGTATTTAATTGTAATAGGAAACTATTGAGAACTAAAAAGCTTTTATGATAGAGAAAGCTGAATAGTATAGTGGAAAAAGAGCAGGCTTGAGGCTAGGGCGGTCTTGAGTATGAATTTCAACTCTGATCTCCAGTAAGTTTCTTACTTTCTGAGTCTCAGCTCTGTGTCTGACCATGGGGTTAATGTTTACGTTCTAGGGACAGCGTGAGTACTAAAGGGGGTCATGTTTGTAAAGCACGCAGTGCTCTGGCCAACACCCAGCAGATGTAGCTGTAAATGGAGCTGACGTAGGAGTGCATCAGTGATACTAAGACACTTTGAGAAGAGAGCAGCTGCAGGCTTGAATGTGCTTGGTCACTGCCCGAAGCAGGTACCTGGGGAATGGTTAGGCCCAGGCACCCCTAACAGAGCTTGGAGGCCAGGAGAAAGGAAAGGACACCCAGCGTGATGCTGAGGCCATTTCTGAAGATGGTTACGCTCCGTGAGAAGGCTTTTGCACAATCTGCTGTTTTAGCCTCAGATCAAGCCCCCATTCTTGCATCTTCAACTGATGGGAAGACCCCTCCTGTTTTCAAGACGCTACAGTTTCTAATTCAGTTAACTTCATTAAAACAATTAAAAGTCGACACAAGATTCTGTGAAAGAAGTTAAGGCATGTGCATTTCATGATGGCTCAGAGGGAGGAGTGGACAGATTCTATCCCAAGAAATAGAGGATGAGGGATATTATAAAGCAGGTAGCTATAAAGATGGCCAGGAGAAGGATAAACACCTACTATGAAATGCTTCTAAATTAATGCCTTCATTCATTCAAACACATACATGAACACTCTGCTATGTATGGGGCCAAAACCACTTTCCCCTTCGCTTCACATTTCCACATGGGAGGTGATGGGGTTCAGGACACACTACCCCAAAACGTGGCCCCTTGGCATGTTGAGTATCACGAGCTGAAGGAATTTGAGGAATGACAGGTGCAGGAAGGACTTTCTGACCTTCCCCTCAAGCAGGTCATAAATCTCTCCTGTGGAGGAAAGGAACATTCTTATCTCTGAGACAAAGGGACACCGAGAAGAATCCGAACAGACGTTGCTAAATTTCCCCAGTTCACTGCACCTACCTCCTATCCTTTGTCCTGTCAGATTCCTCCATGACTGTCCCCTCTTCATGAAACCCAGCATAAAACACTCAGGTTTAACCAGTTCTTCGGGTCTTCAGTTCCTTATGAAGGTTCCCATGTCATATAAAACTTTTGTTAAGTAAATTTGTATGCCCTTCTCCTCTTAATCTGTCTTTGTCAGTTAAATTTTCAGACCCCGGGGAAGAGACAGCTATCGGTGTAACACTTCTGACTTCTGACTTCTCGTAAGTTTATACCACTCACTTTTCACCAGGACACACACACACAGAAGCATACACAGACACACATGCGTAATTGAGAGAGAGAGCCTGGCTGAGGGATAGAAGCTTTTCCCCTTGTGTACTTGGGGTGTTTACCCCCCCAGCTGTGGGAGTGAACTTGGCCTCAGCAGGAGATGAATTTAACGTAGGACAGAAAAGGGAAAACACACAAGAGTGCCCAATGGCCGCCTCCTCGGGCCTACTTTACCGCCAGGTGCTCATTTTCCACCCACGGGCCTCTTAGCGCTGGGACTGAATTCTACTCTTCCCTGAATGCCTAGGACTTCCTCTCTGTATCAGAGACACTTCCTGTCTCCTTGGCCACATTTCTGCTCTGAGAGAAGCATGCTTCCCGTGCCTTCTCCCCACCACGTTTCAGAGTCTGTCTGGCCCGTGGACCATGCTCTGGCCTGTCCTTTGGCTCCAGTACCCAGACCCCCCCTTCCCATTGGCTCACAGCCCCTGCTTCCCACGAATGCCCCAAGTCTGGTGGCTGCAGCCCCTGGCCTGGCTACCGCCTCCTACGGGGCTCTGCCTGGAAAACCCTGGTCCTGGCGTCTCACTGCGTCTCCCCATCCCCCTTCCCTCCAAAGCGCTGGCAGATGAAACTGGAACAAAGGGACTAACTAAACAGAAGGGTTAAGAACTCTGGGAGACAAAAGGAGCCTTTGTTGTCATGTGCCATCGCCTGTGGGCTCTGGCCTCTTTGGAGAGCTGTACCCATACCCTGTACTGTTAACATTCACACACCGATCCAGAGCACGTGGTCTTCCCTTCCCACCATCTGCGCAGCAACTTAACTGCCTGGCTGTGCGTACTGCAGACTGTAAATAAACCAGGAGTCTCAACTTCTGAGGGAAAACCAAAGCACAGAAATTATGTTAATTCCATTCCTAAGCCATTGACATGCAAACATGAATATGTATGAAGTTACTGGCTCCAGCTGTTGCGTTGTTACAGATCATCTTCCGTGATAAAACCATCAGGTATACTGTAACCAAACACCAAACAACTCTCCGTCCAGCTCCCACCCCTCCCCAGCTGCCAACACAATCTTGTTAAACTACAGTAGAAAATCTGGTGTAGCGATTTGGAATTGAAGGTCTCCCCTCCCCCAGTGATTCACTTGTCCTAAAATGGATATGAGCTATGATGTTCCAAAGAAAACGTCAGAAATGATAAGCTATGGTAGCTGGATGGAGCTGGGAATTATTTCAGGAAACCCTGAATCCCAAGCGCTCAAGCTCTTCTGCTCACTAAGATCAGTGCACCGTCATCTTCTAACGAGTGTTGGATCTTACATAATCGTTGAGCAGATGGGCTGTAGCCATGATTTCTTGCAAATGTAAATTATCTTCTAAATGAAATGTGCTTGAGAAAGATAGAACAGGCTCAAATTTCCAAACACAGAGGGGAAAAATCAGCTCACCCCAGTCCCATTATTTACTCAGCTGGTTTTGAATGCAAGCTAATGTTTTGAAGAATCCTGGTGTCAGGAAAAGGGAGCGGCAGAGTACTCTGCGCGGAATCCTCTCTCTTTCCCAGACCTCGGCAGCAAGCCCTCTGCAGAGAGGGAGGAACTTTTCTATTCCCTGGGCATAGAACAGGGAGGTTCACATTGTAATTCTTTTTTTTTTCTTTAACATATTTTAAATTGAGGTCTAATTAACATACAATGAAATGCACAGCCCTCCAATGTTCAGATGGATGAATTTTGACAATTGTATATACACATGGAACCAACACCCAACACAAGATACAGAACATACCCACCACACCAGAAAGTTTCCCTCCCTATCCCCAGCCAGGCAGCCACTGGTCTGCTTTCTGTCACTATAGAATTAGTTTTGTCTGTTCTAGAATGTCATACAAGTGGAATCATACAGTAAGAACTGTTTTGTGTTTAGCTTCTTTCATTCAACATAATGTTTCTGAATAATTCATTCAGGTTGTTGCATGTATTCATAGTTTGAGCTTTTTAAAAAAATCGCTGAATCGTCCCACTGGAGGAATATACTACAACTCATTTATCCATTTACCTCTGGGACATTTGGATTGTTTCCAACTGTTGTCTTGAAGTCAAAGGAGAAAGGAAAGTCTTTTTAACATTATTGCTGAAACAACTGGATATATGGGTGGAGAAAAACTTGAACTTCCATCCCTATCTTACTCCATATACAAAAGCTAATTCAAAATGGATCACAGACCTACAGATAACACCTACAGCCACAAAGATGCTAGAATAAAGCATGATAACTTCGTGACCTTGGGATGGGTAAAGAGTCCTTAGACAGAATACAAAAAGCACTAACCATTAAAAAAGTAGGTTGGGTGTCATCAAAATTTTTAATTAAATTTAATTAAAATAAACAAGAAAACGAATAGAAAAATCACAGACTGGAAAAATATATAACACATGTATCTGACAAAGGACTGGTATCTAGACAATGGAAAGAATGCTTACAAATAAAAAGACAAATGACCCAATTAAAAATGGCAAAAGACTTCAACACTTTACAAAAGATGTGCAAATGACCAATCAATTCACACAAAAAAGTGCTCAAAGTCTTGTCATCCAATTTTTAAAAATTCTTGTGTGAAATTCATCTGGTTGGTCCTTCAAAGCTTCTCTCGTTCCCCCTTTCCCACTGGAAGGGCTGCATATAAAATGCTAAATGGAAGTAGATGTTGCATCTGAAGATTTAGTCCTCTTAACCCTCTCAGACTCTATGCTTTCTGGTTAGTAATTACAAAGCATTTTCTAGAATTGCTGAGGTGAGCAGGCCTGCAGCTGCCAGAGCCCTCCTTTGTGTGGTTCGGTGCTGCAAAAGGGAAAAATTCAGAGAGCTCGCAGCCTCGGGCCTCGCAGGGGAAAGGAAGTGGGTGGCTCGTGGACTGCAAGGAGAGCAGGTGTGTCCAGGAGGGAGGGAGAGCGATGACACGTGTACAGGGGCTTCATCAGCACGGGGGTGTGTTCTGCCCTGTCCATGCGAAGCTCAGGTTTGGTGCAGCTTTTAAAAGCAGAATAAGATAAAAATCTCCAAAGGGCTGTTTTCATCACCAGCCATTTAAAAGTGAAAACATTATAGCCTCAATGCTTCTTTCTTGTGACTGGAGCTGGGCCAGTTATCCTAAAGAATAGTGGCGTTTATAATTCATCCAACGCAGCTGCTTATTGAGAACCTACCGTGTTTCGGGCCCGAAAACAAGCATGGTAAAGGTATAAGCATGGTATACGTCATCAGGAAGCTTAGAAGATTCTAAACAGGCTGTTTTTCATCTAATTAGTCAACTCTCCATATCAGGTAGCTAAGGAGAAGTTCTTCTCACTGAGCAAGGAAACTGGCAAAATTGCCCCTAGCCCAGGGCGTTGAAAACATTAGAAATCTGCTGCTATCAGGGATGTGGTTTGTGTCGCTTTCTGAGTATGGGAAACTGCTGGGAGAAAGACCAAGCTGGGATCTCTACTGGAATCCGACTGACACTGGATTCAGGTGAAAATAGAATTTCTGCCTTCTAACTACATTTTAAGGACTGCGGCAAAGTGTAAGAGGAAGAGATATATACTAAGAAGGAGGGAGGCTCTGGAGAATGGTGTTAACTCAACGGCATGGAATTTAACAGGGGCCCCGTGACATCTCATTAAACATCATTAAAGTGTGAGGGCTCCCACATAAATAAATTCATCAGATAACAGATTCTCATCTGTTTCCAAAAGCAAGGGTGTACCCCAAATATCATTCCAATATGTAATCGGCATGAAATTTACTAATGAGGTATTTTACATCCTTTTTTCTATCAAGCTTTTGAAATCTGGTGTGTATTTTACACAGAGGGCATCTCTCAATTTGGACTGCATCTCAAGTGCCCAATAGGCACGCACGGCTCACCGTCGGCTATCAGACTGGACAGCACAGACGTGGGACCTCGCTGCTCAAGCTCGGCTTAGCACTGCTTTTGCACACGCGGCATTTTCTTCTCAAGACTGCAGCTCCTTAAAGGCAAGTTGGACATCTATTTAACATTGGAACTCTCACAGTGCCCTGCCTAAAAGGGCTATGTATCAAACACTAGCTAACTAAAGTTAATTGAATAAGAACTAGTTGATGAATCAATTGTCTAATTGAGTCTCATGAATTTTTACTCAGAATGTTACCATTCTTTAACTTGTCATTTTGTGACTTAAAATGTATATTTTTCTCGGCTTGGTTATCTTGGGTACCTGCTGAGCTGCTTTCCTGCGTTGTATTTATTTGCTTTAGAGGCAGCTTCCATTTTTCCTGTAAATCAGGAGCGAGGACGCCGTTCCACCCCACCTCCCTGTCCCTCCCTGTGCTGCCTCCTAGGGATGGTCCCGGGTGTGTGTGTGGGGGGGGGGGGAACAGTGGTAATCATAACCAGGGTCAGATGCCACCTGCGTTTCCCGCACCTGTTGGATAGAATCCCCTTGGAGTGCTTGGTAGAGACGCAGATTATCAGTAAAAACAAACAAACAAAAAAAAAATTAATACTTCATCATTTTAGTTGGAAAATTCTCAGAAATGAAATAATACTTTAAGTCTGCATAGTATTTTGCCATTTGCAAGATGTCTTTGAGCTTGACCTCTTGATCCTTGATACAACCTTAAGAAGTCTGGAGGGTAAATGTTAGGTACACCTCTTGTCACGTAAGGAAACCGAGACTGGGTGGCTTTGGGTGGATTGCCTGATATCACACAGCTAGTAAGTGGTGTATATATTTTTGCACACAGGTTTTCTGATTCCAAGTGTCTCCCAAATGTTTAAACCGAACAGTTTATAATTAGACATCGTTCTGCCAAATACTCAAATTATACTGGCTCCAATCCTGTCTTGCTAATTATCAGGAGTTAACACCCTTCAGTGTGTCCTCCGGAGAGTTCTGTGAGCATCCCGGTACTGCTTTCCACTTGCCCCAGTGTGGGTTCCCCCCAGCTCCTGCTTTGCCTGTCTTTGTGCTGCATAGCACCTCCCTGGCCACCTTTGGGGCATCATTCCAACATGGGATCTGCCTTCCCTATTCTCCCCCAAAGCATTGTAGGGGCCAGGTGGTCACTCTCAACCAAACTTTAGCGAAGCGTTGCTCAGGGCACAGAAAGAAGAATATACAACTCAAAGAACAACTGATATCTTCAAGTAGCAGATGTGGTTACGTGCTGAGCTTCTAGCCTGGACCCATCCTCAGAGTTCATAACCATGCTTCGTTCTCAACCTACCTCCAAATGTTAGTGCCAGCTCCCGCATTGCTATATGTGGAGGTCTAGAAAAACTGACCTGAAAGTGCAGAGAAAAAAGGGACTTTCCCCCTTCCCTCCTTCTGAAGTTCACCTTTCAGGTTCTCACTTCCTGACCCAGCGTGGACTAATAGAATTGACAGTAGGAATGGCCTCTCGTCTCAGAAGTCCCTTCTCCTCTGGAAGAGCTTGCGTGGCCTTGAGCGGGACAAGTGAAATTACCCTGGAAAGCGGTAACCCAACATCCCTACGTTCTTGGGTATTCCAATTCAAATGACCCTGCATCCACGTCCTCTCAAGTCTGCAGATTCCTTCTGTTCCCACGGAGACCCATCTAGATCTCCTACTTGTTCAAGAACCTACACAACTCCCAAGAACAGGCAATATCTTACAGACACAGAGCTATCTAACTGCCTGCTGAGAAAAAGAAAATCTCCTGTAAGAAAATAACAAATCTCTGCTTTAAAAAGACGGTGTGTAAAACCAAGAAAAAGCTGAGCTTTCTCAGTCTGAGAAATCTGTATGTGGGCCGCTGAGCCAGGTCCAGAGTTTCTCCCCAAAGAAGTCTCTGAACCTTTACCCTCGGCAACGGGCTGTTTCTGACAAAGGGACAGCCTGCCCCACTAAGACGTTTAATATCCACCTCTTTGGAAGTAGCAACTCCTTCTAACTTTAAAGTGATGCTTTTCCCAGCTACTAAACTCATCAAGGTTTCCAAAAACAGATCGCGGTTCTAGTCAGGGCAGCCTGTTTTACCCAGGGATGACGTAAGCCCAGCACTTTGTCCTGTATCCCTCTGGCCCCTGAAACTATGTAGACGGAACAGAACTTCACCTTTGTAGGGTGACTCGGCTGGCATTATGAACATCAATTACTGCGCTGTTCTAATACAATGATGCCTTCAGGGAAACTGGGCTGGGCAGGTCAGTTTGCCCTGGTATTAAATGGCCCAGACAAGTCTCCTTGGATTTCTGTCTCCCTCTTTGTAGTTTACTTTCAAACTGTCATATTTTTTCTTCTTGCTGCTGTCAGTGAACCTGTTTCTGAAGCATAATCTTCCCTTCCCAGCCTCACTGTGGGCTGAGAATCCTGACATCTAAGCTTAGTGGAACTGTTTCTAAATTAAGCGTGTATATCTTCTAAGTGAGGATCTCAGGGTCTTCCATCTACGTAAAAAGCGTGTTTAGCTTCTTAATGTGCTTCTCCTTTTTTTCAGTTCTGTTGCTGATACTTATTCACCATCTATTCATTCAATACATATTTATGAAGTGGTTATGTGCTCAGCATTGGTACAGGGGTGCTCAACCTTGGCCGCACATTGGAATCACTGGACAGCTTTAAAAGCTCCCAGGGCTGGGCTTCCATCTGCAGAAGGTTATGATGTAACGGATTCCGGGGGTGGCTTGGACGTTACGATTTTGAGAAGCTTCCCAGGTGATTGCAATATGTGGTCCGGCTTACGAGCCTCTAAGATAGCTCGGAAGACTAAGGGACCTCTCCAGAGGTCTAATGTGTCAGCGCCCTGTGTGAACCCATTATCTTTCTCTCCTCTGGCACCTGACAGCAATTTCCACCTCCAGGAGGAGTTTTTAAAGCTTTCCTTTACCTATGCTTTTTGCTACTTGGAATATTTGAGCCTTTAAATATGCTCTTTGGACATCTCTCTTTTCAATAATGTATAGAACATATGATTAGAGAGATTAAGCCCTTGGACACGAGTCTGATATTATTGTAGACAATAAACTTTCATTAGTCAGAGACTTGTAATCAAATCTTGATATTGAAGAAATCTGAGCCTCTTCTGGGAACAGAATTTCATCTTGAGCCATGGAGGGCACAGTCTGTTCCAAATCCTGCTTCCTTCTTCCTGTTCCAGAATTGAAACTTGGGATTCCTCTTCGGCACGGAGGTCTGATCTGGAAGCCCAAAGGGTAGTAGTTCTAATGTTACCGTTGCTTACTGTGTGACCTTGGGTAAGGCAGATAACCATTCTGGGCTCTCTATGCCTCATTTTTAAGTTTTTAGCAATTCATGCCATAAACTTAATTTTACAGTCAAAGGGATTTTGTGATGATTAGTTGAAAAGGATTGTTAGTCCATATTTTTGTAGAAAAAAAATTGAACAACATTATCACAAGGTAACATATCTACTGTGAGTTGGTGTTGGACCTTTGCTTCTTCTCTTTTGCACAAGTTGAGCTCTAGTTTAAGTTTTTAAAACCAGATACACAGATTAATAAAACTTATTCCTAGTCTCTTAGAAGACATAAATAATATGATATTTAAATTTGGCATAGAATTTCTTTTGTATTAAATCTGTTTTGGATTAGGATGGGGAAAGTGTGAAAAGACACAAACAATGTTTTAGGGAAGCAAAGCCCAGACTTCTGAATGAGAGGTAAAGATTTCCAGGAGCTGTGAGGGTCTAGACAGCCCTCCCTCTCCACCCGCTATGCGCAAGAGAAAAACACACGGCAGTGGGCAAGGTACTTCCCAAAGTTAAACGGCCAGAACAGAGTTTTGTAATGGAACTCAGACAGCCTATTAGAAATGTGTTGTCCCAAAGTTCTACCTGTAGGAAGGACACAGCTCTTACAGGACTGGGGAGGGCAGGTGGCAGAGATTAACCCTCATGGTGCCAGGGGACCTGTTCATTTTTATGTATCCACGGCTGACAAAGGAAAATCAGAACGGGAAAAGTGAACTGCCACTTTGCATGAAGACCATCCCATTCTCCTTTTTCCACTTCTCCACCCTCGGGCTCAAGGCTTCCCTCTCTCCCTCCACACAGCGGCTGTGCCTTCCACACCAGGAAGGAGCCTGAAGATTTCCAAGCACAAGTGGGAGGTGGAGTGGGGTAAGGGTGGGATAGCCCAGGAGAGGGTTCCTGGGACTCGAAGGAGAAGAGATATTAAAGGATCCACACAGTGTGAGGAGAGGGGAGATGGAAGCAATGCAAGGAAAGAGATGTACCCAAAGGGGATACTGTGGCAGCTACACGTGTGTGTACTGCTCTGATCTCCCTTCAAGGGAACCTGCATCTTCTGATATGCCCCGTCTTCATGCTGGGCCCCCTCCCTCCCACCAACCCAGCCAATGACCCTGCTCAGTGGGAGTGCCCGCTGTTCGGGCCCGACACAGGACTCCTCCTCTGCCGTGGGGCGCCCTGTGAGCCTGGATGCAACTCTTCAGCCCAAGATCCCTTCCTTCCTTTTCTCCTTTCACAGGTATCAGACCAGAGTCCTGCTCTGAAGGCTGTCCCCACCTACTCCTGTGTCCTTTCCCCTTTGTCTTTCATAGCTGTGTCCCCAGTAAATCTCTTGCATGTTTCATTCTATCCTGGAGTCTGCTTCTCAAAGGACCCAAGCTGACAAAGACCCTCTGGGAGGTCAAGGAAGTGTCTATAGCAGGCTGTCTCAATGTGCACACAAGGACTCCTTTCCCATCTGCCCATACGTGATCACCCCTCTCCCATTGTACAAAATAAAGAGGTACTTCTCCTCCATCCAGAATCTTACTAGGATCATAGCCCCAAGGGTATTCAAAATGTCCCAGGTGCCAAACAAAATGACAATTTGAAATACCAGCATTTGACTCGTTTAATCAAGACACTCCTGTAGGGGCGAGAAAAGGGTCCCCGGTAGGTCTGAAAATTAAATGGACTATGACCGATTAACAGGAGAAAAGCATAAAAAATTTATTTAATATTAGTTTTACATGACATTGGGAGCCTTCTTAAGGAAACGAAGACCCAAAGAAATGGTTAAACCTGAGTGTTTTTACGCTGGATTTGATGAAAAGGGGACAGTCATGGAAAGATAGGCTAAGACAGAGTATGAGGTAAGGGTAGGAAACTGGGGGAAACTTAGCAAGACCTGTCCAGATTCTTCTCCGCATTCCTCCCTGTTAGAGAGAAGGATGCTTCTTCAGGAATAAGGAGGGTGCCTCTCATATGAGGGTCTTAAGGCCTACTTCAGGGGAGACAAGGAAGATGGAAGAGTCCTTCCTGCACCTGTTTTTTCTCACATTCCTTCAGTTTAAAATATTCAATGTGCCAAGGTCCCGTATTTTGGGGTAGCGTACCCTGAACTCCATTACTGCAAACCTGTGATTGGTCCATTCTTTTTGTTTGCTTGTTGGGCCTGCGGGATCTTAGTTTCCTGACAAGGGACCGAACCCGTGCCCCCTGCAGCGGAAGCGCAGAGACCTAACCACTGGCCTGCCAGGGAATTTCCTGGTCAATTCTTAAGTATATTGCTGTTAAGGGTTAAGCCATGACGTTAGAAATGGAGTGTTTGGGCCCATGTCATCATGTTCTTGTTTCAAATCTATTAAAGACTGGGGCAGCAGAAGTGATGACAATTTTCATTTAAATATTTTGGGGTGTGGCCATAGAAGGCCCCTCCCAGACCTCCAATGACAGGGAGCTCATTTGATTAGAGCCCCAGTTACTGCGCTCTGAAATCCATTGTCATGCTTCCCACAGGCTGTGCTCAGTCAGCCACTGACGTGGCCAGGGTACCACCTTAGTCCTGAGGAACTCGGACTCCTCTGATGGCCAGCTTTGGCCCCAGGACCCTCTGATGGCCTTGCTGAACCTTCCTTAGGCCTCACAGCCACCTGGACACTTCTGCCCTCTCCCTTTGTGTGGTCTCAGATTTGCACTGTGGTCCAGGAAGGCTCCCTGCTTCCTCTACCTCCCCGCCCACACTCCCCCAGCCTCTGTTCTCTCTCATCCTTGTTTCCTCTAATAAAGCCTTTGCGTCTGTTTCTAGGAGAACTGACACAGCTCACTTCTGCTCCCATAACCCTGGCTGTCAATGGCCGCTCTCTTGGATGGAGCCCTGTGATGACACCCCAGCCTTGTTTCACACAGGCACCATGTTCACGGCAGGCTCAGTGCCTTAGCTCTCCATCCCTCCTACATTTAAGAGTCAGAAATACGAGGGATTCCATCATGGAGGACACACGTTAACAGGATGATCTGAATTTAAAAATAAAGTGGGAGGGCATTCCCTTGTGGTCCAGTGGTTAAGACCTGGGCTTTCACTGCCAAAGGCCTGGGTTCGATCCCTTGGTCAGGGAACCAAGATCCCACAAGCTGTGTGGTGTGGGGGAAAAAAAAAAAGTTGGATTTTTCTAACAGAAAGTAAGTCTGGTTGGACTGATTGATAGACTTGTTGCTGAGGCTGTTTAGATTCCCTGACAGACATCTTCTTTATATTGAATGAGCTAAATTCACAGTTCCAAGATTTTGAAACAAACTTCATGTGTTTAAGCATGCCATTTTAAGATTACATATTTTTAATCACATTGATAACAAAAATTGAGCTTAATGATATTTCAGTTTTGCCAACCTTTTCTGAGTATATCAGGAATGAAAATATGCTTCCAAAGTAAGAGTAACTGGTTGCAGAATTATTTACAATAACCAAGATACAGAAGCAACCTAAGTGTCCATCAGCAGAATGGCTAACGAAGATGTGATACATGTACACAATGGAATATCGCTCAGCCATAAAAAAGAATGAAATCTTGCCATTTGTGACAACATGGATGGACCTAGAGGGTATTATGCTAAGTGAAGTAAGTCAGAGAGAGAAAGACAAATGCTGTATGATCTCACTTATGTGGAATCTAAAAAGCAGAGTGATAGATACAGAGAACAAACGTATGGTTGCCAGAGGGGAGAGTGGTGGGGGAAGGAGACAAATAAGTGAGGGAGATTAAGAGATACAAACTTCCAGTTGCAAAATAAATGAGTTACAGGTATGAAATGTACAGCGTGGGAAATATAGTCAATAATTGTGTAATATCTTTGTATGGTGTCAGATGGTAACTAGACTCATGGTGACCATTTTGAAATGTCTTGAAATATTGAATCAAGATGTTGTATAACAGGGACTACCATAGTATTGTAGGTCAATTATACTTCAAAAACAAATAAGCAAACAAACAAAAAACTCATAGAAAAAGAGATGGGATTTGTGGTTACCAGAGGTAGGGGATGGGGGAGGGTGACTTGGATGAAAGCAGTCAAAAGATACAAAGTTCTAGTTATGAGATAAATAAGTACTAGGAACGTAGTGTATAACATGATAAATATAATCAACACTGCTGTATGTTATATATGAAAATTGTAGGAGTAAATTCTAGGAGTTTTCATCACAAAGAAAAAATTTTTTACTATTTAATTTTGAATCTCTGTGAGATGATGGATGGTCACTAAACATGTGATAATCATTTCACGATGTATGTAAGTCAACTCATTATGCTGTACACCTTACGCTCATGCAGTGCTGTATGTCAATTGTATCTCAAACAAAAAAACACAAACAAACAAAACAATGTAAGAGTGGTATAATTAAGAGTCACTGGGTAAATCTTGGTAAAACTTTTTGGGGTACTCCTAGAGAGTGAGAAAAATGAGCGACTCTAATGATTGAATAACAAATCCCGCTGCAAGTCAAATGGTTTCCAGTTCTCTGCCTTGAGCAAAACTGAAGGAGTTCTTAACTAAATTGTCATCTGATAGGTGAAAAGTACGATTTTTGGCATACGATTTAGAAGGAGCTCAAAGGATTGAGTGCTATTGCTATAAGAGAATTCCTTCCTGTTTCTACCTACTTTTAGTGTTTTTGTTTGTTTGTTTGTTTGTTTGTTTGTTTGTTTTGCGGTACATGGGCCTGTCACTGATGTGGCCTCTCCCGTTGCGGAGCACAGGCTCCGGACGCGCAGGCTCAGCGGCCATGGCTCACGAGTCCAGCCGCTCCGCGGCATGTGGGATCCTCCTGGACCGGGGCACGAACCCGTGTCCCCTGCATCGGCAGGCGGACTCCCAACCACTGTGCCACCAGGGTAGCCCTCTACCTACTTTTAATATAAGGCAATGTTTGTCAGCACTTGAATGTATAAAACAAAGAATGAGAATACAATTGTTGCCAAACCTGTCTCATTCATCCCCAAATACGTGAGTTCATTGGAAAAAACACAAAAATACACACCTTCATCTACCTCATTGACATATGCACCATTCCAGTCTCTGTCCCCATCTTCATGTTGCCTTCTCCTTGGTGTGCGCGTGTCAGGTCTCTCTATGCCTCCCTCCACAAGGATAAATGTGATTACCTTTAGGGCACAAATAATGCAGGATAGTAGCTCCATCTCAAGACCCTTAGCACAATGACACTTGCAAAGACCCTTTTTCCAAATGATATAACATTGACAGGTTTCAGGGGTCAGGACCCACTATCTTTGGGAGCATTATTTGGTCTACTAAACCTGGTAAAGTGATGTTAGCCTGGTTGTAACAAGCAGTCCGTCAGTTACTGAAACTTGTCTGCTGTGTGGGTGCTGGTCACAGGGTTCCTAAATGGCCACAGGGTTACCTCCAACTACCAACAACCTCAACTTGATGACCCCTCAAACTCCAGGTGTCTGCCTGAGATATATAGAAATCTGGAGGAAGCTATTTCAGACCCTTGTTAGAGGGGGGTGTATGGATGGAAATAGGCCAGTGGGTTCCAGAACTTAGCCTGGAAGGGAATGATGTGGGTTCACAAGGGAGAAAGGGAGACTCATTCATCAAATACTGTTCTATGCCAGGGATGTCATGTTCCAATGGCCAGGGATTCCTGGAAGCCTAGGTATCCTCAGGGGGTTTCTGTGTCGAGGAAGAACAATTTTCTAGGCCACAGAATGACTCTTTGAGGCCCCCATTGAGCTGGACAATCCGTAGCCATGTCTCCTAAATGTGCCCCCTGAATGGTGCTGAGAAAAGAGAGAGAAGAGGACCGGGGGAAGCAGAAGAGAACAGGAATTCATGCTTTGTTTTGGATGCTGTTGCAGAAGAAAGCCAAATAATGAGAGAGACGGGATGCGAAACCTTGATGGAGACCCTCCATCTCTGTGGTGCTTCCTGTGGACAAATGGACGCGAGCGGCAAACATTCTATGTCTTTCAAGACAGCCACACACATGGGTTACTATTTTTGGAAACTTCTCTGTGAAGACCCTGCATGCGGTAAGCCCCCATTAAACATTTGTTGATGTCTTGGTGTTTCCACTCTGAAAAGAAGGGCTTCAGCCATGCAAAATACTTTACGCTGGGTAGAGGGTGGATCCTTTTTATTCTGTCCTGACATTTGCTGCACTAAGAACCCTGGGATTCTAATTCAGGCAATTTCACATTGTGTTTGGATTAGCACTGAACTCTTTTGAACCAAGACAGATGGTGGATAAAGGGTTTTCTTTGGGGTTTTAAAAGCATCGTCTCTATCCATTTGTGGTGTTTAGTCCATTCTGAGTCAATCAATTCAAATAAATGACTCAACGCTTTACTCCTTTCGTAATCTTTTGATTTATCTTCTTGATGCTTCTAAGCTATTTTGCATTTTTTTATTTTCCACTCCTTCACACACACACACATGCGTGCACGCACAGACACACACAGTGTGCTGTTCCTCATAACTTGGTACCAGCTGCAATGTGACTAATAGGCAATTACAGTTTCCTCTTGGGAGTCAATGGAATATTAAGTATTAAGAGTCCTCTAATTAGGTGTGAGTGTTTGGGTAATGGGTTTTTTGGGGGGCCACGCCCCCGCTTTGGGCAGGTTCCTAGGTCCCCAACCAGGGATGGAAGCCACGCACCCTGCAGTGGAAGCACAGAGTCTTAACCACTGGACTGCCAGGGAAGTCCCTACCTACTATAATCCTTCCAGAGCAGGACCAAACCAGGGGCGCTCCTGACTAGCCCAGAGGGTGCACAGTTGAAATCTAGGTCTGGCTCTGGTACTAATTCACTACGAGACTTCTCTGCCCACAGGACTTAGCCCAGCAGTTCTCTGCCGGGGGCTTTGTGCTTCGCCTTCTGCCTGAGTCTCCTCCCCTGAGTGTCAGATCCCAGCCTTCATGCCGTCCTTCAGGGATGTCTTTCCTGCCCCTGAGTCTAGAGTAGATTCCCCTGCTACGTTACTATTTATCCATTTATTTGAGTACCTAATGCATCCCACGTGACGTGCTAGATGCTGGGCACGTAGTGTGACAAGAACGCGGCCCCCACGGAGCGTGGGCACCGAGTGGGGAGGGGGGATGGGTGTCAGACACACAACACTGCCCTCAATAGAGCCCAACCGTGATAAGTGCACCAAAGGCAAAGAGCGGAGTATGATGAGGAAATTCACCGAGAACATAAAGGCGCTGACCCCACTCAGACCTCAGGTCCACGTGAGGCGGTGGAGCCCTGTGGCCATTCTTCCCCAGGCGAATACCCCACAGCTCTTTCTCTGATCCTTTCATGAAACATGACGTACAAGGCCTACTGAGCATCAGCACGTGATGTGGCTCTGCTCCCAGCCCCGGGCCTTGCCAATCCTAGCCACCGTCTAGCCTGCGGTGGGCACGGGCTTTGTATTAGGCTCGAGTACTTCTAGGAGTTTAAGGAGATTAATTGACTGGGATCAGCAGAAGGCACTTCGAGGTTAATCGAGAGCAGGCTGTGATGGGTGATCAAGGAATCGACCGTGAAGCAGGAACAGGAAGCTGAGTAAAGGAAAGGTCTGTGTGCGAACATAAACTGTGGTGGGTTCCTAGTTTCTCTTTCAATGAATGCTGGAAAGATGGCAGCCAATGGCTGTGCCTGTGCTGTACAACATAGTCCACAGCTGATAGAACTACAGATGAAGGAGACAAACACCTGACTAAGCTGGGCTGGAGTGTTGGGGCTTCCAGCCACGGTTGACTGGGTCAGAGGGAGCACCCATCCCACGGTGGACCAATCAGAATGCTTCTGCAGGGTTTTCCAAATTGGAGCTAAGGAAACGGGCCAACAGTCTGGTCCCAGGAAGGGAGGTCCTGTGGAGGAAGCCAGTCTGCAATAGCAGAAAGGAGGAGAGAAGGGAGGTGCTGTGAAGAAAAAGCAGCACAAGTGTGAGACAGAGAGAGAGGAAGAGAGAAGGAGAAACAGGGAGAGCAAGATGGTAAAGAATGATTGAGCTATTATTCTTGGCATTATTCTAGGGGTTTCTGAGGCTCAGAAGGACCCCCTACCTTTACCATGACTTGGTTGTTTAATTCCTTTAAAAAAATCCTTCCTTTCTCTAAACTGGATTCAGTTGTGTTTTTTTGTTTTTGTTTTTTTTGGCTGTGTTGGGTCTTCACTGCTGCACACGGGCTTTCTCTAGTTGTGGTGAGCAAGGGCTACTCTTCATTGCTGTGTGCAGGCTTCTCATTGTGGTGGCTTTTTGTTGCAGAGCACGGACTCTAGGTGCACGGGCTTCAGTAGCTGTGGCACGTGGGCTCAGTAGTTGCGGCTCGCAGGTTCTAGAGCGCAGGCTCAGTAGTTGTGGCACACGGGCTTAGTTGCTCGACAGCATGTGGGATCTTCCCAGACCAGGGCTGGAGCCCGTGTCTCCAGCATTGGCAGCCGGATTCTTAAACACTGCACCACAGGGAAGTCCCTCAGTTGTGTCTTTGTTACTCAGTATCCCAAAGAGTCCAAATGAGAGTAGATTATTAGCTAGAGGGCAAAAGGCAGGCCAGGACACACACAGCTCCAGGCAATGACATCAAAGACACAATTCAGTGACACAATTCAGCCAAGTCACTCCCACTTCAGTAATTATTACTTCAGAGAAATTATTTGAAGATATTATTTTGAACAAACTAATATCTCACAGATATCCAATGTTGACCTTAATTATTTTTATTATAATTCTAATTCAACATAATTTAGCAAATATTTCTTAAGTCCATAGTAAGCATCTAGAACATAATCCTGTTCTAGGAACCTGAAAGAAGGCAATGGCCAAAAGAGACAGAAATCTCTATCCCCCATTCTAGCAGGGGATAAGTAAACCTGAATGCATACATATATCTATGTAATATCCTTTGGCTTTTCATTCTTAATATTAGCTGTATGCAAACTATTAAACCAAAATGCATTTACAAATTTTTGCAAACCTATAAAATTGATCACATTAAAATTAACAACATAATTTCGTATGGCAAATGATATGATGGTGCTAAAATTAAATTGTTTCGATTGGGCTTAATTGTAGAAAGATATAGCTTGGAGTCTGGTTGTATACTTGATCTTCTTCTGTGTTTTGTTCTCAATAAGGCTAATGATTGCGTGTATTATAAAGAATTGCATAAATATATTCAAGATTCTGCTAGTTTAGAATATAAGACCTCAAGTCTTTTTTGCAAGCAGAATTCAAATGCAGGTTTTCGTTATGGGTCACCTGATTACTCTGTAAAACTCTCTCATTCATCTGAAGGTAAGACTCGCCAGCTTGAATTATGAAACTCAGCATTGAAGGGGTAACGACTCCATACGTTGCTGGTAGTAAGAGCAGAAGAATTTTCCCTTTGCCTGGTTGTTACCATAGTTACTCCTAATGAACTGTTTCGGCAATTGGTCTGTGCAAGGAAGTGTAAGCATCTTCACCTGTGATTAAGAGCGTTGTTAGTATTTAATAAGTGCCAGGAGCTCTTCTAAATGCTTTATGGGAGTCAACTCAGCCAAGCCTCCAACAGCCCTTCAAAACAGGGACTTCTGTCCGTCTCTGTGTACAGATGAGGGGACACTGAGACAGAGAAAGGTAGGGTAACTTGCCCAAGGTCAGCCACAGAGTAAGTGACAGAGCTGGGATTTGAACCCAGGCAAGTATGGCTCTAGAGCCTACCATCCACATCCCTTCAGGGTACTGCCACCGAATGTGGTAGCAACTATCACAGTGTAGGTTCTTCATAATCTGGCAGGAGGATGGTCCTGGGTGCCCTGTCACGACTCCGTTCCCCCACCAATCTTCTCTCCTGGAACTACTGAGAAACATTCATTTATCCATCAAAGCTTTACGTCATTTGGCCTCCATTGGGCTAGAACAGATGAAAAATGCAGTTGCACATTCTGACACTAAAATTACATAGATCAGGGATCAACAAACCATGACCTGCGGGTCAAATCTCGCCTGCTGCCTGATTTTGTCACTAAAGTTTGATTATGAGCACAGCCACGCTCATTCATTTGTGTCGTTTATGTATTGTCTATGTCTGTGTTTGCACTCCAGGACTGAGTTATGTAGTCGCAATAGAGACCACATGGCCCCAAAGCCTCAAATATTTCCTACCTGGCCCTTTACACAAAAAGTTTGATGACTCTTTATCTAGATGAAATTAATTATGTTCCTATTATTGTTTATAGACCCTCATCAAAATGAGAACACATAATTTCCCATAGAGAACTCAGGGGACTTGGATGTCAGTTAAAGAAACATTTTAGAAGTTAGTTATGGGAAATGCAGGCTTTGGGTGTTTTAGTGACTTTGAAAGGCAGAGCAAAGTAAAGCATTCCTTTTTTTTTTTTTGGAGGAATTTGTAAACTGAATGCACTACCCTACCCGCCCTGAGGGTCCTGAGTAGCTCTTCACACATGGCAGGCACGTTTCTCCATTTGGATCAAGACCTGTAATGCCATCTCCTCAACATGTGTAGGACTATACTTCCTACCTCCCTTGTTGGTTGGATGGAGCCATGTGATTCTTCTGGTCAATGAGTCCTGAACAGAAGTGATTTGTGCCTTTTTGAGCTGGAGCATTTAGTGATCAGTACGAGACCCTCCTGAATTCTTCCTTTCCAACACAACAGTTGGTGACATTCAAGATGGTGGCTGCCCCATGAGCCAGGGCTCCTTAGTGACCATCATTAGCAAGGCCTTCTTACCCACGGATGCTTAGCGTGAGCAAGCTATGAACCTCTGTGTGAGTTTGCTAGGGCTGTCATGACAAAACACCACAGTTTGGATGGTTCAACCACAGATATTGATTCTCTCGTGGTTCCACCAGTTAGAAGTCTGAGTGCAACGTATCAGCAGCATTGGTTCCTTCTGAGGCTGTGAGGGAGGAATCTGTTCCAAGCCTCTCTCCTTGGCTTGTAGATAATCATCTTCTCTTTTTATCTTCATATCATCTTCCATCTATGTGTTTCTGTGTCCAAATTTTCTTATGAGAACACCAGTCATACTGGATTAGAACCCATCCTAATGACCTCATTTTAGTTTAGTTATCCCTTCAAGACCTTCTCTCCAAACATGGTTGCATTCTGAGAGACTGGAACCTAGGACTTCAACATATAAATTTGCGGGGGTAGGGGAGAGGACAGAATCCAACCCATAACAAGCTTTACTGTTTTAAGCTACTGAGATGTGGGCGTTGTCAGTCACCACAGCATAACCCAGACTATTCTGACTAATACAAAGGAACAATCACCCAGAGACTCAAAATGACAGCTTCTTTGAGTTGTCTATGCATATTTATGGCCCTATTAAAAACCACATGGGGGACTTTTTTTTTTTTTTAAGTTACATGTGTCACAAGCATGAATAAATTAGCCCACAGCAGTATTCTTAGAGCTGGAACATTATTTTCTTTTTCCATTTTAGGCAGCTGAGGACCAGAAAAGACAAATGTCTCTCTCTGGCAGACAGGGAAGTCCCAGCCCCAGGATGACTCCCAGTCACGTGCACATGCCAGCAGCCTGGCCTCCTTTCTGCCTCACCGGGACCCCAGATGGCCCTGCCAGTCACCCAGGCAGCCTTTCCTCCCCTCTGGCTGGACCTCTCAGTGACTCCATAGAGCCTGTCAGGCCTCCTTAATGGTTATGAACTTGAGATGCCTCCTGCTCACTGAGATGTTACCATCTGACTTCTGACAGATTAATTCATTAATCACCTGTTTGAGTTTTTCCACTTCATATTAAACCTCACGTCCTATTTCCTCATGGTTATGAATTGGTCAGAGAGCTTAGAGGCGCTCACTCCTTCTCCAGGGGGCGTCCTTCAGACTCTGAGGGATTCCCCAGGGAAGGAAAATACTCTCTGTATTAGTTACCTGTAGCTGCTGTAACAATGATCACAAGCTTGGTGACTAGAAACAAACAAACGAAAAAGGTGTATTCTCTCACAGTTCTGGAGGCTAGAAGTCCAAAATCAAGGTGTCATCTTGATTGGGTAATTATTAATGAGTACCCAATTAATAATGGGAAATTATTAGTAAGTATTATTAGGAATACTTATTTGTACTAGTATATCATAATAGTAATTTACATTAGTAATATTATCTTACATTATATAACTAATCAAATGCTGTCGTTTATTTAGTGCCTACAACTGGCTAGGCACTGTGCTAGTTTCTTATAAATGTCCCCATTTGATTTTCAAAATCAGCAATACATGTTCAGGACAAGGAAAACTTGTTTCAAAGTGGTTCTCTTGGGGAATAAAAAATAAGAATAAAATACCTCTCCCTTAGAGGGACTTCCCTGGTGGTCTAGTGGTTAAGACGCTGCACTTCCAGTGCCCCCACTGTAGGGGGAACTAAGATCCCACATGCCACTTGGTGCAGCCAAAAGATAAATAAATAGATAAATAAATAAAACAATAAAAGTGATTCTCTTGAAAAAATCTAAAGGTGTCAACGGACCACAAGCCCAGTTAGTGAGTAACACCCTCAGCACGTGTGGCTGCTAAAGGGGGGCACAAATGAGAGCTGTTTTCATGACACTGTGGTGACTAGATCAAGGGTAGTAAATGGACCAAATTCAGCAAGAGGCTCCTTCTCGCACCCCACATTTTGTCTTTTTTAAAAAATGTGGTTGTTTATAATATTGTGTTAGTTTCAGGTATACAGCAAAGTGATTCAGTTATACATATATTTTTCCTATTTTTTCCAACTTAGGTTATTATAAGATATTGAATATAGTTCCCTGTGCTATATGGTAAATCCTTGTTGCTTGTCTATGTTCTATATAGTAGTTTGTGTCTGTTAATCCCATACTCCTAATTTATCCCCCCACCCTTTCCCCTTTGTTAACCATAAATTTGTTTTCTACGTCTGTGGGTCTGTTTCTGTTTTGTGTAGAAGTTCGTTTGTATCATTTTTTCAGATTCCACATGTAAGTGATATCATACATTTGTTTTTCTCTGTCTGACGTACTTCACTTCATATGATAATCTCTAGGTCCATCCATGCTGCTGCCGATGGCATTATTTCATTCTTTTTTATGGCTGAGGAATCAAAATATCTCCATTGGATCCTGGCTGGCTTCTTCCTCCTTGGAGAAGGCTTGAAATTTCTGGGAGAAAAGCTTGAATCTCCCCCTTTAGCTCTCTCTCCCTCCACATTAACACACAACCCTGGAGCAGCCACCCCTGGGCTCCATGTCGTGACCCTGCTTCCTCCTGGGGCACCCCAAAGTCCTCCTCCCACCCTCCCACCAAGAATGGCCCAGCCCCCCAAGTTATAACCCTTTGACTCCTACTCCAGGAGCTGGCTGCACCTCTTTCTGCTTGAGTCCCTCTTCCTTGAGGGTCTGTCCAGGAATGAAGACCAATGAAGATGGGGTATAAGGAAGGAGATCTGACTCCTCATGCTAACTAAGCATTAAAAGAGAGGCAGACGGAATGGGGTGGGAGTCGACCACCAGGCCAGGTGGGAACAGCTGGAGGAGAAGGCGGTATTCAACTTAGAGAAGACTTTGGGGATCTCAAGAGCTGAACCCAAACAATGATCATTCTTTTTAAATTTTCTTTTTTGGCCACACCCCACGGGATCTTAGTTCCCTGACCAGGGATCAAACCTGGGCCCCCTGCAGTGGACGCACAGAGTCCCGACTACTGGACGACTAGGGAATTCCCAAATAACGATCATTCTAATCGCCATCTCTTGGATAAATACTTGGTTCCAGGCTCTATTCTCCATGTTTTACGTACATCATGCTTATTGACTTTAACTTTCACAAGAACCTTCTGAAAATTCAAGGCCGCTCCTTAAAGATAAGTAAATCAAGGCAAGGAGGGCTTAAGCAACTGATTTGAGATCCAATAGTTCAGTTAATGTCGAGGCCAGCATTCTTCCCTGGGAAGGTGTAACTCCACTCTCACCATCAAGAGGGAGAGAGCAAAGACGTGTATTATGTTTCACACCAGAAGACGAATGTAGGAACAACGGGCCAACGGTCCAGGTAAGCAGATTGCCGGCTCTGTGCAGCGGAGAATTCTATAACGGTTAAAGTTGTCTGCTAGCAGGTGGGCGGCCTTGAGCCTCCCTGAGACTCCTGTCACAGAGCGCCCAAGCAGAAACCAACAGCCATCTGCTGTGGATATATTAAGGAATTCCTCCCTGGCATGAAGTTTGGGCCGGGAAAACGTGCCGAGAGGCTATACGTGCTTCGTTCGATGGAACACTGACCGATCCGAGGCAGTGCTACAATAGGCTGGCAACTCTGATTTCCAGAGCCTGAGAAACTCCTCTGCAATAGAAAATCCGTAACAGTCAATGTCTTCGGCATCTTACCATCCAGACCAGAGAAAAGCAGTATTTGACCATGTTCATTTCCCGGCTGCCTCTCTTTCTCGTTTAGGATTAATTTTACATGCGTTATATTTTCTTTTCCTTTATACACCCAGGAACAGTAGTGTGCTTATATTCTCGTTAGGGCATTCCTGAGACATGAATAAGGCCTGGATTCTCCATTCCTTTCGAATGACTCCATGAGTGCCGAGTATCAATTCACACACTTGATTCTACAGCAAGGTTTTGGTTTCTCAGGCTGTTGTGCTGAGAATCTGGTCTGAGAACTTCCTGGCATCCTCTGCTTCATCACGGTTTCCCATTTTCCATGGTGTTGGATGTCTTCATTCTAGAGGCTTAAGAACACTGGTACAGGAAAAGGGCAATCCAAATTCAATAGTAATAATAGAAAAGCCACTGACACCTCCTGAGTACTTTCTGTGCACTAGCTCCCTGAGTACTTAAATATATTAACTCATTTCACCTTCGAAATAACCCCATAGGTAGGTACTATGCTAATTGTCCCCATTATAAAGACGAGGAAACAGAGGCATGAGAAGGTTAAGTGATTTGCGAGGATTCGGATCCGGGTAATTGAGTTCTATTAACCCCACCCTTAATCCACACTTTCCTATTTTGAGCTGTGGGTCTGCTGGAAGCTGAGGGTCCCTGGGTGAGCTGTCCACTTCCCCAGGCTGTGGCTTCCTCATCTGTGAAGCCCTGTCCAGGTTCCCCGCCACCTCCAGCTCTGAGATTCCAGGAAGCAGCAATTTCCGGGCTGTGACACTGTGTCTGCACGGGGCTCTGCATTGCCCCGTGTGCCAGCCAAGAACCCTCCGTTCACCTAATAGGAAGGTCTCCTTGTCTGTTTTGGGTGCTCTCCAGGCGTGAAAATGACGTCATTTGACTCAGAAATCCATCCCATAGTGAGGCTCCCTTTTTCTGGGCCAACTACAGCTCATTTCCCGCACTCATTCCCATGTGCAGCTGGAGAACCAGGGCTCAACACGTATTAAAACACCTTCCACATCCTGAGACTTTCTTATGAGCATTCCCTAACTTCCTACTGACAAAGTACACCGTGAATCCTACACGTTAGCTTCATTGCTGCCTTCACCCAATACACATTTCTCGAGGGCCTCTCGTGGGCCAGGTACTGGGATAAACTCCGTGTTTATGTGTTTACACTTCGGTGAAATTCGATTTGGGCAGCTGTGTAAGGCTTTGCTAGCTGCCGTAACAAAAATCTCCACATTTTAATGGCTTAACAAATAAAAGGTTATTTCTCGTTCAGGTAAAGTGTAAAACTGGTTCTGCCCCAGGTTCTTTCCTTTTTGTGGCTCCACCCTCTCCTGGGGTGTGGGAATCACTTACACTCAGCTGCCTGGTGGGAAATGAGCCAAAGCAGAGAGGCAACACCCTTCTCCTAACCACCTTTGCCCAGAAGTGACACATCCCCTCTGCTCACTTTGGTGAAGATCTGGATGTGGAGGCTGGGGTGGGTGGATGGAGGTGGGGTGCTGAGAAATGTCACCCCAGCTCGGCAGCCTCTTCCCAGAGGGCAGCTCCTCTCTTGGGTTGCAGCTAGTGTGGCCGATCTGCGGCCAGGGTACCAGAAGGCGCCCGCCGGGGACTTCTGTACTCTCCTGTGGAGTTTCCCCAGGCAGGTATGCCCTATGTCAGTGATGCTGACATTGCTCAGCATAGCTTTGGCAACCCTTTCTGGAAATTTTAAAGCAATTGGGGAACAAAAGATCTTTCTTGAGAAATCCCTCAATGGTGGCAATATGCATTCTTTGTGCCCTGATTTAATTATTGCAAATTAGACACGAGCCATTCAGAGCCCAGTCTGGAGCATCAAGCAGAGGCTCCGTCGTGCTGTTTTGAATCAAAGGCAAAATGTACCAATAAAGTGAAGAGATTGATCTCGCTTCTGTGCCCGCTGCATCGGCTCTGAAAGCCATTCTGTGAGAGGTGCTGAGCTCCCAGAGTTTCGAGCAAGAGCAGGACTGTTTGATGAAGGCAGAGGGAGGGAGGAAGCTGGTCTTCTTGGTGTCAGAGGATCTGAATATTATCAAATGTATAACCCAGGACAAACTCCCATCTCTCCCTGGGCCTCAGTTTCCTCATCTGTAAATTGAGGAGGGAGGGGGTGGATTAGATCACTGCCCGCCTTTCTTGAAGCTCTGACATTTGAGATGCTAAGGACAAAGTTTCCAATACCACCTCCTATCCACATGGGTCAGCACCAGAGCGCTTATTTTCAATACGGCCTCATTATTGCTAAACTCAGCCTTGTATTTCCAGTTACTTTGTACACCATATGTTCTAGTTGAGAAGCTCAGGCTGGAAGACCATCTATCAGGGTGCTTGTGGGTCATGTGTGATGCTGGAACAGCCTCGGAACCTCCACTTCTTCAAACATGAACTGGAAAAGTAATATTTCTTCCCTGGGGGTGTAGCATAATCAGGGAACGCGGTGTGTTAGTCCAACACATGGAACCAGAAAGCACCAGTCGATACTCACTGCTAGGAATGAGTGATTTGGACTCTTGCTGTCACCCATCTTCCTCCCAGATCTGCTCTGTAATATCCCGGCCAGTGGTCTGGTGGATGGGACCCCTCAGCACGTCCCTTGAAAGAGGACTCAATGCTTCGTTCTTTGGATAGTGCTGTTTTAAAAAACCTTATTTTATAGGAGATGATAATGATAGCTAATAACTACTATTCCCTGTTTCAAGCTCCTCTTCTCAGGGCCTGCCATAAATAGCAGTCTCTTCTGTGAGGCAGCCCTCACATGCAGAACGCCAGGTACAGACTCCCTACGGTTTCTCCAAAGTCTTCATGTTTGTACTTTCTCAGTTGTTCCTCTCATAAATATGAATTCTTGTTCTTCCCCATTCTGACTGCTCTTTGAATAGGAACCAGCTTGTCTTTACTTCCCTTAAACTGGGCATGTGGAATGAAACCGTAGGTGTCATTGGGCCTGAACCCAACAGAATAGGAACGTCTCAGGGTTTCAACCTGGGCTGCATGTTGGAATCACTTGGAAACCTTTTCAAAATCCTGACGCTCAGGCTGCATCCCATATCGTTTATATCAGCTTCCTTGAGAATTGGACATGAATATTTTTTTAAGGCTTCTAGGTGTTTCTGGTGTACAGCCAAGATTGGGAAACACTGTGCTAGGTCCTTGTCCCTGATAACATGGTCTAATATTACAGTCAATTTTTGCCAGTTTCATTCATCACAATGTCATATTTAGAAAAATCACCACATCTTTTTTTTTTTTTTACTAAGCCATGGATCTCCAGTTCTTCTTTGCACATCTCTATCATGGATAAAACTGTGAGCAAGACTAGTCCAAATCAGAGCCTGTCAAAACCACAGTGAGAGACCACCCCACACTCATTGGATGGCTATTATCAAAAAACGGAAAGCAAGTATTGGCGAGGATGTGGAGAAAATGGAACACTTGTGCACTGTTGGTGGGAATGTAAAATGGTATACCTGCTGTAGAAAACAGTATGGCAGTTCCTCAAAAAGTTAAACACGGAATTACCATGTGATCCAGCAATGCCACTCCCCAAAGAAAGTTAAAGCAGGCGCTCAAACAGATATTTGTTCACCCATGTTCATAGCAGCATTATTCACAATAGCTATATGGAAACAACCCAAGTGTCCATCAGTGGATGAATGGATAAACAAAATGTTGTATATACATACAGTGGAATATTACTCAGCCTTAAAAAGGAATGAAATTCTGACACATGCTACATGGACAAGTCTTGAGGACATTATGCTAAGTGAAATAAGTCAGACACAAGAGTGGAAATGATTCCACTTATATGGGGTACCTAGAGTAGGCAAATTCAGAGACAAACATTAGAATACAGGTTACCAGGGTCCGGAGGGAAGAGAGGCTGGGGCTACAGAATTTCAGTTTGGGAAGATGAAAGATTTCTGCAGATGGATCGTGGTGATGGTTGCACAACATTGTGAGCGTACTTAATGCACCGAACTATATACACTTAAAAATGGTTAAAACGGTAAATTTTATGTTGTGTATATTTTGCCACAATTAAAAAAAAAACAGCCTGAAGGCTGCCTCTGAACACTCTTCTCCAGTTATCAGTGCCTGAGTCAGAACACTTGGAACATAACCATTCAGTCTGTAGCACAGAGCAGGTGATAGATAATTGTGAATAAAAATAAGTAAATGAGCCTGATGTAAATTTTCCATCTACATCATCATTTTCTTCTCATCCACCTGGTACGTGTCAGCGTGTTCACTAACCTATTAGTGTACCTATTAATTTACCAGCTTAGTCACCTGTCAAGGAAGGAAGTGAGGTTGGCTGAAATGGTACAGATGAACCGGTTTGCAGGGCAGAAATAGAGTCACAGATGTAGAGAAGAAACGTATGGACACCAAGGGGGGAAATGGGGGGGGAGGGGGTGGTGGGATGAATTGGGAGATTGGGATTGACATATATACACTAAGATGTACAAAATGGATAACTAATAAGAACCTGCTGTATAAAAAAATAAATAACATAAAATTCGAAAAAAAGAACAGTCGGTGCAAGGTGTTGCGCGTCAGGACCTGTGGGAGCCTGCAGGGAACTGAGAAGCTCCCTGTGGGGTCCGCGACAGTCTCCCGTTCCGAACAGACACCTGGAGCGGCCTGCGGGGGCCCCTCGTGACAAGTATCCGAACGTAACGAGCCACTCCTTTTCCGTGTTTTTGCTTATCTCTGTGCATATAATGCAAAAGTATCCGCAACTGAGCCGCCCATGACAACAGCGGGTTCAGTGAAGGGAAGCTTCTCTGTGGTGTGTAGCGCCCTCTAGTGTTTGTCAGGGGAAAAGGTCAGAAAAACAGGCTTTGAAAACTTTCCTCCTGTATCTGGCCTTTTTGTCACACAATTGGGTTTGTCCTGCGATTTCCAACAGCTATCTGTTGTACCTATAACATTCTGATGAAAAATTGCATGTGTCATTATGAAACCATCTAGGACTATTTAAATTAATTGTCTACCAAAAAAAAGGAAAGAAAAACTATGATGTTTTTCTGTTTGTTTTTAGTTCTCAGTTTACCAAGACGGTGGTCTATGGAGATAAAAAATCTTCTTATGTCATAGGGTTTATTAAGGAGCAAAATTAATTCCCATTTGTTCCTAAACCCTCCTGCTTTCATTATTTCCCCACAAAGTTCCAGAATATTTCTTGTATTACCACAAAGCTAAGGGGGTTTTCCTTTTCATCTAAAACTGGAGAACTACTACAACAGATCTGCTTTAGTTACTTATTTTTATTTATTTATTTTTGGCTTTTTAAAAAATTAATCAATTTATTTATTTTTGGCTGCGTTGAGTCTTCGTTGCTGCGTGCGGGCTTTCTCTAGTTGCGGCGAGCAGGGGCTACTCTTCGTTGTGGTACGCGGGCTTCTCATTGTGGTGGCTTCTCTTGTTGAGGAGCGCAGGCTCTAGGCGTGCGGACTTCAGCAGTTGTGGCTCGCAGGCTCTAGAGCTCACGGGCTTAGTTGCTCTGCGGCATGTGGGATCTTGCAGGACTAGGGCCTGAACCCCTTTTATGGCTTTTTATTTTATTTTTTAAACATCTTTATTGGAGTATAATTGCTTTACAATGGCATGTTAGTTTCTGCTTTATAACAAAGTGAATCAGTTATACATATACATATGTTCCCCTATCTCTTCCCTCTTGCGTCTCCCTCCCACCCCCCCATCCCACCCCTCTAGGTGGACACAAAGCACCGAGCTGATCTCCCTGCGCTATGCGGCTGCTTCCCCCTAGCTATCTGTTTTACATTTGGTAGTGTGTATATGTCCATGCCACTCTCTCACTTCGTCCCAGCTTACCCTTCTCCCTCCCTGTGTCCTCAAGTCCATTCTCTACGTCTGCATCTTTATTCCTGTCCTGCCCCTAGGTTCGTCAGAACCTTTTTTTTTCTTTTTTAGATTCCATATATATGTGTTAGCGTACGGTATTTGTTTTTCTCTTTCTGACTTACTTCACAACAGATCTGCTTTAAAGGCGAAGTTTTCACAGCCCAGATCCTTCCCATCTAAGGTCTTGTTTGAATAGTTTTCTCTTAAAGAGAAGTGTCTTACTGTTAGTATTTCTGAGGCCACAAACTCTTGAGAAGTAATGAAAACTGTGGACCCAACCCCTTTCTATGCCCCTCAAATGCACACACACACACACACACACACAGAACTCCAGGAGACTCAGTCTCCCTGAAGCCCGATTCCAGGTTAAGAACCCAGAGGGGCCGCCTTCCCTTCAGCATGGAGGATGGAGCGCGTTTAGCATGGAGCTCCGGCCTTTCCTTGGGCGTGTAGCCAAAGTGGGTAGAGCTGTAATGAGCACGTGCATGACAGAGCAGCTCACAGATTCCAGGGTAGCTCACAAACATTATCTCATGACCCCTACAACCACCCAGTGAGCCCAGCAGGGGCAACGCAGGGCGGCCTCCACCAGGGGAAATATTAGAGGAATGCAGACGGAAAACAGGCTCTTCGTCATTATCATAACCAAATTGTTATAAAATGTTTGCCTTGCTTCTCCATTCCCATGAAGTCACTGTGCAGGGAAACAGGGGTAGGAATTGTCTTATAATGCCTTGGAGAGGCTGTGCTCATTCAGAGAAGTAACTGAGCTATACTTACCCAGGTGTTTGTGCGGTTGTCTACGAGGTAACAACTGAACACCAGGCCTGATGCTAAACGAATGGGTGGGTTTTTTTGTTTTCTGGGGTTTTCTGGCCTCGCCTCGCGGCTTGCGGGATTTTAGTTCCCTGACCAGAGATCGAACCCACGCCCCCCTGCGATGGAAGTGCAGAGTCCTAACCACTGAACCCCCAGGGAATTCTCTAATGGGTGTGTTTTCAGCTGGTGGGATATCCACCTCCCCAAAGCGTCACCATCTTCTTCACTACCCCTGTGGATGCCCAAGTCACGTCCAGGGCTGGTGGGACTCCCCCAGGGCAGTCCCTATTGTAGTCCTTTCTATGCTGTCCTGCAATGGTCGGTAAAGCATCTCTAGCTCTCACCAGTTCTCCTGCAGAGTAGGGACCATGTTATTTATTTCTTAGGCTCCACACATAGCACACAAGGCCTGACACATTATCTCAGTTTCAAACTCTACTCAAGAACCATCACCTTCCATGTTAGTCTAGGTCCTCCAAGAAGCAGCTACCAAGATGGAATTAAACGTGCAAGGATTTTAGCAGGGGAAGTGCCTTTGTGAGAAAAATGGGGAGGGCGTTGGGTGAGGCTGAATGCAGGAGGATGGGGGGGAAGGCTGGGTGGGAGACTCTTGGGTTGTCACGCCATCTAAGGAAGATTCGTCAAGATCATGTGAGGGGTCCTTCAAGACGGTGAGCCGAAGTCAGCCACGTAAGGAACGTGTGCCCCCAAACCTGTAGGCCTTGGTACCGTTTGCCACAGTCATCTGTGGGCTCGGAGCAGCCCATGGTCAGTGTGATCTTGGTGCAAACAGAGCGCCCTTGGTCAGTTACACTTCCTGCGGTTGGAGGTCTGTGAGTCCCTTCTCATGGCCATCACACCTTCTGTCCTGCCCACTCACTTCAGTTCTCCAGCCTTATCAAGCTCTCCAGTGCACCAGCCCCACCTTTCCAACATCCATCATTCCTTTGTATCTTCATTTGCCTTCTCAAGAAATTTAGGTTTCAGGGCCCGTCCCTAGAGTCTCTGTCTTGCAGACACCCTTACCTCTGCTGACCGTCTCTCAGTCTGAGATGCTCATCTGGTCTGTTACCCACACCCTCCTTCCTGACAGAACCCTCGTTTCGTTCATGGTGTTCACCATATTATCCTAAGCCAGGGATTCTCAAACTTGACTGTGAGTGTCAGTATCAACCTGAAAGGCTTTTAAAGTTTGCTGGACCCCATACCCAGAATTTCTGATTCAGCAGGTCTGCATGGAGGCCCAGGAATTTACTTCTTAGATACATTTTCAGGCGATGCTAACGCTGCTGGAAAAGCACTGGTCTAAATACATGCTAGTGACCCCATGGCCCTCCTGAAGGAGGCCTGAATGAAGCCAGCTAGCCCATGGCATTCCCACTGTCATTGTTGGCATCTGGAGGATAAGACCTGTGTTCCCTGGCTAGCAAAGGCTTTTTTTTTCCTCTCCTGCTCTACATGAATGAGGAAGCCAGTAGACCTAATTGCCCCTCGCAGACGTGTCATGAGCAAGACATAAGCTATAAGAAGAACGCAATCCGTGGACAGCAGAGTAGAGATAAAAGGAACCTGGATCCTTGATGAAATCGTTGAACCATGAAATCAGTCAACCTTGGAGCTTGACCCACCTCTGAACTTTAAGTTAAATAATTCATTTTCTTGTTGTTTAAGCTAGTTTGAGAGAGGTTTTCTGCTACTTGCAATCAAAAAAGACCCTAGCAGACGCACCTAGGAGAAATCAAACCCTGGTCTAACCCAGCCGTTCCTTGACTCTGCACCTACACCCTAAACAGCTGAATGCTTTTTTTAAATTGCACAAACCAAGTTGACTTGATTTACTTCAAAATTATGACCGCAGTTAGGATCTCACGTGGCACCTAGGAGTGCCTGGCAATCCTCCTACAATTGTCTTAAACATTCCCTTCCTTACTGTCTGTGAAGGTTATTTCACACTTTCTCCTCCCTCCTCAAATCACCCTCGCTCCCTGCCCCCTCAGTCAGCGGTACTTGCCTAGTGCTTCATAGAAAGGTGGAGGCAGTTAGAAAAAGCTGCTTCATTTCTTCCTCCCAGTCTATCCCCTCACATGGGATGATACTTGCATATTCCACCTTCCCTCCTGTTAGAGAGGAGGGAGGGTCCCCCCTCTTACCAAGGCCAACCCTTCCACTGTGCTTTGGATTTCAATACCTTTCTGCTCCCGAGAACTCTGGTCCTGCAATTAACCCCTTCTCTTAACCACATTGGCTTGCTTCTCAACCAGATCCTTCCCATCGGCAAATAAACATGGTGGGATAACATACGTCTTTCAAAAAATGTTCTCTCTTGATTCCTCCCTCCCTTGCCTGCCCCCTTTCCCACCTTCTGTTAACTTTTGAACCTGCCCCATTGGGCTTTCTTGCTGTCTGCCATTCTAGGGAAATGGACCTTCTCAAGGTCATCATCATGCCACATGGTGACCTGTGTCAAAGGCAATGGTTCTCAATCTTCACCCAACTACATCTTTCAGCAGCAGTTTATGCAGTTGACGTCTCCTTCCTTCTCAAAACACTTTCAGACTCTGTGCTTCTCCTCCCACTGCCCTGGCCTCTCCTTCTTTACTGATTCCTCCTCAGCTCCCCAACCTCTAAGTCTTGATGTTCTTAAGGACTTTTGTCTTTATCTCTACTTCTCTATATCCGTACTCTCTCTCTACATGGTCTCTTCTGGTCCCAGGGCTTTATATAGACAAATACATAACTTAAATTGATT
This sequence comes from Stenella coeruleoalba, assembly GCF_951394435.1. NCBI lineage: Eukaryota > Metazoa > Chordata > Mammalia > Artiodactyla > Delphinidae > Stenella > Stenella coeruleoalba. Next base: position 16,920,751 of record NC_137160.1, read on the forward strand.
GTTGTCCAACCCATAGCCTCCTGTCCCACAAGCACCAGACTCCCATCCAACTGTCTACCTGATATCGCCACTTGGATGTCTAACCGTCTTCCATACTTGAAGGTACACATGAAGGAATTAAAAGACCCAAAACCACACTGAACAAGCCAGCAATCATTGCAAATAATATGTAGGAAGGACTTGCACTGTCTATAAAAACATAGAGTTATCACACTATTTACTTGGACAAGCTCTGTATACTGTGTGGTTGTTGAATAGAACTACTTACAATACTTGCCACTCTCTTATACACCCATTATGTCTAATTCTTTTATGCTGCAGGAAGCAGAAAGCCTTTCTCTGGCATTGGTGTGATGACATGTCCTCTGTGTCTCCTCTCACGGGAGACAGGGGGTACCCACTCTTCACCCTGGTGAGTGTCCAGCTCAGCTCCATGGTCCAGCTGGCAACCGCTACCATATTGATAAAACATACATAACATAAAATTTACCATTTCAACCGTTATTAAGTATACACTTCAATGGAATGAAGTATGTTCACATTTGTATTAGTCCGCTCTAGCAGGCATAACAAAACACCATAGACTGGGTGGCTTAAACAGCAGAAATCTATTTCTCTCACAGTTACGGAGGCGGGAAGTCCTAGAACAGGGTCTGGCAGGTTCAGTTTCCAATGAGGGCTCTCCTCCTGGCTTACAGATGGCTGCTTTCTCCCTGTGTCCTCACATGGCCTCTTTCCTGTGTGTGTGTGTGTGTGTGTGTGTGTGTGTGTGTGTGTGTGTGTAGGTAGCCAGTAGCGGAGAGAGACACTTCATGATACTGGAGTAGGATTCTGGGCCCCAGGCTCTTTCCTGTTCCTCCCTTAGTAATAGAAGGCTTTTTCTTCTATCTTTTCCCCAGAATCAATAGGCCTTTTTCTTGGTCTTGGAGTGGAGGTTTGTTGCTCCTTCCCCAGCAGGTAAAACTTTTGCTCTGTAAGCAATGAGTCCACACAGGGACGTGGAGATTTATGCTGTATGACAACAGTGGTCAGACCCCTCCCACAGGCCCACCCCACCGAGGGTGCCTCTCTCTGGTCTCCCACTGTGCCCCCAATGGTCTTGTGAGCACCCCCATGGAAGCCTCTGGAAAAGAGCTGTAAATGAGTGCCAACTTCCCTTGTGTCTGGCTTTCTCCGGGGTGCTGTATTATCATACCCGTCCACACTCAGCCTTTAGCAAGTTGTTATAATTTTAGCTGATTTCTTCTTACCTGCTTACATGCTGGCTGGCGCCTCATCCTCCCACGGTCAGCCACTGGTGAAACAGTCCACGCATCCCACCTTAGGGCGGGTCCTTTCCCTCCTTGGAATTCCAGCAACTTAGCTGCCTTGCAGCATCTGCAGTGTGAAATGTCCAAGAAAAGTTACGATGCCGTAGCGTACCCAGCTTTCGCTTATTGTTAGGGTGGGATCAAAGCTCTTTTCAAGCCTTTAGCATCCTTGGCAGGAGAACCCTCAGACAGGTATTTTGAAGTCCAAATGAAGAAATGTAAGTGCAGTCATTGGATAGATTCTATAGTCTTGATAAAAGTTAAAGTGATTTCATTTACACGAAGGCAGCAGGTAAGATCTGTAGGAATACACCATGATTTGTTGTTTTTGTTTTTGTTTTTTTGGACCCTCTGTGCGGCTTGCAGGATCCTAGTTCCCCGACCAGGGATCAAACCTGGGCCCCCGGCAATGAAAGCAGCCTAACCACTGGACCGGCAGGGAATTCCCTGCGGCATGTGTTTTGGCAGGGTCTAATCCTCCACCTGTCGAAGAGGCACCAGGGACCCATTATCAAGACAGGTGGAGGGAATTGCCTGGTGGTCCAGTGGTTAAGACTCCACGCTTCCACTGCAGAGGGCATGGGTTCGATCCTTGGTCAGGGAACTAAGATCCCGCATGCCACGTGGCGCAGCCAAAAAAAAAAAAATAGACAGGTGAAAAGTGCTTTGAAAATTGTTTAATAAAGCACTGACCCAGCATTTACCTAGTACTTACTAAATGCCAGGCACTGTTCCAGGCTCATTATAAATATTAGCCCACTTAATCCTCATCATAACCCTAAGAGGTGGGTAATATTATTATCCCCAGTTTACAGGGAAGGAAACTTGCCCAAGGAAGATGACTAAAGTTTCTCTTATGATCATCAGAGACATTTACAAAAAATAATCTTCCTAAAGTGCGCAGTGAGTAAGTGGGGGCTGGAACATGGCCTCAGCCATCTGGCTCCAAAGCCCAGGCACTGAAGCCACCACCCTGGGCTGCCTCTGTGTCTCCAGCAGCTCTCCCTGCCCTGTGGCGGATCCACGGCTCCTGAGTTCTAAGGTCACCTGTTTGAATAGGCAGAGGGAGGGGCCTTGCCCAACTTCCTCTGCCAGTGAGTAGTTGCGAGCTTGTTTCCTCAGAATTTACCTACTGGCCTGCAGCCAGCAGCCGGATTTGCATAGCCCAGAGCCCAGCTCCGTAGAATGCCACCCCGGGCCTACCCTTGGTACAGACTCTCAACCACAACCCTGGGGCCCAAATCACAAGAAAGTACAAGAGACAGGGTTAAAACGTGCATTAAAATGATAAATTGGATGAATGATCTAGTGAGGGTAGAAGACCAAAGGTCAACAAGAATCCACTCTCAGCCTTGACCATCTGTGGACAACTCTTCCCAGGTCTCCACCTGTGCAATAAGAAGCTGGGTCAGGAGTTCCCAAACACGGCCATGCCTCTAAACCCCCTGGAAAGCTGTGGAAAAATTAGAGGCTTCTCCTCCTGACCCCCAAGTTCTGACTCAACACAGAAAGCTAGGCACAGTTCGGTAGCAACTCATTCTCCCATGAATCAAGACAGTCAAATTTTTAGCATATGCCAGGCTAATAAGAGAGAGTTCTGCTTTACTGTGAGATTTGCATTAATCACAGAATTAAAAGGAATTCCTAGCAAAATGTCAACAACTCTAATATTTTACAAGTGAAAAGTGGGATTAGGGGAAAATGAGTATTTTTGCCAATGACCGCAAAGCTCATAAGGGTCTGCCAGACACTGGCTAAATACATTTCCGTAGAAGCTTTCCATTTATTTCCATAGATTCATTCGTGCTTATTTTATATGCGCATTCCCTATATTCATTCATTCATTCATTCAACAAATATTTACCGAACCATTTTCCTTCCTTATTACTGAGAATATAAAAATATACAAAGTAATCTCATGAACAAGGTGTGTTCCTCCTTGATTACTCATCCATTTCAAAACATCCCCAGTTTTTTCAAAATTAGGAAGTCCTGAATAGAACAGAAAAGATCTAAACCCTTCCTAAATGAACTGGGATAAGTCCTTGACTCTCTACTAACAAAAATCTCAAATCTGTGTTTTAAGAGCATCTACCTTCATCCTACCATCAATACAAATTTTCTTGACAGTTTTTAAAGAATAGGAATAGGAATATTAATATTAAAAGAAATCTTGGAAAAGGAGCCCCAGAAAAAGCAAAATTCAGTTTTGAAAAATTTGAGAAAATTGTAAAAGACCTCCATGTTTCAGGAAGCTTTTTTCTCCATCCACATTGACTACATTGGGCTCCAATCACAGTTAATGATTAACAGAAATGTACACTGCTCCTTCTCTCCCCTCAAACACTGCACATCTGCGAAAGGACTCCTGGCTCAGTGTGGGCCATCTGAACTACTATCATTTTAATTTGTTTAAATATTTATCATTAAAATCACTTGTAGAACAAGTTGAGTAATTTAAATTATTTTCACCCTCACTTTTATTGGTCAACACCAAAACTTTCCATAGCTCCAGGTACCTTTATCCTCTTGAATGGTAATACACAGTTTGACTGTCATCAGTGTGTGTGCAACTTTGTGGTGTTTTAAATTTACTATACTTTTGCAAGTACTTTTCTGAGGTGTGGCAGAATACGCAAGCGTTTTGTTTTTGATAGCTGCACGATATTACCAGACACCATCATTAAAACAAAAAACAGAAAAAACCTGACCCGTGGAGTTTAGCTCCAGAAGGTTTCTTAGAGAGCATTTGGGCCAGACGTCCTCTTGTACGCTTGAGGAACCTGAAGACCAGAACTTGCTCACTCCTCGCCAGGGGCTCCCTTCTCTTATGCTGCCTTTGAAGCTCCCCAAGAGAACTGTGTTAGTCTAACTTCCATAACTGGGGACTGAAAGCAGGGAAGGGAGATGGGGATTGTATAGTGAATGAAAGGCAATGTTGAACGGTCTGGGATCATGCATGCTAGGCCTCTGCACCATGGTGGGTATCTTGTAGACGGGGGTGGGGGTGGGGAAGAGAGACCACAGGCACACACATACATACACATGCATGCACACGGCTGCAAGATCCCAGTTTATTTAGACAAGAAAACAAGGGTTTAGGCAAGGTGAGATGTTTACACAAAGGCAGGATCTAAAGCAGAGGCAGCATATCTTTGTATAGTTTTCCTGGGTTCCCTTCCGGGCATGTAACATTTGTTAGATGAGAGGAAAAGTTGTGAACTTCATTCTTTCACACCCTCAGCTGTATCTGATAAACCCATCATGTCATGGAATTATAGTTGGAAGCCATGTTGGAATCATGGCTGGAGGAGCATGTAGCTCCGTGGTTCCCAAAGCCACATGCAGGATCTCAGCAGGTAGGTCTGGGGTAGAGTCCCAGAATCTAGAGTCTAACTTTTAAAAGCCCTTTAAATGGTTCTGGTAGGGCTTCCCTGGTGGCGCAGTGGTTAAGAATCTGACTGCTAATGCAGGGGACATGGGTTCGAGCCCTGGTCCAGGAAGATCCCACATGCCACAGAGCAACTAATCCCATGCACCACAACTACTGAGCCTGCGAGCCACAACTACTGAGCCCACGTGCCACAACTACTGAAGCCCGCATACCTAGAGTCCATGCTCCGAAACAAAGAGAAGCTACTGCAATGAGAAGTCCACGCATCGTAACAAAGAGTAGCCCCCAGTCACCGCAACTGGAGAAAGCCTGAAGACCCAACGCAGCCAAAAATAAAATAAATAAAATAAATAAATTTATCCAAAAAATAAAAATGGTTTTGGTAGACAAGCTGGTTTGGGAAACACTGATGTGGATCACCTTCTTCCTCGGGTCAGAGCCACTTTTCATGCAGTCAGGAGCTGTCAAAGATGGGGAAAGGGCCTAAATATTTCCAATGACAGGGAGCTTGAGAGCATCTGAAAACGATTCCCCCATTGAAAAAATATTTCTCTTTCATTCTAGTTTAGCCTTGGCCAATGGTTGTTTGGAGTCCATCTACACCTTTTCAAATAAATCATTAACAGGGGACTTCCCTGGCAATCCAGTGGTTAAGAATCTGTCCTTCCACTGTAGGGGTGGAAGAACAGTTCCCTAGTCAGGAACTCCCGCATGCCGTGTGGCCAAAAAAAAAAAAAAAAAAAAATAAGTCACTAACAGCCACCTTATAAATATTGAAATTTAGTCCTTCTGAAACAGGAGGGAGGGGGCAGGGCACAACTTTTGAAAGAATGACATAGCCAGAGGACACAACATAAACTGATTAGAACCAAATGGGTCCAAGATGGCAGACAAGTCAACTTCCACTATACCTCAGTAGACGCTCATTGTAACACATCAGCAAGCTAAATGACACACCCACAGGCGCCATGACAGTTCCAACACCATAAGGATTAAAAAGTGGGTGGTGGCCCTATTCCTGGAAATCCCCGCCCCTTCCTGAAATAGCTGGAATACTCCTCCCACTCATTAGCCTATGAAATTACCCACCCCTATAAAAACTGACAACCCCATACGCTGGTGCCTTTCTCACCTTCTGAGGTGGCCCATACTCTGTGGAGTGTGTTTCTCTCTAAATGAATCCACTTCTTACCTATCACTTTGCCTCTCACTAAATTCTTTCTGCGATGAGACATAGAGAAGCTGAGCTTCATTAAGTCCTGCAACCAGGCGTGTGATCTCAGTTGGAAGACCATGGGTTTTGGCCGGGTTCGAGTCCCGGCCGCGTGGGTTCAAGCCCCAATCTGAGGTGCACGGTTTCACTTCTACTCCTTCAATGAAGCAATCTGGCAAAATGCCTTAGAAACGTCTGTATACTTTGACCCGATAATTCCATTTCTGGGAACCTATCCTAAGGAAATAATCTGAAATATTTCAAACACAGCCCAGAGGCTTATCACATCCTGATTAGCCTTGCACATAAAACCCATCAACATCTACATTCTTTTGTGCAGCATAGTGGTGGGAATAACAATGGCTACAATTTCCTTTTTCTAATTAAGGAGTCTTGGGCTGACATCAAGCCCCCACTTGCTCCTCAGCATTTTTCTCAGAATTGCTTCCTATGCATCAGCTCTACTGGGCCTCTTAAAGGAAGTAGAACGTAACTATGTAGAAAATATGCAATTTTTTGAATGTCAGATATTGGTTAAAACATTGAGGGAACTCTATCCCCTTAACCCTCTTATACACATTCATTCATTCATTCACTCAACTAATATTCATTAAACCCTCCCATGGTCCAGAATCCGTGTTAGAAATGGGAATATAATGGGCAGACAAGGCACCTGCCCTCTTTGGTTCTCAGAGTATATGGAAGAGATAGACCATTGCCTAAAAGTGACAAGTTCTATGAAGCAGAGACTGGAAGTGGGGATAGATTTTTGGGTGCAGGGGAGAGTATAGAACCTCCAGGAGAGAAACTAAGTAGAAAATGATGATTATGTCAAAAAGAGTAAGCATTAGCCAGGAGAAAAGACTTCCAGGTAGGTATAAAAGGATGTGCAGGTAATTCCCTGGAGGTCCAATGGTTAGGACTCCATGCTTTCACTGCCTAGGGCACGGGTTCAATCCCTGGTCAGGGAACTAAGATTCCAAGAGCTGCATTGCGTGCCCCCACCCCCCCCAAAAAAAGAATGTGCAGAGACCTGAGTATGGGAGATAAGTGACAGAGTTCAGTATAGTGGAGTGTAGAAGACAGAGTGAGGGGCAGACTGGAGCAGTCAGTAGAGGCCAGGTTTCAAAGAGCCTCATGGCCATGTTGAATTGGGACATTATTCTGAGGAATCAAAGAGCCTCCAATGGTTTTTTTTTTTTAAATTAATTAATTAATTTACTTATTTTTGGCTGCGTTGGGTCTTCATTGCTGCGCGCCGGCATTCTCTAGTTGCAGTGGCTTCTCTTGTTGTGGAGCATGGGCTCTAGGGCGCGCAGGCTTCAGTAGTTGTGGCGCATGGGCTTAGTTGCTCCGCCGCATGTGGGAGCTTCCCGGACCAGGGCTTGAACCGTGTGCCCTGCATTGGCAGGTGGATTCTTAACCACTGCACCACCAGGGAAGTCCAAGATTGCCCAATCTTGTGTGGTCCTTAGCTTCCAGGGTCCTGCCTTCTAGTGTTTTCAAGGATTTTGGGATCAGGTTTTCCATAGTTAGGTGGATTGGCATACGGGTCATATCCAAATTTCGCAAGCATGGGTACAATCACTGCCATGTCTTGTAAGACATGTGGAGGTATCTTCCCAACCCATTCTGATAGAGCTCCCACATTGACTGGCTTGATGACTTGGGCTGTAGCTCTCTCCACTCTGCTAGTTTTGGAGGGTCTCCTGCAGAGGCGGGGGGTAGCTGTGGCTCACCGTGGGGACAAGGACACTGGCAGCACAAGTTCTGGGAAGTACCCTCCAAGGGGTTTGGGGGTTTTTTTGTGTTTTTTTTTTTTTGCGGTACACGGGCCTCTCACTGTTGTGGCCTCTCCTGTTGCGGAGCACAGGCTCTGGACGCGCAGGCTCAGCGGCCATGGCTCACGGGCCCAGCCACTCCGCGGCATGTGGGATCTTTCTGGACCGGGGAACGAACCCATGTCCCCTGCATCGGTAGGCGGACTCTCAACCACTGCACCACCAGGGAAGCCCAACCCAAGAGGTTTTAAGCAGAGGAAATCTGCTATAAAATCATTATCTTTGGTTGGTGAGAAGAGGGCAACTTTCTGATTTTCAGATTTGTTGGGGTTTTTTTTCAGAACCTGTAAAATGAAAGGACAAGAGGAAAGGGAGTTGAAGATATTGAAAAGAAAGTGGTTGAAATGATGGTCTGTAGAGTCTAAACTGGGTAAGGTAAGAAATCAAGAGTAGGGGGAGTTGACACATTGGAGAAATCAGAGGGGAGATGTATTAGTCTGCTAGGGCTGCTATAACAAAATACTACAGCAACAGAAATTAATTTCATCACAGTTCTGGAGGTTGGAAGTCCAAGATCAAGGTGCTGGCGGGGTAGGTGTCTCCTGAGGCCTCTCTCCTTGGCTTGCAGATGGCCACCTTCTTGCTATGTCTCCACATGACCTTTCCTCTGTGTGTGCCCCTCCCCGGTGTCTCTTCTTTTTCTTACAAGGACAACAATATTATTGGATTAGAGCCCCATCCATACAACCTCCTTTAACCTTAATTACGTCCTTAAAAGTCCTATTTCCAAATATAGTCACATTGGGGGTTAGGAATTCAACATATGAATTTGGGGGTGGAGGACACAATTCAATCCATAACAGGAGGGAAGACTGAAGTCTTCATTAAATTAGTTTTAGCTATTTACCATCATGCATCAGGCGCCACTTCAGAATTACCCGTGAGATCCAAGTGCAAAAGAGGTGATTTTTATGTATCTTCCCTGGAAGATTGGTAGATTTTGTTAAATTTATCCAGGATTTTTGGTGGCAGTGGTGGATCTGATTCTGCTCTCAATATACCATTAAATCAAGCAACAAGTAATCAGAAAGCTCCTTTCCAGGCTAATGTAGAGAGAGCTAGACAATTTTCTGCTTCTAACTATTTTCACAGCTCCCATCTTGCCTCAGATCCAAGGATTTAATTTTCCCAGCTTCCAGCCCTCTCTGTGAAAGCCATTATCTTTTGTCACCTTCTCCGGTCCCTCAGTAGGAAAATCCTCACTTGTCCAATATTCTGGCCATTAGCAATTTGAAATTTTACCTCTGAGAGTGATGCTGAAGGAGAAAGCAGCAATTTGCAGTCCATTTATTGTACCCTTTGTTATTTAAAAAAGTTTAGCTCATTTGCCTTGATTCTTATTGCTGAAAGAGAATTGACCGTTAGCAGGAGAACATTTGCTGCTAAATGGAGTCTGTTGTAGATGATTCTAGAAGACCATTAGCTTTTCACTGGGGGGCAATTAGTGTTTACTGTTTATTGTATCGTGCAATTGCAGGCATTTTCCCCCCTAGAGGTTGTAAAACCTTTAGAAGCATTGAGAACAGGCTTTTAAAGCCACTTGAAAATGTACAAGCAAGATGGAGTAGAAAGAAGAGCTGATAGCAAGGGCTTTATTTTGCTCGTGATCAGGCTGATTCATCTGCCTTCTAACTCAGTATATTATTCCCCTTCCCTGAGCTTGGAGTTAATCATACATAATGTGCATCAATTCATTTCACCCTAAATGCAAATATCAGTCCTGGAACAAATATTTAAATAGCGCCAATCAGGGCCTTTTATCTTCTTTTATCAAACCCCAAAGTAAATAACAGCTTCTCAAAAGCCTTTCATTTCTGTGAATGCTATTCTGAAATCTGGCCCATAGGTTACAGGATTTGAACCTACCCTTTGGCTTCACCAGGGAAGAGAATGGGGCACAGGGACGTGGCTGGGACCTGCTCTAGGAGATTGGGCGCTAGCGTGGGAATGAAACCCAGGTCTCTCAACTGCCAGCCGCGGGGCTCCCCTACCCCTCCTCTCCACACACACCCATTTGTTTCAGGGATGGGGGATTTGCCCCTCTCCCGGCTTGATGCTCTTGCAGGGGAAGGGGGTATCACAGGAAAAAAGGACTCTTCTCTCATTGCCGGAATGGGGCAGACAGGAGTCTGTCTGTCCCTGGTTCAGGAGGGAAACACAAAGTCTTGCTTCCCAGGAGAGGGGCGGAGTTGGGAGCCTCTTTTTCACTTGAATGCTATGGGGGAGGAGGAATCCCTTCTTAGACAAGAGTGGGATGGGGGAGATCATTCCCCACTAGAGACTGAATATCTCTCCTGTCCCTCCCCTTCTCTACAGCACATCCACCATACCAGTCCCAACTACCGTCACTTCTCACCTGGCTTGCAGCAAGTCTTCCAACTGGACTCAGTCGCTCTCTGCTTGTCTCCTCCCATCCAGTACCCAAGCAGCCCCAGTGAACTTTCTAAAATGCACTGACCACTCCGTGCAGGGGATCTCCAGTTTGGCAGGATAAAACCCCTACTTCACAACATGACTGACTTACTTAATGTTTGTCTCCTCCAATACACTGAAAGTCCTGTGAGGGCAGAGTTATGTCTATCTCAGTCGTCGTTGTGTTCCTAGCTTTAGCATAACACTTTGGGCTTAAAAGGTCCTAGATAAACACATGAAAGTGAAATGAACAAATAACTGAACTTCTGCTTGTCTTTCAAAGCTCATCATAGAAGTTACTTCTCCCACGGAGCTTTTCCATGATTCTCAAGGTTTAGAAGTGCTGACCTAGGTGCTTCCACCACACCTTATACCACCAGGGCACTCCTCACACTAAGGTGTGACTGCCCATCCTCTCCATCTCCCCCGAGGTCAGATGCTGAGACCCAGGAGCACAGAGAATGAGTCCTGTTGGCTTATTCCCAGTATCTAGCCCAGGGTCCAGCACATAGATCCTACTCAGCATTTGTCAAATGAATGATATATGCCTAACTTTTCTGATTCCCAAGTTTTAAGCAAAATATTTGCTTTCAAGGAGAGTAGAAAACAATAGTATCAGTGTCAGACTCATCCATTTATTGTTTATTTTGTGTTGGGCATTTTGACGAGGGCTTTACACATGTCATCAGGTACATCCAGGTTTCACTAGCTTATGAATACAACTGAGGACCCTTGTCCCATTATTACCCAGTTATCATGGTCTTGAACACCCAAATATCAATGTCTATATAACTATTGTTTTCTTTCTCTGATTGCCTGAATTCTTGCTTTTCCTGGTTTGTGAATCTTTTTCTCTCTCTCTCTCCATTTTGTGAATCTTCTCAATCAATCAGTCAATCAACCAATCTCTCTCTGTCATATTTTTCTCTGCTTCTTCATGTAAAGCTAACATTCAAACTGGATGACTTTGGGTAAATTATTCAACTTCTCTGTCTTTCCCTTCTATAACTATAAATTGGAGATGATAATAATAATACTTCTTAGGGTTCTTGTGAAAATTAAAGAAAATTACACATATAAAACAATAAGAGGGACTTCCCTGGAAGTCCAGTGGTTAAGACTCCACGCTTCCACTGTAGGGGGCACAGGTTCCATCCCTGGTTGGGAAACTAATCCCGCATGCTGCCCAGCACGGCCAAAAAAACAACAACAATGACAACAACAACAGAAAACTTAGGACAATGCTTGCCACGTGTTAAGTTATGCCAAGGCTGCTGCTGTTGCTGTTGAGGTGTAAACTTCCAGTCATGCCTGCCCCAATCCAGGTTTACATCCCTCCCAGGGAAGCAATCAGCAAAGATAGACAGCATCTCTGCCCAATTCCAAACTCCCAGGAGACCCAGCACAGATCAGATATTTAATCAGCTATAAAGGGGACCTTAAAGGTAGAGATAAAGTGCAGGACTATACTGCCTGTTGTGGGCTGAATTGTGTCCCCACCCAAATTCATATGTGGAAGCCCTAACCCCCAAATGTGACTGTACTTGGAAGTAGGGCCCTTAAGGAGGTAATTAAGGTTAAATGAGGTCACCTGGGTGAAGTTCTAATCCAGTAGAACTGGTGTCCTTATAAGAAGAGGAAGAGAGACAAGAGTGGGCACACATGGAGGAAAGGCCACATGAGGACACAGGGAGAAGGTGGCCACCTACAAACCCAAGAGAAAGGCCTCAGGAGAAACCAAACCTGTGGACACCTTGATGTCAGACATGTAGCCTCCAGAATGGTGAGAGAGAAATTTCTGTTGTTTAAGCCCCTGGTTGGTGGTAGCTTCTATGGCAGCCCTAGCAAAGTAACTCATTACCGAGACAGTTGGTGGTTCTCACTTTTGCTTTGGGTGAGTGATTCTCACGACTTAGGCAGGCGGAAAAAAGTTTTCTTTTAAACCCGGTGCCTGGAACGGGGTAAGTGAGCTGTGAGTGGTCCTAGTTGTTTCTCTTATGGTCATCCCTGCTGCTGTTGTTTTTGTTGCTGGTAGTCACGTTTCTGTTACATTCATCGTTGAGAGGGGGGATCTCAGACCACTCTACAGCCCCAGAAGGTACAGAGACCCTCAGAAAAAGGCAAACTTAACTTCTGTGTTTTCTACACACAAGATTTTTTTTAAGGTGTAATTGACAAACATTATTAGTTTCAGGTGTAAAACATAATGATTTGACATTTGTGTATTTTGTGAAATGATGACCCCAGTAAGTCTGGTTAATACTTGTCACCATACAGAGTTATAATTTTTTTTCTTGTGATGAGAACTTTTAAGATCTACTCTCTTAACAACTTTCAAATATGCAGCACAATATTGCTAGCTATAGTCACCATGTTGTACCTTACATCCCCAGGACTTATTTACCTTATAACTGGAAATGTGTACCTTTTGACCCCCTTCACGCGTTTTGCCCATCCCCCATCGTTCCCAGTCTCTGGCAACCACCAATCTGTTCTCTGCATCTATGAACTCGCTTTTTGTTGCTATTGTCTTTTTTTTTTTTAAGATTCCACATATAAGTGAGATCATACAGCATTTCTCTTTCTCTGTTTTATTTCACTTAGCATAATGCCCTCGAGGTCCATCCATGTTGCCACAAATGGCAAGAGTTCGTTCTTTTATATGGCTGAATAATATTCCATTGTAAATATATACACATTTTCTTTATCCATCCATCTGTTGATGGACACTTAGGTTGCTTCCATATCTTGGCTGTTGTAAGTAGTGCTGCATAACGTGAGGGTGCATATATCTTTTCATATTAGTGTTTTTGTTTTCTTTGAGAAAATACCCAGCCGTGGAATTGCTGGATCATATGGTAGTTCTAGTTTTAATTTTTTGAGGAACCTCCATACTGTTTTCTATAGTGACTACACCAATTTACATTCCCACCAACAGTGCACAAGGATTCTCTTCTCCACATCCTAGCCAACATTTGTTATTTCTTGGTTTTTTGATGAAATCCTTTGTAACAGGTGATATCTCATTATGGTTTTGATTTGCATTTCCCTGATGATTAGTGATGTTGAGCACCTTTTCATGTGTCTGTTGGCCATCTTTATATCTTCTTTGGAAAAATGTTTATTCCTCTGCCCATTCTTTTTTTTTCCAGTTTTATTGAGATATAATTGACATACTGCACTGTATAAATTTAAGGTGTACAGCATAATGATTCGGCTTACATACATCATGAAATGATTACCACAATAAGTTTAGTGAACATCCATCACCTCATAGACACAACATTGAAGAAATAGAAAAAGATATCTTTTCCTTATGATGAGGACTCTTAGAATTTCCTCTCTTACAACTTTCATGAATAACATACAGCAGTGTTCATTATACTTATCATGTTGTACATTACATCCCTCATACTTATAACTGGAAGTTTGTACCTTTTTTGACTGTTCTCAACCAATTCCCCCTTCCTCCACCCCTGCATCTAGTTACCACTGATCTGATCTTCTTCTATGAGTTTGTTTGGTTTTGAAGTATAATTGACCTACAATACTATATTAGTTCCTGGTACACAATACAGTGATTTGATATTTCTAGACATTTCAAAACGATCACCATGGTAAGTCTAGTTGTCATCTGTCACCATACAAAGATATTACATAATTGTTGACTATATTCCCCACACTGTACCCTTCATACCTGTGACTCACTTATTTTGCAACTGGAAGTTTGTACCTCTTATCTCCCTCACTTATTTCTCTCCTCCCCCAACCCCTCTAGCAACCACCTGTTTGTTCTCTGTATCTATGACTGTTTCTGTTTTGTTCTGTTTGTTCATTTGTTTTGTTTTTAGATTCCACATATAAGTGAAATCAAACAGTATTTGTCTTTTTATGACTGAGTTATTTCACTTGGCATGATGCCCTCTAGGTCCATTCGTGATGTTGCAAATGGCAAGATTTCATTCTTTTCATGGCTGAGTAGTATTCCACTATATATATATATATTTCACATCTTTTTTATCCATCCATCTATTGATGGGCACTTAGCTTGCTCACATATCTTAGCTAATGTAAATACTGCTGCAATGAACATAGGGGTGAATGTATCTTTTTGAACTAGTATTTTTGTTTTCTTTGATTAAATACCTGGAAGTGGAATTGCTGGATCATACAGTAGTTGTATTTTTAATTTTTTAGTAATCTCCACACTGTTTTCCTTAGTGGCTGCATCAATTTACATTCCCACCAACAGTGCACAAGTGTTCCGTTTTCTCCGTATCCTGGCCAAAACTTATTATCTTTTCAATAATAGCCATTCTGACAGGTGTGAGGTGGTATCTCATTATGGTTTTGACTTGCATTTCCCTGATGATTAGTGATATTGATCATCTTTTCATGTGCGTGTTGGCCATCTGTATGTCTTCTTTGGAAAAATGTCTATTTAGGTCCTTTGCACGTTTCCTAATCAGGTTGTTTGTTTTCTTGATGTTGAGTTGTGTGAGTTCTTTGTCTATTTGGGGTATTAACTCCTTGTCAGATATATCTTTTGCAAATATCTTCTCCCATTCAGCAGGTTGCCTTTTCAGTTTGTTGATAGTTTCTTTTGCTGTGAAAAAGCTTTTCAATTTGATATAGTCCATTTGTTTATTTTTGCTTTTGTCTTCCTTGCTTGAGGAGACACATTTCCTTCTAGATCACTGTATCATTTAAACATTTTGAAAATGACTTGAAATGTTTTCCTAAATGTCTTCAGAAAATCAGTTTATTTTGTAGTTTTAGCCAAAAAGTGCCCTTTTGGTCACTGAATTCATCTAGCATTCATCATTTTTTTCCATACAATGAAATGCCTTAAAGAAAAAAAAAAAAAGTAATGGACTGGCTTTCTGGTTTGGATAAAATGTGCTTAAAGCCAGAGTTCTTCCTCAGTATTTGATTTTTCCAACTTTTTTTTTTTTTAATACATATAGGTGCTACATTTATATCTGCCTGTTTAAATTCTGCCATATTTCACTTCTAGGCTTCTAGTGTGGCAAATCATGTTTTACTTTCAATTAAGCATTGGTAAAGGAATATCTGGTAATGCTAGGAAATAATTCTGTTGTAACTGAGCTTTGTACTCACCACATATGGATCATTCCTCATCTGTAATGTGCCCCAAATGCAGCTTCATTTTCCAGATACTGTGATGCAGAATAAAGTACTTCATTATGAGGTGCAAAACAAAGACAAAAACAAAAAAAACAACTTCCTTTTAGAAGTTTTATGGTTTCAGGTCTTATATCTAAGTCTTTAATCCATTTTGAGTTTATTTTTGAATATAGGGTTGAGAAGGTAGTCCAGCTTGATTTTTTTTTTTTTTTTTGCATGTAGCTGTCCAGTTTCCCAACATTTATTGAAGAGGCTGTCTTTTCCTCATTGTATATTATTGCTTCCTTTGTCATAGATTAATTGCCCATATAAGTACAGGTTCATTTCTGGGCTCCCTATTCTGTTCCATTGATCTATGTATCTGTTTTTGTGCCAGTATCATACTGTTTTAATGACTGTAGCTTTCTAGTATGGTTTGAAATCAGGGCACATTCTCTGCCCATTTTTTAATCAGATTGTTTGTCTGCTTTTGAGTTGTATGAGTTCTTTATATATTTTGGATATTAGCCCCTTATCAGATATATGATTTGCATGAATGGAATATAAGCTGATTTGATTTGAATTCAACATCAGGGTTGACAATAATGAAAGTAGTAAAGATGGCGGAAAGCATTAAAAATGGTGAAGGCAAGATAGAAATTATGAAAAAAGGTGAGGGGGAAAGCCTATGAAACCAACAGTAATGGAGCAAATAAGAAATAAAATCACATTAGGTAAATAATTGATAAAAGTTTATCCTGCTGTTTATTTATCATATCAGTGTGACAAAATACTTTCTGTATAAACTTTTTTTTTTGAGGCAAAGAAAAGGTCTATCCATTTTCCTTTCAGTGTAATAAAGCACTGTTGCCCTTTGAGTTGCTGTGAATTATGTGGACTCCTGTGTTCTGCCTCAGAATCTTGCTGCCATTTTTATATTGTTCAATGGGGAAATTGTTTGGCAAATAAAATTCCAAATGAATTTTCAGTTATGACATGCTTATAAATTGGACCAGATGATTTCCAGTTTTAAAAGGAGGCTGTGGTTCCCACCAACACTCAGACTGGTATATCACATCCTGTGTGAAAAAAGAAACTATCCTATCATACCCTATCCAATGAGTTGAAATTCATTCCCTGCCTTGTATATGTGGTCCTGATATAAAAGGCTAACTTCAGCTCTTTGAAACTCTGACTTAGGTATTAGTGAATTAAAAAAGATTTTTAAAATATTTAATGTTTTGTGAATTCCAAAGTTTCTACAACAACATGTTTCGTTTTTTAACTATCAGAAAAACAATACAACAAATATTTTTTTCAAAAGGAAATAGACTCTGGAGCTTCCTTTCATGTGATTCTGAAAAATCAGAGTTGAAAAAATTCCATTTGGCACTGAGAAGATTTCATTTGATTCCGCCTCTCTTGAACAATGCCACAAACTTCATTTGCAATGTACTACGTTTACCTTTGGATAGAAAATTGCCGAACAGTGGCGAGGGCAGGTGTACTTTATATGCAGGTAGCCTCATAAACTTCAAATTATTCTTTGCCACCTGTTACCAGCAACACCTGCCTAATGGACTGGATGTAACAAAAGAAGCATTCAGGGGCAGAAAACTACAGTTATACAGTTGAAAGTCAAGCTTGCCTCTTTGGTGAGCCGACCAGATAGCTGTGGATTTTTTTTCTTTTTCTCAATGGTAAATACACATGGTTCATGAACTTAAAATGGAATGCTTTACAGCAAAAACTTTTTCAGAAAATATTAAGAAATAAAATTAAAACCATTTGGGAAAATAAACCAACTTTTTTTGTGTCCCACATCTGTGCAGTTTTCATCCCCAAGCCCTTACAGGTCACTAATTACTTTGATCAGTTTCAGGTATATTCTTCCAGAATTTCTTCAGGCAAATACAAGTACATATGACCTCATGTATATTTTAAGCTGTGGATCACTTAAAGAACATAAGATCTAGTGGGAATGATCTTCTTTCAGAATTTTTTCCTTTTTGGTATAAGAAAAAAACATTGTAGTGAATGTTTATACGGTTTTGGTTTCCTAACAATAGTAGGGATAGCCCAGCCTAGTAACCAGTGCTGGGCTAGGCATCAACAGATGTGCCATTAATTTAAACTATAACTCTGAACTACAGTTCTTTCTGCTTCAGCTGAGATGGAGAATATGCATCTGTGACTGTGCAGGGAAAATGGAAACATGGATGTATCAGTGCTTTGAAATGTACAAGCTCCTGAGCAAAAGGAAGGTACTGGTGATTACCTTCAAAAGGACTATGACATCTTCTAACCTTAAATTATAAGCCTTAAATTATACCTCTAAGCCTTAAATTATACCTCAGAACTATTAACTAGGTTTGCAAAGCAAGACACTGCTACCAGACATAATCTTTATAATGAACTCATCAACCCAAACTTCTATTATTACTTGTAAGTGTCACTACCATTAGCCAAAGTTTATTGAACTTCAGTGATGTGCTTTCTACCACCCAGAGTTGGACGACTTACTGGGAGAGCTCTCTGGACATCTAGAATATCTGAAAAGGCAGTCAGTAAGCAGCCACAAGAGATATCTATGGGAAATTGCTAAGGAAGCAATGGAGATCTGCCTTCTTTCTCTCAATATATCTAAGGAAACTAGTTTAACTGAACAGGATTTCACAGCATGGTTTTATACAAATCAATATTAATTTATAGATTACATTTTAAGAAACTTGTCTCGTACCTTTGATCCATCTAGTCTACGGAAAACATTTGCCTCATTTGTTTTATATATCTATTATATATAATTTATAATATATATATTATATGTTATACATATATAATATTTTTCTGAACATTTAAAAAGAAGTTGCAGACATCAGGCCCTTTAATCCCAAAAGATTTATTTCCTAAGAACGAGGGCATTCATTTATGTAATCATAGTACAATCACAAAAATCAAAACTTTATCATTGAAACAATACCATTTTCATGTTTGTGGATCTTATTCAAATTTCACCAATTTGTATCAGAAATGTCCTCTACAGCAATTTTAATTTTTCTGGTATGGAGTCCAATCCAGGGTCACTCAATGAATTTAGTTTCCTTTAGAATAGAGTAGTTCCTCTGCTTTTGTCTTTCACAATATTGGCATTTTCAAAGAACACAGTTGTTTTATCTGGTGTCTCCCATTTCATGTGCATCTAATGCTTCTTCATTATTAAGTTCAGATGTGCAAAAATGAGGGGCGCACTCTGGAACTGATACTGTGTTCTTTTTAATCATTTTAATTTTAGTCTTCCTGGTACACTTAGCATCGTTTCACATTGTACTTTTCATGGGCAGTTCTCTTATGACTAATGAGATTTACACATTCTCATGTTTCTTAGCTCTTTGGATACCACCTTTTGTAAAGTACATGTTCCAATCTCTTGCCCATTTTTCCCTTTTACTCTCTTTTTCTTATTGAATTGTAGACATCCTGTGTATATTCCAAATAGAAGCCCTTCTTGTTATGTGTATTACAAATATTTTCTTCCATTTTGCGGTTTGCATTTCACTCTCTTAAGGAAATTTATTAATCTTTTCCTTTATGTGTAATGAGTTATGTGTGCTGCTTAAGTAATCTTTCCCTGTTAATCTATGTTACTCCCTGTTATGGTTTTACTTTGTACTTTTAATCTATGATCAGTCTGTTATTAACTTTAGCATATGGTTTGAAGCAAGGGCAAGTTATGTTTCCTTTATATGAGTGTCCAGTTATCCAGCACTGTTTACTGAAAGGACCATTCCCTACTGCTCTGAAGTACCATCCTTGTTATAAGTCAATGTCTGTCTATGCATGGGTTTATTTCTGGAGTCCCCAATCTCTTCCATTAATCTGATTATTTCTTGTTGCACCATCATTCTATTACCTAATTTCTGTAGTTTCATAATAAGTCTTGATAGTAAAGTATGTCTTCTCACCTTATTCTTCAATAATACCTTGGCTATTCTTGGTCCCTTGCATTTCTATTTAAAATTTAGAATTAGTTTGTGAAGTTCCAAAAAATAAAAGTAAGAAAAAAAACTTGTTGGAGTTTTGACCAGAATTGCACTGAATCCATAGATCATTGGAGAAAAGAGACATTTTTACAATATTTATTTTATGAATCTATTAACATGGTTTATCTCTCTATATATTTAGATGTGTGCACATTTCTCTCAATAATGTATTACAGTTCTCTGCATAAAGCGAACATCATTTGTTAATTTGCACGTCATTTGTTAATTGTATTTCTATATACTTGATTTCTATGTTATTGGAATGTTATATCAGGCCCTTTAATCCTGAAAGATTTATTTCAGGATTAAATTTTTAAGTAGACATTGTATGCAACAAACTTACTTCATTTATTCTAAATGTTTATTCATTTGGCATTTTATATGTATGTATTCATATAATCTTCAAATAATGTCAGTATTTTTTCTTTTTTTTTTTTCATATTTTCCTATTCTTTATGCCCCAACTAGGACCTCCGATACAGTGTTGAGTAGAATTGTTCGTAATAGATATCCTTGTGGCAGTCATGGAGATGTGCCTCTCAGATCTCCCTTCCAAGTTAGCTCACAGCTTCTAACTGCAGGTGCCTTCAGGATCTCCTTCTGGCCCATGCACTTCCAGAGCAGCCTCCAGCCCCTGAATGATCATGGCAGTGGCGGAAGGACTCACCTCATTTGCCCTGCCTGGGGCTCCTCTGGGGGAACTCTTTGAGCCACAGCTCCCCATTGGGCTGTCAAGATATTCTCACATTCTTGCCTCCACTCTCCTTTCACAGGTGTCAGATCTACATTGAGACCTGTGTCTTTCTCTGCCCAGTCCTGCTCCCTGTCTTGATCTTTCACAAGTATTGCCTCCAATAAACAACAGGTACATTTGCCTGACACACAGCAAGCCAAATGTTGAGATACCGAGGTTTACAGCCAAGAAAGGGTTTATTCACAAGGCAGCCAGGTGAGGAGACAGGAGAACAACTCTCAAATCTGCTTCCCCAAAGGGGTTTGGGATATTTATGGGATAAGTAAGGTGGCCTTAGGCATGGGAAAAGGTGATTGGAGGTAGGGAGAAAGATGAGGCAATCAGTGTTTTGCTCAGGTGCATCTGGGTTACATGCTCTTGCATATTCAAAATGGAGGCACTTCCTGCTAAATTCAGGAATAACACAATGATGCCCACTCTTGATACTTCTATTTAACATAGTACTTGGAGTCTTAGCCACAGCAATCAGATAAGAAAAAGAAATAAAAGGTATATAAATTGGAAGGGAAGAGGTAAAAGAGTCACTATTTGCAGATGACATGGTACTCTATATAGAGAACCCTAAAGAATCCACCAAAAAAATATTAGAACAAGTAAATGAATTCAACAGAGTTGCAGGATGCAAGATTAATATACATAAACCTGTTATTTCTATACACTAATAATGAAATATCAGAAAAAGAAAGTAAAAGAAAAATCCTGTTTAAAATCACATCAAAAAAATAAAATAGCTACAGATGGACTTAACCAAGGAGGTGAAAGACCTATACATTGAAAACTATAAAACAATGATAAAGGAAATTGGACATCTCCAATTCTTCAAAGAAATAGAAAGATATTCCATGCTCTTGGATTGGAAGAATTAATATTATTAAAATGGCCATACTACCCAAAGCAGTCTACAGATTCAATGCAATCCTTATCAAAATACTCAGGAAATTTTTCACAGAACTAGAACAAATAATTCTAAAATTTATACGGTACCACAGAAGATCCCGAATTGCCAAAGCAATCTTGAGAAAAAAGAACAAAGCTGGAGGTATAATCCTCCCAGATTTCAGACTATAATACAAAGTTACAGTAATCAAAATAGCATCGTATTGGCACAAAAAACAGACACATACCTTAGTGGAACAGAATAGAGAGCCTAGAAATAAACCCATGCACATAAGGTCAATTAATCTATGATAAAGGAGGCAAGAATATACAACAGAGAAAAGACAGTCTCTTCAATAAGTGATGCTGGGAAAACTGTGCAGCTACATGTAAAGCAATGAAATTAGAGCATTCCCTCACACTATATTCGAAAATAAACTCAAAATAGTTTAAAGACCTAAATGTAAGACATGAAACCATAAAACTCCTAGAAGAGAACATATGTGAAACACGCTTTGACATAAATTGTAGCAATGTTTTTTTGGATTAGTCTCCTATGGCAAAAGAAATAAAAGCAAAAATAAACAAATGGGACCTAATTAAACTTAGAAGCTTTTGCACAGCAAAGGAAACCATCAACAAAATGAAATGACAACCTGGGAGAAAATATTTGCAAATGATGCAACCAGCAAGGGGTTAATATCCAAAATATATGAACAGCTCATATAACTCAATATGAAAAAATAAAATCCAAGCAAGAAATGAGCAGAAGACTTGAGTAGACTTTTTTTTCCAAAGAAGAAATACTAACAGGCACATGAAAAGATGCTCAACGTCTCTAATTATTAGAGAAATGCAAATCCAAACCACTATGAGGTATCTATCTCCTCACACCTGTCAGAATGGCTATCATCAAAAAATCCACAAATAACAAATGTTGGAGAGGATGTGGAGAAAAAGGAACCCTAATACACTGTTGATGGGAATGTAAATTGGTACAGCCACTATGGAAAACAGTATAGAGGTTCCTTAAAAACTAAGAACTACCATATGATTCAGGAATTCCACTCCTGGGTATATATCCAAAGAAAATGAAAACACTAATTTGAAAAGATACATGCACCTCAGTGTTCATGGCAGCCGTATTTACAATAGCCAAGACACTGAAGCAACCCAAGTGCCCATCAACAGACAACTGGATTAAGAAGATGTCATATACATATGTATATGTATACACACACACACAAACACAATGGAATATTACTCAGCCATAAGAAGTATGAAATACTGTCATTCGCAGCAACATGGATGGAACTAGAGAATATTATGCTTAGTTAAATAAGTCAGACAAAGAAAGACAAGTACTATATACTATATGTCATTTATATGTGGGATCTAAAAAATAATACAAATGAACGTATATACAAAACAGAAACAGACTCACAGGTGTAGAAAACAAACTTATAGTTCCAAAGGGGAGAGGGAAGGGGGGAGGGACAGGTCAGGAGTATGGGATTAACAGATAAATACTGCTATACATAAAATAGATAAGTGACAAGGATATACTATATAGCACAGGGAATTATAGCTATTATCTTGTAATAACCTATAATGGAATATAATCTGCAAAAATACTGAATTACTATGCTATATACCTGAAACTAACACAATATTGTAAATCACCTATACTTCAATTTAAAAAAAAAAAAGAGGGACTTCCCTGGCAGTCCAGTGGTTAAGACTCTGCACTTCCGCTGCAGGGGGCATGGGTTCCATCCCTGGTTGGGGAACTAAGATCCCGAAGGCCATGCAATGCGGCCAAAAAAAAAAAAAAACAGGCACTTAGCATGATCTGAAGGTGGAGTTTTCCAGTCCTCTGCTGTCAACAGGCCATCCCTGGGACATCTATACAGGCCTAGTTTTAGGGTCAGTGGATCACACTGGGCAGGACCTGACTCAAAGTTCCTGTAAAACAACTGGGCTGTGTGGAGCTGGGAAGATACACAATTAAAGAGAGGAAAAAAGAAACAAGAAAACAACTAACTCCAGTTAATCAGTGAAGGTAGTTTACAAGCAGAGGGGCTTTAACAAGCTGTTCCCTTATCTGTTGTTCTGTAAGACAAGTTCAAGAATTTCTATTAGTTAACAACAGCTTCTGTTAACTCTGTGGGGCACGATTTCACTGCAAAGTCAAAAATATTTACTATCTGGTGGCCCAGAAGAGTACATTAAACATAAATGTATGGTTTCAACCAGAGGTTGTTTTAAACCATACATATAACTCTTATGCACTTTCCTGTATTGATGGTATATTTCACTTTATTTTTAAAAGAGCAGAAAAGAAAAATGAATGGGATTAACTCCTAATATGGTTCATATTCACTGATTTTTATAATTTTTGTTTTGAAAATCCACTCTGAGAATCTGATTCAAGGATTATTTGGTGTAATTAAATAAAACCCACTCATTTCAGTTCATGTAAAGGGAGACTATTATAAAGAAACGGGACCCCAGGAACACTGAGCTTCAGGATTTGGGTATAATAACTCCAGGCAGTTTCTCTGTCTCTGCTTCTCTCACTGTCTCCCCCTCACCACTACCTCCCTGGCATCTCTTCTTTGCTGCTGTCCCAAAATGGTAGTTTAACCCCAAAACTTGATGGCTTTCTTGTTTGGTCCTTCACAGATGATTTGCTCAGTCTCTATGTCCAAATTCTGAAGAGAGAATCTTCTTGTCCCAGCTCCAAATTCCTGGAAGAGATTAAATGTCCCAATTTAGGTAACATTCACTTGGGTCTGAAACAGGAGGGAAGGGGGCAGGGCACGACCTTTAAAAGAATGACATAGCCATAGGACATGACAAAAACTGATCAGAACCAACTAGGTACAAGATGGGGGAAGATTCAACTTCCAGTCGACCTTGAGCCTCATTATACACTCATTGTAAAATGTTAGGATGCCAAATGACAGACTCACCAGCGCCATGCAAGTTCTGAGGCCAACCATAAAAGGTCAAAAAGTGGGCGGTGGCCCAATTCCTGGACATCTCCTCCCTTCCCCCCTCCCCGCCCCCACATCCCACTCATTAGCCTATGAAATTACGCAGCCCATAAATACTAACCATGCCATATTTCGAGGCCTCTGACCTTCTGAGATGGCCCACACCCTGTCTGTGGAGTGTGTTTCTCTCTAAATAAATCCTCTTCTTACCTATCACTTCGTTTCTGAATTCCTTCATGATGAGGCAAGAACATTAAATTCACCGGGAACAGGTCCAGTTTGTAGTAACATGGCAGGTAGTGGTAGCTCTGTCAGCCTGTAGGAGGGGAGGCATTTCTAAGAAAAGACTGTGGATGGGGAGCAAAGATTCCATATATCTAACAAAATAAGAAAGGAACTAGGATGGGCATTGCTTAGGGGGCAATAAACACGTAGGGGGTGAGTGACATAGGTGTTGAAGGGTATTGCAGGATCCCTTTAAAGTGCATAGGAGGATTCATTTGCACCCTGTCCTGAAAGTATTTACAAATACTTTCAAGCCCTTGAAATAGAGAGCTAAATTGGGGGACAGGAGGGAGGAGAACGGTGAAATCACTGGGGGCAAAGGGTGGTGGATGAGAAGGAAAGGCAAACAACAATGGCTTTGAAGAACAGCCTTTGAATGAGATTGATTTGCAAATGAGCATATGAGAATACGCACATTTAAATAAATGTTTAAGTCAAAATAGTCGTCCTGGAAGTTCTGCATTTATGATTAACATGCTGGAAATCAGAATATATTCAACTCTTCGTGCAGGATGTGTGCTGGGCTCTTTACACATGCAAAACAGAATTTAGCTAAAATACCTTGTACTTTGAGATGCAAATGAAATTAACTGGAACTCTATCACACTTGCAGAGGGGTAGCTGTGGTGCGGTTTTCCTAACCACCTCTACCTACTGTTGGCAGCATGGCTTAATTGCTTCCTCTGCTGACCCCCCCATGACTCCCCAGCTGAGGAGAAAAGTAGCATCTACAGTAAATTGGGGGTTGGAATATATTCTGTAGGCAATGGACTGGGTTATTTCCCTCCATCTGATATTTGCTGCAGTGGACATCACTTTGGATAAACTTTTAAATATATCATACATGCCCAGAAGTGAAATGCCTCATTAAAAGGCGTGAACATTTTATTAAAAATTTTTATTGGAGTATAGTTGATTTACAATCTTGTGTTAGTTTCAGGTGTGCAGTGAAGCGAATCAGTTATACGTATACGTACATCCACTCTTTTTTTGTTTTTTAGATTCTTTTCCCATATAGGCCATAATAGAGTAGTGAGTAGAGTTCCCTGTGCTATACAGCACGTTCTTATTTGTTATCTATTTTATATACAGTAGTGTGTATATGTCAATCCTAGTCTCCCAATTTATCCCTCCCTCCTTATGCCCTGGTAACCATAAGTTTGTTTTCTACATCCGTGACTCTATTTCTGTTTTGTAAATAAGTTCATTTGTACCCCCCTTTCTTTAGATTCCACATATAAGCAATACCGTATGATATTTGTCTTTCTGTGTTTGTCTTACTTCACTCGGTATGACAATCTCTAGGTCCATCCATGTTGCTGCAAATGGCATTATTTTGTTCTTTTTATGGCTAATATTCCATTATATATATGTACCACACCTTCTTTATCCATTTCTCTGTTGATGGGCATTTAGGTTGCTTCCATGTCCTGGCTATTGTAAATTGTGCTGCAATGAATATTGAGGTGCATGTATCTTTTCTTTTTTTTTTTAATTGGAGTATAGTTGCTTTATACTGCTGTGTCAGTTTCTACGGTACAACAACGTGAATCAGCCATATATGTACATATACCCCCTCTTTTTGGATTTCCTTCCCATTTAGGTCACCACAGAGCACTGAGTAGAGTTCCCTGTGCTATACAGTAGGTTTTCATTAGTTATCTATTTTATACATAGTAGTGTATATATGTCAATCCCAGTCTCCCAATTTGTCCCAACTCCTCCTTCCCCCTTGGTATCCATACGTTTGTTCTCTACATCTGTGTCTCTATTTCTGCTTTGCAAATAAGATCATCTATCCCACTTTTCTAGATTCCACATATATGTGTTAATATACTATATTTGTTTTTCTCTTTCTGACTGACTTCATTCTGTATGACAGACTCTAGGTCCATCCATGTCTCTACAAATGACACAATTTCGTTCCTTTTTATGGCTAAGTAATAGTCCATTGTATATATGTGCCACATCTTCTTTATCCATTCTTCTGTTGATGGACATTTAGGTTGCTTCCATGTCCTGGCTATTGTAAATTGTGCTGCAGTGAACGTTGGGGTACACGTATCTTTTTGAATTATGGTTTTCTCTGGATATATGCCCAGTAGTGGGATTGCTGGGTCACATGGTAGTTCTACTTTCAGTTTTTTAAGGGACATCCATAGTAGCTGTACCAATTTACATTCCCACCAACAGTGTAGGAGGGTTCCCTTTTCTCCACACCCTCTCCAGCATTTATTGTTTGTAGATTTTTGATGATGGCCATTCTGACCGGTTTTTGGTGATGCCTCATTGTAGTTTTGATTTGCATTTCTCTACTAATTAGTGATATTGAGCATCTTTTCATCTGCTTTTCATCTTCTTTGGAGAAATGTCTATTTAGATCTTCCACTCATTGTTTGATTGGTTTATATATATTTTTTTGATATTGAGTTGCATGCACTGCTTGCATATGTTGGACATTAAGCCTTTGTCCGTTGCTTCATTTGCACATATTTTCTCCCATTCTGAGGGTTTCTTTTCATCTTGTTTATGGTTTCCTTTGCTGTGCAAAAGCTTTTAAGTTTCATTAGGTCCCATGTGTTTATTTTTGTTTTCATTTCTCTAGGAGGTGGGTCAAAAAGGATCTTGCTGCGATTTATGTCAAAGAGTGTTCTGCCTGTGTTTTCCTCTAAGAGTTTGATAGTTTCTGGCCTTACATTTAGGTCTTTAATCCATTTTGAGATTATTTTTGTGTATGGTGTTAGGGGAGTGTTCTAATTTCATTCTTTTACATGTAGCTGTCCAGTTTTCCCAGCACCACTTATTGAAGAGACTGTCTTTTCTTCACTGTATATTCTTGCCTCCTTTGTCATAGATTAGGTGACTGTAGGCTCATGGGTTGATCTCTGGGCTTTCTATACTGTTCCATTGATCTATACTTCTGTTTTTGTGCCTGTAAAAAAGGCATGAACATTTTTGAAAGCTTTGGACCTATATATTGCCAAGTTGATTTCCAAGCAGTTGTAGCAAATTACACCGTCCCCAGCAAGGCAGAGGTTCCCTGTTCCTCAGCATCCTTGATGGTACTAGGGATGAATTTCTCTAACTTGGCAAGTGAAAAATACTACCTTGTTGTTTTAATTTGTGCAGAATTACTTTTGATGAGCGACAGATATGAATGGATAGATAGGTAGATAGACAAATTCTAAACTTTTAAAAGGTGAAAAATCTCTACAACTGAGATCAGTCAAAAATGCCACAGAGTCAGAAAATAAATAAAGATAAAGCCCCCGAAGGAGAGTTTCCACAGTGCTGTGAGCAATAACGGCGTGACTAGAATAACAATGTTCAGGAAAGAAGAAAACATATATTTTCTCTGGATTAGTATGATTTGTAAATAATACATGCAAAACAACTGGCATCTAATAGATCAGCATGGTATTGTGTGCTGTTTAAAAAGTCACATTATTTTAAAGACACACCCCAAGGGTATCAGATGTATTAGCAAATCTGGAGAGAACAATAAAGGTTGAGTTCAGGAAGTGATAGTCATGAAAAATACTCAGAACCCTCTGACCCGCCCCCCCCACCCCAGGGCGGAGGAAGCTTACTGCCGCCATGTGGAATCACAGAATCTGTTTGTGCTTCAAGATTTCCCATGAGGTGTTTACAAAAGTAACCACAGTGTTCAAACCAGTTGATCCAGTTGCCCACATATCATACCTAGACCCATCTAGCAAAAATCTAGAAAAGCATACAACAGTCCACAATTATCATACCAAAGATGCTGTTTAAGGCTATATTTGGCATAATGAATCACAGGAAGTGGAACGGCGGGATAGATTTACGAGTAGATACAATCACCAAAGCAAATTAGTATGTATGTAAAATGTTAGTTCCATAAATGTGTATATCCTGAGGTAATTTTGAATCTTAAAAATTGTTCTATGCCCAACGGCAGTTTTAACTTTTTATTTTGAAATAATGGTAGATTCACAGGCAGTTACAGGAGAAAAAAAAAGTACAAGGAAAGTCTGGTGTACCCTTTGCCCAGCCTCTCCCAGTGGCAAAATCGATAGTACAGTATCAAAGCCAGGAAATTGATGGTGATTGGATCCAGAGAGCTTATTCAGTTTTCACTAATTTTACAAGCACTCATGTGTATGGTGTGTATGTGTCTGTGTGGGGGGGGGATGGGTCTCATGCAGTTTTATTACATGTGTACCTTCACGTAACCACCAACATAATTAAGATACAGAACTGTTCCATCACCACGAGGCTGCCTCATGTTGCCTTTTCATATCCCCTCCAGCTCCCGTCCCCACCCCCCAAAATCACTAATCTGTTCTCCCTACCTATAATTTTGTTACGTTAAGAATGTTATATAAATGAAATCGTACAGTATGTTACCTTTGAGATTGGCTTTTTTCCCTTGAGATCCATCCAAGTTGTGGTGTGTGTCAGGAGTTCATTCTTTGTTATTGCTGTGTAGTGCTGCATGACATGGATGTACTGCAGGTTGTTTAACGAGTCACCTATTGAAAGACATCTGGGTTGTTTCCAGTTTGAGGTTATGGTGAATAAAGCTGCTATTAACATTGGTGTACTGGTTTTGCATGAACATAAGTTTTTATTTCTTGGAATAAATGCCAGAGAGTGCAACTGCTGAGTCATATGGTAAGTGCTTGTTTTTTTAAGAAACTGAAAAACGATTTTATAGAGAGGCTGCACGATTTTATATTACCACCAGCAATGTGTGAGAGATCCAATGATTCCATATCCTTCCAGCATTTTGTGTTATCACTACTTTTTATTTTAGCCATTCTGATAGGTGTGTTGTGATATCTCATTTCTTTTTATAAAGCATTTTTTTTAATTTATTGATTTTATTTAATTATTTTTGGCTGCGTTGGGTCTTCATTTCTGTGCACAGGCTTTCTCTAGTTGCAGCGAACAGGGGCTACTCTTCATTGCGGTGCGCGGGCTTCTCACTACGGTGGCTTCTTTTGTTGCGGAGCACAGGCTTCAGTAGTTGTGGCATGCGGGCTCAGTAGTTGTGGCCTGTGGGAGCTAGAGTGCAGGCTCAGTAGTTGTGGTGCACGGGTTTAGTTGCTCTGTGGCATGTGGGATCTTCCCAGACCAGGGCTCAAACCCATGTGCCCTGCATTGGCAGGTGGATTCTTTAACCACTGTGCCACCAGGGAAGTCCTCTCACTGTGGTTTTTTTTTTTTTTTGCGGTATGTGGGCCTCTCACTGTTGTGGCCTCTCCCGTTGCGGAGCACAGGCTCCGGATGCGCAGGCTCAACGGCCATGGCTCACGGGCCTAGCTGCTCCGGGGCATGTGGGATCTTCCCGAACCGGGGCACGAACCCGTGTCCTCTGCATCAGCAGGCGGACTCGCAACCACTGTGCCACCAGGGAAGCCCTCACTGTGGTTTTAATTTGCATTTCCATAATGGCTAATGATGTTGAACATTTCTTTGTGTGCTTTGTCATTTGTATATGCTTTGCAATGAAATGTCTGTTAATTTTCTTTCTTTTCTTTTTTTTAAAAATTGAAGTGTAGTTCATTTACAATATTATATTAGTTTCAGGTATGCAACATAGTGATTCAATATTCTTATAGCTTGTACTCTGTTTAAAGTTATTATAAAATATTGACTATATCCCCTGCTCTATACAGTATATCCCTGTACCTTATTTTATACATAGTAGTTTGTACTTCTCTTTTTTTTTAATCCTCAAACTAGCCAGTTGCTTGGTTTGATTTTTTTTTAATTTATTTATTTTTGGCCACAGAGCATGTGGGAATCTTAGCTCCCCGACCAGAGAACAAGCCCATGCCCCCTGCAGTAGAAGCACAAACTCTTAACCAGTGGACAGCCAGGGAAGTCCCAGAATGTACCTCGTAGTCTCCTACCCCTATCTTGCCCCTCTCCTCTCCACTCCCCCACCACTAGTAACCACTAGTTTCTTCTTTATATCTGTGAGTCTGTTTCTGTTTTGTTATATTCATTTGTTTGTTTTTTAGATTCCACGTGTAAGTGATAACATACAGTATTTATCTGACTTATTTCACTAAGCATAATACACTCAAGGTCCATCTATGTTGTTACAAATGGCAAAATTTCATTCTTTTTGTGGCTAAGTAATATTCCGTTGGATATATGTACCACATCTTCTTTATCCATTCATCTGTTGATATACACTTAGGTTGATCCTTATCTTGGCCATTGTCAATAACGCTTTAAAAAATGCTGCTATAAACATTGGGGTGCATGTATCTTTTTGAATTAGTGTTTTTGTTTTCTTCGGCTATATACCTAGGAGTAGAATTTCTGGATCATACAGTAATTCTATTTTTAGTTTTTTGAGGAACCTCCATACTATTTTCCACAGTGGCTGCACCAGTTTACATTCCCACCAACAATGTACAAGTGTTCCCTTCTCTCCACATCCTCACCATGATTTGTTATTTCTAGACTTTTTGATGACAGCCATTCTGACAGGTATGAAGTGATATCCCATTGCGGTTTTGATTTGCATTTCTCTGATGACTAGCAATGTTGATCATCTTTCCATGTGCCTGTTAGCCATCTGTATATCTTCTTTGGAAAAATGTCTAATTCAGGTCTTCTGCCCTTTTTTAGTTGGGTTTGTTATTTTAATACTGAGTTGTATGAGCTGCTTATATATTTTGGATATTAATCTCTTATCGGTCGTACCATTTGCAAATATTTTCTCCCATTCAGTAGGTTTTCCTCTTGTTTTGCCAATGGTTTCCTTTGCTATGAGAAAGCTTGGTCCCACTTGTTTATTGCCTGTTTATTTTCTGATTGGATTATTTGGGAGGTTTTTTTTTTTTCTGTTGAGTTTTGAAAGTTTAAAAAATACATTCTAGATACAAGTCCTTTATTAGATATGTGCTTTGCAAATATTTTCTCCCTATCTATCCCTTGTCTTTTCATCCTCTTTCACAAAGCAAAAGTTCCTAATTTTGATGAGGTCCAATTAATCAGCTTTTCGAGGGATTGTGCTTTTTGATGTCAAGTCTAAAACCTCTTCACTCAGTCTTGGGTTTCATAGATTTCCTCTTATGTTTTATTTTTCCTAAAAGTTTTTAGTTTTGCATTGTACATTTAGGTTCAAACCCTTTAGCACCATATGCAAAGCCCACCACTTTCCAGCCAGCCACGTCTCTAGCCACACACCCTTTATCCATGGTACTGAGCCACTGCCATCTGTGGAACAAAGGGGCAGGTGTGCAGAGTACTGCTGGCTCGTGAGGCGGAGGATGTCTGTTTGCTTAAGGAGTTAAAAGTAGCTTGAGATGAATGGTCATTATTTCGAAGTTCTAAACATGAGAGAATCTGCCCAGTGTTCACTGATAGAGTTTTTAGTTTTGAATTTGCTCCTCTTGCAAGGGCATTTGTAGTGGTAGACCTTTTGCAAAATAAAAGAATGATAGAGAATGAGGCAAACATCTCCCCTATTATCAACCCAAAAAAATGAAATTCCAATCCCCCCCCAAAAAAATATAAGCCTCTTTGCTAGGTAATTGATATTAGTACCCCAGGCTGTATAGCCATAGGATAAACATGAAGCATCTCTTTCTAGAGTAGTAAGTATTTAAAGTATAAGTAATTTAAAATAAGCGCAGCAATATTATAGAGTATAATGCCATATCCACAAGCACTGAAACACTAACATTTTAGACCTCAAAGAAATGTTATACCTGTGGGGTGGGGAAGCGAGGACGGGATACTTGAGCGTCAGTATCCAGACTCTGTGAGGGATCCTTACTCCGTTTCCTCTGCCTTTACTCATGTTATTCCTTATTTTATTTTTAAAAGTTTTTTTTTGTGGTATGCGGACCTCTCACTGCTGTGGCCTCTCCCGTTGCGGAGCACAGGCTCCGGACGCGCAGGCTCAGCGGCCATGGCTCACGGGCCCAGCCACTCCGCGGCATGTGGGATCTTCCCGGACCGGGGCACGAGCCCGCGTCCCCTGCATCGGCAGGCGGACTCTCAGCCACTGTGCCACCAGGGAAGCCCTAGAAGTTTTTTACATAAATCTCTCTATCATCTTTTACTTAATCAGATCCAAAGAATGGGAAGCCTCCACTTTTTAGTTATCATTTATTGAATTATTTCTACATTTTGGGCATCCTACTAAGCATTCTCTCTGTATGAACTCACTGAATCTTCAGAATTCTATGAGATAATAAAAATAGCTACCACTGTAGTACTTATATCGTATTGACTATGTGCCAGTACTCTCTGAGTTTCACACGTATACATTTGTTATACATCTGTAAGTTGTATATATATATATCCTGCACCACCACCCTGAGATAAGTATATCATTATCATCCTCATTTCACAGATGAGAAATCTGAAGCCCAGAAATGAATATCTTACCCAAGTTCATTCAGCTGGGAAATGGCAAAGCTGGGCTTAGAAATTAATCACCACTGGCCAATGATTTAATCAAACATGCCAACATGGCCAGCTTGCAGGGCCCATGTTGGAAACCACTGCTCTCTACTACCTCTGTGGGTACCATCCCCATCCTATTTTACAGACGAGGAAACCGAGGTGGTGGGGGACGCCATGTGATTTCACCAGTGTCACCCAGCGAGTCAATGGAGGAGGTCACATTCAAATCCAGGTGTCTTTGACCCCAAAGCCCCCACTGTTGACTATCACATTATACTACCTTTCTCAATATCTTCTAGAACCTTCTCCTCTCATGCACAGTATTACCTCCGCCATCACAGGTACTTATACCTTCAATCATTATTAACATTACAAAGGCCTTTCATATGCTCTGCGTTAGTGTATATAAAATACTTTTGACCATGCCTGGAAATGGAATATTTATATTTATGTGTGTGTGTGTGTGTGTGTGTGTGTATGGTGGGAGGTGGAAAGAATCTCTCTAGAATTGTTACTATAACTCTATAAAGTGGGAATTATTAGCACCTAGATTGTGGATGAATTCAACGTGTGCTCTTAGTACTTGCCAGGCATTGTTCTGGGCCCTGCGGATGCAACAGGGAACAACCAGACAAAAATTCTTGCCTTCATGGGGTTTACATTTGAGTTAGTAGGCACAGATGGTGGACAGATTTTTAAAATATAGAATGGCAGATGGCGATAAGAGCTAAGGATTACAAATAAAATAGGAACTGGGGTAGGGAGCATGGGAAGGGGAGGCAACTGTTGTAGTGTCAAGCACGACGGTCAGGGGACCTGCACAGGGATGTAACATTTGAACCTGAAGGGAGAGGATGGGGTTTGAGAGAGGTGAAGTGACTCGCCCGTGACCCTCACCATCGGCCGCTAACTCCTAACCCTGTGCCTGCTCCCTGATTCCAGCGGTTGTTTTAGTTTCATAAAATCAGGAGATGTCAGAGATGGAGGTGGTTGTTGCGGGGTAGCCATAAGTTTCTCTTCGTGTCTACGACAAAGAAGATCCTAAGCTTATTACACGAAAAATGGAATCTTTGTGTCAACTCAGTGACTATTGGTGGCTTCCTAGATCAGTGTTGAGCAGGATTCAGAGGTTAGGTCTGGGCTCAGAGCAGAGTGATGTTTGCCCAAGTTCAGGAGGAGGAGTGGTGACATGAGTTAACCAACCCCCTGTCCCTCAGCTAGTGTGACCCTCTCATTACATGGATGAGGAACCAGATGCAGCTGGAGTGGAACACAGTGAGTGGCTGGGTTTTTTTTTTTTTTTTCTGGCCATGCTGGTGGCTTGTGGGATCTTAGTCCCCCGACCAGGTGTTGAATCTGGGACCGTAGCAGTGAAAGCACCGAGTCCTAACCACTGGATCACCAGGGAACTCCCTGAATGAAACATTTTATGCCTTAAGTACTTTCATGATTGAGTTCATTGAAGTAAAAGAAATGGAGTAAAACACTGTTGGTCACCTTGAGAAATGTCCCTGCCTTTGCACCTGTGATTTTTCTCAGGGAGACATTTTTTCCTGGGTTTTGGGCAAGTCTCCAAAAATGTGGCTCCCCTCTTCTTCCTTGTGGATTCAGGGAGGAGGGGAAGGTACATCTGCTTCCTTTCCTATCCCACACCCACAAAGATGCTCCTTGGACTTAGATAAAAGAACACAAAAGATGCTCCTTGGACTTAGATAAAAGAACACAAAAGATGCTCCTTGGACTTAGATGAAAGAACACAAGTCAACATGTTTCTTTATCACTTACCCTGGTAAAAGAAGCTACCCACATCATTCACCCTGTCAAACAGAGAGAGAGGCCCCCCTTATCCCGTGCAGCCAAATGTCCCTGAAGAAATCTGAAGCAGCATTTAAAGTAGTGCAATCATGTTTAAAATGCCCAAGGAGTATGCACTTTTTAAATTATGCATAAACTGAGCTGTATATAATAAAACAAAATCCCTTGATTTATTTGTTTGGTAACTTGTGTTTTTTTTGTCTACTGGGTTTCTCTAAAGTATACAGCTATGTTTAGGCATAAGCTGTTTTCATGGTTATCTTAGGGTCTACATTACCCTCCATGTTTTCAAGTGCTTATACCTTCAGTCACACCACCTGTGGCTCAGGAACCCCATCTATATGTAATACACTGGAATTACGAGAGGGCAGCAGAAAGAACTGATCTTCTTGCCAATAGCTGCTTCAAATAAAGAGTGTGAGGGGGCTTCCCTGGTGGCGCAGGGGTTGAGAGTCCGCCTGCCGATGCAGGGGATGCAGGTTCGTGCCCCGGTCCGGGAGGATCCCACGTGCCGCGGAGCGGCTGGGCCCGTGAGCCATGGCTGCTGAGCCTGCGCGTCCGGAGCCTGTGCTCCGCAACGGGAGAGGCCACAACAGTGAGAGGCCAGCGTACCGCAAAAAAAAAAAAAAAAAAAAAAAAAAGTGTGACTTGAGGTTAGGCAAAAGGAGGTTGATTATTTTAGACTGAAAAGTTCTCAAGAACAAAAATGATGATG
Source organism: Stenella coeruleoalba (assembly GCF_951394435.1). Lineage (NCBI taxonomy): Eukaryota > Metazoa > Chordata > Mammalia > Artiodactyla > Delphinidae > Stenella > Stenella coeruleoalba. The sequence goes on from NC_137160.1 coordinate 16,955,950, forward strand.
CCGGAGTCCAGAGGATGGTCCTGTGTTGGTTTACTGGTTGGAAGAAGATCTCCCCATTCCCCACCCACCTCAAAACACACACACACATGCACACACTATTGGGGTCAGTGACACCATATAACAACAGTGACAGGCTTGAGCACAGACACAGCTGCACTAGGCTGCTATGGCTGGTGGGCCTTCCCCAGGGACAAGGGTCAACCTCCACTCACCTGGGTGCGGGGAGGGTCTTATGTCCACCTGTGGTCAGCCTAGGAGTCAACAGACAAAATCAGGTTCAAGTGTGATTCATAAAAAAATTTCATTCTGAGACGCCTTCGTGCAGCCTTCTTGAGGGTGAAGGGTTGAACTAAGTGGAATTATAAAATAATCATCTTCAATTATTCCTGTGGTCATGGATTCATCCATTTCAGTAGGTATATCCCATGCAGCTCTTTGTACCATTGCTGTTCTGAGCACTGGGTTTACAAAGATTAATAGGACAGACTGGGTCCCAGGCCACCAAAAACTTACAGTCTAGAGGAGAGCTGACCAGTAGAAATACAATGTGAGCCACATGCGAGACACATATGGAATTTTGAATCTTCTAGTAGCCACAGTTAAACAGCAAAAAGAAACAGGAGAAATTGATTATAATAATATATTTTATTTAACCCAATATATCCAAGAGATTAGTAAGGAGATATTTTCCTTTCCTTCTCCTACACTAAGTCTTCAGTATCTGGTGCGTATATTCCAGCTATTGCATGCCTCAGTTTGGACCTGGCAGGTTTCAAGTGTTCAGTAGCTACACACGGCTCACAGCTACTGTCTGAGACTGTGCAGCTCTAGAAAACACAGTTCTATGTGCCACAATTTACATGGTGTACAGGGACTTATTTTATTTTTGAAAGACATTTTATATGCATATTCACAGGAGAATGGCTAAACAAATTGTAGTATATATGTAGTGTATAATATATAATACTCATATATTATATAGCAGTGAAAATTAATGAACCAGAGTTATACATACCAAGCCAATGGGTTACTCAATGTTGAATAGGAAGGGCAGTTGCAGTAGAATGGAGGTAGTATTATTCTATTTATAAAATGTTTCAAAATATGCAAAATTAAATAATATATCGTTTAGAAATACATGCATATGTGTTAAAATATAATATAAAGAAATGCCTGGGAATGATAAATTCCAAATTAAGTATAAGCCTTAAATTCAAAGAGAAAGAAAGGAATACAGAGGGGGCTCCTATAGTGGTAATACAGAAGTAATATTTTATTCCTTCCGCTGGGTGGTGAGTGCATGGAGATGCGTTATGGTGCCCTTTACCTTTAAAATTGTCTTAATTAATTCATGGCCAAAATGTCCAGGGAATTAAAAACAACTACACCTTATCTTGATATTACTATTATCATTATTATTAGTGTTATTATTTTGGTAATAGCTTACAACTCTGAGTAAGCTGACTCCACTTGAGAAGAAAATCTTTAGGAGATAAAAGAAGGGTAGAGATCGGATACCGTACATGAAAACAGTCAAACCTGTAGGTCCCTCAAGTGTTTAAAAGCCAGACTTGAACTTGCAGCTCTTTCTACCCATCAGCTAAGAAAGGGCGGACACTTTCAAGAATCCTTCACTTATGAGAGGTGGAGTAGAGAGTGTAGGAAACTGATGTCATCTTCTCCACCCCTGACAGCAGACAGCAGAGAAAGGGAGGCTAGATGGTTCCCTGAGATAAAAGACAGGTCATCAAACCACCTTGTCAAAAACCAGGTCTGATTACCCAGCCTCCGTTGTTCCCTAGCCTGCCATGTGGAACACAAACTCCAACCTGATTAGGTCTTGGGCATGACATTCACCTTCAACTCAGTCCTGACGTGAATGTTGAGGGATCCCTTATGGAAAAGTCTACTGTAACCACAAGCCTTATCTGCTTCATAAGAGGCCAAACATCACAGACTTGGATCATTCATTCTAAGATGAGAAGTAACTGTGGCCCTTGAGCCTGTGGAATATACTGGCCACGAGTCTATCCTTAGATAGAGACCAAAGGATAAGATTGCGGCTGTCTACCCTGACAGTTGAGGTCACTGACAGGAGCTGGATATCAATATGTGGATTTGAATTTTATTCTATCAATTCACAAGAGAGGAAATGAGGGCAAAAGCATTTGTCACGTGTGGAAATTTTTTATTTTTCTGGATGAGTTACGGTTATTTATTGCATTCTTCCACATACTCAAAATTGCTTTCAAGGGAATTCCCTGGTGGTCCAGTGGTTAGGACTCCATGCTCTCACTGTGGAGGGCCAGGATTCAATCCCTGGTTGGGGAACTAAGATCCCACAAGCTGCATCATGGGCAAAAAAAAAAAAAAAAAAAAAAATGCTTTCGAACCAAAATATGAAGTGAGTAAAATTTGACTTTTGTTCTTTCATTCATGGTTCCCTCCCCTTGCCTTATTATTTTTCTTTAGATGGTGAAATCAGTTAGGATACCAGGTCATCTGCTAGAACAGAGAGGGCCCAGAATAATACTGCCTTAGTATACTCTTAGGTTGCAGGTTTACTTCTCTGACACATGAAAGTCCAAGCTAGTATGACAGTACCAGCCATACCAGAGATTCTTTTAGGACCTCAACGCTTGCCTAGTTACTTTGCAGTCTTCAGCTTGTGGTTTTTTAAACTTCTCGTGATCCAGCCGGGCTGCTCCTTGCCCTGCTAACTCGATCAGTCAAGGGCATGACCTGAAAATTAAACACAGCACTTCTGCTCAAGCCCCATTGGCCAGAATTTAGTCCCATGTCCACACTAAGTGGCAAGGGGGTGGGAGGGTTGATTCAAAGCACTGAACAGGGGGCTTCCCTGGTGGCGCAGTGGTTGAGAACCTGCCTGCCAATGCAGGGAACACAGGTTCGAGCCCTGGTCTGGGAGGATCCCACATCCCGCAGAGCGGCTGGGCCCGTCAGCCATGGCCGCTGAGCCTGCGCGTCTGGAGCCTGTGCTCCACAACAAGAGAGGCCGCGACAGTGAGAGGCCCACGCACCGCGATGAAGAGCGGCCCCCGCTTGCCACAACTAGAGAAAGCCCTCGCACAGAAACAAAGACCCAACACAGCCAAAAATAAATAAATTAATTAAAAAAAAAAAGCACTGAACAGTGATTTGGATTCAAAATGAAGGGCTGAGTAATTTAGAAAAGGTTACATCTGTTCACTATGTGATACGTTGGTGACTAATTCAAGGCTGCGCTATGGAGGAGAGCCAGAAGACCTGAGTGCACCAAGAAGATGCTGACAGACTCAGTGGTGACAGGAAGTGACCCTCTGGCCGGGAGAGGAGAAATCGTAAGTAAAGGAGAGAAATTAGGGGATTTTTCCAAGAGGGGGCTTGTGGTGTTCCCCTTCTTCTATCAACCCAGAACTTCCTGACCATTTGCAAGATTTACCATGTGCAGGAGGATCCTGGGAGGCCCTGAGAAATGTACATTGGGAGTAAATTAATTATATTGTTTTGTCAAAACATGCCACTCGCCAGCTCAAATTCCACACTCTAAGCAAAGTCAAAAGTTCTTACCTTGGTCACAAAGCCCGTTGTCATCTGGCCCCCACTCGCATCCTCCAACTCCATCTCCCATCGTCTCATCCGTTCTTTACTGCGTGACAACCGCACGGCTCTCCTGGCAATTCCTAAAGGACACAGAGCATGTTTCTGCCTCAGGGACTTTGCACTCGCTGTTCCCTCAGTCTGGATTGTTCTTCCCCCAAATATGTACAAAGCTGGCTCTCCCCCACCCCTTTCAAGTCTGTGCTCAAATGTCACCTCTTTCAAGAGGCAATCCCTGACTGCTCTCTTTAAAACGGTGCTACTCAAAGTAGGGTAACACACTGGAGTTAGTCTGTGAATTGTTTGTTACCAGTTTGCTATAAGTACAGAAGTTTTGAGGATGTTTCCACAGAATGGGGGTTTTAGAGGAGTTCATGTGTGGCTGAGTCACTTATGGTGTGAACTAAATGCTAGTAGGACTTCGTGATACCGTGTGATATTTTAAGGTTAGTGTGTCAACTGTAACCCAAAATATTAAAAAATTTATAGAAAATGTAAGCATGCATTTATTTTTTTATAACATATTACATGATCTTTTTTTTTGGTGGGGGGGTGGATACGCGGGCCTCTCACTGTTGTGGCCTCTCCCGTTGCGGAGCACAGGCTCCGGACGCACAGTCTCAGTGGCCATGGCTCACGGTCCCAGCCGCTCCGCGGCATGTGGGATCTTCCCAGACCAGGGCAGGAACCCGTGTCCCCTGCATCAGCAGGCGGACTCTCAACCACTGCGCCACCAGGGAAGTCCATATTTATTATTTTTTTCATGCTTAGGCATTTAAATTTTGTTCTTAAATAATCTCTGTGAGTTGTTACTAACTGACAAATTAAAAGAGGCCTTCACAGGATACTCTTTGTAAATAGTTCTCTTCTAATATGACACTGGAAGTGTGAATAATTCTTGTTCTAAACAGATGAAAAATCAAGTTTGGTATATTTTTACATTTTTAACGTTCTAAAAGATTATTGAGACATCTTGATGTACTATAGAAATTTGATAAAATATAGGCAAATCTGGTAAAGATCACCTTGAGTTAGATTTGCAAACCTCCTTCCATCTTTTCCTGCCTCGGGAACATGTTACATATCAATATCGACACGAGATAAAGAGGCATTTGGAAGAAAAATCCTCAAATTGTTGGAGGTCTCTGGTTCCCTAAACTCAACAGTTTCTAATTGTTTCAACTCTAGGTCAGAAGTGAGGGGAAATTTCGTTTCTGTGTGTTGACTGTTGTGTATGGAAATGATAATGTGGTGGCTGGTTTGTATTCATAGTTACACTGTGGTGGATAGAATCATGGTCCCCCAAAGATGGCCATTGTTCTAACCCCAGAATCTATGAAATGAACTTTGAAAATGTGGTTACGTATGCTGGTGGGGGAGGTACTACAGTCTATTTTCATATTGGTAGAGCCAGCCTTGGCTGCAAATTTAGAACTACCTGGTGAGTAGTTGCAAATCTTGGTGCCTGGCCACAGCCGACAATTAAATCAGTATTTTCAAAATTCCCCAGGTGATCCTAACGTGCGTTCAAGCTTGCGTGACACTAGTCTGGAGCAATGCTTCTCAAACTTTAACATGCATATCATCACCTGGGGGTCTTGTTAAATGCAAATTCCCATTCAGTAGGTCTGGGGCGAGCCTGAGATTCTCTAGCTCTAGCAAGCTCCCAGGGGATGCCGCTGCTGCTGGCCCAGGGACCACACTTTGAGTAACAAGCCTCAAGATAATAAGTGGCAATGCTACAGGAAGGTGCAACTAATGAACAATTACAAGGACAATAGGCAAGACTTCAGAAAAAAATCTTCAGACACATTATTTTCATATTGTGATAAAATATATCGAATTTAAAATTTATCGTCTTAACCATTTTTAATGTTCGGTTCAGCGGCATCAAGTAGATTGTTTTGCAACTATCGCTACCATCCATCTCCAGAACTTTTGCATCTTCCCCACCTGAAACTCTATACCCATGAGACACTAACTTCTCATCCCTCCTCCTCCCCTCGGCCTCTGGCAACCACCCTGCTACATTCTGTCTCTATGAATTTGACTCTGGGAACCTCTATGAGTGGAATCATATATTTGTCTTCTTGTGGCTGGCTTATTTCACTTGATATAATGTCCTCAAGGTTCATCCATGTTGAGGAGTGTATCAGAATTTCCTTCCTTTTTAGGGCTGAATACTATTCTATAGTGCTCATAGAGACATCATGTTTCAGTAAATTTATCTCTGTAGGAAATGGATAGGATCATCCGTTTTGACTGCAGAAGAACATGGCCAGAGAGCTTCCGTGCATAAGGAATCTGTTAGGTAGGGCAAAAGTCACTGCCCTGAATAGGCTGTCCTTTGTAATATGAAAATGACCTGGTTTCATAGGGCCAGGGGCCCTGACTGACCATTCTTTTCCCATTTAACGTTAATTGGGAAATTCCTGGTGTGAGAAGGAATTATTAATGACCTAACTATGGTAGCAAGAAGTCAGCCACCCACACGGTGATGACAAATCTTCTGGATCAGGAACAGCTGCTGGACCAGGTCCAGGAGGATGAGGTCACCCATGAGCCTTGGCTCCCAGGCGCTGAGGCTGCCTCAAAATGACGGAGAAGCTTTAGGTGGAAACGCCTCAGTGACAACTACACAAAAGCAGCTGACGTCTAGGGCCAGCTCTGGCGACCATTTTTTCCCGGTAGATGTACTGCCTTTCTAAAGAAGGATTAAAGAAAGAAAAGAAAAGAAAAAAGGAAAAAACCGAAAGGAAATGAACAGTGACTTCTTTGCTGGACTGAAATGAAAGGTTGACACCCAAGAATAAAACAATGTAAAAAAATTCCAAAGGAAATACTCTGTCTCTGTTTAGAAATGTGAGACCTTACTTCCAGCAAACCAATAAGAACCAAACTGACAAACGGGGGGAGGGGGGAGGTTCTTTTCATGAGTCTCAAGTATCAGGAAGCTTTCCCCGAAGGCCCAATCCTGATATGATCTCGCTGTGATCTCTGCAGCCCTTGGTTTATGCCTTCCTTGGAGTATAAACTTTTGACCTATCGCTCTTTTTCTGTGTTTAATTCTCATTTGTGAAAAGGGGCTTATCTAATAACTCTTGAATGGAAGGGATTTGTGTTCTCCATTCCAGAAACAGCTCGGTATTAGTGGCGTGATCTTGGTGGCCTTAGGTTCAAGAGGCCTACCCTATAATCCTCCTCTGCCACTTACCAGCTTTGGACAAGTTATTTATTTATACCGTCTCAGCTTCACTGATCTCATTGGTAAAAGGAAGCTAACAATACCCGCCACATCGGATTATTATGAGGGTTACGTGAGACGGTGTTTGTAAAAGTGTCTGATTATAGGGGGCACTCTATGAATATTGGTACCCGCGTCCTCTCTGTATTTATAATCCAGGCACAGTTAGGTAGAAGGATCCAGGGGTGACCAAAACTAGACAACAACCCTCAAAGGACTTACAGTCTAGAGGGGAGACAGATCTCAATCAGTTGCAAATGTCCAGTTGATCTTGGGTCAAGCTCTGTGACAAAGGAAAGGTGCAGAACGCTATGAGGGTCATAAGGGGTGTGGATACGAATCTCAGGAAGGATTTCTCTTGGAAGGGATGACTGGCCCGGGATCTGAAGCATGAACAGGCGTTAGTCAGATAGAGATGGAAGACTGTTCCAGGCAGAAACTTCCAGATGGGGGAGAAGGGTGGACCATGGCAAGTGAGAGGACTTAGAGAACAGTAGGACATCTGGAGGCAAAGGGATACCCTGAGACAGTGGTGGGGGAGACACCAGACTAGGGGGAGTGCTGTTGGCCACGCCCAGGAGTTTTGTCTTTATTCTGAGGCCAAGGGAAGCCTTGGTGTGTGTGTGGGAGGGTCACTTCTGAAGGCTAATATTTCATTTTTACAAAGCTCCCTGGTCCAGGAGACAGATGATGGTAGAATGGGATGGTGGTGATGGAGATGGAAACATGGAGATGAACTGGAAAGTTTGGGGGAACATAAAACCCTAGGCATCACATTTTCTACATGTTTATAGAACAATGAATCAGTGGCCTTTTTAATGTATAGGACTGGTGGTCGGCCCAGATGCCAACCTGAAGCACACGCAAAATGATATGTGTGTATAATTTGGCCAGAAAAAAGAACAAAGTACACGCTCCAACACAGACGTACCTTGAAAACATTACGCTAAGTGAAGAAGCCAGTCGCTAAGACCACATATTGTATGATTCCATTTATATGAAGTGTTAAGAATAGGCAGAAGCTATAGGGACAAAGTAAATTAGTGGCTGCTGGGGACTGGGGAAAATGGGGGAATTAGGGGTGACAGCTAAAAGGTATGGGGCTTACTTTTGATGCGATGAAAATGTAAAATCGAATGTGGAGGTGGTTGAACATCTCTATGAATGTACTAAAAAGCATCAAGTTGTACACTTTAAATGAGTGAATTATATAAAATTACATATATATAATTTTCAAATTGTATCTCAATAAATCTGTTACCAAAACATATTTATGTTTATGTATGTTTATATTTATACTTACAGGGGCGAGAAGCCCACAGTCATAAACACTGCCACCCATGGCCAGAAGATTCCAGTGGGCATGACCTCCAAGGTGCCCAGGTTGGCACTTCCTGACCCAGCATCCTCAGGGGACGAAAGCATCCTTAGCCCCACTCTTGACTCTGGCTTCTGACTCCTTCGAGAGCAAATGAAATGGTACTGTCTGCCGACTTCAAGGGACGGAAGAGAGAGGGCATTTAATTTTTTTTAACCACCTTGTTGCCACCTTCTTCACTCTGTGGATCTGGAGTGAAGAACTGTCACATGACGGCAGCTGTCACTGGACAGCGAGTGGCTCCGAGAGGACAGAAACTCCTACTCATCCTCCAGGTCTCTATTTAGATGTCACCTTCACCGGGAAGCTTTCTGTGACGTCTAAGTATGAGTCAGGGCCCGCCCCCGCCACCGCCTTCCTACCTGCCTTCTGCCTTGACGGCACTGACCCTCCTGAGTCAGAATTGCTTGTTTCCTTACCTATGATCCCACTGAACTGTCACCTCCTTCAGGACAAGCATGGACGCTGGGTCACTAGTTGTGTTCCCCAGCTCTACGGGCTTGTGCATAGGATGCGCTCAGTGAGTCTTTAGTGAATAAATGAGACAAACACAGCCCTGAATCTGTTCACAAGGTAGATATCCCGGCTTTCCAAAGATGGCTCATGAAGTCTTAGACAAGAAAAGAGTTTGCAGTTGCAGTGGCCAAAACAGAGATTGGTCTGAGGGCGGTGCTGGGGAGCCAGACCTTTCATAGAGCAAACAGAATAGGAATCAGCACATGCAAATGACTTCATGCTTCCCTAAAGCAAGGATGGCTTTCCAATTGCTCATGCTTTGGGAATGTCCCTTCGCAAACAACTTCAGGTTGTAACAGCCATGACGCTTGACCTACCACCTTCTTATCTTCTACCCTCTGGGGGAGAAACAATAATCCACCAATGCTCATACCAAGGTATTTCCTTTTTTTTTCTTTTCCCTCTCTATACATCTGAATTTCTGGGACTTAGGGTTTAAACGAATGTCTCCTTGGGTGGGTCCCAAAAAAACATTTTCTAGGAAAATGGACACATACTACCCTATTTTGGTTTCTTTAAAGCTACAAATGTTCAAAACCCCCAACATCTGCAATACAGTGTCATTGGCTTTTTTTTTGACCGTGCGGCTTGCGGGGATCTTAGTTCCCTGACCAGGGATTGAACCCAGGCTCTAGGCAGTGAAAGTGCAGAGTCCTAACCACTAGACCACCAGGGAATTCCCTCATTCAGCATTATTAATAGCTAAAAAGTACTTGCATTTTTTTTTTTTTTTTTTTGCGGTACGCGGGCCTCTCACCGCTGTGGCCTCTCCCGTTGCAGAGCACAGGCTCCGGACGCGCAGGCCCAGCGGCCATGGCCCACGGGCCCAGCCGCTCCGCGGCATGTGGGATCCTCCCAGACCGGGGCACGAAGCCGTGTCCCCTGCATCGGCAGGCGGACTCTCAACCACTGCGCCACCAGGGAAGCCCAGTACTTGCATTTAATTGAAACACCTTGCACTCACCTCTACTTTGGAAAGGCCAAGCGGGCTGTGCTGGGGCCATTGAAACTGTCTATTTCGCTTGGGTCTGCCATACCCTCTGCTCGGGGCCTCCCTTTTCCTCTGCGTAAAATGGGGGGTTGGTTGAGTGTTTTAAGGTTGTTTCTCTTTCTCCAAGATCACATTCTATTTTTGCTTGCTGACTCCTTTCTTAAAAAGGTGGAAATGTTAGTCGTACCATTTAGTCTCCCCTTACTACAGTGAGAAACTGTATTTAGCTATGAGCCGCAGAGAACTGAGTAACAGTGACTTAAATACACAAAGTCTGGGAGGCAGTCTGGGTTTGCGGTGTGGCACCGTGATGCCATCAGGGACCCAGGCTTTTCTTATCTTTCTGGTCCATCCTTCTCAACACATGGCTTCCATCTTCAGCATCCCCTGAGATCCAAGAAGGTGACCAGCTCAGCAGTCATCACGGCCACCTTGCCGATGAGAAGACTAAGAAAGAGGACATGTTTACTTTTAGAGCCTTGTTGGAAGTTCCATCTGTGAATGGAAAATGCTGCTGTCATATTAGTAAACAAGGGATGTTGTAGCCGTCAAGCCACTATGGCTGCCCGGGACAGTGCACCCTGAGGGGATTAGGATGGAGAAAAGCAGGATACTGGTCCTAGATAGGTAAGGTGCATATCAAAGGAATGATTTCAGTGAGCCCAGACACTTGCATCTTACCTTACGTAGAAAAGTGCTAAATTCATTAACTTGAGATATCTGGTTTTCTTTAATTAATAGTAATCTTTTGAGGTTCCTACTACCTTTGTTGCAAAAACTCCTATATAGCCTGGCCCCCCTTACCTCTTTGGAGCAGTCCCTCAGAGCTATCTTAGAGGCTGCCTCCTGGGCTTAAGTCCTCAGTTTTGTCCACCAAATAAAACAGAATTCTCAACTTTTAGGTTGTACATTTTTTTCAGTCGACACATCCAATATTCTGCCTATACCTCACGGTCCAGAACTTAGTCCAATGGCCGCCTATAGCTGGAGGGAGACTGGGACGTGTGGTCCTTTCACTGGGCACATTGCTGCCCCAAGTATTGTCAGTACCTCCTCTGTAGGGAGGAAGTAGAGAGTAGACGTTGGGCTGGGCACCTAAAGTCTCCACCACACTAGTCTTTAACCTAAACAGCTGTGAGTGTGAATGACAGTCCAAGTGAGATAAAGTTCCTCTTGTGCCCAGTGTGACAGGACTCTTGTGTCCTTCAACCTCGGTTGGTCTCTTGCTTCCGGAACACTGGGCGGTGGCCCCTGGGGATTTCTGGGTCTCTGAGAGAACACCTGCTCCAAGAATTCAGGAAGGATCTCTTCTCAAACTTGATTGGAGCCACTGCCTAAAATTTCACCACTGAAGAGTTATGCCATTGAGATAAAACATTAACTTCTATTTAAAATGAAGATACCCTTGAAAGGGTTAACACACGTGGCTACAACCTGTCATTTCTCTCTTTCAGCTGACACCTAGCGGGAGAGGATGCATTGAATTGTGGGGAGAAGACAGAGCTGTCCCATCACAATCACCAAAGTCCTCTCTTGAAGCCGGTGGGCCATCAGAGGGGGGCCTGAAGTTTTCCAGCACCAAGAGAGGAAGAATAAGCCTGGGAGTGGGAGCTCCTGGGAGATAATATAGGAAGTAGCCCCAGTGGACTTCAGATCAAAGACTTTGAGGTGTTTTGGGGTTTTTTTGAGTTAATTCTTATTGATCCTGACCTCTGTCATTTGCTGCCCTTCACATTTTATTTTATTTTATTTTATTTTATTTTGCTGCACCACTTGGCATGCAGGATCTTAGTTCCCCAACCAGGTGTCGAAACCATGCCCCCTGCAGTGGAAGTGTGGAGTCCTAACCACTGGACCTCCAGGGAATTCCCAAGACTTTGAGTTTTTAAAGGGACCTTGGTGATCATCTAGTCACATACCCATTTTACAGACGATGAAACCAAGCCTGAAAAGGATCACATGGCATGAAGGAAGCACGCAGATGGCTAGTAGCAGGCACAGACCTCAGACCCTATCTGCTGATTCCTAGTCCAGGGTGGTACCACCTTACCAGTCGTTTATTTTATTCCACAGGGGATTAAGGTCCCCTGGAGAAGGGCTGAAGAAGAGAGGGGAAGGGGTGAGGCTCTGGGGAGATTTACTGGGGTGGAACCAGGTTCCATGGGGCCTGAAGTTTATACAACTGGTGGAAGGGTGAGCTCCTTAAAAAAAAACCACAACTACAGGGGCTTCCCTGGTGGTGCAGTGGTTGGGAGTCCGCCTGCTGATGCAGGGGACGTGGGTTCGTGCCCCGGTCCGAGAAGATGCCACATGCCGCGGAGCGTCTGGACCCGTGAGCCACGGCCGCTGAGCCTGTGCGTCCGGAGCCTGTGCTCCGCAACAGGAGAGGCCGCAACAGTGAGAGGCCCGCGTACCACAAAAAAAACCCACACAACTACAAAATTATAAATACAAAATCAGGCAAAAGGCCTTGGAGGGTGCCTGAAGTTTCAGTACCATTAGCTTCTTGGTGAGCCTGCCACTGGGGTCCCTCCATGGATTCAAGCAGGTCAGTTCCTCCAACCTCTGTTTTACACCATACGCCTGCTTGAAGGTGTTACAGTTAAAATTTAAATTAAAAAAAAAAAGTTGGTAAAAAAGTTTGAAAATCACTGCTCTGCACTGGCTGTCATTCAGCATCGCTTAGGACCAGACACAGTAGCAAACATCGTCACCTGCCAGCATTTCATTGTCAACATTTTTGAGAAATTAAATTATTTTAAGTGAGTCATAGGACATATGCTTGTACAGGACGTACAGGCTGGGACTCAGGGAAGCACAGTAACCTTTGACTCACAAGATGGAATTTGAGTAACCCTTGATCAGGTGCCCCACAATAAGATGTCTAGATTGTTTAGATTTTAATACCTGTAGGTTTAAAAATTACTTCCAAACGAAATGTACCTTAAAAAGCCAAATTTTTTTTTGGTGTGTGTTTTAAATAATGGCATTTATTTCCATTAGTGGATGGGTGAAGGCACATCTGCTAGAATTCTCAATGCATGAAAATGTGAGGCACGTCTTGGAAGCATCCCCATACTAAGGAAAGAGGGAGATTAGAGCAATGAGCTTTATGCACCTTCAAATCCTTGATAATCTAGAGGAGAGAGTTGTCCTGAGTGGAGTGTGGATTTTTCTGGGTTAGCTCCAGGGTCCGTGGGCTGTTCTTGGGTTCTAAAAATGCTGTAAGGTATTGGGGTCCACCCGTCAGTGCTCTGGACCCTACTGAGAGGGTAACAAGAAAAAGTGGGGAGAGGCATTGCCTCTGTAATGACATTTCTCTCCTTTCTCCCACAGACCCAGGGACAGGTTTCTTTGCTTTGAAGCTCCAGGGGACTGAGGTCGACAGTGCCTGATAGAAGACGGTGGTTCTTGGCCGCAGGAAAGGAGGAGATGGCTCCCAGTACTTAACCAGATCTGTCTGTGAGTTCTCCTGAGCTAGCCTCTGGGGACTGCCTGACGTACCTGAGGAATTCGTGGAACTCTCTGCTAGCAGGTGAGGGTCAGACTGCGAACCATAAGAGAGGTGATTTTTCTCTCATCTCAGATTCAAATTCCACAGTACTATTCAAACCCTGTTCCAGAGAGAAACATGAAAGGAAACACTGCGCCCAAACCACCGCCCCCCAAAAAAACCCACAAACACACACACAAACCCCCCCCAAAAAAACAAAACCAAAAACCAACCAAACAATCCCCAAAAACAAACTACACCCCGCGCTACCAGCATTTGTCTTGTTCTAATCAGGAGACAGAGCCCCGCCAAAGTGCCTTCCAATAAGCAGGTCCTGGTAACTCCCAATAGATCAGGTATTCTAGAGCTACAGGATCGTTACTGAACCAAAACTTGGGTCTGCTAGCCTGGGTGCAGTAAAGCCACTCTCCTGACACCAGGTTGTGGTGAAGGAAAGTGCAGCATTTATTGCAGATGCCAAGCAAGGAGTCCAGGGCAGCTAGCACTGCAAAAAAACGCCAGCTCCCTGATGGGTTTTAGGAAAGCATTGTTAAAGGCCAGGTGAAAGGAGTTGCAGGGTGTGTGATCAGCTCGTGCACAGTTCTCTGATTGGTTGATGGTGAGGTAACAGGGCAGAGTCACAGGGTTTAACATTATAACCCTTAGGCTCCAGTAGCCCTGAGGGCTATGTGTTCATGGTCATTAAGTATTTAACATCTTCCATTTGGTGGAGGTTTTAGCATCTGTAGAACAACTCAGGAAATGTACCTCAGATAGTGTTATCTAGGTACTTCAGAGAGAAGCTAAAGCAGAGGATATGGGAGAGGGGTCTGTCCCGGAAGGGCTCCATAGTGTCTTGCTATGTTACAGGATGAATTGGAGGTATCACGGTACAAATACGTGTTAAATGTACAGCAAAGACATCCTGGCAACTCTTTGTACAGTAAGAAAAAGAAGATGTGTTTTGTATTACTCCCATCTGTAGTATCGTTGAATAAAGGTATGTAATACATTTCAATCTTTGATACCCAATTCTAATTTATAAGAAAAAGAGCGGAAGGATGCGTTAACTAACTTTATTGTGATAAACATTTCACAATATATATGTGTATCAAATCATCACATTGTATACCCAAAACTTACACAATGTTATATGTCAATTACATCTTAATAAGGTTGGAAAATAAAAAGAAAAGCTATGAGAAGGGATCAGCTCCAATAGGTGTTAAATAAAATTAGAAAGCCCTTCTAGTTAACACAGTGTGGTACTGGTACACACAGAGGCAAACAGTCCAGTGGAATAGACACAGATGCAATTGTCTGATGAGTACATGATAAAAACGTCATCTCAAATCACTGAAGCAAATGTGGGCTTTTAAATAAATGAATCTGGGACATTTTGTTAGCCATTTTGAAGAAATAAAATTAGATTAATACTCTACACCATACACAAGACATAAAATCCAAATGGATAAGGGATCTAAATGTAAAAAAAGAAAGAGAGAGAGAGAAAGGGAGAAAAGAAAGAAAGAAAGAAAGAAAGAGAAGTTAGAAGCTGATTAGGAAATATGATTTTTTTAAATTGAAGTATAGTTGCTGTATAATATTAATATAAGTTATAGGTGTACAATATAGTGATTCACAATTTTAAAGGTTATATTCAATTTGAAGGTTATATTCACAATTCTTTATCAACTCATCCATCAATGGGCACGAGTTTTTTCCATATCTTGGCTATTGAAAACAATGCTGCAATGAACATGGGGGTGCCTGTATCTTTTCAAATTAGTGTTTCTGTTTTCTTTGGATAAATACTCAGACGTAGAATTGCTGGATCATATGATAGTTCTATTTTTAACTTTTTGAGGAACCTCCATAGTGTTTTCCATAGTGGTTGCACCAATGTATATTCCTACCAACAGTGCACAAGGGTTCCCTATTCTCCACACCCCCACCAAAGTTTGTTATTTCTTGTCTTTTTGATAATAGCCATTCTGACACATGTGAAGTGATATCTCATTGTGGTTTGTTTTTTGATATTTTTTTTCCTTTTGGCCACACGGCTAGGGATGTGGGATCTTAGTTCACTGATCAGGGGTCGAACCTGTGGCCCCTGCAGTGGAAGTGTGGGTTCTTAACCACTGGACCACCAGGGAATTCCTCATTGTGGTTTTGACTTGCATTTCCCCAATGATTAATGATGTTGAACATCTTTTTATGTACCTGTTGGCCATCTGTATGTCTTCGGTAGAAAAATGTCTATTCAGATCTTCTGCCATTTAAAAAATCAGACTGTTTGTTTGCTTTGCTATTGAGTTGTATGAGTTCTTTATGTATTTTGGATATTAGCCCCTTATCAGATATACGACTTGCAATTATTTCTTCCCATTCAGTAAGTTGGCTTTTCATTTTGTTGATGGCTTCCTTTCCTGTGCAGAAGCTTTTTAGTTTGATGTAGTCCCACTTGTTTATTTTTGCTTTTGTTGCTTTTGCCTCTGTTGTCAGAATCAAAAAATCATCACCAAGGCCTATGTTAAGGAGCTTACTGCCTATGTTTTCTTCTAGGAGTTTTATGGTTTCAGGTCTTACGTTCAAGTCTTTAATCCACTTTGAGTTAATTTTTGTTTATGGTGTAAGATAGTGATCCGGTTTCATTCTCTCGCATGTGGCTGTCCAATTTTCCCAATACCATTTATGGAAGAGACTGTCCTTTCCCCATTCTTGGCTCCTTTGTGGTATACGGGTGGGTTTATTTCTGGGCTGTCTATTCTGTTCTGTTGGTCTATGTGTCTGTTTTTATGCCAATGCTACAGTGTTTTAATTACTATAGCTTTGATAACATAGTTTGAAATTAAGGAGCACACATATTTTTTATTTACACACACATACCCTTTTTTGTACTTTGCATTTTCATGTAACAGTGTATCTTGGAGATGTTCCTAACAACAGCCCAACGAGATCTCCCTAATTTTAAAAACTGGTTGATAATTATCTCATTGTGTGGATGCAACCTCTGTTAATGGACACTGAGGTCACCTCCCATCTTTGCAATGAAAAACATGCTGCAATAAATATCTACGTACATTTACCTTTGTGTAAATGCTCAAATACATCTCTAGGATAAATTCCTAGACATGAATTCTTAGGGCACAAGGCATGTATGTTTAAAATTTTGATATGTGTTTCTGAAGTTCCTTCCAAAGAAGTTGTATAATTTGCACACCCACCAACCGTGTGTGAAAGCCCATGTCCTTGTGAACACTGCCGATGCAGTGCAATACCACACTGTTTTTTGTTTGTTTTTGCATTTAATTTGCTTTTCTTTAATTTGGAGGAATAATAACCACTCATGCTGGCTGGCAGTTTAGGAAAATAAAAAAGGAAGTACTCATACAAAGCATAGGTTGCTATAACTTTATGGAAATCTTGAATACCATTCTTTCTATTGTTCCAATAACAGCATCAAAGACTTGCTCATGTCCTATTTCTAACAGAACAAAAACTTTTCTTGTATGGGAGGCACACCATTTCTAGACTGAAGTAAAGAAAGACAAGTCACACTCACTAAAAAATAGGAACCAGAGAGAAATAAGACATTTAGAAGCCATTAAAATAGTTGGTGGGTTGTGATTGATCAGATATTTCTGGAAGCTAATCTGATAAATGCATAAATATTCAATGACAGCAAATGATAAGATAAATCATCAGCAGGAGAAAATACTATACAAATATTGAGAATATGACTCTGCAGACCATTCATTCATTCTACAAGAACAAACAGGCACTTGGGGTACTAGAACAATGTTCTAGACCAAGAGAGACCAAGTAGAATAAGACCCAGTTTTGGGGTCTCAAAGGGCTCACAGTACAGTGGGGAATGAGACAGCTCAACGATTAAAATACAATGGAATAAAGGCTTCTCTAGACCTTAGGTGCAAAATGCTTTGGGTACTACTCTCTGGGGGAGATTGGGGCAAGGCTTTCCCAGAGGAAGTCACTTTGGAACTGGAGATCTGGCAGATGAGGACATTTCAAGCAGAGGGAACAAGTGCTATTCAGAATTCAGTGAATTGCAAGCAGCTTGGGATGGGGGAAGCTTAGGTCTCCAAGGATGGGGGATGAAGTTGGAAAGGTAAACGTGTTTTCATGTCACAATGGTAAATGATGAAAAGAGAGCATAAGGTAATACATACAAACTTCTCACAATCACATAAAAACATGGCTACATATTCTAACAATGACCCCAAGGTATTTTCAAAAATTGTTGATTACACAACATTGTTAATTAACTACACTCCAATAAAAATTAATTTAAAAATTTTTTAAATGCTTAAGCCACAAAAAAGCATTGATTAAATGTCTAAATTAATTATATGAATTAAATTTAATGTGTCATATTATTAATATATTATACTAAATATTAATAAATCATATTATCATTACATTCCATGTAGATAACAGGTTATTAAAATCTCTGCCTTGTAGAAAAGAAAAAATTGTAGCCTAATCCTAACCCTATACATTTACAAACTCATGACTATGGAAGAAAGACAAGTGAATTTTAATAATAGGGCCGGGAATAACATCTCTTGCATGTGAAGCACAGGTGATAACAAATTAACTGAGAAACATTTTGTTACCTGATGCTCAACATTCCTTTTGCAAATCTAATTTAAAATGTTGGTCAGAAAAAAATGTCACTTAGTAGTAAAGGAGGTGGAACGCATATAAGTCAGAAGGAATTTGGAAAATTTGTGCAGGAACAACAATATATCATCTGTATCTGTTGTTTTAAACACCATTTAAAACAGACTATTTGAAGCTTCTAGTGTCACTTATTACAAAGACAGGATCACATAAGACGTACCTTCTTATCATGTTTAAAATTCTGGAGCTGGTCCTGGCTGTGAAGAATGTGCCTTCCAGCTGAGTTCATCTCGACTGCCAAGCGCGGGTTACAACAGCACCTAGCGTGGCATGAATACCTTTCCATTGGCATTAAATGCTTTAGCTTAAATGACCACAGAGCTTAGCAAAGAACTGAATACAGGCAGTATCTCCTCCCTTTAAACGTATCTTTTATCCCTTAGCTCTTAGAAAAAAAAATTCTAGGAAAAGAATTTTTAGTAAAATTGAGCTAGTTCTCTTGGCAACCTCCCCGGCCTTCCTACCTACATCATGGAAATGCACAGGAATGTTGCCAAGGGGAAAAAAAAAATGAAAGAAAGAAACAGAGGAAACTATGAGCTACAAAAGCTGAAAAGCATTGTCACCCTCTTGTAGAAATGACTGTTTAATAATTTCCCCCAGTGGCTTGCAAGGTAAAGGTGTTGGTTATTGATTGGCAGTGGCTTCTATACAAAACCGGACCGCTTATTCAATCCCATCTTGGAATGCTGAGCAAGTATGCCTGAGGCTCGTGGGAGCAGGGCTGCCGCCTGGACAACGAAGCCATCACTCAAATGACTCAAGAAAGACACATTTCAAAATCAATCCCTGTTGCATGCATGAGACACTTTCAGTCATTGCCCTGATGAGGCAGCCTGAAATATGGCACAGTTCTTTCAGAGATGTCAAGGGTCAGGGCTTCCAGGTGAATGACTTCCTTTAACAGCAACATCAGCTGACATGCACTGAGCGTCTCATTCCCCCAAACCAGGAAGATGCAAAAGACTTACATGTGGGAAACGCAACAGGACAAGGTTTGACCATGCCCGTTTCTTGTGGGTTCCAGGTAAGATAAGTTTTCAAAGAATTTCTCTCACCTAGGATGAAACTCCTTTACCTTCCTGCAAGGTTTCTTCAAATATAAGAAACCTTTCTTCAAATCCTACCCTGACCATATTATTTAAAATTGCACCTCATTTTCCCACTTCCAGTCTCTTAACCCTGCTCTTTTTTCCCCTAGGTGATGCCCTTTCTTTTTTTTTTTAAATTGAGGTATAGTTGATTTACAATATTATATTAGTTTCAGGTATACATAGTGATTCAAAATTTTTATAGAGTAAACTTCATTTAAAGTTATTATAAAATGTTTGCTATATCCCTTGTGCTGTACAATATATCCTTATAGCTTATTTTATATGTACTAGTTTGTACCTATTAATCACCTTCTCTTATCTTGCCTCTCCCCCCTTCCTTCTCCACTAGTTTGTTTTCTGTATCTGTGAGTCAGTTTCTGTTTGTTGTATTAATTCCTTTGTTTTATTTTTTGGATTCCACATATAAGTGATAACATACAATATTTGTCTTTGTCTGACTTATTTAATTTAGTATAATACCTTCTAGGTCCATCCATGTTGTTGCAAATGGTAGGATTTCACTCTTTTTTATGGCTGAGTAGTATTCCATTGTGTGTGTGTGTGTGTGTGTGTGTGTGTGTGTGTGTGTGTGTGTGTGTGTGTGTGTGTATATATATATATATATATATATATACCATTTCTCCTTTAGTCATCTGTTGATAGACACTCAGGTTGCTTCCATACCTTGGCTATTATAAATAATGCTGCTATGAACATTGGGGTGCATGTATCTTTTTAAATTAGTTTTTTTTTTTTTCAGGTAAATACCCAGGACTAGAGTTGCTGGATCATATGGTAGTTCTATTTTTAGTTTTTTGAGGAACCTCCATACTGTTTTCCACAGGAGCTGCACCCATTTATATTTCCACCAACAGTGTACAAGTGTTCCCTTTTCTTCACATCCTTGCCAGCATTTGTTATCTGTGGTCTTTTGATGATAGCCCATCTGACAGGTGGGAGGTGATATCTCATTGCAGTTTTAATTTGCATTTCCCTGATGATTAGTGATGTTGAGTATCTTTTCTTGTGTCTGTCGGCCATCTGTATGTCTTCTTTGGAAAAATGTTTATTCAGGTCTTCTGCCCATTTTTTAATCACGTTGTTTGTTTTTCTGATGTTGAGTTGTATGAGCTCTTTATATATTTTGGATATTAACCCCTTTTTGGTCCTATCATTTGCAAACGTTTTCTCCCATTCAGTGGGTTGCCTTTTCGTTTTGTCCATGGTTTCCTTTTGCTGTGCAAAAGCTTTTACATTTAATTAGGTCCCATTTATTTATTTTTCCTTTTGTTTCCTTTGTCTTAGGAGACAGATCAAAAAAATATTGCCACAATTTATGTCAAAGAGTGTTCTATGTTTTCTTCAAGTTTTATGGTGTCTGGTTTTGCTCTTTTTTATTATTTAATTTTTTAGTGTGCAAATCTTAAGTGCACAGGTTGTTTAACTTTTATGTATGTACACACTAGTATAACCACCACCCAGTTCGAGATATAGAACTTTTACGGTGCCCTAGAAGGCTTCCTCGGTGGCGCCCTCCCAGCCAGTCCTGTTCTATTTTTTCAAAGCATTTGTCGCCTTTTAATATACAATTTGCCTGATTGGTTCATTGATGTATCCAAGTCACTAGAACGGTGCCTAGCACATAGCAGGGACTCAATAAACATTCGTTAAATGAATAAATCTCTCAAACAACACCCATCATGTCTCACTGTCCACACCTCCCCCTCCCCATCTACCCCTCCCCCACCCCTCCCCATCTCCCTCATAGTCTGTAAGAGAAGCAACCTAGCTTGTAATCTTCAGTGTCTACACAGGGATGTTAAATGCAGCCATGGGGATGGTATTTATCAGAGCCGGGCATGGGCGTGGATTGGATGTGTTTGAATATAGTTTCTCTTCTATGCAATGTTTTCTTGGACAGATTGAGCTCTTGCTGGGATGTCTGCAGGAGGAAGGGATCCCTCCTTTAGTCTGGAGTCATCTCTTGATTCCTAGGTTTACTGGCATTTGCCCTTCTCAGCAGCCTCTCTCCCCTCCACCTCTCTTGTTCCTCCTAACACCGTCACCCAGTCTGGAGAACTTGGCTCATCTTCCACGCTTCCACCTGCCAGTCGGGTGCAGGTTCTGGCCACTCTGCGCCCTGGCCATTTCTTCTCCGTGGTGTCCCTGGAAGCTCCTCTTCCTTTTCATTTCCACCGGCAACTCCTTCAGGCCCACCTTATGCTACTGTACCAAGTGGTATCCCAATCTTAGCCTTATCCTTTTCCAAACTCTCCCCTTTACTTTCCCCAAAACACAACCTGATCATGTCCCTGCTGTGGTCATGAACTTTGAATCGTTTGCAGGTGCTGCCAAAAGCAAGCCCCCCAACGCTGTAGCCTGCCTTCAATTGGGACCTGTTTCCAGCCCCCAATTCCCTCACTAGTCTTGTTTACCGATGCACTGCCAGCCATCTGGTCTACCCCATTGTCACTAAACAGGCCCTGTGTTTTCTGGCTTCTAGACATTTGCTCTGTTGTTGGGCTCAGAAAATAAGCGCTGGAAGGAACTATTTGAGATCATCTGGTCCAGACTCATTTTATGGATGAGGAAACTGAGGCTCAGAGAGATTAAACGACTGACCAGCACCACCTGTGTTTAACAATATCGGTTGAATCTTTCATATACTGAAGATCAAATTGGTGGACCACTCTTTGAATATCCTCCTCATGCAACCCAGATCCCGAAAAGTGTGGATCTTTGAGTTTCACCTCAAGCATGGCCTCTGAAATGAAGTCTTCCTTAAGCCCCCAGTTTGGAGTCTGAACTCCTGGCCTCTCTGATCTGCAGATAACTTGCTATTTGTCTGTGAGTCCTATCTCCCCTAGTACATTTTCAGCAAACTCTTTGATTCATCTTTGACTTTCCTCCATTCTTATCGCAGAGACTTTTCCATAGCAAGTGAGCAGTAAAATTCTGCGGAACAGAGTTTCTGGTGTAAGGGACGGTGCTTCAAAGCGCCCAGACACCAGCTAGCAACCAGGCACGTGAGTCCAAAAGTTCCAATTACACCGCACCATTCGCACGCCGCGCCCTGGCTCCTTTTGACTCCAAACCCGTAAAGGTGAGGGCGTTTGGTTTCAGCCGAAAGCCTGCTTGCTGCAATTACAGGATAAGTTTCTCGAAGTCTTTTGGCGCTGTCTCTTCCCCCGCCCTCCGCGCGGCGAACCGCGACGCGCATTCGGTGACCGGTCCCCGAACGTGACTTGGCATCGAGAGGGTACAGCTCCCCTTACCGAGGGAGCTCAGGTCCCGGGCGAGCCGTGGCCTCGCCA
Organism: Stenella coeruleoalba; assembly: GCF_951394435.1. Classification (NCBI taxonomy): domain Eukaryota; kingdom Metazoa; phylum Chordata; class Mammalia; order Artiodactyla; family Delphinidae; genus Stenella; species Stenella coeruleoalba. The sequence goes on from NC_137160.1 coordinate 16,978,287, forward strand.
GCTTTCCGGGCTGGCGCGGTCACCGACCTCAAGCGGCGGTCAGACTGGCCGAGGGTGGCGGCGAAGTGACGCGGGGCTGGCGGGGCGGGGTGGCAATCGCGTCCCCAGGGAGGCGGGAGCGTCCGGGGAGCCGAGAGCTGGCCAGGCGAGGCGGGAGACGCGCTCAGGGCACGGCCTGGGTGACCCCCTAACGCCGGGGAGCACGAGGGCACGGGGCTCGACCTGGGTTGCGTCTGCCCGTGCCGGGGCTCGCCGTCCAGCTCTTCTCCGCCCAGGGGAGGAACAGAAGGAGGGCCGACGGCCGGGCCCGCCCCCAGCCCCAGCTGCGGCTGCCAGTAGGAGACTAGAGGCAACACCCGGGAGCGGAGAAACCAGTTTGGCTGGTCTCGCGGAGCGGAGGGAAAAGGGCGGCCGCAGAGGAAGGGGGCGCGTACGCGGGGCGGGGGCAGGCGGGGAGCCACTGGAGAGCTGCGAGAGCCGGAGGAGCCTCCGCCAACTGGACACGCTTCCCGGGGCCCCGGGCCAGCCCCGTGCGCCATGAAGCGCTAGCGCTGCGGCCAGCGCTGGGGCCGGGCTGGCGGGCGGCGGCTGCGGGCAGGTGCGCAAGCGAGCGCGCGGATAGGCGCGCACCCGGCGGATGCCCCAGTCGGGGCCCAGCGAGCGCCAGGTAAGGAGGGGCGCGGCGTCGGGACCCCTGATCTGCCGCACCCCGCGGGCCCCGCAGGTCCCCTGGCCGCCCGGGGGCGGCGGACTCCGGAGAACAGGGATGCAGTCGCAGCAGCTGTCCGCGCCCTCGGGCTCCTGAGCCCGCAAGGGTGGGATTTGGGTGGCGGTGCCGGGAGCCTTCGCTGCCTTGGGGATGGGGAGACGCAGCTGGTGGGGCAGGCAGCACTGTGGAGAAGGCCATGGGCTTTTCACCTGCGGGAGGAGAGGGAACTTGCGGGAGGTGTTTGGGTTCTTCTTTCGTTTGCTACGCTCAGGTCCGGGCTTAAGTTCCGAGGGGCAAGCCTGGCAGGGCCTGTGGGTACTTGAGGAGCGCCGCTGGTTTCCCTGCAATATCTGTCGCCCCTCTGGAAGTCCCTCTTGACAGGGTTCTGCTGGTGGCCCCTTTGGGAGCCGATGCAAACGCGTCCGAAAAAAGACCTTTGGGCCGAATGCACCGGCAGCACCTTCAGGGAGGGATGGAGGGTGAGGTCGCCCCCACCAAGCCTACTGCGGGACCAGGAACCCTCCAGACATCTTCCGAGGGCCTTAGTGCACGTTGGGAGGTGATGCGGGAAGAGGGGTACTTTTTTCCCCGGTGATTGTAGGGTCGTATCCGCCAGCTCCCATGGCACTGCCAACAGGCCATCTCCTTCCCTCCCCAGTTTGATGCCTGGCGCTGTCACCTCGCTCTGGGCGTGCGGAGTGGCAGCTTGTTGGGGGAGGGGTGTTGCAGGGAATGGCGAGTGTTTTAACCCCCCCCCACTTCCCCACTCCTCCCCAGGTGAGGGAAGAGCTTGTAATTGTCCGCCCAGCTTCTCCGGGGAGTGTAAGCGCCTGGTCCCCGACGGGGGTGGGGAGGGGAGGCTTGGAACACTGATCAGTAACAGCTGTAGGGGAGGACGAGGGTGCTGAGGGGATGCAGAACGGCGGAGGAGGTTCGATACGCGCGGGGAAAGGGAACCCGAGCTCCATTTCTGCTTAGTGACCCCCTCAGCCCCGCCCGAACCCTTCGTCCTGCCCGCGAAGCCCCTGGCGCGCTCGAAGTCCTTGGGTAGCTCCGGACGCCGCCAGTTTCCCCTCCCGGAAACGGCCCGCCCTGTTGGCTTAAGAAAAGTTTCTCTCCCATCTTCCTGGTTGCATTGCCTTCACATCTCTGCCTTCATTCCTCGAGAATGAAATGAGACAACACAGGCGGAGTACTGAAAGACCACCCAGCACGCGGTAGGCTCCAGAGGAAGGTTAACTGCTTTTAAAAACAAAAGCCAAAAATGATGTGTGATAAAATCTCCAGTGATGGTAAACACAAGGGCAGATTAAAAGAGAAAACAGCACAAAATGTGAAGTAGAAGTTCTAATTTTCATGCCTGGGGAGTACTTTTGTATTGGACCTAAAAATGCCATTCATTAATTCCAGGCCTGTTGTTGAAGCCCTTATTAAAACCTATTATAAATGCATATACTGTGCAAAAGGTGATAAACGGTTATTAGCTGTCGCTTGTTACTTTCTGGGGGAGAAATCTGCCTGCCTGCAATTATTCCTCGGAATCCTCTTAATGGTATTCATTAGGTAGTGGAGGCTTCCATGTTCTAATGTTAGGTGAGAAATCGTAACCTCTGTTCCTTTGCCATTTTATGGTGACCGTACATTCATAATTTTTAGGATTTCTTTGGTCTGTTATTGGGGGCCAAGCAAGACTCTGACAGCTTAATACTAGTGAACGGAAATGCCATCTGCGTGAAAGCGGCCTTGGTCACTTTCAGGTTTTCTGTTTTTTATTTTAAGGAAAATGCATATCGGTATGCACTTATTACTTGTTAGTGATAGAAATAGGAGGGGGTTTTCTGTTTGCATGTTTTTGTAATTGAGCCTTTCAAATAATGTGAAAACGTGCATGTGTAAGTTGTCTGCAGGTGTAAAGCGAGTTGAGGACTGGCTCTGTTTCACCTGTATTTTTCTGTGGTCTTGGCAGTAACAGCACTGACCACATGCAGCTGTGGAATGTTTCTTGCCCTATCTGTTGCCCTTTCCCTCCTCCTTTTTTCTTTTTCCTTCCTTCGTTCTCTGTTTTCTAAAGCAAGGAGTCGTGGAAAACGTATGGATTTAGATCCCCACAGGTTTCAGTTCTTTTACTTTAAATTGTATTTAATGTTTGCAATTTATTCTTATCTATTTACTTTAAAAATTGTATAACCTTAGATGAATTCCTAAATTTTCTGAATTTACTCATTTGCTGGAAAAAATATTTTTCAGCCTCCTTGGGTTGTTGAAGATTGAATGAGAGAACAGGCGAACCTTCCTTATACATAATAGGAGTTCGAATGTTGCCTTCTTATTTTCCTCATTAAATGGATATTTTAAAAAAATTAGTAGGATGCCCAGATAGTTGGTGTATTTTAAATATTTTATTGCCTTCCTAAAGTTTGAATTCAATTTTAGTGTTTCCCAAACATTCATGGAATCCAGGTGCTCCTTATAACTCACCTGAGAGAGATTTTAATCTACTCGTTACCTTTGCTCTTTAGTTTCAATCATTGTAAAAGAAGCCTGCGCTCTTATGAATGCAGAGGAACTTGCTTTTTAGATACCAGAACAAGTTTTATGGGGTCTGTTCATGTCCCATGTCTGTAAAGAGAGGTGCCTTTACAATTTCTTTGGCACTTAATTTTAGAATTTGCTTCTATATCTGCTTCTAGATTAGTCTCCTGGGATGTGTTTTTTTTGGTGTCTTTAGGTATCTTGTGAGTTTTCAGGTCTGTTTGTTGGCATTGTTCAATTAGATTAATTGTATTCATGCCTGTAGGTGTTGTTTTGTTACTTATTAAGATAAGTAAAAATTCATTTGCTACCAGAAGAGTTTTAATAACACGAAAAGAAGACAGGTTTATTCTGTTAAGCAGTTGACCCCCAGATCCCCATCCCTGTGCCCAGCTATAAATAATATCCAGTCCAAGATCTTTTGAGGTCCTGTGTCACCGAAGAGCTGGCGTTATGGAAGAAGAGTCTAGAAGGTATACACACACACATGCACATCAGTGTGTGTGTGTGTGTGTGTGTGTGTGTGTGTGTGTATAAAACAGTCTTGTTTCTCATTTTTATTAGAAAACAAAGGATTTTTTATCATCTGATTATTTAGGAACATATTAATACTTTTCCTAATTCTTCTAAGTGTGTTGCATGTTAAAATAAATTGTCACCAAAACCATGCACAATGGGAACTATGTTTGATAACTGGTCCCATGGAGACTGAACCCAGAGGCAGCAGTGAGGGGTTAGTAGCAGGTGCTTTGGAGTCCTGTGACCTGGCTTGGAATCTAGGCCTCGCTGCTCCCTAGCTGTATAACCCAGGGCAAGTTATTAGTACTTAACTGATCTAGCTTTAGTTTCCTCATCTGTAAGATGGAATAGTAATAGTACTATCTCAGAGCGTTGTGTGCTGAGTTCCAAACGAGAGAATTTATCTAAAAGGGCTTAGCACAGAGCTCAATTAAAAGTAGTCAGTATTATTACTGTTGTGTTGTTGATATCTCTCAGCAAATATTTATGGCTCATGCAGCCATTGCCTTTCTCCTAGACTATGCGGGAAATGGGAATCACTCTGTATGTTAGTATTCATTTAGCAAACATAGGTGTCTGTTTGCACCAGGCATTGGTAAGAAAGAGTCCCCTGGAGCAGGGGCGAGGTTCTGAACTTTCAGATCCAGGGCTTGGGTTCTGGAGCCCAAGTGTCTGGGGAGTGGCACGAAGGACCAGGGCGCTCAGTGACCTAGGGATGTGCTCACTCAGTCACAGCCACGAGGGGTGGCTGCTCCCACCGGGGCATTCTATCCTCCTGCAGAGTGGAGGGAGGCCCTTGGGACGTACTGAGCACTGCTGGGTCTCCTTTCCCCCCACTTCCCGTCTGTCTTTCATCTTCCTCACCTCTGTACTCTTGTATTAAAAAAAAAAAAATTAGGGCTTCCCTAGTGGCGCAGTGGTTGAGAGTCTGCCTGCCGATGCAGGGGACGCGGGTTCGTGCCCCGGTCCGGGAAGATCCCACATGCCTTGGAGCGGCTGGGCCCGTGAGCCATGGCCGCTGAGCCTGCGCGTGCGCAGACTGTGCTCCGCAACGGGAGAGGCCACAACAGTGAGAGGCCTGCGTACCGCAAAAAAAAAAAAAAAAAAAAATTACTCTTCCCTGTTCAAAACTTGGGAGTTTCTGAACCTTGAGTCTTTTTAAAGGATTGGTACTTTCTGCATGGTTTCTGAGTAGTGGCACCTGGTAAGCATCGCTAATGACAGAGACCTTTGCTACAGTCCCATCCATCCACCCATCCATCCATCCATTCATTCATTTAAAACAATGGCTTGAACATCTTCTCCAGGCACTGTGCTGGGGATTACCCACTTGCTTCACGGAAGCCTGCGGGATTCACAGAGGGCCTGAGTCGTGTTTTTTTCTCTTTTCCTCTTTGGTAAGAAAGTAGATCTGGTGTTGTCTTTCTTCCTGATCTGGACTTTGTCCCTCTCTGCCTGGAGAGGTGGTTGTCTTAGACCATGGAGGGTGGCCCTGGCCGCTCCCAGTTCTGAAGCTCTGTGTTCATTATCAGTCTTCAAGTCCAGTGAATTTGCATTTAATAAAGGAGAGCTGGGCCTGGAGGCTATGACAGATCAGTGGTAGGAAGCTGGCTCTCAGTCTTGGGGAAAGGACTCCTGGGGTTGGGGGGTGTCAGGTCACCCCGGTTCTGGGGCCATCCTTCTGTGGTGACGACACCTCCCCCTAGCGTGACCGAGAAGCCTGGCGCTCCTCACTGAGTACGTGTGTAGCCTGACCTTTGGCTAGCAGCTCTGGTCTTTATTTACAGGGCTGTCATTTATGGCTTTGTGTCTTTGCTGTGTGGCTTTTGTTCACCAGAGTTGAGGTTTGCTTGATTTAGAGCAAGGCAGCATTTGAAACCAGTTTTCTAACCTTTACTCAAATTGAGTTGAGCTGGAATAGCCTCATCGGAACAACTCGGGCACCAAGCATTATCCGCTTACAGTCTCTGATCGCCCGTTCTTGCTGTCTGGGGAAGTTCCCGTGAGCTGGATGCGTTACTTATTTTATAAAGTGTGATATGATTTGTGGACAAATCTTTACTGTGTCTTCTTGGGACACAGTGAACTATTGAGACTGTTCTCTGAGATCAGAGATCTGTGCATCCAGGAGAAACATTTAACACTCTCTATAAGAAAACAGCCATTTGACTTTGGTGGTTGAAATAGTCCCTCGTGTGGGGAGGCAGGTCGGAGTTGATATATTTCACACTGGGAAAGAGTGGCCCTACCACCATATTGGAAACACATGTGTGGACCTCTAAGCCAGGCACGGGCAGATGCTCTATAAGCTCAGAAGTTTTGTTAAAACAATGCAACTAAGAGTGTAGGCTTCTTCAGCTGCTGAGATGGTGAGAATTAAATGAAAATCTATACTCTGTTTTTGGTACCAGAACAACACTGGGAGGTGAGGAGGTTCCTCATGATCTCGTTCTAGTGCAGAAGTTTATTTCATGGGCCTTTTGTTTTAATCATGGTAAAATATTTATAAAATTTGCCATTTTAGCCATATTTAAGGTGAATTCAGTGGCGTTAAGCGTATTCACAGTATCTTGCAGCTCTGCCACTATCCATGTCCAGAACTTTTTCGTCGTCCCATTCGGAAACTCTGTATCCATTCAACTGTAACTCCCCATTTCTCCCTCCCTGTGGCCGCTGATAGCGTCTGTTTGTTGCCATGGATTTGGCTGTTCTGAGGTACCTCACGTACGTGGAATCATACAATATGTGTCTTTTTGTGATGCTGATTTCACTTGGCATAATGTCCTCAAGATTCATCCTTGTCACAGCATGAGTCAGAATTTCCTTCCACTTCCTTTTCAAGGCTGAATAATATTCTACCGTGGGTCTATATCCCACATTTTGTTGATCCATTCATTGGCTGAGGGGCGTTTGGGTTGTGTCCATCTTTGGCTATTGTGAATAACGCTGTTGCAGGCATGGGCCTATGAGTATCTGTTTCTTCACGGGAGCTGTTGAGATCTGATTCAGTTTTGTGAGATTCATTGTTCACAGAACATGGTTAAGATGGGCAGGGTCATGTAGTATTTAATATCACACTTTCCTCCAAAACATCTTGGAGATAAGAACAGGAGGAACTGCAGGGAGGCTGGTTACCTGGAAGACACGTGAAGGGCGGCCTCATTTCTCATTTTCACCTGCAGCTGCTCTGACGAAGCTGGTGGTCCTTTGGCGTATCATCACGTGCTGGCCTGCAGTGTGGGTGATACTGTGCTGTGTGCTGGGGTGGGCGTAAAAGCTCAGGAGACCTGGCTGTACCGTCTGGAGACCCATGCAGACCACAGCTGCCTTCCAGGGAGGATATTCTCTAGTGGAGGCAAAAGTCCTTAACTTTCCCCCAGAACTGACTTGAATTAAAGATAAAAAAAAATTGTTTTTGGAGGAGGCAGGGTTAGAATGAGAGAAAAATTGATATTTAATGTCTGAAAAATGCAATACTTAAAAATCAGATTGTTTTCTACCTTAGGGTACAATCCATGGTTTTCAAGATAGGCTTTGAAGAAAGGCAAGAGATCACTACTAGACTGTAGGATGACAGAATCATCAGGTGTTGCATCTGTGTACTAGTGTGCTTCTTTGTGGAGCAGGATACAACCAGAACCCTTTCGATCATGATTAGATGTCAGTCTATTAGGCTAAAGACATCTTAATCTGTATTTTCTAGAGAACAGTAGACTCTTTTGTTTGTTTGTTTGTTTGTTTGCGGTATGCGGGCCTCTCACTGTTGTGGCCTCTCCCTTGCGGAGCACAGGCTCTGGACGCGCAGGCTCAGTGGCCATGGCTCACGGGCCCAGCCGCTCCGCGGCACGTGGGATCCTCCCAGATCGGGGCACGAACCCGTGTCCCCTGCATTGGCAGGCGGACTCTCAACCACTGTGCCACCAGGGGAACCCGAGAACAGTAGACTCTTTATGTGAGTTTTTGCTCATACGGTGCCCTGAAAATTAGCCAAGATAAGGATATTTAAAAAGCAAGGCTTTTTTTTTAAGTAAACACACACACACACACACGCACACACAGACTTCAAACTAACCCCAAATATCACCATTCTTGGGTATCATTCCATCTTCCTATCCTGTGCCAGTCCCAGCCACAAAAAGGGTATTAATCTCTTGGCGGTTTGATACTTTGTCTAGCTCAATTTGAGATTGTTTAGAATGTTTTTTTAAATCACTCTTAGCCTTTCCCCCTTACCTAGAGAAACATGGTGAAAATTCTCAAAGGTCAGTTTGAGAACCTCAGACTCTTGAGTGGTGACATAGTAGCATCCAGTGTGTCCTGGATCCTTGAGATCACTCGGACCAACACTCTTTCTTAAAGCTGAAGAAGGTTTGCTCAGACCCTGTACTCTTAGTAACTGCTGGTCTCATTTCCTGAGTTCTAGCGTCTTGAGTGGCTAGAGAAGTAAACTCATGGCTTCTCCCAGGGAATTTCCTGTCTCCTTAGTCAATTCACAGAGTGGACCCTCCTCCTTAGCCTTTAAAGTCCAAAACAAACAGCTAGCTGGCCAACAGATACTTACGAAGCACATCCTGTGCGCCTGGCACTTGGCATCTGTTAGTCGATCAAGGAGCTAAAGAGCCTGCCCTCAACGAGCTCACCGTTCTAGAGAGGGAAGGGAGACTGTGGATAATAACTAGGTAAATTACATGGTATTTTTGAAGATTGGTGCTGCAGAGGATAAAGAGAGAAAGCTGGACAGGGTAAAGGAATTGGGAGGGTGTGCAAGGGGGCAAGATGCAGTTGGAGAGTGGAGAAGGTGGTATCTGGGTGAAGGCTCAGCAGGGAGAGGGTGAATCACAAAGATCTGGGGGTGGGGAGAGTGTCCCAGGCAGAGGGGACAGATGACTCGGTGCCTGGCTGGTGTGATGCAGGCAGTAGTTGGCTATTCCTCCAACCTGTGAGTGGGGGAGGGCGGGGCATGGGGAAGACAGAGCAGAGAGGTGGGGAGCCCCATCGTGCAGGGCTTCCTAGCAGCAGAAGGATTTTGGCTATGACTGTGCAAGATGGTTTGAGGGGTGGGGGGGAGTCGGTGCAGGCTGTCGCCCATTGGAGGGTTGTGATCTTTCATTTGACTTGTATTTTAAATAGTCCTTCTGGTTGCTGTGTGGAGACCAGGCCAGGGAGGGCTCTTGGGTTGGGAGACTAGTTAGGAGGCTAAACCAGGTGAGCTATGTTGGAGCCTGGGACCAGCGTGAGACGTCTGAGAGAGAGAAGGTTGTGGATGTTTTTTTAAAGGTAGTGCCAACAGGATTTCCGGACAGATTGGATATGGGGTGTAAGAGAAAGAGGAGGCAAAGATGACTTTCCTGGCAGAGCTTGGGCTGCAAATGGAAATCTGAATTTCAAAACGCTGTAAATTCAGTGTGCTCAGATCACTCATACTAGGTTATAAAGAGGCTCTTCAGAGGTACACATTTATATAAGGTGTTGGTTCAGAGAACTTCAACAGAGAACTTTGTTTATCATTAGAGCATGTTCTACCTTGCTGGAGGGAGAGAGGAGGTGGTAGAAAATGATGATTTCCAGGAAGCAGAGGCCTTTGCTTGTACTGGAAGGAAGATGGTCTGTAACCAACGGGGTACGCGGGGCCAGGAGGCCTCCTCTGTAAGAGAAAAACAGGCTGCCCCTGCAGGCCAGCGGCCAAATTGCAGGCAAGGCTGTGATCCCTGCCCCACTCCTCCCAACCTTGCCATGCATTGTCTAATTGGGAAGGCAAGCTTTTTCCAGCCTGCAAACTCAGGCAGGCCACCCCCATCTCCACACACACAGGTTATCTTTTTTCAAACAGTTTTATCGAGATATAATTCATGTACCGTACAGTTCATCCTTTTACCGTGTACAATTCCATGGTTTTTAGTATATTGACGGAGTTGTACGGCCATCACCACAGTCTATTTTAGAAGCTTTTCATCACCCCGAAAAAGAAGACCCGTACCCTTTAGCTGTCACTCATATTCCTTCTCCCCTTAGCTCCTGGCAACCTCTACTCTCCTTTCTGACTCTCTGTATTTGCCTACCTGGACATTTTATATAAAAGGAAGCATACAACATATGTTCTTTTGTGATTGACTTATTTCACTTAGCATAATGTTTCCTTGGTGCTTTGCTTAGTGTAATTGTCCACGTTGTAGCATTTATCAGTATTTAAGTTCTTAATTGCTGAGTACACAAGTTACTTTTGCACATGAGGCATTCTCGAAAAGAATACAGGAAATGGAAATGTATGTTAGTTACAAATAGATTGACTAATGTTAGAAAGGGAATTGTTTGTGCCCAGAGAGCTAAATATGTCTCTGTGAAGGGGTGTGTGTGTGTGTGTGCGCGCACGCGCATGTGCATTAATTTGTTATCTTTCATAGCTGAATACAAAGTACGTGGAATTTGTGAGTGAATCTGAAGACTAGTGGCTTTCTAGTGACCTAATGATTTTCTTTCATTTAAAACGTCAACATTTGCTTATTAAATGCCCACTACACTCCAGCTCCCGTGCTAGGTCCTGGTGGTTAATTCTAGGATGAACAAAACAGACAGGGGCTGCCCCCTTGTGACACTTACGGGCTTGTTGCGGGAGAGGTGGCAGGAGTCGATATTGAACAAAATATTGAACAAAAGAGATATGAAACAGACTGATATTAGAAGTAGAATCTGTAATAAGCACTTAAAGGGAAATAAGACATGACTGAGAATAACGAGGGCTGACTTTAAAATGGCCCCAGAGGAGCCCAAATGGTCGTGGAAGGATGGATGGATAAACACAAAGTGGTCTATCCATACAACGGAATACCATTCAGTCTTAAAACAGAAGGAGATTCTGACACACACCACAACATGAATGAACCTTGAAGACGTTATGCTGCATGACATAAGGCAGACACAAAAGGACAACTACTTGTACGATTCCACTCATATGAGGTACACAGAATAGTCAAATTCATAGAGGCAAAAAGTAGAACAGGGGTGGAGGGCGGGGGAATGGGAATTATTGCTTAATGAGTACAGAGTTTCAGTTTGGAAGGATGAAACCGTTCCCGAGGTGGATGGTGGTGGCGGCTGCACAACCGTGTGAATGTACTTGATATCACCGAACCGTACTCTTAGAAATGGCTAAGATGGTAAATTTTATGTTGTATATATTTTGCCACAATAAAAGATTTAGCCCAGGAAGATGTCTTGGAGGAGAACATTAAGTTGAGACCAGTTGAGGCGTTTCCTGGTCCAGCCCACAGGAGCAGCATGTGCAAAGACCCTGTGCTGAGAGCTTAGTGCTGTGTTCTGGGAACTGTGAGAAGGCCAGGAGAGCTGGGGAGAAGTGACAGTGGGGCTAAGAAGCATGGGGTGAGGTAGGCAGAGACGAAGCTGATAGGAAGGCATTGATGTATTTGTACGCAGTGGAGTGCCATGATTTGATTTCTGATTTCAGCTGAAAACTCAGGCTGTGATGTGGAGAATGGGTCGGGGCGGGGAGGGGGCCAAGACCAGAAGCAGGGAGGAGACCAGTTAGGAGGCTGCTGCAGTGGCCGAAAGAGAGAGGTCATGGGGGCTTGGGCCAGGATGACAGAGCGGAGGTGAGACGCAGAGGGCGGGAGCTGCATTTTAGAAGTGGAGTCTCGGTCCTGGTGATGGATCAGATTCGAGGACCTCACGGAAGGGAAGGAGCAGGTGATTCTCAGGTTTCTAACATAAGGGATGGGAGATAATGATGTCAGAGACAGAGGAGCAGGCTGGACGATTAAGAATTCAGCTTTGGTCGTGTTAACTTCCAGTTGCTGGGACACCCAGGAGGGGCCAGAGGTCGAGCTCTGATAGATTCAGAAATCTTGGCTGGAAACACGTAACCTTGGGAACCAGAAGCGCGGAGTTGGGTATGACGATTTCCACAGGGACGTTGGAAACCTTATGAAACCAGTGCTTGCCATCCTCGGGGTCAGCCTTTTAATTTTGGCCTTTTTTTGTGAAATCATACATTCGACTATTTTTTAGTGCCAATAAAGCAGTGAAATTTGAGGAAAGAAAGCAGCTGTGCAAATGCTCTAGCCCTGCTTTCGGACAAGGTTGGCAGTGGAAGCCTGATACAGTATTGCCTAGTTGGCAGGACCAACACACACAGCTCAAAATGTTTGTAGCAGACGCGGGAAGGGGCCAGTTGTATATTTAATGGGAACTCGCTAAAGTCAGGGAACTTCTCATGGACAGTAGGGTATCTCATCTAAAAACCAAGTCATGGGGCTCCCCTGGTGGCGCAGTGGTTAAGAATCCGCCTGCCAGTGCAGGGGACCTGGGTTCGAGCCCTGGTCTGGGAAGACTCTACATGCCGCGGAGCAACTAAGCCCGTGCGCCGCAACTACTGAAGCCCGGGCGCCTGGAGCCCGTGCTCCACAAAAAGGGAAGCCACCGTGATGAGAGGCCTGCGCACCGCAACAAAGAGGAGCCCCCGCTCGCCGCAAGTAGAGAAAGCCTGCCCGCAGCAACGAAGACCAAACGCAGCCAAAAAAAAAAAAAAAAACCACCCCAAATCATGCTTTTTAATATGTGTATAGGGTGTATGACAAAATACACCTAGATCCTTCCCTCCTCTACCTCTGCCTCAGTTGGTCTCCACTTAAATGTGATCCTGAGGTTTTTACTTTATGTCTTTGCTTGTTTTCTGGTCTGTTGCAGGCACCATCTTTAGACTAACTCTGAGCCTGCCATGTTTTCACACGTCCTTAGTGATATTCAAATAGCAGGGTTATTAGTATTTAATAACCCTGGTATTGTGGTAGACTCTTTTAAAGCAGGGGCTATTGTTTAAGGAGGAAAGCACTCAGCGCAAAAGGAAAAAGGATGACAGTGAAATATTTGATCATTAAAATGCTTTCCGTAGAAAAGGAACGTTCCTTTCCGTAGAAAAGGAACTATAGCCTGATCACATGAATTTTATGACTTTCGTTCTTTTAGAAAGATGCCAGACGAGGCTAACCAAGTTCTTGGATCTTATTACTTAGCAAAGTAGTCACACACGAAAATAGATATTTTAAGATTTCGGTCCCGCCTTTTGTAACTTACTGCCATTCTTTTGCAAATGCCACATAATACCGGGGCTGATTGTTAGTTGGCTCCTATTTGGGAAAAATGGACTCTTGTGACATCTTGGTCTGGGTGAGAGATCTTTTTACTAATGATACTTGGAAACTTCTAGATCATTCTATAACTCTGAACTAGAAAATAGTTGCATCCAAGGGAAAACAGCGAATGCCTACATCCACTCACTGTTCTGGTTTGGGTTTACGTTATTGTCAAAAGATAATGAGTTTTCAGGACCTGGAAAGTCTTTTGGGGTTAGTATAACAATTGTTTTCCATGAGATGGAGCAAAGTGAAGCTTCATACTCGGGCTGCTTTTATTCAATCAATTTTATGTGCTTGTCCACAAAGCCAGAACCTGAGAAAGTTGATGTGATTTGTGGGACACTTATCCTGGGTTGGCTGTGAACATGTTGAGACAGAAACAGGCACCAGGTTTATTAAAAACTTTGCAAAAATATCCCTGACCTACTCAACCAGAGGTGATTTGGGCCCCCAGGGGGCATTTTTGGTTATCACAACGTAGGGGATGCTACTAGCATCTAGGGGTTGAGGCTGGGAATGTTGCTAAACAGGTGATGCACAGGACAGCCTCCACCGTGAAGAAGTCTCCCACCCAGAGTGTCAGTAGTGCCAAGGCTGAGAAATCCTGCTGTAAATGATGGACAGGCATGATCATAAAATGCTGGGGTTCTGCAGGACTCAGTCCCAGGCTTGCTTCCCCCTCTACGAGGTAATCACCTCTATTTCTTTTGTTTTTAATTTCTTTTTTTAATAAATTTATTTTTATTTATTTTTGGCTGCGTTGGGTCTTTGTTGTGGTGCGCGAGCTTCTCACTGCAGTGGCTTCTCTTGTTGCAGAGCACGGGCTCTAGTCGCGCGGGATTCAGTAGTTGTGGCACGTGGCTCAGTAGTTGTGGCGCACGGGCTTAGTTACTCTGCGGCGTGAGGGATCTTCCCAGACCAGGGCTCGAACCCATGTCCCCTGCATTGGCAGGCGGATTCTTTTTTTTTGAGTGTATACAATACTTTTTAATATATTCGAAAGTTGTAAGACCATCACAACAATCAATTTGAGAGCATTTTCATCACTCCCAAAGGCAGGCGGATTCTTAACCACTGCGCCACCAGGGAAGCCCGATCGCCTCTATTTCTATGGCTTTAAATACTATTAATGTGCCGATTTCTGCTGACTTTCCATTACAGCCAGCTTTTTCTCCCTGCCAGCCTGTTCCCTCCACTTGAGTATCTCTTGAGAGCACCCACCCCAGACACAACACATCCAGCACTGAACCCCAACCAGTTTAGAAGACGACTCCTCTCTAGCTGGACTTGAGCTGTGACCCCTTTCTCTCCCACACGACACCACCTTGACCTTCATTTCCATTCCATCTCCAAGATCTGTTGCTTCTACCTCCAGAAGATCTTGAATCCACCTGGTTCTCTCCACCTGCCACCCGCTCCCTCTCCTGGACCATCCCACGAGTCTCCTGACTGATGCCTCTCTCCATTTTCCACCTTCCAGCCCAGAGCAGCCATTCATCCCGAAGCACGTCCACACCCGCCTGCAAAACCCTTTTGTAGCTCAGCGTTGCAGTTACAAGAGCATTTACCTCGTCTCCATGGCTCGCGGGCCCGGCCCTGCTTCCTCCCCGCTCGGTCTGTTCTCGTCCTACTTCAGTTTCTGTGAGGAGCCCTTTCCTGTCTCAGCACCTACACATTTGTGGCTTTCTCACCTGAAAAACTCTTCCCCTGAATGAATCCTCATCTTTCGCTTTTCGGCTCAAGTGTCGTTTCCTCAAAGCGTTCTCTGACCACCCTAATGAAATCGGTCTCTCCCAATGTATGCCCTCTGCTCTTTTTCTCTTGTACTCATGCGCGTAACCCTTTATTTATCTGTGGGATGACTGGTGTGCTGCCCTATGAGCCTGGAAGCTTCTGTCCTGCTCACTGTAGCTCAGTGGCTGACAGAATGGCCGAAGCTTGTGGTTTGATGACTATCAGTGGAATGTTAGTGGGTGGGGAGTGAATGGAGACCAGCCTGGAGGGGTGAGGGAGGGGTGCGTGAAACTTGAGGCTATGGGGGCACAGAGGAGGGAGTTACTAGCTCAGTTTAGGGGTGTTCAGGAAGGTTCCCAACAAGGGGTTACATTGGAGGGCCACCTGGAGGAATGATTTGGGTTCCTCAGAAGAATGACTTGGGAAATAATAAAAAGTTCCGATTGGGGTGGGGGTAATACTGGAAATTAAGTGGATCTTAAAGAAAATCCGGTGCCTGATTGTGCCCACCCATGGCTGGGATGGACCTTCCAGAAAGTGCCTACTTCTACAGTGTAGACCAGCGGTATAGTGTAGACCAATGGCTTCTCAAACATGAACGCACATGTGAATCTCCTGGGGGTTCTTGTTAAAAAGTGGATTCTGGGGCTTCCCTGGTGGCGCAGTGGTTAAGAATCCGCCTGCCAATGCAAGGGACACAGGTTCGAGCCCTGGCCTGGGAAGATCCCACATGCCGCGGAGCAGCTAAGCCCGTGCACCACAACTACTGAGCCTGAGCTCTAGAGCCCGCAAGCCACAACTACTGAACCCGTGTGCCACAAACTACTGAAGCCTGCATGCCTAGAGCCCGTGCTCCACAACAAGAGAAGCCGCGACAATGAGAAGCCTGCGCACTGCAACGAAGAGTAGCGCCCGCTCGCTGCAACTAGAGAAAGCCCGCGCGCAGCAACAAAGACCCAACACAACCAAAAATAAATAAATAAATTAATTAATTTTTTAAAAAAAGGGCTTCCTTGGTGGCGCAGTGGTTGAGAGTCCACCTGCCGATGCAGGGGACGTGGGTTCGTGCCCCAGTCCGGGAAGATCCCACATACCGCGGAGCGGCTGGGCCCGTGAGCCATGGCCGTTGAGCCTGCGCGTCCGGAGCCTGTGCTCTGCAACGGGAGAGGCCACGGCAGTGAGAGGTCCACGTACCGCAAAAAAACAAAAAAGTGGATTCTGGGTTGGTGACATTCTGTAATCCTCATGAGCTCTTGGTCATGGAGATGCGGCTGGTTGCAGACCTCACGTTGAGTAGCAAGGACACCAAGGATGGGGAGGACCAGGTACGTTGATGAAAGAACAACCACCAGGGACCTTTGATAAATGGTAGAAAAGATGACTTCTGTGTTTTCTCCAATACTTAATTTTCTTTTAGATTTTCCTGTGAATCGTGTCAAGCAGTATTTTATGGCTTCATTTTCAGCATCTACCAGCTGTATCTGATACCTTTAAAGTTCTTATTTTCCATGGGCCTGCCTGTATGATTAAAAGAAATAGAAACATAAAAAAGTTGTTGTTTTGAGACAGATGCATCCATCCTGTTTTATGACTGTCATCCTTTTCAAAGAACCACAATAAATACAGGAGTACTTCTCTAAGACAGGAATTCACTTAGATATTATTGTCTCCATGCCTTCATTCCTCCAGGTGCACTCTTCCCACTGTCATCTGACCATTATCTATTTTATTCCTTCTCTGTAGGGCATTTTTAGCCCAGACAGTCTGTTCTCCGCCACCTGTCATGCTTCTGGGCATCACCCCCCTGCCCTGTCAACCTGTGTACCTTCAGAAAAGACAAACTAGTATTAATCTAGGCCAGTCATCATTCAGAGGCTAAATCTGTTTTCCTTAAAGAACCACGTTACAGTCCAGACTGAAACAAGTGGATTTCATGTTCTCTGGAGCCTTCCTTGAGATGCATAAACCAGAGGTGACTGAGGAATTGTCTGTGGTTGGGAGCCTGCAGCCCATTCTTGGCTGTGCTAATACATGAGGTGGTCAAACTTGGTTACAAATTAGAATCACTTGTGGAACATCAACTCTATTGATGCCGGAGATACTGATCACCCAACCGGGGTGCACCTGGCGTCATTCTAACCCGAAGTCGAGGCAGAGAACTGCTTGGATGCTGTAAGAGTCTGCTGTCTATGGGGTATCTTTTAGTGTATCAAAAACTCACTCAAGTTTATGGAAATGTCTAGATATAAACATTGGGGGAAGTGATTGAAATAACTGAGTGGAATAACTCCAAGACATCGGACTGGATTCTGAAAAGCATCAGCTTGTGAGTGACCTTGATTCAGTCACTTAACCTCGTAGCTAAGGTCTGTGTAGTGATTTGCTGATTACCAAGTACCTTCACATGCTGGACATTAGTTTCACAGGAATTCTAAAGGGAGGGCAGGGCACTTTTTTCCCCTTTGCACTTTCTTGAAGGAACACAATTCTTTATTGCTTAAGGTTCAGCTTCAGTGTTCTTCTGGCCTGGAGCCCTTCCCGGGTACTTCCCAGGCTCGGTCAGGTACCAGGCTGGGTCAGGTATGACTTCTTCAAGCTCCCACTGCATCTGAGGCTTGCAACCCTCTCCTCCCCTTACCATATTGAACCATAATGATCTCTGTGATGGTTTCTCTCCTCTTGAGGAGACTGTCATCATATCTTATTCATCCCAGTGTCCATAGCCTACTAGGCATTCAATAACTGTTTGAAGATTTAGGTAATCCATTAATCACCACTGTACAGATGGAGACACTGGGGCAGGGGGGAGACTCAATACAGGTCCAGCACTGTCACCTCCCCTAACCTTTCTGAGCTCCAAATTCCTCTTGTAAAAATGAAGAGTTTGGACATTCTCTCTAATAACCCTTATGGCTCTAAAATAGGTGGTTCTGTTTTAAGATCTTAACTACTTGATAGTGTTATAAAAACTCAACCGAGCTCTTCAGATGGGTATGAAAGCCTTGAGAATAAAAGAGTAAAGAATATGATCAAAATAACTCATCTGTTGGCAAGAACGGAAATTCATTATTCACATTTTAGCCTAGACCAGGAACCTGGTCCTAACTCTGTACATCAATACAGTCTACTTTCCCAGGAGTTTGAGAAAGTAGACACTCGTGGGTCCTCGCCCTTTTCTTTTTCTGACGTTCCCCAAGTGATTTGGAAACAGATCAATCTGAACTGAAGGCCTGCCTTTTGCTGTTCAGGAGGTCGCTCACATCTGACCAGCAGTGGTTATGTGAATGGTCTGTAAGTCTGTTTAATGAATTTTAACCACCTGGCTGACTGTTTGCACAGCCAGCCTTGGCCAGGCCACATAAATCATGATTGCATTGCTGAGACAAGGAAGTTGTCTTCTGTCCAAATCATGATGGAATCAGGGACGTGGCTGCTGAAACTGGACTCTTGACCACTTAGAAATCATCTCCTAATCAGGGGGAGGGGGAGGGGCAGGTGAGCTGGAAAAGGAAATGTGAAGCCACATCTTTCTCTTAGGATAAAACCGTTCACAGGAAAAATAAGTTTCTCACATCTTGTGTGCAGTATTATTGCCCTCAGGCAACCCCTTTGGCTAAAGCCAATGAACAGACTTTCAGGGCTGTAAAATGTGAGGAGTAGGCAAGTGTATCTGAGAGTTTAAACGAAGTAATTTCTCTGGCCTGGGGTATCGCTGGCAAACTCTTGTAAAGCCCTGTTGCCAGTGTAATTGTGACTCTTCCGCCCACCCACACATCTTCCGGGTTTTCTTGGTCTTCCCCCCAACCCCGCCCTGAATTGGAAGCCAGCCTACCATAGTTGAGCAGGATATAAGATCTGACTCTTTTAATTGTTATATTCCCGAAGCTGTTCATATATGTAAACACACAACAGGATGTTCCTTACAGCTGCACATAGTAACTTGGGAGCCAGGCATTTACAGAGTGAATCCTGTTAAAACCTTCAGCTATGTTTAGAGCCAAGGCGAACTTACGCATTTTCATTTTAAAAGGACTTGTTAAAGAAATCGACAAGTTGAATATTTGTTAACCCTTTCAAGGATTTACTTAAGTGAGGAAAAGAAAAAATCTTGTTTGCTTTTTTTTTTAACCTATTTTACATATACTGATAAGCTCGTGAATTTGAGAGTCATCATACTCGAAGACGAGGATCAGATATGTGAACTTCAAGGTCAGTTGATTTCTTCAGCTTTTGAACTCAAGCATTTAAATGCCACAGTGCTTTACAATGGGCTTCACAGAAAGCTAATGTTTGACATTACACCTGAGTATTTTATTTCTCTTTCATTGCACAAGTTAAGAATTGATAATTAATCATTCCAAAAAGAATAGGATATCGACACCACGTACGGTGTTGTGAACATAAAAAAAAATGAACATCAGACCATAGCTGATACCAACTTTGATGTTGAAAGTTAATTGTGAATTTTATTTTTGCCTCTTCTGGGAGCCCCCCAGCTCCATCCGTGAGTGCTTTAATGCCTCTTATCTTCTGAAGCTGGTCTGAGTGAAGTTGTGTCTCTCTGGTTTCATTTTACTGAGAGACACGCTTGTTCCGTAAGAGCTGTCTCAAATGACTTTTGACCAAAGTTGGGACCCTGCTACAATGTCTCAGGGTTCTCATTAAGTGTAGTTTGTGGCTTCTGTTTCTGGGTATTCACTCTCCTCATGTTTGGGCTTGACCTGGTGATGCGCTTCTAACGCATAGAATGTGGCAAAAGGGGTGGCATGTCACGTCCAAGGCTAGGGTGCAAAAAGACTCCTTGGACTTGCACTTAAGGTCTTCTGCCCATTTTTCCATTGGCTTGTTTGTTTTCTTGTTGTTGAGTTGTATGAGCTGTTTGTCTATTTTGGAGATTAAGCCCTTGTCTGTTGCATCCTTGGACTTGCTCTGAGCAAAGCCGGCTGCCATATTGTGAGCTGCCCTATGGAGAGACGCACATGGCAAAGAACTTAAGGTAGCCAATAGCCCATGAGGAACCAAATCCCGCCAACAGCCCTGTGAGTGAGCTGGGAGCCTTCCCAGGTGAACTTTTAGAGGACTGCACCCTGGGTGACACCTTGACTGTAGCCTTTGAGAGGCCCTGAGCCGTGCCCGAGTTCCTGGGCCACTGAAACTGAGCTAATACTTGTGTTTTAACTGCTAAATTTGGGGGTGGGGGGTTGTTATGTAGCAATCAGTAACTAATACAAGGAAAAAGATTTAAGGTACAATTAAAGTGTCCCCTGCCTTCAGGGAGCTCACCATCTAACTAGTAAGCTCTTCGGTTGCCAAGCACTGTAGGTGAGCCAAGATGCCAAGTCATCATCGTTATTTTTCTGATGAAGGGCTGCAGCGGAAATAGTTTCCAAGCTTCAGTTTTTGTTGCACGTATTGTTTTTCCGTTTAATTACCCTTCAAAAGGTATGAGAGATGTAAAGTGTAAAATAAATCTTCCTGCCCCCTTTTACCCTAGTCCCCCTCCCCCAAGGCAACAGCCATTGTGAGTTTATGGTTAACCTTCTAGAGACAGTCTTTGCATTTACAGATGCGAACATGCATATTTCTTTCCTTCCCCTAACAAATGGCAGTGGGATTTGACTCAACTTCCGCTTGGAATCGGGAGCATGGTTGATACGCAATAGATTGAAACCTTCAATAGTTTCTGCCAACGGATCCTGCTCTTAATAGATAAGACATTAACTTGAGGAAACAGTTGAAGAACCTTTGAAAGGAAGATAACATATTGCATAATGATAGGGCAGAATGATAGGACCCAGAGGGGCCAACTGGTCTGTCTTCTTGCCTGTGGGCAGGAGGGTAGTTAACACATCCAGGGGAGCTGCGCTTGAGAGGCGCCCACAATGAAGCATCATGTTGATCTTTGGGGAAAGGGGTGGTGAAAATAACTGTCCATATCAGAAAGTAAATATCAATAAAAATAAATATAAATAAAAGATAAAATAAACAATGAAAATAAAGATCAGAAAAAAAAGATCGGTTGTTCCAGACTTTTCTCCTCTCATCTTCCAGCCAACTTCTCCCTAAGAACCCTTTTTGTTGTGAAAAATTAGATGTGTGTGTGTGTGTGTGTGTGTGTGTGTGTGTGACTTGCTTCTGGTCGCCTTAGGGAACTAAGATGACCGTGGGTTAGGTGTGGAATGAGTCCTGAGAACAGATATGAAAGAAAAAGTGATAGGCTTGCTTTATGCCTGTTTCTTTTTATCACCCCCGTGGTGGAGACCCCGGTGGTAGCTGTTGTTAATCGCGTGGATGGTGTCCCAGGAGAAGAGTTTGCTCCTTCCCAGCTGGCCCTGAGACCTTTGCCACACATCTTAACCTGTTCATGTCTCCATTAACCTTCTGCAAGGTGAAGGTGATTCAATCATAACTTTCAAGAATGGCAGAAGCCTAATTAACATGGTATTTGAAGACTAATAAATGCCTTAGAAGAAGGGGGCCTTATGAATTGAGGTGGTACTATCATTACAGTCATTACCTTTAAAATTCTAGATGGCCTGCCGAGCAAGTTGCAATGGAGGCGAAAGAACAATTGGGCAGAGTTCAGCTGAACACAGATGGTTCGTTTTGTTTCCTTAATGTGTAGTATTGGCTTTCAATGGAATTAAATCATGAAGTAGGCTGGTTTGTTATGCCGACTCACAAGATTGGCCAATCCTTTGCAATAATTGTTCAAAGAACCATAGAAGAAGGTGGCTTACAAATGATGATGATTGTCGTTTGGTGCCTCGCGATCCCTTTCATTGGGATCCAATGTATTGTGTAGTTTTTGTCCTGGCATTTTTACTAGGTACTCATTAAAAAAAATTTTTTTAACGTCTTTATTGGAGTATAATTACGTTACAATAGTGTGTTAGTTTCTGCTGTGTAACAAAGTGAATCAGCTATATGTATACATTTATCCCCATGTTCCCTCCCTCTTGCATCTCCCTCCCACCCTCCCTATCCCACCCCTCCAGGTGGTCACAAAGCACCGAGCTGATCTCCCTGTGCTATGCGGCTGCTTCCCACTAGCTATCTATTTTACATTTGGTAGTGTAGTTACTCATTTTAAATGAATGCTTAATTATTTCACTGCTCCCTGATAGAATCTCTTTCTATAGGTAGAAGAACCAGTTAATGTTTGTTTTAGGCCCTTCATCTGTGACCCTGATGATATGGAGAATCCCTCCCTCCCTCCATCTCTGCCTCTTCCTTCCTTTCTGTCTTCCTTTCCTTCCTTCCTTTTCTTTCCCTTTCTTTTTCTTTCTTTCTTTCTCTCCCTCTCTCTTTCTCTTTCTCTCTCTCTCTCCCCCTCCCTCCCCTTCCTTCCTTCCTTCCTTCTTTCTCTCTTTCTCGCTCTTGCTTTTTCTCTCTGTTCTTTCATTCTGTTTCTTTCTCTGTCTTTCACCAAATATTTGAATACCTACTATGTGCAAGCTGCTGGCTAGAAGTTCTGGATACCACAGGGAGAAAAATGAGACACAGTCCCCTGGCCTCATGGAGCTTACATTCTCGTGTAGAGAGACCTTGGTCATTAAGGACATTAAGAAGTGGAATGTCATTTATCTGATACATGCAAAGCAAAAAATAAATTGGCACCAAGAGGGTAAAGAGTAAGGATGAAAGAGGTGAGGGCTATGGCTTTACATAGATGACTGCAGAGGCCTCATTAACAAGGTGACCTTTCATCCAATCAGCAAATATCCAAATGCCTCTGACCTGCAAGGCCTTCACAGTCTCACCTGAGTCCCCCTCTCCAGCCATCCCCTCCAACCATCGTCTTCCTACACCTGCCTTCACTTCAGTAACTAAACCAACCCTGTGTCCTTCCACGCTCTGGAACCTTCACACCCATGGTTTCCTCTCCTGAAATGTCTTGCTTCTCTTCTCATCTCCCAGCCTGATCACAGACCCACCTGCCCTTCAAGACCCAGTTCAATCAACTTCCTTCCTCTCTGTCCTTCCCTGAAGTCCCAGCTCTTCAGGTGTAATTGACTCCTCTTCCTATGGATTCCCCTCCTAGCACCTGTCACAGGAAATTATATTACGGTGAGGTGTGTTTTTGTCACTGTTGCTGCATGGGCTGCAAGCCTGTGAGGACGAGGACCGTGTTTTATATCTCTCTATACTTCATATACTTAGATATGCCTCATATGCTATGTGTACTTTACATCTTCATATATCTCTCTGTATCTTATATACTTTATATGTAACTAATAATTTCTTGCATTAATTTGGGGGTTAACAGAGGAAATGGTGAAATTTTACATTGTATGAGTGTTGTTCCTTATGATTAATCTTTACTCTTTTTGTAAAGCACTGATGTAGGTCACGAAATTACAGGTGTGACATTGGAGCTGGCAGGAAGGTTCTTTCTGAACTTGGAGGTCTAGGATCTGGCTCATTTGTCTCAAAGCTAAAGGCCTCTTTCCTCGCAGGTAATCACGCATTTCTGGGCCTCAGGCTGTGCTCCCTTCTGAATGTGGTTTTTCTGGTTGTTCCAAGCAAAATACAGAGTGTGCCTCTTGACGTTACTGGAAAACTAATTTATCTTGTTTGATAGCACTCAAATCTTCGGAAACTGGATGTATTCTGATCAGCTCATTGGTTTCCATTGTCAGGGATTACAGTAAAATTTAGTCTTGAGGCCAGTACCCCAGGGCACACCCCTCTGTGTGTGGCCTGAGAGACTTTTTTTTTTGTGTGCGGTACGCAGGCCTCTCCCTGTTGTGGCCTCTCCCGCTGCGGAGCACAGGCTCCGGACGCGCAGGCTCAGCGGCCATGGCTCACGGGCCCAGCCGCTCCGCGGCATGTGGGATCTTCCCGGACCGGGGCACGAACCCGTGTCTCCTGCCTCGGCAGGCGGACTCTCAACCACTGCGCCACCAGGGAAGCCCCTGAGAGACTCTTGAGGCATTGACAGCTCATCACTTGTTAAAAAGGAAATTCAACATTGGACTCTTAAAAGTGCAAATGCCTGAAAAGGACTCCTCAGCCTGATTCTTGGAAGCTTAAGTAAGGAGAACCTGTAATCTCAGATCACTTAGGAATTATGAAGAAGGCAGATTGAAGGGTCAGAGTAAGGCGCAGAAGGGAATTATCTCAAAATATGAGATGTACAGAGTCCACTGCTGGGGGTGGGCTGTATCATGCTCAGTGAAGCCATCTGAACGTGTGAAGTGTGACTAACATATCCTCTAAAGGAGGGAGTTTTTCGCCAACAGAAATAGCTCTGTTTTGATTTGATGAGGTAGTTGTGAAAAATATTTTACTATCTTAATTCTCCCATCAGTTGTATCAGCACTAAGTCCACATTTCCTTCTGATAAAAATGAAAGTCCATTTCTTAGGAGAGAGGAGATGCTAAATAACCCACGTCTGACTGTCCCCTGTCCCTTTCCTGTCTCTCTTTAACATGTCCAGATGTTGTCACGTGGGTACATTGCCGTGCACTTGAGGTCTGCTGCAGGAGACAGGCTCCACACACCTGTCCTTCACACGTGGTTTGCCCCTCTGGCTGGTTAATCTCAAGTCCCTGTCCCAGCCTCTCCTTCTCCTCTAGCCCCTTCCCACCCCTGAAGCTCTTGTCTCAGTGGTTTGACTCCGAGGGCCCCTTGTTCTCACAGTGGGCTGGCTGGACATAGTGGAAGCGGTATTGTGTCGCACGCAGGTCATGGACCAAGGAAGACGGGGAGTGGAGAGAGGGCCTCTGGCCTTCCAAACTGAACAGAAACATGAATGCACGAGGTGACCAAGTTCCTTGTATCATTTTATGTAGAACACAGGCCTCTGGAGGCAAATGTGCATTTTGAGGACTACTCTGGGAAGATCCCACCTTATTTCCAGACAATAAACTAAAATCTTAGAATGTAGGCAGCACGGGTAGGTAGGGTACTTGGGGAGGACTGCTGGGCTAAGGCAATTCTGCCTGAGAACAAGAAAAAGGAGTTCTCAGCATGATGGTTTTATGAGCAGGATGCTGGAACCACACTGACTAGATTTGCATCTAGGTTCTCCTGTGTATTGGTTGTGAGATCCTGGGTGAGTGTCTTGACCTCAATGTGTTCATCTGTAAAATGGGGATAACAGGACCAACCTCATTGGGTGCTTGTGAGCTTTATATGCATTGATGCGTGTGAGTGGTTGGAACGGTACCTGGCACAAAGGTTCAATAAATGCTGGCTAGTGTTATCATTAATACATTATTCAATCAGAATTACAAATAAACGATTCTTGGAGAATATATGCCATTTGCTATGCATCTGGAATGCTGTAAGCACAGGGCTCCTTATGAGTTAGTTTTCTTTTCCAACTCCCATCCTGACGGTCTATTCCGGGATCCTCTCTGGCTTTTTCTTGCCACTTGAGATAATCCACATACTAACTGCCTTTTGCTTTACCCCAGCACCCTCAAGGAGCCTTACACCGTTTCTTGCTGGTTGTTCCTGATTTTAACTAAGCCAGGAATTGGTAAATAAATGGCCTTCCATTCATGGTGGCTTGTTGGAGAAAGTCTCATGGGCATTCCTGGAAGGGCTCTAGAGAAACTGGTTTTAACCTGAGGAAGGATTCTAATCACGGAGTATGGAGGAAGGAGCTGATTAGATCTTCTCCATCTCCCCACAGGACAGATCCAGGCAGAGACAGAGCACTGAGGGGGAGGGAGTTGCATGTAGGCTGGTGGAAAAGAGGGCTGGGGGTGGGGTTAGGGGTTGGCTGGGCTCTCCTGGGCTATTGAGTGGTTTTGAGTAATGCAGACACCAGCTCCTGTTTCTTTGTGACATGCCTGTTCCCGGAGAATGGGGAACAAAGGGGCTGCATGTGGGCTGCCTGGGTATACTCCTCAAAACCCCCGTCCCTTGGCATCAGGACCAGAACACTCAGGCAACCTGGAAGGACCCAGTTCTTCACTGGGAACTCGCCCACCAGATTCTTCCGGGGGGTTTGGAGAGTGGGATCTTGGCCATTGCCTCTCTACTCAGGCTGGTCAGTTACATCTTGGTCAGTTTTCCAGCTGAGAAAATAAAAACATCTCCGTATTTTTTTTTTTAATTTATGTATTTATTTATTTATTTAGGCTGTGCCGGGTCTTAGTTGCAGCATGCGGATTTCTTAGTTGCAGCGTGCAGACTCTTAGTTGTGGTGCATGTGGGATCTAGTTCCCCAACCAGGGATCAAACCCAGGCCCCCTGCATTGGCAGCGTGGAGTCTTACCCACTGGACCACCAGGGAAGTCCCATCTCTGTATTATTATTTGCAGAAATTATCACCCACCTCTGGCTTCTTGCGCTTTTTAAGTGGCTAAAACTGATGGCTGTTATGGTCAGTTCAAGGGTTAAACCTTTCTCCGGGTGTGTGTTTCATTTTACAGCATAACTCATTCCCTCCGTGCATCAATTTCCAGTTCTGTCCTTGGCTTGGGGTTTGTTACCAACTTGGCAGACAATACCGTTTGCCTTTTATTTTTAGAACTTAGAGTGAGGATTAGCAATGTAATATTAAGAATCCTGTGAATCGAATTAGGTAGGTAAAATACACAATAGAGAAGAAGCTGTAAACGCTTGACTTTTTTGGCACCTAAGCAGTAAAAACGGCCTTTTAGAACTTTAATCTAGGGTGTATTATCCTCCCGCAATTCCCTTGGCCAGTTATTTTGAGGATTTCAAAATGGCTTTGGAGAATAAGTGTGATTTTAGGGTTCTTCTTATCGGCTTGGAAAAAGTATTCCTTGGATCTCCTTATGTAAATGCTATCTAGGGTATTTGTAGCTTGAATACTTATTGTGAAGGGCGACCAGTGGTCTAATTTTTTACTCTGTAATTTAAAAAGTCAATTTAGAACTGTATGTGTGTGTGTCTTCATGAGTGAAGTCTCAAAACAGTTGTGGGCTGGTTTCCTATAATAAAATCAAGATGCCTGGCAAGTTTGAGATCCAGTCCTGCCTAAATCTTCCAGACCGGTGTGTCCAGTAGAGCTTTCTATGAGGATGAAAGTGTCCTGTATCTAGTCACTAGACACACGTGGCTATCGAGCACTTGAAATGTGGCTATAGTGCAACTGACTGAGGAACTGGCTTTCAATTCAATTTGAGTTAATTACATGAAAATAGCCTGACACGGCTGGTGGCTTACTAGTAGGTAGTCACAGCGGACTTGGACTCTTCCCACCTGAAATAGCCTGTAACTCAGGCAGCAGTTGGCCGTCTGAGGAGCTAGAGCTTCAGTGGGGTTGGGTGAACTAAGAATCAGAGGGACAGGTGCCACCGCCCCGTCTGCAACCCCTCAGGCAGTGTCTCTGCTGGAAGTAAGCCCTCCCTGGGATGTGATGATCTAACCTTAGTCCTTAGAACTTTAATGCTGAAAGCCCTTCCTAAGGCTCCACATTGCCCTGAGGATAAACTCTAGGCTCCTAATGGCTTTTACTATCTGTCACTTCTCAATTTCTTGCTCCTCACTTTCCCTCTCATCACTTTCCCCGTCGTCCTCTGACTTCTCATCGTGTGGACAGACTTGCATTCCAACATCAGGCTGTGTGCATTCTCACCTCTAGACCTTTGCAAACACTGTGCCCTCTGCCTGGAATGCCCTTTCCCTTCCCTTCACCTGGCTCACTCCTACATGTCCTATGGGTCTCAGACTAGATGTCAATTCCTGTAGCATCTCCTCTGGGGAAAGCTTTGTGCCCCTGCTGCTGTGTATCCTAGGTGTATCCCCATCATAGCACCTACCACACTTGTTTGAAATTGCTTATTTACCTATAAGTCTCTCCCCTTACACTAGAGCTTCACAAAGTGTGGTCCCTGGACCAGCCGTATCTGCATCACCTGGGAGTTGGCTAGAATTGCAAATTCTCAGGTCCCAGCCTAGACCTCCTGAATCAAAAATTCCGAAGGTTGGGCCTAGCAAGCCCTCCACGGGAGTCTGATGCCAGCTAAAGTTTGGGAACCACTGAGCTGAGCCATAAGGTCCATGAAGGTAGGAACCTGTGACTTCCCATTGGACACTGTGTCCCCAGCCTTTAGCGCACCTCATGACTCAGAGGAGTAGATTCTCAAGAAACACCTCCAAAGATGATGCTTCGGTTATGCTTTAGGCAGCTTGTCCTGTCGGAAAATTTTCAGCTGAAACCAATTTAAATCTCTTCTCCTTTCTCCAGAGGAGATAAAGAACCACTGAGTACCTTTTTAAAAATTAGGGTAAAGTATACATAAAATTTGCCATTTTAATAACCATACAGCTCAGCGGCAGTAAGTACCTTCACATGGTTGTACAACCGTCGTCACCACCCATCTCCAGAACTTCTCCATCTTCCCAAACTGAAACTCTGTACCCTTTGAACACTAACTCCCCATTTCCCCTCCCCCCAGCCCCTGAAACCACCATTCTCCTTTCTATTCTACTGTCTTTCTCTATGAATTTGACTACTCTAGGTACTTCGTATAGGTGGAACCATAAAGTATTTGTCCTTTTGTGGCTGGGTTATTGCACTTAGCATAATGTCCTTGAGGTTCATCCATGTTGTAGCGTGTATCAGTCTTTCCTTTTAAGGTAGAATAATATTCCATTATATGATATGCCAGAATGTATCCATTCATCCATTGATGGACACTTAGGTTATTTCCACCTTTTGGCTATTATGAATAGTGCTGCTATGACATGGGTGTATGTATATCTGCTTGAATCCCTGCTTCAACTCTTGGGTATATACCCAAAAATGGAATTGCTGGATTGTCTGGTAATTCTATGTTTAATTTTTTTTTTTTTTTTTTTTTTTTTGCGGTACGCGGGCCTCTCACTGTTGTGGCCTCTCCAGTTGCGGAGCACAGGCTCCGGACGCGCAGGCTCAGTGGACATGGCCCACGGGCCCAGCCGCTCCGCGGCATGTGGGATCCTCCCGGACCGGGGCACGAACCCGTGTCCCCTGCATCGGCAGGCGGACTCTCAACCACTGCGCCACCAGGGAAGCCCTATGTTTAATTTTTTGAGGAACCACCAACCATACTTTTTTCCACAGTGGCTGCCTCACTTTGTATTTCCATCAGCAATGCACAAGAGTTCCAACTTGTCCTCACCAACACTTATTTTTAAATTTATTGAAGTATAGTTGATCTGCAATGTTGTGTTAATTTCTACTGTACAGCAGTGTGATTCAGTTATATATATATATGTCTATATACATATATTTTTTTTCATATTCTTTTCCATTATGGTTGTTCACAGGATACTGAATGTAGTTCCATGTGCTATACAGTAGGATCTTGTTGTTTATCCATTCCTTATATAAAATAGTTTGCATCTACTAATGCCAAGCTCCCAATCCATCCCTCCCCCATACCAATACTT
This sequence comes from Stenella coeruleoalba, assembly GCF_951394435.1. Taxonomy (NCBI): domain Eukaryota; kingdom Metazoa; phylum Chordata; class Mammalia; order Artiodactyla; family Delphinidae; genus Stenella; species Stenella coeruleoalba. The sequence goes on from NC_137160.1 coordinate 17,007,292, forward strand.
GTTATTTCTTGACACCTGAGTACTTGAAAAAGAAAAGTTAACTTAAGGATAATGTGAGAGAAAGGGCCCTTCCTTAACTTTCTTAAATGTACTTCTTTGATCAATTAAAACCTATACACTGAGTACCTATCGTATGATAAATTGTATTAAAAGAAATAAAATCAGTAGAATTTATTCCAGTTGGTCCTTGAAAATGTTTGTTAGAATTTGAGGGAAAGAAAAAGGCATATGAAACCTTAAATGCCAACATGTTACTGCTATGCATGTAGTAGTGTTCATGTTCTACATGTAGTACTCCAACATGTTCCTTATACAACCTGTAGAAACAGAACTCCATCTTTAGAGAAGATTTTTTTTTTTAATAACTATTCTATCCTTAGAATCTATCCTAAGGAAATAACTGGATGACTGTTCTATGACTCTATAGAGAACGTAAGAGAATATGGAGGGATGCTCTGCATTTAAGGCCTGGAAATTATTAGCGTAATGGTATTGATCCCTTCTGCCCACTCTTCAAACAGTTAAAAGTTAGAAAGTCCCTCTGGGAGCTTGCCTGTGTAAACAGAGGAGGCCATGCAGCTGACCAGGGAGGGAGCCCGGCCGGGGATCCATAGACAGTGAAGAAATCAATCATTAAACACTCAAATAATCAAGGATTAACTTGATGAAGCAGTTGATGTGAAATTGCCTACACCATAGGAAGTTTTATCAAGGTTTTTTTATTTTGTAGGAAAAAAATGAGAAGAATCGGTCTGTGTTCTAAGTTTTCCCTTCCCAAAAGTTGACATGGTTATATAATGCATGAGTTTTACCATTGAAATAGGATGCCGTCATAGAAACAGTTTAATACGCCAATTCCAGTGGGAGTGTAATATGTGAATATAAGAATACATTCAGCTTGGGGTTCTCCAATGTGTACGATTACACATTGTTGATAAACAACCTGGGACTATTTTGGGCTGGCTGGTATAGTGTGTCTCTTGCTGGCAAGAGACACACTGTGCATGGTGGCAGAGGTGTCAGATGTAAAGACAGTTTCTGTGTCTGAAAACAACACTTTCTCATTCTGAGAAATCCTACTTTTATTCATTATGCAAAGATACGGACCAAAAGAAGTGTGGTCTAGATTATATTTTGAATTCCAGAGTTTGGGTTTTGTGACATGTTTTTCGTTTACTCGGGAGCGTTGAAAAAGCTGGTAATGGATACACCCCAGTCTGCTTTGTTGTGAGCAGCTGGGAGAGTAAAATATTTAATGTCTCCCTCACTACTAGGGTGACATTTTCCTGCGGCCCGAGCACGGCAGGTTACGAGCTAGGTATTCCCCTCCCTATGAATAATTCAACAAATGAAGGTAAATTTGAGCCCTGCATGGGCTGTAGTAATTTCTTAGCTGTTCCTGAAGCGTTTCTTTGGTCACACGTTTCTTCTAGTGTTTACTCCTCTCACGGTAAGAATTAGGACGGCTAGTATTTACTGCACCCTCCCTTTGGGCCTGGCTGTATTCCAGGAACTTTCTATATATGCGCTCATTTCATCCTCACAGCAACCCTAAGAGGCAGGCACTATTATCGTACCCATTTGACAGATAAGAAAACTGAGGAACAGCAGTGTGACTTAATGAGCTTTCCTGAGGTCTCACAGCTGGCGGGAAGTGTGGCTCTGGAGCCCATGCTCTTCACCAGTGCTGCACTAGGAAGAGCTGTGGGCATGTTAAGCATGCTGCTGGGTCATGACACAGGGACATAGCCTTGGCAACTGGAGAATTTGGACTTGGTTCCGGTTTCAGCCCTGTGGCAACCAGCTGTGGGCCTTGAGCACTCCCTGTAACTTTTCTCAGCCTCGGTTCGTGCATCCTTGAAATGCAGAGAATTATATTTTACTCACATGTGGAGGAGAAGAAAACTAAGGATGGGACAGTATTTGAGTTAAAAGTGATTCTTAAAAAAAAGTTATAATGTTGGGGGTGGGGAGGGAGGGAGGGATAAATTGGGAGACTGGGATTGACAAATACACACTACTCTATATAAAATAGATACCGAATAAGGACCTACTGTAGAGCACAGGGGACTCTTCTCAAAACTCTGTAATGACCTATGTGGGAAAAGAATCTAAAAAAGAGTGGATATATGTATGTGTATAACTGATACACTTTGCTGTACAGCAGAAACTAACACAACATTGTAAATCAACTCTACTCCAATAAAACTTTTCTTTTTGAAAGTTGTAATGCACAAAAGCAAGATAAATACTAAATGTTCTTAGTGATCCAGAGCACATATGCCTCCTCAGGTATCATACAAATGGGGCAGCCCCAAACCTAGAAAATGCTGCAGTTTTCTGTGACATTTCACTTTATGAAATATTCAGTGAAATCCACTTTTCACTTTAGAAAATATGAAATATTCAGTTTCACTTAACAATACTCTCCTTTTGACCATGAGAAGACTTATTTCATGTGAGTTATTTAATATGAGTTCACAAGATGGGCTAATGACCGCACAAAGCATGTGGTCCCTTCGGAGCCTGTGTTATGAATTAGGACATATACGCTGCATATGATGCTGACCCAATGGTAATACATGAATTTTAAGGCTCGTTGTTTGTTTCTTTGCTTCTAATTGAGGAAGATTTCAGACACATATAAAAATAGAAATAATCATATAATCAAGCCCCCTTGTTCATGGCCATGGCCAACAGTCTTTCATCTATACCTCTATTTCTTCCCTCCCCCGTATTATTTCAAAGCAGACTCAGTTGAAAGTTGTTTGTTTCACTTTTTTCATACCATGATTGTTTGCTATGCAGACTTGAGGACAGCAAAAATATGCATTTAAGTAGTTAGATTACTAACTATAACTGTTTCCTAGCTGTACAAGAGTGATAGTTTTGTTTAATTTGGGTCCACTTTTAGGAGGTCTTGGAGTTATCCTCTAGAAAGTATATAGTGCCTTAAATGATCAAAGTTCTCTGGAACCTTACCCCAGTGGCCAGAGACAAGGTGATGAGGGGAAAGGATGCAGGATTTGTATTCAGATGATAAGATCTGGTTCTGGTCCCCTGCTTGTTATGAGCTCTGAGAATGTGGATACAACAGTGACCTCTGAGCTTGATTCTTTATCTATAAAGTTCATTCATTTGGTAGTTCTTTATTCAAAGGTCAGCTGTGTGTCAGCCACTGTTCTGAGCCATGGAGATATCCCAGAGAATAAAACAAAAATAAGTTACTTTTCAATGACATTGTATAGCTCAAGTGCATTAATGGCATGTGAAAACTGTTTGCAAACTCTCAAGTAAAATACGAAGGTTCCTATTACCTTTATTTTCTTACTCAGCTTTTCACTTGAAAACTTCTGCTCACAAGTATTCTAGGCTTATAATAGTTTATAAGAAACTATTTAAGTTTTATTGAGAAATATATTATTCGTTTTCTCAGAGCTGTGCTGTCTTGCTGAATTTCTGATGAAATGGTTCACTCCGTGGATACTTGGGTCCCAGGTGCTGTGCACCCTGCTAGGGGTTTTACCTGAGACCAAGATTGGGCTTCACAAGGATCTGTAAGATAGGCATTACCTTCATTTTACAAATGAGGAGACTTAGTGAGGCTATCTTCCCCAAGGTCCCATGAGTGGTAAAAGGTAGAGCTGGGATTTCAGCCCTGTCTCTTTGTCTTCAGACTGAAGCCCTTCACCATCCCTTCATCCTGCCTCAGTTGGGAAATAAAAGGAATAGGGCTTGGTCCTGAGCTTTGGAATTTACTTCTCTTTAAGAAACAAAAGCAACCCTAGTACAAGGCAGAATACCAAGAACGGGTCAGGCAGACAGTAAGTTGTTCGCAAATGAAAAAGCCAGTGCATCAGGATTTGAGGATCTGGAAAAGGGATGAAAGTGACTTGCTGCCTTTGTGAGTGTGTCCCTGTGTGTGGGCTGAAGGTGACTGGAGTGGGGCGGCGGGGGGAACCACGATGAGCGGGGCCAGAGCTGAGAGCCATAGCCTTTCTAATGCTAACGCAGATGTAAAACTAATCATTTCCCTAATGGAACAGACAGAAACCATCTGTCTGTAGCTTTTGAAGACAACCTGAATAATCTCCCAGATTTCCACATCTGACCTAGGACAGCCTAGGTCATTGATTCAGTTTTCAGAATGTGTTGAATGTTAGTTGTATCTTGTATTTGGTCTTAATGGCAAAATTTAAATCTCTTTTGAATGATTCCTCTCTTACTGATAGCGTGTCTAAACCGTGACAAGCGTTCGTAAAGATAAATCCTCATGTGATACGCACAAACACGCACGGAATTAGCAGCATCAGGGTTGGGCGACGTTGTTTTCTCTGCATGGCATTTAGACTTTGGAAAGCTAAGACGCGAAGTCACCATCGCCAGATTTCTGAGGTGAAAAAGCAAAGGAGAGGGTGTGGCCTCTGAGTCTGGGTTGAGTGTAGGCAGCCCTGAGCCCAGGGGCTGACCTGCTAGGCAGGTCTGGCTGACGAGTGTTCGGAGGCGGCCCGTTTTGTGGCCAAAACACCAACTTTGGGTCTTGAGTGTAGCTTGGCTTTTCACTGACTATAGAATGACAGAGTATGTGTGTCACAACTCAGATATTGAGGAATGGCCCATCGTAAATCCAGAGCATGGTCTTTTCAGAGCGCTTTCAAAATGGGCTTTAAAAAGATTTTAATTTGTTCCAGATATCTAATGTTCAAATCCATGTAGTAGTTAAAGGCTTTTAAGTCGTTTTTTCTTGGATTGTGTACTTGGAATGTGTATTCATTCCTGGCGTGGCTATGAAGATTGAATGATTATTTAAGCCCCTCATTTATTGATCGACTTATTGATGCTCTTCTCTTTATCCTTACACTACCTTTTTTTTCCTTTTTTTTTTGGAAAGAGCTCTGGGCAGTCAGGAGGATTATTGTGTTGAAATATTAAGTTCAGGACAGTGAGACTTGCTACGTGTTGGGAGTTTATCCCTGGCATTGATTGACGATGGACAGTTGAGGGTTCGCTCTGGAGAGTAGAGGTGGGGTGGAAGGTGTTGGGGAGAGCCCTCTGAACACCTCCCCCAGGGCCTGCTTCCTCCCCAGCCCATCTTCCCAACTCAACTCAGAGTTCCACAGCATGCCTGCACCTAAACCAGGTGAGGTCACACGTTAACTATTACAAAAGTTTATTAGCCTTAGTAACGGTATGATAAAAGTTATGAATAGTATGATGATAACAATTGGGCTGAGGAAGTAATTTTCCTGTGTCCATAGAGCAAGTCCTTGCAGGAGGTGAGGGCTGAAGTCTGGGTCTTTGGAGAAGGTTGGCATGTGAAAGAGCAAAAAATACTCAAATGTATTCTGGTTGGTGGTTTTACGTTTTATTTCACTTCAGCCTTTAAAAACAATGTTCTCTCGGTATTACATGCCTTTGTGTTCAGGGTGGAGTAGGTGTGGGAGAGGGGTAGGTATTGCTAAATCCAACGCAGGCCTCCCCACCATGTGCTGGTGCTCCCAGAAAGGTACACGGAGATTGTAAAGGGAAGCAAATATTGACCAAGGGGAGAAGAAAGTTTAGAATGAATTGGCATTTTTTCCTGGGGCCATGTTTTTTTTTTTTTTTTTTTTGAGGTACGCGGGCCTCTCACTGTCGTGGCCTCTCCCGTTGCGGAGCACAGGCTCCGGACGCGCAGGCTCAGCGGCCGTGGCTTACAGGCCCAGCCGCTCTGCGGCATGTGGGATCTTCCCAGACCGGGGCACGAACCTGTGTCCCCTGCATCGGCAGGCGGACTCTCGACCACTGCGCCACCAGGGAAGCCCTGGGGCCATGTTTTTTAAGAGATGGAATAAAAAGCTTTTTTAATTGGCATTTTTTAAAACGTCAGAACATTTTGCAGCTGTTTTAATAAATGTTGGACACCTCTATAGGTTTTACGTTTTCTCTTAAAATGCACATCAGAATAGATGTTTGTAGGAGGCCTTCATCAGTCGTTCCTGTTTGAGCAGCCTACCCTTATTTGCATTAAATACCAGTTGTTTCTTCCCGTTGTTCACTTCAAATAACTTGTAACCTAGTTAAGTGGCAAAAAAGTAGCATGTCTTATCTTTGGGTAATTAGGAGAGAGAAAACAGAACATGGTCATTTACATCTTAAGTGTATCATTTGTTATGAAAGCTAGCCACCTCTTTCCCTTTTAGGTTCACAGTCATGTGGGAGGTGAATTCTGAATTTGTAGACACACAATAAGCAGTATCTAACTGTAACATCTTCTGTTCCTAGGAATTAAAGAACTTAAAAATTTAAAACCACACATTGAAGCAATGTATGTATTTACTATGGCTACTGTAACAAAGTACCATAAACTGAGAGGCTTAAACAATGGAAATCTGTCGTCTCCCAGTTCTAGAGGCCATAGAAGTCCAAGATCAAGGCCATGCTCCCTCTGAAGGTACTAGGGAAGGATCTGTTTCTGGTTTCTTTCCCAGCTTCTGCTAGTTCCTTGTGGCAGCATAACTCCGATCTTCACATGGCAGTCTCTGTGTGTGTGTGTCTGTCTCTGTGTCCAAATGTCCAGATTTTATAATGACACCATTCATACTGGATTGGGGCTCATCCTCATGACCTCACCTTAACTAATTACATCTGCAACGACCTTATTTCGAAATAAGGTCGCATTCTGAGGTACTGGAGGGTTAGGACTTCAACATATGAATTTGGGGTGACATTCGTAGCCGGCAGCATGATATGGGGAACAGAGCTAAAGCCCAGGAGTTGGAGACCAGCCAGCCGTGGTGTACCCCAAGTATTTGACATGCAATGCAGATGATTTTTTGAAACCTCCTTCTCTATAGGACAAAATTATTTTCAGTTAGCAATCAGGAAATGAAATGAATAAGAATAATTTTCATTTCTGGAGAAGAAACCCAGGCAGTGATGTTTTCTTTTATTAATCTAGAATTCATTTTGAATTTTTGGAGATAAGTCAGAACTCACTGTATGTTTCACTGTTTTAAATTTTGAATGCAAATATAAACTCCAAGTGGCTACAGAGGGTGTTGGAATTGAAGGAAGCATTCTGTTTTGTGATTGGTTGTTTTAAATTTCATGTCACTCTTCTGTCTCTTGTCTTTATAATTGCTCATTTCACGTCTGCTGCAGAAGCTCAGGCATATGTAATACCAGAGGCTGGAAGACACTTACTGCTGGAAGCCAGCCTCAAAGCTCCTGTTGCAACAACACATGCACCTGAACTTCGGTGTGACAGGTGGGCTGTGTAACCAGGAGTTCTCAGAATTAGCTTCCATAGACTCCCACATTTATTGTAGCTAAGTAGTATTTTTTTTTAAGTTTACCTATATATTATTGAAATTGAGCAGGAACTACAACAAAAAGATTTTTGAGAGGAGGAGTGTTTTATCACTGACATCCATTCATGGCAATAATAATGTAAGAAAAACTATGACTTTCTAGTTGGTTTTGCTACTGGTTTTGAATCTTCTACAGGGAATGCACTTCCTCGTTACCTGCAAGCTGGGCTAACCAAACTCCCTACTCCTTGTAGGTCCCTGCAGTGGCAGCCTGACCCTGACTAGCTGTGGGAACTTGGATGAGTCACATTAAACGATTCTGCACCCAGTTCTAATGTGTGTGTGCTTTTCCCACACCCCTAAGGAATTCTCTAACACCAACTGGCTGTCCTACAATTCGACATAATTCTGACACTATCCATCGTACCTGAAGATAACCTCAGACCCCACAGGTTAAGGGCTCAGTCCTACAAGACTGCTCTCCCCCCAACTTCAGACACCAGTGGCATGTCCAGGTTGTCACCTGTGCTTCTGACCTACCAGCTATAGATGGGAGGTTCCAATGACCCCCTTTTGGGGTTCAATTAATTTGCTAAAGCAGCTCACAGAACTGAAATATTTTACTTGTTCTAGATCACTGGTTTATCATAAAAGACTATAACTCAGGAATAGGCAGATGGGAGAGGTGCATTGTACAAGGTATGGGGAAAGGTTCACCCTCTTCCCAAATCTCTGCCTGTTCGCCAACCCAGAAGCTCTTCAGACCTCTCCTTTAGGGCTTTAATGGGACTTCATTGCATCGATGTGATGGGTTAAATCATTGCTATTGGTGACTGATTCAACCTGTAGCCCATTTCCCAATCCCTAGGTGCTTTCCTAAAGTCACCTCATTAAATAGCAGATGACACTTTTGTAACTCTCACCACTTAGGAGAATCCAAGTTTTTAGATCTGTCCCAGGAACAGGACAAACACCAAATACGTATTTCTTACTGTAAATCATGATATCACACACATCTCTCATTCTTAGTTCCTGGGAGAATGGGCCAAGGCAGTGGTCATTTTATCTTTTTTTTGAAAGCCATAGTTCTTCAAATAAAAATTGTACAGTACACCATAGATTTAAAAGAGATGGCTGGCTTCCCTGGTGGTGCAGTGGTTGAGAATCCACCTGCCAGTGCAGAGGACATGGGTTCGAGCCCTGGTCCAGGAAGACCCCCACATGCCGCGGAGCAGCTAAGCCCTTGCACCACAACTACTGAGCCTGTGCACCACAACTACTGAAGCTCGCACCCCTAGAACCTGTGCTCCACAACAAGAGAAGCCACTGCAGTGAGAAGCCCGTGCACCGCAACAAAGAGTAGCCCTGCTTGCTGCAACGAGAGAAAGCCCGCGTGCAGCAACAAAGACTCAGTGCATACAAAAATAAAATAAATAAATTTATTTTTTTAAAAAAAGAGACGGCGGCTGAACTACTGAGCCCCTCTGCCCCAGGGGCTCTTCTAAGGACACTGCCAAGGGGCACCTTTGGGACACCACATGACCTGTCAGCGTAGGGGGCTGGATGGGGTAGAGGGCAGGAGCCAGGCAGCTCCAAGGACCTTCTTCCTCCCAGGTAAACAGAGGGCAAAAGGCATTTCATATAAAGTCAGAGACCCGGATTCTAGGTGACAGCGAGGAATTCTCTTGTAAGGGTGAACCCACGCTTACCAGTAGTGACCTCCATTTTATGCCCCTCCCCCTTGCTCAGTTTCCTCAGAGGTCACCTTGAGTGGAGACATCCGAGGACGTCGAGGGCATCCTGGCTGGGCACACACCCATACTAGCTCCAACACAAAGTTAACTGTGTGTCTCTTAGTTATACGTCTCCTCAGCTATAAATTGGATTAATTATCTCTTCTCCAATTTACCCCATGGTGATGCTCTTAGGTACAATTAAGGCACTGAGTGTTGCCACTAAGCATAGACTTTCAATAAGGAATTTTATCCCATGTACCTCCTATATGCCCTTGGGCAGAGAACTTAACCTCTCAATGTCAGTTTCCTCATCTGTAAAATGGGGATAACAGTTTGACCCTCAGCAAATGAAATAAAATAGTACATGCCAAGCTCTCAGCTCAGTGACTGATACACAGAATGTGAAGTCAGCTACCTTTAAACACTTACCACCATCATCCCAGGAAAACACTGGAAGCTTTGGAAGCTCTATAAGTATTCTCATAAATCCTTAAACCTATCAGATCTGTAGAAACTTAGACACTTCTGTTAATTGACCTGTCCAAAAATCTGAAAGCCAGAACAGATAGTTAGAATCGCTGGCCATCTGTAGGAAACCCTGGAGATCGTTCAAACCAAACGTGTTTCCAAGGGACATATAAAATATTAACCATGTGTTTGCAGTATGATCTTGGTGCAAAACTTTGGGTGTGAAGTCAGCTGTCTGGGAAGAGTTTGTAATCTAAGTTGTGTCCTCTAAGCTGACTTTAAATACAGCAGGGGAGACAGTAATGAAATATCAGCTGTGCCCTTCATCCCTTCAGTTTCTGGGACCCAGAATTTGTGAAGATGTTAATGTTCAAATGGACCAAGAAGTAAGACTCTGTGACCAGGCATAGACATTCATGAAACCATGACAGTGTCTTTTTTTTTTTTTTTTGGCTGTGTTGGGTATTTGTTGCTGCACTTGGGCTTTCTCTAGTTGTGGCGAGCAGGGGCTACGCTTCGTTGCGATGTGCGGGCTTCTCATTGCGGTGGCTTCTCTTGTTGCAGAGCACGGGCTCTAGGCATGCGGGCTTCAGTACTTGTGGCTCGTGGGGTCTAGAGCGCAGCCTCAATAGTTGCGGTGCACGGGCTTAGCTGCTCCGCAGCATGTGGGATCTTCCTGGACCAGGGATCGAACCCGTGTCCTCTGCATTGGCAGGCAGATTCTTAACCAAGTCCCCATGACAGTGTCTTGAAAAGATACCAAGTAGGTGCCCTGATCATCCTTGATGTATCAATCATACATACTGTCTATTTAAACCTTGAAACGTATTTACAGATGAATATTTGGAAAATATAAAACATCTTTACATATAAAAAGGTACCACAAGGGAGTTTGTATTTTCAGTTGAGGCCACAGACCTTTCGGATGTCTATTATGATGGGATGAGGAACAACTAACATTTTAAATCATTTTGTCACTGGACCTCTGTCCAGGGCTCTTGAGGTCTGTTGTTTTTATTGCGTGAAGCCCGGAAGTTTAGTGAAGGTCGATAGTTTGGGGTCTCCATTGGCACAGAGGACTGTAAGGGAAAAAATGGGCCCAGACTAGATTTCATGGCATTTCATGATCCTTAGGAGAAAATTGGGATCTTATATTGACTAATGCACCAGGAAGGTGTGTTGATACAAAAGATAAAAAGGTAGGTTTCATCTCTCCTGCCTTGACATGCAAACCATCCCTTTTCAGGGCTCAGACCACCTCGGGATGAAAGCAACCTGCTTTCACTCTTGCTTTTGGTTTTGTAATCATTTGCAAAGAGATACGATTGATAGAAAGCGTGGGTGGGCATGGTCCTGATACCCTGACACATCTTTTCTCTCCCTTTAAACAGCTCTGTGACAAATCTTAAGAGATTTGGGGGCAAACACACCTGGTTGAAATCTCATTCTGTGACCCTGGAGGAGTCACCTAACCTCTGTAAAGCCTGCAAAATGAGGATAATACCTGCTTTTTAGGTATGTTGTGAGGATTTCATGAAATGAGCCCAGCACATAAGTGACTGCTGAACAGTCTTCAGATATAAGGGGTGGGTAGGTATTATCAATTGTTGATTACTTTAGAAGAAAAACACACAGTGGGTTTCTTCTTCCAGAGCAAAAATCCTTTTCCAAAATACACATGTATGTGTTATTTACAAAGCCGCAGTAATAGGACACAATTATGATTTCTGTGTTTCCCCCAATTTAATGTTGTATTTAAAGCATTTCCTATGTTTCTAGGACTGTCATTTTTAATGGATCCTCTAAGATAATAATTTATAAAACCATTATCCTGATGGACTTTCAGATGGTTTCTATTCCTGCTTTATATAGCTGACGACAACAATCCAGAATTTTTCTGTGAATAGAGTTATTTTACTTGTTGAATTGTTTCTGTTGGAAATGTTTCTATAAATGAGATTATTGGGTCACATGTTATAAATATCTTTAGTGTTATTGGGACATAAAGTGTTGCTATATTGTTTTCCATTGGAATGTACCAATTTCAATGTCAGCAACAGGAGGCCTGTGTGTGTGTGTGTGTGTGAGTGTGTGTGTGTGTGTGTGTGAGAGAGAGAGAGAGAGAGAGAGAGAGAGAGAGAGAGAGGGAATTCACTCAGCTTTACAACTGCCCAAGCACTAGATGTAGTCATTGAATATTGTTAACTTAATAGGCATAAAATGGTGTCTTACGTTTTCATCAGTTTGCCCCTCTTTGATTGCTAGCAAGAGTAATCTTTTCCTGTGTGTTTGTTCCCATTTACTTGTTACATCAGACCTTTTTCTATCCTTTTATTCAAACAAGCAGTTCCTATTGAATCTGAATGGGGAATACACATTGTTTCTTTGTAGAATGAAAAGTTTAAGATTTATATTCAGTTCTGCAAGATTCTGCTGATTCCTATACCCTGTAGTGTAACCTTTCTGTTAATTGCATCCATCCATCAATAGGCCGGTGACTCTTCAAACATTAAAATGAATTCAACTCGACAGACTAACTTTTTATTTCCCTTGGAGGTTTGGTTTCCAGGCAACTGTCAAATATAAAGCCCCAATGATTTTATATTATTTAAGCAGGAATAGAAGTGAAAAACCTAATCACAGAGGCAATAGTAATGAAGTAAAATGGGACCATTGTCCCTAACAAGTAAGGATGACGCCTGAATGTAAAAATAACAATGTTTTTCTCCTGGTAACTTGCAGTATTTATGATCAAAACACTCTGTGGATTGAAGCTGTGCTCCAAAGTCAACCTGTGGGGAATTCTGGCATTATTATCCTACGGGAATCCATTCTAGTCTTCTGTTTATTTTTCTTAGTTTTCCAGACAAAAGAATGGCAGCCCCACCCAATCTTAATTTGAAACACATTTTTCTAGCTGCCACCACCCTGTTTCGGGCCTGTGTTCCTTCTGGCAGCGGCTACGTTCACACGCTGAGTGCTGTTGCTGAATGTGGCCACAGAGGTAATAGGGCCGAACTGCTTGGCTTTACCGGTGACAGGCGTGCCTGGGAGATTCTCAGTGTCCACTGTGACCCCTGGATGGTCTCCCTGCCTGGCTCTCACCTTCCTGGCCACCCACACTCCCTCCGCTATCAGATTCATCCTGCTGCAGCACCGGGCAGATCGGATGTCTCTCCTTGCAGATACGTTCAGTGCTTCTGTCCACTGCCTGGAATAAAGCCTTGTCAGGTCCTCGTAGGCGGGGGAAGATGACTCCACCCAGCCTCTCATGAGCTCTGCCCCAATCCCCCCTAAATCTTTCAGCCGGGCAGGTGCCTTATATTTACTTTCCTGCCGCTGTTTTCACTCTGTTCCTCATTCCTGAAAATGTCTCTCCCATCCATGCAGAGTTCTTGCTCCCCTCTGTGATTCCCACACACATTGCCCAGCTCATAACAGCTAAGAAATGATTATTGATTTCCATACACTCTAATGTGACATAAAGGGAGAAGCTTTTTTTTTTTTTTTTTTGTGGTACGCGGGCCTCTCACTGTTGTGGCCTCTCCCGTTGCGGAGCACAGGCTCCGGACGCGCAGGCTCAGCGGCCATGGCTCACGGGCCCAGCCGCTCTGCGGCATGTGGGATCTTCCCGGACCAGGGCACGAACCCGTGTCCCCTGCATCGGCAGGCGGACTCTCAACCAGTGCGCCACCAGGGAAGCCCAAGGGAGAAGCTTTTAAAATGTTACAACTCATCCGTGAAGGAAAGACCTGTCTGTAGACCCCAGAGTTGGCTTTAGTTTGTCACGTTCTCCATTTCCTTTGCTTACGTTTTTCTTGTGACCTAGGAGGCTCTCAGTTGGTCTGTAGACAAGGACAGCACTTGCCACTTGCAGTCGGGGAGTGGGCTCTGATGCTTCCTGGGTGGTGCTTGAATTCCACTCTGAAGCCCCTGTGTGTGTACCGCACCACACCTAGCACAGAGCCGGGGATGCGGTCAGGGGGCCTGCATCCAGTCTATGTTACCGCTTAGGAGCTAAATAACCTTGGGAGGGTTCCTTAACCACCTTAGTTTTCTCATTGGTAAAATGGCAATGATAACACCTGGCCACCTGTCTCAGAAGAATTCCACGACAATTGTGAGAGAGGATGTATGTGAAAATACTTAGGAGTGAACGGGAAGGGGCAACCTCGTGGTAACAGGAAGCAGTCATCATTACTAGGATATGCTGGGGAGCCCATGACAGAGCTGGGATGACAGTATCACGAAGAAATCCTTTAAGTTTTATCGGGAGAATGAAAAAAACCGCCCTTCTCGAGAGGTCAAAGTTTTGAGGTTTCCCCTGCACCTTTTTAAATGGTAGCCGTCAGAGGTGTGTGATGTGAACTGGAGGTCGGTCTTCCTTTGTGGCAAAGGGCTCTGGGTGGACTTTCAGAGGAACAGAGGATAAAGCTGTGGACCCAGAGAAGGCTTTTCTATCATGAGTAAAGGCCCTGGCTGAATTGTCCCTACAACGGTGATATTAATGGTCCCTCAGTTTTGTGTTAGTTATCCCAGGCTTCTAGGTTTTCTAGGCTTCAGTTTGGGAGGAAATAAAAATTAGTAACCCCATTTGTCCTAGGAACAGTAATTGTATTGTTTCTAGAACAGTATAAAGTTTGAATTTAATCTAGATCTTAGGTAGGTTTTTTTTTTTTACATCTTTATTGGAGTATAATTGCTTTACAATGGTGTGTTAGTTTCTGCTTTATAACAAAGTGAATCAGTTATACTCCCTTCCCATATCTCTTCCCCCTTGTGTCTCCCTCCCTCCCACCCTCCCTATCCCGCCCCTCTAGGTGGTCACAAAGCACCGAGCTGATCTCCCTGTGCTATGCGGCTGCTTTAGGTAGGTTTTATTACTGTTGGTTCATGAGTTTTTTTGGTCTAATTACAACGGTCGTCCAGCTTATCAGATTTTACTCTCAAGAGTATTGAGCAACTAACACAATTGTAATCAATTGTATAGTTGATTGTAAATCAACTATACTCCAATAAAAAAAATTAATTAAAAAAAAAAAGAGTGTTGAGCAGATTCCAAACAGTGTGTGGCATGTGTCTGGACTGACTAGGAGAATAGAGATTTCTGCTGCCTCTTGGATGGGACTCTTCTTTGGAATTACTTGGAAATAATACCAGCCATATTAGGTGCCTTACCATAGAATTCTTATTATTTGTGGTTAATGATATGTGTATTAGTTATTTATTGCTGCACAACAGATTACTCCAAAATGTAGAACAACACGTATGTTGTCTTACAGTTTCTGTGGATCAGGAATCTGACCACTGCCTAACTGATTCCTCTGCTTCAGGGTCTCTCATAAGCCTGCAGTTAAGGTGTCAACACAGGCTGGGGTCTCATCTGAAGGCTGGACTGAGAAAGGATCCACTTCCCGGTTCCTGTGGTTGTTGCCAAAATTCCTTTCCTTTTTTTTTAAATTCAAAAAATGTGCTTATTTGTTCTGGTTTTTTGAGATATAATTGACCTATAACATTGCATTAGTTTAAGGTATACAACGGAATGATTTGATGTATGTATATATTGTGAACTGATTACTACAGTAAGTTTAGTTAATATCCATCATCTCACATGGTTACAGTTTTTTTTTCGTGTGATAAGAGCTTCTAAGATCTACTCTCTTAGCAACTTTCAGCTATACAGTACAGTATTGTTAGCTATAGTCACGATGCTGTACGTGTACAAAATTCATTTCCTTAAGGGTTGTTGGACTGAGGACCCCAGTTGCTTGCTGGCTGTTGGCCAGATGCCCACTCAATTTCTTTCCATATGAGCCTCTCCGTAGGATAGCTGCTTCATCAAAGCCAGGAAGGGGTGAGGGGACGAGAGCTGGCTGGCAACAAGGAAGTCACAGCCTCTTGTAATCTAATCACGCACAAGACACCCCATTCTGTTGGTTAAAAGTAAGGCATTATATATGTATAGCTGATTCACTTTGTTATAAAGCAGAAAGTAGCACACCATTGTAAAGCAATTATACTCCAATAAAGATGTTTAAAAAAAGAAAAAAAAAAGCAAGGCATTATGTCCAGTCCATTCTCACGGGGAGGGGATTACACAAGAGCATGAACACCAGGTGGTGGGATCATTGGAGGCATCTTAGATTCTGCCTGCCAGAGTTGTAATTTATTTATTTATCTATTTTTATTTTTTGGCTGTGCTGGGTCTTTGTCACGGCACGCAGGCTTCTCTGTAGTTGTGGCACGTGGGCTTCTCTAGTTGTGGTGTGTGGGCTCCAGAGTGCATGGGCTCAGTAGTTGCAGCATGGGGGCTCTCTAGTTGTGGCACGCGGGCTTCGTTGCCCTGCGGCATGTGGGATCTTAGTTCCCCAACCAGGGATTGAACCTGCATCCCCTGTATTGGAAGGCAGGTTCTTACCCACTGGACCACTAGGGAAGTCCCTCAGAGTTGTAATTTATTATATTTAGTATGAAACATATAACTAAAACATGCATAGATAGCATAGAGCATATAGAAATATAATACACAAATTTATTATATCGTGAGATATGTTAAATACTTTGTATTATCTATAATAATAATAAAAATAGGCAAATGAAATGAGGAAAATTCCATTTCAGAAATACCCTTTCTTGCTGAGGACTTTAAAGAGCCATAAAAAAGATGATGAAGAATGAACACAAATGAATATTGTGAATCTTACTTCCTGCTTAGGCTGGAGTCATCCCGGACATGAATCAGTTTATACCCCAGGGATATCATTGATCGGGGACTCTTGGCCTTCCCCAGCCTCTGAGTTGTGTTATGTGTACAGATCAGACCCTAGCAGTGGCAGAACTCAACTGTTTTCGTTCCTCCTTTCCCTTCATTTGAATCTAGCAACCTTGTGATAGCAACAAAAGTTTGTGCTTTCATTACTTCTGACTTCAGAGTTTTCTTGCAAAGGCAGAAAGGTATTTCTTTGTGCCTGGGTTTCCCTCTCTCTCCTTCAGACCCCCTACTCCACAAAGGGAACAGAGAATTTCATGAATTCATTCACTTCACAAGCATTTCAGAGCCAATTATCTAAAGATGGCAAGTGATAGACGTTAGCGGTTCAGATTTGGAAATCCTGCCGTTTACCCCTCCTGTCTTCTGTGGTTTATGACCAAGAGGGCTGAATACTGCAGAAGGCAGGATGGGAAATAAGGCATCTTCCTCCTCCGCCCTTTTTTTTAACAGATGAGAAAAATGAGCTTCCAAAATGGTAATAAAGTGGTGAACGGTAGAGCCGTGGTTTGAATCCAGACCTATGTTCTTTCCAATCAATCACGCTGCTTTTCAGCCTGACCAGGAGCTGAGGGCATTTTCCTAAGATCATGTGACCAGAAGAATCCTTGAATGCTAAATCACATGGATGACTTTTTAAAAATCCTGATAAATCTTTTGCTTCCTTGCTCTAATATTTATTCACATTTATATCCAATGTCGAGATTATAAGCACATGGATTAATGATGAAATACTGCATTGAACTGGATATTGGCAGGTGCGGGACCACAGCTTCCTCACAGGAAACGGGTGTGTTGTTACCTCAGGCGTTTGGAATTGCGTGCCTTTTCTAGTTAAACAGCTATGCAGCAGTTGAAATAGTACCATTCCCAATCAATAGGGCAACTGTACGATTTAGGGCCATTTCCCCACCACTACACCTGGTGGTTTATTTCACATTCCCAAAGCATGCATGATTTCTCCGGGTCAATGATGATTTTATGTGACCATGGGCATTTGATATTGACCACTTCTTTTGTTGCTGTCTCTTATTATCTTTTCTTTTAGTTCAGGGGTCAACAGACTTTTTTTCTGTGAAGGGCCAGACGGTAAATATTTTAGCCTCTGAAGCCATCCGGTGTCTATCACAGCTATTCAGCTCTTCTGTTGTGCAAAATTAGCCATAAACAGGACATAAAGGAAAGCGCAAGGATGTGTTCTAATACAACTTCAGTTACAAGACAGACGATTGGCCAAATCTGGCCCTCAGGCTGCAATTTGCTGACTCCTGTCTAGACTGTAAGTCTCCAAAGGACAGAGTGGAAAGTGCCTCCTGTGTGGTTTCTGGAGAGGCCTCTCTCCTTGGCCGCCATCTTGCAGCATCCCCATATGGCCTTTCCTCTGTGCACGTGCAGAAAGAGAGAGCTCCTGGGTGGTTTATCCTCTTCTTATAAGGACGTGAGACCCGTCGGATTGGGGCCCCACCCGTATAACATTATTTAACCTCAGTCACCTCTTGAAAGGCCCTATCTTCAAACACAGTCACGTTGAGGGTTAGGGCTTCAATCTTTGAATTTTAGGGGGAGGCAGTTCAGTCCATAACCCATAGGAAGGGTCTAAGCAGGAGAGTGGCATGACTCTGGTGGCCGGGTGGAAGTGGATGGTGGGAAGTCCTGTTAGACTCCACCTGCAGCATTTCAGGAGAGAGATGGTGGTGCCTGCACTAGGGTGGTGGCCGTGGAGACGGTGAGGAAGACATGGGTTGGAGGAATGTGTCTGGGGAGAAATGACAGGCCTTGCTGTGTCCTGGGGCTGTCACACATGATTTACTTACCCGTATCCCTCAATAACTTGGACGATGGTTTGGTTCCCAGTGCCTCCGGTAGCAGTCTGCACCGAGCAGGTGCTCAGTGGAGGTTGAATAAATGCACAGGTGTCTGTGACGTGCTGGAGTGATGGGAAGAGACATTACAAAGTTTCCAAATCCATGTGTGTAGTGCCTGCTTTACAGAGATCATGGTTTAGACCTGGAAAGCTGCTTTATGTCACCTAGGGCTTCCAAGAAATGATCTCTAGCTAACTTTTCTTTGGTAGCCTAAGATGGCAGAGCTAAACTATCCCATGAGTGTCTGCGTTACACTCACGTACATACAGCAAAGAACTTCCTGCTCAGCTTAGAGGTCCCCACCCAGCCTTCCAAGTCAGCCGCCCAGATCTGGCCTGTGGCAGGTGTTTGGCTGGTGAGTTGCTTGGTTGTGCAGTGGTTTGCTTTCTTTGAATCCCATGCTTGTGGTTGTAAATCTCTTCCTTTTTGTTTGTCTCCTCCTTCAACCTCGAAGGACTGGATTTGCACTGGATTCCATCTTCAATCTTTTGTTTGTTTGTTTGTTTGTTTTGGCCGCACCACGTGGCTTGTGGGATTTTAGTTCCCTGACCAGAGATTGAACCCAGGCCCTCCGCAGTGAGAGCATGGAGTCCTAACCACTGGACCGCCAGGGAATTCCCTGGATCCAATTTTTTTTTAATTAATTTATTTATTTTTGGGTGCATTGGGTCATCGTTGCTGCATGTGGGCTTTCTCTAGTTGCAGCGAGCAGGGGCTACTCTTCGTTGTGGTGTGCGGGCTTCTCATTGCGGTGGCTTCTCTTGTTGCGGAGCACGGGCTCTAGGTGCGTGGGCTCAGTAGTTGTGGCTCACGGGCTCTAGAGCACAGGCTCAGTAGTTGTGGCGCATGGGCTTAGTTGCTCCATGGTTTGTGGGATCTTCCCGGACCAGGGCTCGAACCCATGTCCCCTGCATTGGCAGGTGCATTCTTAACCACTGCCACCAGAGAAGTCCCCCTGGGTCCAACTTTAACATGGGAAATAAGCACGGAGACGCTTGGCAATAATGATAACGAAATGATCACTTACAAAATGTTTCTACAGAATGCACTTAATGCCACTGACCTGGATACTTAAAAATGGTTAAAATGGTAAATTTAGTTGTGTATATGTACTACAATAAAGAAACTTTCTCTATGATGCTTTCAGACTTTTCAATATTTTCTATGCCCCTGTAATGGAGAGATTAGATACTAACTCTGCCACTTACTAGCTGAGCCTCAGTCTCCTTATCTGAAAGATGGGTAGATAACATCTCCCTCATAGGGTTTTCCTGCTTGACAGATAGTAGGTGCTCAATAAATGGTCACCACTTTTATTATGTTTGTTCTGAAAAATTTCTGGTGAAAGTCTGCCTTTGAGAGTTTGGGAATTTTTTAAGGATTATATTAAAATATTAGCTAAAGCATAAAACCACAAGTAGGGCCAATTAAACACATGTAAAATCCCAAGAAATAGTCATTTACTAACCCGCAGAAAATTGGGAGAGAGGAAAAATGTTTTACTTGGCAACTAAAGGTTTTAACTGTGAATACGCCTGTGCTTAAGTATAACCATATTTTGTAATAGTCTAATATTTTACTTCCCAGTGAGGGGCAGATGCATTTTAGAAGTGATTTTTGGAGATGGAAAAGGCAACAGGGATAGAGTCCCCACACTGTTCCATTTGTTATTATAAAACACAGTTTTTCTAATTATGGAAATAATTGTTAACAATAACAGCGACTGACGTTTGAGTACTTTCTAGGCTAAATACCAAATCGAGCCCTTTCCATGCATCATGTCACTGAGAATCACGCACGGCAGTTGTTGAAATCTGGGGAAATGAATAAATGTCTGCGAAGAAGTGGAACTGTTCTTTACATGTGGGTTGTTAACTCGCCTTTCAACTAAATGTGTTTGGGTTTTTGCAGCGTCATTAAAAACTTGTCCCACCGTGATCTAAATTGTTCTGCGCTGTCCCATTGTGTGAAGATGCCACCATTTATTTACACAGTTGCTAATCACTGGATATCCACGTTGCTTCTGGGTTTTGTTTTAAATAATATTGGACAAATTCCTCACATAAGTATTTGAACATTTCCTAGATGTACACCTATGGTTATAAAAATTTAGATGTTCAAGATGCTAGATTGGGTATAAAGCATGCAGCCAGCGAAATGGTTCCACTCAAGGCAACTAACACTTGATGAAAATATCTAATGAACTGTAACATAAACGTAGAATATAAAAGATGTCTCCTTGGAAAGCAATTGCTCTTGCTTCAAAATTTCAGTAATTATTGTACAAGTTATCCAGCGTTGCAAAGGTTTGGTTTTCTCCTCTATAGAGTACAAATAACAATACCACCTTCACTAGGGTGGTATAGGGCATTTCAAGGAGCCATGTTTATAAAGCATTTCATGCGGAGCCCCGCACGCAGTTAACACTAAATAAATGTGAGCTGCCTTTATTAATGATAATGAGTACATGTCTGTATGAAGCTTATGTAAGTAATGCCAGGCTGTATGTCTGTCCTCACAAAGCCTGGGGTATTAGTGTAAGTATTTTCCTAATATAAATATAACTGAGGTTGTACTTGGCACTTATAAAGTGTCACTTTATAGAGTGGTGTATACACAAACAACAAATTTTAAATATAGGGAGTGGGTGGTGGCAGTTAGGCAGTAGGCTAGGATGTGCTTTCAAGAAGTCATTAGTAAAGTTTGAGGACCTAAGCTTGTATTTAAATGCATCACAGAGTAAAACCTCAGAATATTAGCGTTAGCAGAAACCAGATATCTTAGGACAGTGGTTTTCAAACTTTGCCAGCAATCCATAATTTCCAAAAGAAATTCATTTCCATTAAGACCCACAATGCAAATAAATGTATATATGTGTCTGTTTTGTAAAACTGTCCCCCAAACAGTACTAACTCTTTTTATGCGTGCTGTACTCTGATATTTTAAAATCTGTTTCACTTTATTTTAATGTTGGTTGTGAACCAATTAAATTAATTTTGCTGGGTAGAGACCCACGATTTGAAACACAACCTTAAAGCCTGTATACCCTTAAAAAAAGAAAGTTTGCAGCTACATTACAGTTGTAAATTCTCACCCAAGCATTTAATCAATAATGAATGGTTTTGTTATTTGCATGATAATTTGAACTTTGGGATCATTATTCAGGCATATTTCCATGTTAGTAAGTCAGGTTCTGTTAAAAGCATTGTAACTGGGGCTTCCCTGGTGGCGCAGTGGTTGAGAGTCCGCCTGCAGATGCAAGGGACACAGGTTCGTGCCCCGGTCCGGGAGGATCCCATATGCCGCGGAGCGGCTGGGCCCGTGAGCCATGGTCGCTGAGCCTGCGCGTCCGGAGCCTGTGCTCCGCAACGGGAGAGGCCACAACAGTGAGAGGCCCGCGTACCGCAAAAAAAAAAAAAAAAAAGCGTTGTAACCGAATGCAGGCAGAATTCAACCAAAAACTGGGTATGAGCCATGTTTCACTCTGGTTTCCCTTTCTTTTAAACCAGGTAGTTCCAATTTGCCAGCAGAATGAATACAGAAAGAGACTCAGAAACGACATTTGAGGAGGATTCTCAGCCTAATGACGAAGTGGTCCCTTACAGTGATGATGAAACAGAAGATGAACTTGAAGACCAGGGGCCTGCGGTGGAACCAGAGCAGAATCGAGTTAACAGAGAAGCAGAGGAAAACCGGGAGCCATTCAAAAAAGGTAACACGCCGGGACCTGGCAATGAGGTACTTGTCCGTCCTCACAAGGGCAGTGGCAACAGGTGCAAAGGACAGATGGTCCAGGAGGCATCTTCCTTCTCTTAGCTTCAGATGAAATTTGAAGCGCTTGGAAAAGTACACATTGTCCTCGGTGTGGTAGGGCTGGTGGACCGTAGCTGACAAGTTCTGCAGAGAAAATAGAAGGTCTTGCTTCGTGCCTATACATTTAGAAGGAAGCTGAGTGTGGAAGAATTTGCTTGTTACCACACCCAAGAACCTTGGAGTCACCAGACCTTTGGTTCAGTCATTTGTGAATATAAAAGGGTTTTGACTCTCCAGTTAAAAAAAAAAAAAATTATGGGTCTCCGCTCGCCACGAGTAGCCTGTGATGCAGCAGACTGTGCTCCCTGCCTAGAATCAGGGCAGCTTCAAGGCAGGGTCTAGACCACGGATTGGCAAACATTTTCTGTCAGGGGCCAGGTAGTAAATATTTCAGGCTTCGTGAGTCATACAGGCTCTGTCAAAACTACTCAGCGTTACTGATGTTTCTTGAAAATGGCCATAGACAGTCTGTCATTTAGGGTAACAGAACGTAGCTGACTTGCATGACTTTGCTTTTTCCCTTGTGGCTTTTCTGTTTCATTCCCTGCTGGTTCTCCCACCCCGGCAAACACGGGTGTTCTTTTTTTCCTTTGCTCCATGAGGAAGCTGATCCTTTTCTCTTTAGACCCCAGATCTGCTTCAGATTTCAGGTTGAAAATGTTTTCCTCCACGGTCTCTTGCATTCCAGCTAAATAACTTCAGTTTCCCATTCACAGAAATCTCCAGGAAATTGTTTTATTTCTGACTCTCCACATACACCTCTCCCCAGCCTCAATCAGAATAACCTCTGGTTTTATCTGGTTTCCCCAGAGCCTCTGTCATTGCTGATCTGCCCTTCCAGGCCTGCCAGAAGCCTGCTTTCCTTATGTCACTCCCTGCCCGTCTCTCCCTCCAGGATTCTGCTGCCTGTTAAGCTGGTTTTTTTTCCCCCAACAGGTTTCACCTGTAGAAAAAGTGACAAAGCGCGAAATCCTACTTATGTAATGATTCTTCCTGCTCTCTGGTCAGATGGTGCCTGTCTTCTGCTCTTCTGTGTGGGGACGTGCGTGTACCACAAGGGCCCCCTGCCACCGCAGGCTTCAAAACCTGGGAAGGCCACTGTCTCAAGTCTATTGTTTTCCCATCCTCAGCTTTCCATATCAAACATTTAGAATTATCGGATCTTACTGTGGATTTCTGGCTGTAATTCTCAGCTATTGAGTATAAGTGCTTTCTGCCTTGACGCAGAAGGCGCTACAGTCACGATAGTGGAGCTACCGTGCAATGGAATCACTGCCAATCTGAACAGGAATGTGGCGTCTGTCATAACACGTCCAGACTGGATATCGTTCAGGCTGAAGTAGCCTGACGGGTTACCACAGGGAGTTCTAGCTGATCGCCGAAATAGTAATAATGTGTTTCTTCCTCATTCCTTCTCCCACCGTGCTTCTGAGTTTCATATCTCTACCACGTGTGGGTATCTGATGAGCTGACACTGCAGTTCTCTAGGGGTGAGCTTTGCTGTTGGTGCTTGCGGCCATGTTATCAGATGTGTGGTCCGGGACAAGGCCAAGGGATGGGGTTGGGTGCCTTCGGAAATGTCAGAGGGGCACGTAGTGGGCGGGAACTCTCACCTCTGTTTTTTTCCACCTCTGCCTTCACATGCTGCTGCCCTGGGCACTTTCTGATCCTTCAGTTCACAGGTCATGTTTCTTGTAGATTTCTACCCCCAGAGCACTGGCATTGAGGGAGCTCAGACTTCTTCAGAGTCTTTTCCAGTGGTGGTTTATATTTCTAGGGGAATTTGGTGGTTTTCAAAAACCCTTGTCAAGTGACTTTGCCTGTGACTTTAAAAAACATTACTATCGGGTTTCCCTGGTGGTGCAGCGGTTGAGAGTCCGCCTGCCAATGCAGGGGACACGGGTTCGTGCCCCGGTCTGGGAAGATCCCACGTGCCGCGGAGCGGCTGGACCCGTGAGCCATGGCCGCTGAGCCTGCGCGTCCGGAGCCTGTGCTCCGCAACGGGAGAGGCCACGACAGTGAGAGGCCCACGTACCGGAAAAAAAAAAATTATTATCATTATTATTAACTTCTTTTTGGCCTTGCTGCGCGGTTTGCGGAATCTTAGTTCCCCGGCCAGGAATTGAACCCAGGCCCCAGCAGTGAAAGTGCCGAGTCCTAACCCCTGGATTGCCCGGGAATTCCAAAAACATATTATTGTTCTAACACCTCTGTGTGCCCTTTCCAAACAGAGAGGGCGTTTATTAAGTGCTAGCCCTCTTTACTTCCGTTCCCTCGTCTGCCCTGTGTCCCTTACGGCCGCTCTGCTTCCTCTCCCCCCCCCCCCTTCTTTCTCTGCATCTGTCTTCCCCTCTTTTAATTTTTCTCCCATATTCTAACTTGGGCATTTTCCCAGTGAAGGTCAGTGTCACTCTGACTTTCCTTTTTAACTATAATCTGTCTGTCTTGACATTTTACGTGAAGGACAGTTTTCTTCAAAGAATTCACTTCTTTAGAGCACTGGAGCGTGAGTCACTCTGTGAAGTACCATCCAGTTGAGTGACACTGGGGACCCAGGCCTATTACAGCAGAGCAATGTCTACAAATGTGTGAACCATGTTCATTTTTTTAGCCGTATCTTTTTTTTTTTGGCGGGGGGGCTGCATTGGGTCTTCGTTACAGTGCACGGGCTTCTCATTGCGGTGGCTTCTCTTGTTGCGGAGCATGGGCTCTAGGCGCCCGGGCTTCAGTAGTTGCGGCGCGCAGGCTTAGTTGTTCCACGGCATGTGGTATCTCCCCAGACCAGGGCTCGAACCCGCATCTTCTACATTGGCAAGCCGATTCTTAACCACTGCACCACCAGGGAAGTCCTTTAACCATATCTTAGTGCAAAAATTGGTTTTCTTTTTTTTTTTAAAGATGCTTTAGCCCCACTGAGCTTTAGTAAGCCAGTGTTTTGAGAGACCATTGCAAGTGCTTTTCAGTGGAAGGACGTTTCTTGTGTGCTGTGAGAATCGAGAGCGGGTGTAAGCCTGCTGTTAGAATGTGCCGTGAAGGAAGAAAGAAGCCCACAGATTTTACTAAAGTCCCTTTACCCTTGGTTTCCTTTGAGCAATTGGTGACAAAAACGAGTGGGGATGTTTCCATCTGATGGAATGAACATTCTCATTTCCTGAACACACAAGAACGGTATATCCCAGAATGTGTTCTGAGAAACAGTAGTTCTGCCAGACATCCCCAGACACAAAGGTTCTGTGGTCCCTGAGACCAGAAACTCAGAATTATTTATCCTTTAATTGGAGTTTAAGGTTGTCCATTAGCAGAAAATAATGCAAGAAAGTTTAGACTTTAAAGAAGCCAGTTTAATTTTATTTAGCCACAGGTTCCTAAAACTCCTTGACTCTAGAATCCTTGACTCTAGGTGCTTTTCTGGTTTGTTTGTGTAGCTTACCCCTCCACCATCCTGGTGTCCCCAGGTCAACTCCCTGGGTAATTCTGTGCCAGTCGGGAACCAGCTTAGAGACGAAGTCCTTGGGAATCAATAAGTGCTCTGCGTTAGTGCGCCCTGGCTCGCTCTTGTGAGCCTGCGGATGGAATGAGAAAGCTGTGTCCTACCTTGTTGGCAGCGTTGCTCTGTCAGTTAACTCTCCCCTCTTTCCGCGCTGGCTGGCTTACAAATACACTCACCGCTTGTCCTACAGCAAACTCTTACCTGAATCCTGCTTTCTGCCTCTGGCTGCTGTCCTGTCTCCTGTTCTCATGTCCAAGTTTCTGAAAACCCATTTCTCTACCATCACATCCACCCGTTCCCCCGGTCCTTCCCCTCTGTGGGCTGCCCCACCTCCCTGTGGGACACATTGTCTTAAAGATCACCAAGAACCCCAGTGCCAAGTCCAGTGAGCTTTTTGTCAACCATTCTCTTCCTACCTCTGTTTGCTCTGAAGCGCTTGACCTTTTTGAAAGTCTCTCCTTCAGTAAACGCTGGCCTCCCTGGCAGGTGATGACACCTTCTCGTCTCAGTACTCCTCCTGTTTCTCCTTCCTCTGGCTACTCTTCCTTCCACCCTTAAAATGTTCCCATTCCAGGTCATCCTTTGTTCTCTGTCTACAGGCCTGCCTTTGGCAAGCGAATCCCCTTTACTCCACTTCATGTACCGCATCTCTGTACGTGACCCCGAGAGGCAGTGTGCACGGTGGTGAAGAGGGAGGATGCTGGGCACGGGCTGTGTGGATTTCAGCCTTGGCGTCACCACTTTCTAGCTGTGTAACCTTGAGGAAAGGACTTCCTCTCTCTCTACCTCAGTGTCCCCATCTGTAAAATGGACATGATATGAGTACCTACTTCATTGGGTGGTTGTGAGGATTAAGTCAGAAAACAAATGTAAAGGAATGAGAACAGTTTCAGGCATGCAGTAAGTACTCTATAAATATTAGCTGTTGTCACCCCCACCCGTCATCTCCTCTCTCATCTTTGCATCGTCAGATCTTCTTGACCCTTCCACTTCCTTTTGGGATATTCAGATTCCCCTGGACCACCCCCCAGGCTGAAGCTGCTGAGTCACTCATTTTGTTGGATCCTTCCGTCCCCACATCTACGCAGAGTGAATGGGTGGATGGATGGAGAGGAGAGATGGATGGGCTGAAGAACAGTTAATTTCCCAGCAATGAGTTTGCCCACATATTTAAGGAGAGTTCTGGTGATTCAGTGTCATCCCTGCCTCTGCCGTCTTATAAACCTTTCCTGTTAGTACAGGCTTCTCCAGCCTTCTCTTTTTTTTTGCAAATCTGTGGGCAGTTATGCTGACCCCACCCTCAGGCTTTCCTAGGCTCCAGTGGGTTCTCAGATAAAACCTTAGACTGGGTCTCCGATAGTTCAGCACACCTGCGGGGGGGGGGGGAGGGGCAAGGCATAAGAGTCTTCATACAGAGGAGACAGAGAGCTGTAGTTATGGAAAAGTCCACCCACGCACACACAGAGCGACAGGAACAAAGCTAAAGTTTGCAAAAAATGTCTCGCTCATGCAGTGACTTGGTCTTTTAATGGATTGACCTGTGGTTCAGCTCCAAGAGCTGTGACAAAAGAGTCTGCCCTGGATGGGGGTCAGGGAAAGCTTCCTTGTGGAAAGGCATGCCCGTGCTGTCAAGTGACAGATGAAGAAGAGTTAACTAGGGGCGGGGAGAGGAAGGAGCCTCCCGAGTAGGGGACCACATCCAGAGGCTCCGTGGCAGGAGGGAGGGTGGCGTGCCTGTGGCACGTGGAGGAGCTGGACTGCAGCCTGGGGGAACGAAGATGTTCTGAGCAGAGGACTAGTAATCTCACTCCCATCCATTTCAGCACCCATCACATTGTAACTTAGAAACGACTGGTTTCTATTTTATGCTGATTGTACATTACCCATCTTCCAGCTAAAGCTGTAAGTGCTCCAAGGACCCAAGGTCCAATCTGTCTTATTCTGAGCTGGTGTCAGGGCAGCAGGCGTGGGGGGCATTTGTCATAGAGGTTTGGTGGGTGTTGGTGACTGACAGCATCGGAGGCTTCAACAGAGATATGAGTAGGGAACCAGGTGAGCGCTTCAGAGGCCTTCCCTGGTCAAGGAAGGCTTCCTGGAGGTGAGGACACCTGCGCTGAGTCCTGAATAAGTGTGAGAGGCAAATTGGTCCCCGTGGTCTCAGGGGCAGGGCCTACCAGTCTGACGCAGCATGAAGGAAAGCTCCAAGGGGCTGAGAGTTCAGGGAACTTCGAGTGATTCTTGGAGCTCAGTGATGGAGTGGGGCAGTGGCCGTGCTGAAGAGTTTGGCCCCTTTCCTGAGGGCCTCAGGGAGCCATGCCAGCAGTTCAGGCTGAAAGGTACACAGCTGAGAGTGCAGCAGCGGTCTCCTCCCATCACAGCTGCTCCGTAGCTATGTTTCCTCCTCTCAGTCCGATCTCCATGGTGGCAAAAGACGGCACTGCACTGGGATCTGATTCCATCTCCTTTCCTTGGCGGCTCAGGCCCTTGTGATTGGGCCCCATCTTCCTCTCCCGGCCGAGCTGGCTGGCTGGCTGGCTGGCTGGCTGCCTGCAACTTGCAGGCTTATTCACACGTCCCATTCACCCTGTTCTACGCTCAGTCCCTGGTTCAAGCAAGTCTTTGCCTCCTCCACGACTTTCCATCCACTCTTCCCCACGACCAGAGCAGCCCCCTTCTCTGTGGCCATCTCCTTCTCATCCTTCAGGGCTTGATATAAGCATCACTTCCTTAAAGAAGCCTTCTCTGGCCCCCAGCCTGGAGCAGACCCCTGTTGTCTGGTCTCAGAGCCCCTTGCACTTTCCTTCATACCCTGCGGGCATTAATGATTATGTCCTTGGATGACTGTGTGAAGTAGGGATGAAGCTTCCCCAGTAGACGGTTGGCTTCATGAGAATTGAGGCCATATCTGTTCCATCAGAGCACGTAATAGACACTCAATAAATATACACTGGGTACATACATTTGTTTAGAAATCCTACATTGGCAGCAGTGGGGAGAAGGGAGTAGATAATAATCTAAGTGAGGATCAAAACCAAGATGGCCAGGATGCAGAGAAGGGGACAGATCATGACGTATGTTAGGGATTTGACATTCACAAATCCCATTAGATGGGAGGGTCAAGGGCAAAGGATGCCTGAGGAATAATTTCTGGCTTAGCTGCCCACCACCCCGCCCTACACGCAGTGGATATTCCAGTTATCTGTTGCTACATAAAACATAATCTCAACTTACTGGCATAAAATGACCATTTCACAATATTCACAGATTCTGTGAGTCAGGAATTCAGATAGGACACAGCAGAGACGACTTGTTTCTGCTCTAAGATATCTGGGCCCTCAGCTATGGAGATGAACAGCTGAGGTGACTGGGGCCTGGAATCATCTGGAAGCTTCTTTACTCCTATGTCTGGCATCTGAGCTGGTAACTCAAAGGCTCAACTGGGTCTTTCAGTGGGAGCACCTCCACGTGGCTGGGCTTCTCCCAGCATAATGCTGGGCTACCGTGGGAGCATTCTAGAGGGACCATCTGGAGAACCAGTGTCCCAAGACATCAGAGTAGAAGCTGGTCACAGAATTCATGCAGCATCCCTTGTGCTACCTGCTCTTGGTTACAGAAGAGTCACTGAGGCCAGCCTTGATTCAAGAAAGGAAATTAGACACCTCTTCTTGATGGAGGGGTAACAAGGTCACGTTGCAGGATTGGAGATACTGTTGCAGCTGCCTTTAGAAGGTGCCTTCTGCCTCAGTGAATAACAGAGCTGTTTGTGGGGATAAGTAGTGGTGGGGGGAGCCCCTTGTAGGTCAAGGAGAGGGTGGTTGTTTTGAACTTGACCAGTTTTGGATATTTGTAGGAATTCCACTTGTGTTGCTGGGTAGCTGGCAGCGTAGAAATATAGGATGAAGTAAGAAATGACCAAGAATGGTGCAGCGTCGTCCCTGGGAACCGTTAGAATTTTAAATTCCTAAGCATGTGGTAATAGCGCTGAACTTTAGTTCCCAGACTGGGTATTCTTAGGGAGAGGTGAGTTCAGTTTAGGAGAGGAGTCCCTCCATAAGCACACAGGCACCCCCCGCCCCCGACCCTGGGCTCCTGGAGTACACATTTGCCCAGTTTGCATACCGTCTGTGCTTGTGAAGTTAGCAAAGACATGCGACTAATGTCCAGGAGAACTGAATAATTCTGATTCTGCAGCTTTGGAATTGGAGATGATTCAGACAGAGGCTTTAGTGTCATTTATCTTTTTGTTTTTTGTTGAAAGCCAAATAATACTGTGAGGAAGATTGTGCAGGCGATGCTAAACCACTTGCAGGACCACGTCTAGGCACCTCTGAAGCACATGCCTGCAAGCAGCTGGCAGGCTAGGCGTGCACCTCTCTCTCTCCTTGAGAGCCCACCCGCAAAGACCTGTCTTCTTGACGGGGTTGGGTGGCTCTCTGTGCTTGAAAATATAAAACTGCATTTGTTTAAAAAATCTTCTCCAACTCAGAATTTCATTGATCAAAATCCTGTTCAGGGGCGAAATGATCATTGGTCGACAGTATTTAAGGTGGAATGTTTAATCGTTAAGGCTTAAAGATATCACCACAAGAGCATCAGAACACAGAGAGGAAGTTCTCTCTTAGCGCATACATTCGGACCAGATGTGGCATCAACAAAACAAGGGCAGCTAGATCGCTGGTGAAAGTGATATCTTCAGATAAAAGTACAGAATTAAGGGTGTTGATCTTTAGGGCATCCATGAATTTTTATCTGGAATCAAAAAACAGATTAAGCTAGTCCATTAAAATACGGAAATCCTAGGGAATCCAGGAAACATGCTGAGGAGCTCTGTTTTCCACTTAATTTGACGCATTTGGAATTTTTGACCCACACCCCATGTGGAGATTCTACCTTGGCTGCTTATTTTCTTTCTCTAATCAGCCATAAACTTCCTTCCACTACAGCAGCCTTAAGAACGTGGCAGGAACTGGTGGCTTGTAAACTAAAGGCTGTGTGGGGTGTTCCTGGCTGAGTGATTTGTAATGACGGAGCGGGTGTTGAGACTGCGTTGTCTCACTTCATAGAACTTGCTTTGAGCAATGTCATTTATGACTGAACCTCACGTGAGAAGCTCTTTTGCTCATGGACACCCAACTCAGCTATTGCTTTCCTGGTGCCACTTTGGAACCTGAGTCTCTAAAGTAGGTGTTTAATGATAGAAGTCACCTTAGGAGGACACTAACTAGGGTTTTTTAAAACATATATATAAATTTATTTATTATTTTTGGCTGCGTTGGGTCTTCGTTGCTACGCATGGGCTTTCTCTAGTTGTGGCGAGTGGGGGCTCCTCTTTGTTGTGGTGCGCGGGCTTCTCATTGCGGTGGCTTCTCTTGTTGCGGAGCACGGGCTCTAGGCACGCGGGCTTCAGTAGTTGTGGCACGTGGGCTCAGTAGTTGTGGCTCGCGGGCTCTAGAGCACAGGCTCAGTAACTGTGGCACACGGGCTTAGTTGCTCCGCGTCATGTGGGATCTTCCCGGACCAGGGATTGAACCCGCGTCCCCTGCATTGGCAGGCGGATTCTTAACCACTGTGCCACCAGGGAAGTCCCTAACTCTAGGGGGTTTTAATCCTGCTGATGCATTAGAATCACATGGGGAGCTTTTAAAACTCCATAGGTGCCTGGACCCAGCCCCTGGAGGCGCTGATACAGTAGGTCTGGAGTGAGGCAAGGGGAGAATTCCACCAGGTTCAACCTCACATTACAGAATAGTCCATCTAATCCACTAGTGCACCTGCTCTTCAAGCAAGGTCTACCAGTTGGCCTCACGAGGGTTCTGATTAAATGTAGAACCTTGGGCTTTTCCCAGATCAGCCAATCAGAATCTATTAACAAAGACCCCAGGTGATTAGTAGGCACATTCAAGTTTGGAAAGCACCATGAGAATAAAGATTTCAATGAGGAGAGGGGCATTTATTTTAAAATCTAAAGTCCTACCTTGCTCATACCCTGCAGTGTATTGCTTCAGTGACAAGGTGTGCTGTAAGGAGGGTTTGTCACCCTCAGATGGATGTGATGGAGGCAGGAGAAAGGCTGGGAAATGCTGCTCTTGAACAGTGGGTAGCAGCCTTGCCTGCAGATTAGGGTCATCTGAGACCTTTGCTGGGTTCACCCCAGTCTAATGCAAAAATCCCTGGGGGTGGAGCCCTGAGCATCTGGATAAAAGCCCGGATTCCAGTAGAATCAAGAGCAGCTCATCCCATTTCAAGGTGCATAGGAATTCATTGGGGATCTTGTGAAAATGCCCTTCTGGTGCCAGGTCTGGAGCATGGCCTGAAATTGTGCATTTCTAACTGGATGTCAGGTGATACACCTGGTCCACACCTTGAGTAGCAAGTGTGAACAAGAGTGAAGTTGTGTGTTTTTTCTTTTCTTTCCACAAGCAAACAGCAGCATTTGGCCTTTTGCTTTGCCTTCAGTCTATCAGTTTTTGAGTTTCTTTTTTTCTTTTACTTGGTGGTGGGAATGGGGAGCAACAGAGCTGAATGCTACAAACACCACACAGTCAAG
The DNA here is from genome assembly GCF_951394435.1 of Stenella coeruleoalba. Taxonomy (NCBI): domain Eukaryota; kingdom Metazoa; phylum Chordata; class Mammalia; order Artiodactyla; family Delphinidae; genus Stenella; species Stenella coeruleoalba. The sequence continues at coordinate 17,039,272 of NC_137160.1, forward strand.
CAGATAAACTCGATAAAATCTGGACTCTAGCCTCTTACCTGCCCATACTTCGTGCCTTTCCCATTTTCTCAAAAGCTTTTCAAACTGTCACCGCTCTCCGGAGGGTGCTTCGTAAGTCAAGAAACTCAAAGCTGTTCAAACCCTCGCTTATCCTTCTCTGCCCCTCACCTTGAAGCCATCCCGCCTGCTCTATGCTCCCCTACCGTCAGCCATCCCCTCTCTTCCTGTTTCCTAACGCCCTCTCTCCTGGCCCCTTCAGTCTCCCCCTCCTAAAAAACACCTCCTGATGAGCCCAACTCCCCTTTAGTCTCTCATCCAGAAGAAATGTATTTCAGTCAGGTCACCAGTGTGGTTTTGTGATCACCAAATCATTGGGCATCTATGCCCTTTCTTACCGGGCAGCTCGCCACTTGCCCCTCCTGTTCTGCCTCCATACTCCCTTCCTGTGTAATCCATTCACTCTCATGATTTCAACTAACGTCTGAGTGTTGAGGACCTTCAAATCTGTGTCTTTGACCTGAACCTCAGCCTGGAGTTCCAGCTTGGTTTCTACAGCTCCTGGATGGACGTTTCCACCCTTGTGTCCTATGGGGGTCTTCAGTTCACCAGATCTGAAAATGCATTGTCCCCCCAACTAGATGGATACCTCTTGAGTTCTCTAGCTCATCTGTGGCACCTCTCTTCATCCAGTCACCCAAAGTAGGATCCTGGGGTCACTTTTTTCTTATTTTTATTTTATTTTTTTAATTTATATATATTTTTATTGAAGTATATAGTTGATTTACAATGTTTCAGCCGTAAGCAAAATGATTCCGATATATATGTATACATATTATTTTTCAGATTCTTTTCCATTATAAGTTATTATAATACAAGTTATTGAATATGGTTCCCTGTGCTATACAGTTGGTCCTTGTTGGTTATCTATTTTATATATAGTAGTGTGTATCTGCTAACCCCAAATTCCCAATTTATCCCTCCCTCACATTTCCCCTTTGATAACCACAGGTTTGTCTCTATGTCTATGAGTCTACTTCTGTCTAGTAAATAAGTTCATTTGTATCATTTTTTTAGATTCCACATTGAAGTGATATCATATGCTGTTTGTCTTTCTCCTGATTTCATTTTTATTCCCCATTCTTTCTTGCCACCATTCAGTCAGCTGTCCTATAGCTCTTGAATCTGTCTTCTCCCCATTTCTGTCCCCTTAGCCCTGGGTCAGGCTCTCATCAACTCTCCCTTCCATGACTGAAGTTGTCTTCTGCCTTTAGACTTCTTCCCTTCAAATGTATCCTGTGCACTGCTCCTACTGTGACCCGGGCAAACCACGGTCTGGCCGTGCCACTCCCATCCTGAAGCCCCCGGTGGATGTCCCCTGCCCTCTGCTTGCCGTACCAGGCCTCCTCAATCCACTGGCTCTCAGCTCATCTCCTGTCCTTCCTGTGGTCCCCTGACACCCAGCTCTTCACATATGAACCCAGGCCCGGCTGTTTTCTGCCTTTGTGCTTTGGCCACTGCGGTTGTATTTATTCCTGGAATGCCCTTCGCCCCTCTCCTCTCGCTGTACAGGCATGATTTGGGGGTAGCTTTTAAGAGTCCACTCAAGAGGTACCTCTTCCAAAAAGGTACCTCTTGACGCCACCATAGCCTGGCCGGATTCACTGCTGCTGCTTAGAATTCCTGTCCTGCCAAGGGCTTAGCTCTTTCCTTACATTTTCTTCCACATTAGACATTGTCTTCACTCCTGTATGTGTTTAGGTATCTCTCCCGCCTACCATGGAGGGACAGTGGGCTCCTCAAGGTAGGGATTGTGTCTGATGGAGAGATGGTTTCCATTGAAATGAGCTCTAGTTCTACCTTATTTTGCTTTTTGTTTTTTTTTTAATTGAAGTATAGTTGATTTACAGTGTTGTGTTAATTTCTGCTGTACAGCAGTGACTCAGTTACACATACATACGTGTGTGTGTGTGTGTGTATATGTATATATATACTTTTTTGTATTCTTTTCCATTATGGTTTATCTCAGGATACTGTGCTATACAGTAGGACCCTGTTGTTTATCCCTTCTATATGTAATAGTTTGTATCTGCTAACCCCTAGTTCTACCTTATTTTAAATTAGTGGTTCTCAAACTTGAGTGTGTGTGCGAATCACCGGGGGAGCCTTGTGAGAACACTTTGTCGGGCCCATGCCTGGAAGTTCTGATATGACAGTTCTGCGGTAGTGCCTGAGAACTGGCATTTTTAACAAGTTCTCTGGTGATGCTGCTGCCACTGGTCTGGAACCCTCACTCTGTGAACCACTGCTACAAGCCATGTCATGGTTACAGCTGACCTGTGTTCTCTCCATCTGTATGTTCTAGAGACTGTGAGTGTACATAGAGGTAGAGCCTGATCTAGGAAGACCAGAATCCCAAGACACCAGGGGGAGGAACTTTACTTTCCCAGGCAGGGTTGATCTCATGATTTGTTAAATCTCACCTTCTGTTCTACCCCTTGTGGCCTGTTGATGGTTCTGGACCCAGTTTAGAATGGAAGGACCCAGCGCATATATAGCTCAGTGACCGATATGCATTCGTGACCTGAGAGAGGTAGAGCCCCTCCTGGCAGCAGGGCTGGGTGTGGACAGGACACACTTTTCTCAATACCATCTGCTTCCACCTCCAACTTGACTCCCTCCAGGTCATGTCCAACCAGAGCCCCCAGGAGAACTTGGCCTGGCTCGCTGTTGGGTCATTGTTCCTCTCATTCACCTGTTCTCAGTTCTGGCCGTTGTCAGCATCCTGGGCTAGTTCCCTTCTGTCACTACTTTTTTTTTTTTTTTTGCGGTACGTGGGCCTCTCACTGTTGTGGCCTCTCCCGTTGCGGAGCACAGGCTCCGGACGCACGGGCTCAGCGGCCGTGGCTCACGGGCCCAGCCGCTCCACGGCATGGGGGATCTTCCCAGACCAGGGCACGAACCTGTGTCCCCTGCATCGGCAGGCGAACTCCCAACCACTGCGCCACCAGGGAAGCCCTGTCACTACTTTTATTCTTGCCTCTTTTTTGATCTACTTTTCCTGTATTTTGAAATACTGAAAAGTGCATAGAAAACAAATACATAGTTTAACAGATCATTATTAAGTGAGCACATGTGTAAGTACCACCCAGGTCCAGCACAGGAAATTGCTGGGGCCCCTGAAGCCCCACCCGAGTCTGTCCTGCCCACCCCTTCCTGCTCCCTCCTCAGAGGTAACCTCCATCCTCATTTTTATAGTAATAACTCCCTTGATTTCCTTTATGGTTTTCCCACCTACATATATATCCCTAAACACTGCAGTTTAGTTTTACATGTTTTCAAACTTTGTGTATAAATGGAATCAGACACTTGGAATGATTTGGAATGGAATACAGTATGTATTTGTGTGTGTGTGTGTGGGGGGCTTTATTCTGAGATATTTTTAATATTTACTCATTGTTGAATGTAGATGTGGTTTTTACCTGTGACTCATAGGTTTCCATCTTTTCCTGTCTTCTCTTGATTTATTCCCACCCACCATCCCACTGCCTTTAGAATAATATTTTTTAAAAATATTAAACATTATGGCATAATGACTATAAGAAAGTCAAGCAACTTACGTATTTGATTTATATGTAAACCTATAAAGGGAGGGAATTGAACTGCAAACCTGTTTTTTTCCAAAGGTAACACATGCACGTAGAGCTGATGATAAAAGGGTACAGGATGAAAATGAAGTCTCCCTCCCTGCCTCTTCTGTGTCCCAGCCCTGCAGTTTCCTTTCCCAGAAAGAAGCTGCTGTTACCAATTCCTCGTATGTCCTTCCGGAGATAAACACACACTCCTTGCGCAAAGAACACTTACAAACATGAGCCCTTATATACCCACAGATACACATACACGTGATCACATGTGTGCAGGTGTGTGTGCATGCATGCGTTCCTAGTGTGCCTTCATCCTGCATGTCACATCACTTAAAGCATGGTAGATACTCCCTGCTTTTATCACTTAGTGTAATTTGAAGATACCAGTACACATCAAGGTACCTCATTCTTTTTTGCAGACCACGTAGGCTGTCACTGTGTAGGTGTTTAGCCAGCTGCTCTTGGTGGTATTTAGGTTGTTTCTAATCTTTCTGATAAACAGGGATGCATTGAATAGCCCTGAGATATGTTGTTTCTTTATCCAAGAGTATATATACACTCACTCAGCGCGTGTGTCTGTGTTAAAGTTTGATAGATACGGCCAAATTGCTCTCCGCAGAGACCACCTAAGAGGGCCTGTTTATTTTGCCATTATAGGATAAAAATGGGCACGTAACTGAAGAATTGTACTTCTTTTTTGATGAACTTGAGTATCTTTTCATGTATTTAAGAGCCCTTGAATTTCCCTGTGTATGAATGGTCTATTTGTCCTTTACCCATTTCTCTCTTGGGTTGTTTGTCTTTTTCTTTTCTGACACTAAACTTTTGATTGTTTAACTCTGCTAGTTTGCTGCCGCTTGTACCAACCAATGCAACTTTTTGGTTGCAGAGTTGTCTATAAATCAAGAGTTCAGAATCAGCTGTGAGAGGATGAGAGGCCAGGCGAAGCTGACTTTCTTTGCTGGATGGTGATGATCAAAGGACTTGGTGACCCGGGGAGCACCCAACATCATGTAGCCATATTTGCATACATTAAATACACGTTTACCAGATGATTTTTGAGCCACAGCTGGCTGATGGTAAATGCAACATGCATTGATGATTTTATCAGGCACAACCTTTGTTAGCTGATTTCTCTCTATCTTTTAACCAAAGGGTTATATGGTGAAGGTGAATTTTTTGCTGGTTAGTGTATTACTTCTTCTCTTTTCTTGGTCAATATTTCCATTCTAGAAAATGGGTCAAGGTTCCTACTTTTTCTGTGAATTAGCCTTGTGGTCCAAGTGTCCGGTAAGGTTCTCTGTTTTAATTGGGTACCTAGTAAATGTTTGCTCAAAACCACAGATCTCCAAGTGTCATTTTGCTGCCTTTCCTAAAGGCATGTGCTTTAGCACGGCATTTCTCACTCCATATTAATAGGTGTTCTGTGATTGTTAAAAATGTGCCTGTGGTCACATTAATTTTGAAAAGATTAAATTAAATAAAATTAAATGTTTCTTTACTGCAGGACTTCTCAGAGCCTTTAATACACCAGTGGGTCTATTGCATATCCAAGGGAGGGATGTAGGCTGCTGTGTTTTGCTGTGTAGGCTGCTGTGTATTTGACCACAGAACACGTTTCACTTACTTTATGGTCTCTGATTGAAATATTCCTCAAGCAATTAGTGTCAAACTCAGGAAATGATCAGGAAAAGGAACCAATTTCTTTGCCTGCTGATTTGTCTGAATTAGGCCAAACGAGGAACCTTGTTAGAAATAGGGTTATTGATTACTTGACTGCAATCAGGTTTCTGAAATTAACTACAAATGCTTCTGTGGTTAAGCTCAGTATATTGTAGACGAAGACACTAGTTACTTTCTCCAAGCTCCCCAACGTGTTATTCAAACTGTAAAATTAAGAGACCAAGGTCATTTCTAGCAGACCCTTCACTGCCCCTACTTGAGGTCAGATACTACCCTCTATCTGAGGCATCCAATTCAAACTGGGCTGGGGAATGAGGGGGTTGTGCTGAGACAGAGGAACCACTGGCTGGAGGACTTAATTATGAAGCAAATTTAAAGGGCCGCAAGGGGGACGAAGAATCCAGCTTATTAACAGGGCAGCTTATTCTTTCCTCTTGAGTATTTCTGAGATTGATTTTTATCCCTTCTCATTGGTCTTTTCTCCCTTCTCGAGGAATCTTGTCTGTTTTTCTTCTCAACCTTCCTGAATTTTTGAACGGCAGTTCTCAGAGGTATTCTAGAACACTCGTGACCAGGGATGTGTTACAAGTCATCTGGGAGCCAAATTAAACCTTTAAAAATTTGCAAGTTGGGCTTCCCTGGTGGCGCAGTGGTTGAGAGTCCGCCTGCCGATGCAGGGGACATGGGTTCGTGCCCCGGTCTGGGAAGATCCCACATGCTGTGGAGCAACTGGACCCCTGAGCCATGGCCGCTGAGCCTGCGCGTCTAGAGCCTGTGCTCCGCAACGGGAGAGGCCAAAACAGTGAGAGGCCTGCATATGCAAAAAAAAAAAAAAAAAAAAAAATTTGCAAGTTACCATAAAATAGAATGGATTCAAGATTACCCTGTAAGATATCTTTTTTTAACCTACTTTCATTTCGATCTCCTTTTTCAGTCGAAAAGAAATGTTCTGATTGCACACATTCTAACAGCCCTCAGGAGCTGTCGTGTAGTTCCATTTAAATTTTCCCTTTTGATAATATCGCATGTAAGCTAAAAAGATGCTTAGAACATTTCCATTTGTCATGACATAACAGTTATGATTACCCAATGAATGGCAGTCCAAATGATGCAAGAGAAATTTTCAATAATGGTATAGTGGTTTTTAAAAAGTCGTAAGGTTAATTATTTGCTTTCTTCAGTAGTCCGCAATTGTTCCTTTTGCAGTATTATACGTACTTTCTTGGAAGTAAAAGTCTGGAAAGTGAATCATTAAAAAATGAAATATGGGGCTTCCCTGGTGGCGCAGTGGTTGAGAGTCTGCCTGCCGATGCAGGGGACGCAGGTTCGTGCCCCGGTCCGGGAGGATCCCACGTGCCGCGGAACGACTGGGCCCGTGAGCCATGGCCACTGAGCCTGTGCGTCCGGAGCCTGTGCTCTGCAGCGGGAGAGGCCACAACAGTGAGAGGCCCGTGTACCGCAAAAAAACAAACAAACAAAAAAAGAAATATGTTTTTTTCTAAAGCATATTTAAGTTTTTATAATTGTAGTCATAAGATTGATAATCTTATAATCCTTTACTTGTAAACGTTCTTTAATATAATCCCATCTCCAAAAAGAGTATCTCACGAGTTGTTGATCCCCCTTCTGTGTCAGTTTGCAGAAGAAGGAGCTCATCAAGACCTGGTTCATGGAGGCCCTGGTGGCCTAGTGGTTAGGATTTGGCGCTTTCACTGCGGAGGCCTGGGTTCGACCCCTGGTCCGGCAACCATCCCACGTGCCACACAGTGTGGCCAAAATACAAAAAAAAATTTTTTTAATTAAAAAAAGGGTAATGTGGGGAAAAAAAAAACCCACCTGGTTCACCCACTCTCGTGTGTGTCACACAAGGGAAGTTCATCTCACGTGCATGTTCAAACACACAGTCAGTGGGGGACCTGATGCCAAAAAGGTGCTTCCTGAACTTTTCTTCCTAAGTTATAATATCCTTGTCTTGAGCTTTCATAGCGGTGGCAACTCATGCCTTCCTGTTAGGAGAAGAAGCACAGCCTGATATTGGGTAACAGTGGAAAGGTTGCCCCTATACTGATAAGTGACCGCCCCCACCCCCAAGTCTGCTCACTAACAAGGCAGTTCTCATGGTGGTTTGTAGCATAAATCACAAAAGAAAGTCCAGTCAGTAGAGCAAGGTGGATGGAGAGGTTGGCTTGGGGGTCAGACTGCCAGACTTTGAATTCTGATTCTCCCCCTGAATCCTGTCTCTGCCTCCGTTTCCTCAGCTGTAAAACTGACATATTAACTAACTACTTGGCATGATGCCTGGCACCTACTAAGCACTGAACAAATGTTCCCTTTAGAGCCATATATCATGCGACAGTAGAAGTCAAGAGCGGATGGGCAAAGACAGAACAGGTGGGTGGAAATTTCTTCCCTACAACTGTAGCCTGACTGCCAGGCTACTCATCTCTAGGTTGAAGGTCCCTTTGGCTGAAATTTCCATTAGGAGCTGGACTCCACCATTGAGATGGAAAGGAATCAGGCTAGAGATAAACTATATCTCACTGTTTGTGAACTTTACCTTTCCTGTCCATTCAGAAGGTCGGCAAGCATGTCCTCGGAGGGTCCTCCCAGCCTGTCAGAGGTTTTATGGGAACCTATCGCCTGAGAGTTGTTCCCTTTAGCAACAGAGAAGCCGAGGGCTTTCTAAAGTTCCCTGCTATTTAGAACTGGCGTTTGAGTGGTAGATGTGACATTAAGTGCATGGAATGAACTTAGAAAGACAGCAGCAGATGCTGGCCATCAGGATAAAGCCATGCACAGCCCCGATCTGTGATCACGACTCAAAAGTGTTGAATTCGTCGGCGATACCCTTTTTCTTTGATTTATTCATTCGCTAAGTATGTAATGGGTTATACATCTTACAGACCAAGTAAATGAGTTTGAAGTAATCATTTAGCTGTCACTTTGTAGAGCTCTGGGATTTTTGTTCGGGCCATGTTTAAATGAGGATTTCTCTTTTAGAATTGAATGTTCTATGGACAGTGGGTCAAGTTACAACATGGTCATTGGTTTGCTCAGGCTGCCCTAACAAAGTACCATGAACTGGGCGGCTTGAACAGCAGATATTTTTTGTCTCACAGTTCTGGAGGCTAGAAGTCTGTGATCAAAGTGTTGTGGTGTTGATTCCTTTTGAGGGCTGTGAGGGAAGGATCTGTTCCAGGCCTCTTTCTCCTTGGCTTGTAAGTGGCTGTCTTCTCCCTGTGACTTCACACTGTCTTCCTTCTATGGGTATCTCTGTCCCAATTTTCTTTTGTCCTAAAGTCCTATTGGATTAGGGTCCACTCTAATGACCCCACTTTAACTTAATTGTATCTGCAGTGACTATTTCCAAATAAGGTCGTATTCTGAGGTACAGGATGGGGGTTAGGGCTTCAATGCGTGAATCTAGGAAGGACATAATTCAACCCATAGCAACCTACGAATTTTCAACTTGATGGACTTTTTTCTCTTTCTTTTTTAAAGATTGTACATGGCAAGTCAAAGCAAATGATCGAAGCTTCCACGAACAACCTCATTTTATGAACACAAAGTTCTTTTGTATTAAGGAGAGCAAATATGCGGTAAGTTGATTTTAACTTCCTAAATTCATTTTAGTAAAAGCCAGTTTTTCCCAGTAGCCATCATGCTTACTGGCTTCGTGTGGTACCTGCCTTCCAGGTAACCCCTGGCCTGGGGCTACTGATAATCATCATTAGTTCTCTAGAATGTCATTTTTGAAATTGAAGTCTAGTTGATTTACAATGTTGTGTTAATTTCTGCTGAACAGCGAAGTGATTCAGTTATATATATATATACACACACACACACACACACACATTCTTTTAAAAGTTCTTTTCCATTGTGGTTTATCACAGGATATTGACTATAGTTCCCTGTGCTGTACAGTAGGACCTTGTTGTTTATCCATCCTATATATAATAGTTTGAATCTGCTAACCCCAAACTCTCACTCCATTCCCCTTGGCAACCACAAGTCTGTTCTCTAGGTCTGTGAGTCTGTTTCTGTTTCATAGACAGGTTCATTTGTATCATATTTTAGATTCCTAGAATGTCATTTTTATTCATCCCACTAAGATTAACTACCTTAAGGGTGTGTGGGGGTGGCTTAAAACAAAACAAAATTGTGTAGATTGAAATTTCCCCTCTGTGTGTACAAAGCTCTTTTAAAAATATTTTATAAAAGAATCTACAGTAATATCACAGAAGCCTTGTTTTTGACAGTAATAAGAATTTGAAAGGAATCTTAGTAACTTATTTCCCCCTCCTCTGCCTGTGATGGATTTAGAGACTTTGAAGATATTTTCACCTCAAAAATGCTTATTGTCATTGAAATATAAAGAACCCCCACTACGTCTGGGCTGAAATGTTTGTCTGTTAGATCCCTAGGACTGCTCTAATGAAGTGCTACCACTCGGGTGGTTTAAGTCAACAGAAATTTATTCTCTTACGATTCAAGGGGCCAGGAGTCTAACATCAAGGTGTCAGCAAGGTTGGTTCCTTCTGGAGCATCTGAGGGAGAATCTGTTCCAAACGTCTCCTGTGGCTTCTGGCTGACACTCCGTGGTGTTCCTTGGCCTGTAGACGCAGCACTCCAATCTCTCTGCCTCTGTCTCCACATGGCCTCCCTGTGTGTTTCTGTGTCTTTGCCCAATTTTTCTCTACTAAGGCCAGCAGTCATTGGATTAGGGCCACCTTAATCCAGCATGACTTCACTGTAACCTGATTACATCTGCAAATACTATATTTCCAAATAAGATGACCATCGCAGGTATCGGGGTGAGGACTTGAGCATATCTTTTGGGGCACACAGCTCAGCCACACCCGTCTCTTTTTCTCACACAGCCTCCATCCCTCTTACTCACACAGCCTCCATCCCTCTTAAGTAAAAGAACGTTCCTTTTCCCCCCATGTTGATGTCTCCTATTTTCTTCCCATCTTTGCCCCATTTTCAAGGAGGCTTCTAAGGGGTCAGGGGACCCAACAGCAGGATCCATTTGGTCACAGCCAGATTTGCCACAGAGACCTTTGAGGTGAAATGTCTGCATCTTGTTACTGTCTCTGACATAAGCCTCCAAGGGGTCATTTTGAGACCCAGTTAGAAGTAAAAGCTTAAAGGAAATCTCAGTATCTTTCTGACGACTTATGTCCTTGGTCCCTGTAGGCCACAGGGCTTAGTGATTTTTGCAGGTGTATATACATTGTGACGCTGTGATAAGTGTGTGGCATTGTTTAGAATGACTTTCTCATTTTTTCCAACAGACTAATGCAATTAAAACATACAAGTATAATGCGTTTACCTTTCTACCAATGAATTTGTTTGAGCAGTTTAAGAGAGCAGCCAATTTCTATTTCCTGGTCCTTCTTATCTTACAGGTAATGCCCTTTGATATCTTAAATCTGTTTTGAATTATGGTGACTTAATAACATTCAGGTTGTTATTGTTTAAGTTGCATATAAAATGTGAATAATCTTGAAAGTTTTCTATACGGACATCTGCGTTCTGCACGTAAGGGAAAGTGCCTTATAGACAACGAGCTCAACAGTGTTAAATGAACAGGGAATGGGAGCAAATGGAAATGTTATTTTAATTCTGTATTTTAAAAAATTCAATTTCCTACTGATGTCAGTGGTAAAACTGGTTTCCCTGAAGTGAGTAAAGTTAAAATCTTCACTTTGTAAAATAATCGTACCTTAAATTAAATCCATTTTTTCATGGTTGGCCTTTATTTTTTTATTTAGATGCCAAAATATTGATTTTTATTAGTATTTTGCTCATAATTCTCAAATTATTTTTGTGAACTAGTTTTACACTACTGGAAAGGCCTAATTTTTTCCTGAGGTTTTTTGTTGTTGTTGTTTTTTATCTTAATCGTGGCAAGGAATTCACGTATCTGGATAGCAAAGTGCTACCTTCCCTTTACTTCCTTCTAGACGGAAAAGGGGAGTTCCGCCTATTGACAATAATGTGGGAAATGAGCTTTCTCTCTTCTAACCATCCCCTAATTATCTTTTCTGAAGGTACGGTGATCCAGATTAGGGAACTAGTAATAGCCCTAGACAGCCCTTTCCTCGCACTGTTACTTCACTTAATTCTTGTGCTCGTTAAGTACTATCATAACCTTCAATTTGCAGAGAAGAACTGAAGGCTGGTGAGGTAGAGGAACTTGCTTCAGGTCCTATCACCCTACGTGGCGAGGCTGGGTAGGACTTGGATCCAGGAGTTTGACTCCAAAGCTTGTCATTTTAACCACTACATGATATGGCCTGACGATCAATAGGATGGTTGCAAGAGGTCTTTACTTGCTTCCCAATCTTTTATTCCAACTTGATGGCCATCTTGATGGATGCGAGGCTTCCTGCAAGGCCACCCTCTTTCTTGGCTAGACCGATAGCAAGGACCATGAAGGAAGCACTTTCTTCTAATGGTCCCATAGATGCCCCACCCAATCCAGAGCCAGCCACTATCTACTGCCGTTTTTGCCTCCATCATGGGACCCTCAGAGACCACTGCTGAACAACCAGCAGCGTAGAGCCTGCTGTATGCAGTCCCTAAAAGTTAAGGGACTGCTTCTCCCTGGGACCCTACAGTGCCTGCCTGTAGTTAATTATGACCTTCACAAAAGGTTTGGAGCATTTCTCTCTTAGATATCATGTTACAAGCTTCCTTGGTGTCCAGTGAAAGCCATAATGAGACCAGGAGCCACTGTCCTCTGGGCTGTGTCCCAGGAGACCAGAAGTGAGAGAGAGACAGAGAGAGAGAGAGAGAGAGAGAGAGAGAGAGAGAGAGAGAGGCACGAGAAAGGTTAGCTGGGTGCTTCAGCACCTTTTCATGCCTGCTTGGCAGGATGCAGACCTGGACGATAATGGAGATTAGCCTTAGAATCAACAAGCGTAGAGTTAGCAGTTGCCTGTAGGTTAGCTGTGCCTTCCTGGGCACACACGTACGCCTTCTTTTTTATCTCTTTCAGGCAATCCCTCAAATCACGACCCTGGCGTGGTATACCACCCTGGTGCCCTTGCTGGTGGTGCTGGGCATCACGGCCATCAAAGACCTCGTGGACGATGTGGTAAGGATTTTTTCCACAGCTTCCTCCTCACTGCTGCAAGCGTATTTTCAAGTGGCATTAATACTTGGCATTTTGAGATTATTAAAATAACCTTTCCCATCCCTCCTCTCAAGGCTCGCCATAAAATGGACAACGAAATCAACAATAGGACGTGTGAAGTCATTAAGGATGGCAGGTACCATGCTTTTCTCAATGTGTGACTTTCTTCCAAGGATGTGTTGTACAAATACATCTGGAAACATCCTTAGAGATAACTATTTGAACTTGAAAGTCTATCAGTGCATGAACCTTTTCCTTATAAAGGCCTCTCTTCACTTCCTAAGACAAAGCTATACCCAAGTTGGGTTCCAGGCGGTTGCCCGATGGGGCTCTGTGTCCTCGGCACTCCTGTGTTTACACTCATCCTGGAGTGTGCCGCTTCATCTCTGCTCTTCCCAAACTTATGCTGCCCAGGGCTTTGCCCAGATGACCTGACACCCTTCCTGACTCCCCAGCTACAGTGATTTCTTCCTTCACTGTTTTTAATAAATTTATTTATTTAGATATTTATTTATTTCGTTGCTGCGCATGGGCTTTCTCTAGTTGAGGTGAGCGGGGGCTACTCTTCGTTGCGGTGCACAGGCTTCTCATTGCGTTGGCTTGTCTTTGTTGCGGAGCACGGGCTCTAGGTGCGCGGGCTTCAGTAGTTGTGGCACGCGGGGTCAATAGTTGTGGCACGCGGGCTCAGTAGTTGTTACTCATGGGCTCTAGAGCGCAGGCTCAGTAGTTGTGGCACATGGGCTTAGTTGCTCCGCAGCATGTGGGATCTTCCCGGACCAGGGCTCGAACCTGTGTCCCCTGCATTGGCAGGCGGATTCTTAACCACTGCGCCACCGGGGAAGTCCCTCACTGTGTTTTCAGAGCGTTTTGTAGTCATCTTTCTTATTATGATCTGAATTTCATTAGAATTATTTGTGTGGAAGTCTCATCTCTCTGGGACTCTGAGTTTCTCGGGGAGACTGCACCTGGTGGTATTTGTTTTTGTGTCCGCCTGAGCAACCAGTGCACAGAACGTGCTCCTCAGTGTTTGCTAAAGTAATGTAGTCAGTGGTGACTGACGTGCCAACTCAGGGACCAGTGGTGAGTCGTTTTCTGAGCAAGAGCTTCCAGGCAGAACTACAAATTCAAGTGCTAAAATTAGCGACTAAGCCCCAATTCAAAGACGTTTCGTGTGTCAACACTGAGGAAAATAACCCGAGTTATAGCCACACTTCAGTGGTGTCTACTTTGAATATAGACGATTTTAATCTATAAATATGTTTAGATGCTTTTTTGCCCTTCCAAATAAATAGATTCTGTTCCAAAGGTTACCTTTCAAGTCACTTAGAATCACTGTCGTGGATGGTGGTGAGATTCATAGCCAGACCCCCGTGTAGCCCACAGCCCGGCCGACTACACTGGTAAAGAGTAGCTCTGAGTAGCCTTGAACTGGGGTTAGGACTGCATATAGGCATGACTGTGGCCCCGACAGCCCATGTATGGGGACTCGGGCATCCGTGGGGCAAAGTGACAGGGGTCTCCCAAGGGGAAACTGGACATCACAGTGGAAGAGTCGAACGGAATTGCTTCTAATACCCCTGAAGAGCCGTGGCAAGAAGGTGCTTAACTTATTCATTTATAATTGAGACCCACACGCAAATTGCTAATTGACCATTTCAGAAATATTAAAATATAAACTAACTACCATTCCTCTTAGTGAAAGATAAGCCAGGTTAAGAAAAATCTTGAGATTAAAAATTGTGTATTAAATTCTTGTAAAACTGGGGAGACTGAGGTATAAGCGTATATTTTAAATGTACCTTAAATCTCCAGGTCTCTTTTATCCATAAATTAACGGGAGGACCAACATAGTAATTGGATTTCTGTCTCCAAAACAATTAAGGATATTAGTTGTGGTAGGTTCATAATATCTGTTAGGGATATCTTTTCTATAATGAAAACCTTTAAAACAGACAACAGGCAGACCTTACTTTATTGCATTTTGCATTATTGCGCTTCACAAATACTGCATTTTTTTAACAAATTGAAGGTTTGTGGCAACCCTGCGTCAAGCAAGCTGCCGTATTTCCAACAGCATTTGCTCATTTCGTGTCTCTGTCACATTTTGGTAATTCTTGAAATATTTCAAACTTAATCATTATTATTTTTTTTGTTATGGTGATCTGTGATCAGTGATCTTTGATGTTGCTTTTGCAAAAAGATTGCAACTCACTAAAGGCTCAGATGACAGAGTTTTTTAGCAATAGAGTATTTTTAAAGAATGTATGTACATTTTTTTTAGATATAATGCTATTGCACACCTAATAGACTACAGTATAGTGTAAACATAACACTTATATGCACTGGAAACCAAAAATTTCATATGACTCGCTTTATTGCAATATTTGCTTTGTTGTGGTGGTCTGGAACTGAACCTGCAGTGTCTCCAAGGTCTGCCTATACTATATTTTTAAAACTTTTAAAAAATGTTGACTTGTTAAACATTTAAATGGGTGTTTCCAGTAGAATTGAATACTGAAGGAAGCAATCTTTTTATTTTATCAATATCCTTAGGAAATTCATTAGGAAAGTGGTACACACTCATCAAAAAGATAACTTTAAACAGTAGAGAGGAGGCCAGCACTAGAGCTCCAGGATGATTCCAGGTGGCCCATGTGGGAGCCATAGTGCATCCCTGTCCTGGGACCAGCAGGTGATGGATAACTGAGAGGAAAGGAAGGAGAAGGGCTGGGAGTACAGGACATGAGCAGAAACAGAGGGGTGGCATGTGTCTCCTTCCCACACATTTAAGGAGCCCCCATTGACCTCAGTTATACAACATAGAACGGAAAGGACACATCAAAGTCAGCACCGCCATTGTTCCTTCCTTCAGAGGAGATGACGGTCCTGTGACCCCTTAATCATCAGATGGCTGAACTTCTGGCACTCCTTTTCCCTGTGATGTATATGTTTTCCCAGAATCTTTGGCTTCCAGACAGAATAATTCCAAATCCCTTGCCAGTAACTTTAAAAAGCCACTAAACTATCATTTTTTTTTTTTTAATATTTAGGTTCAAAATTGCCAAGTGGAAAGAGATTCAAGTTGGAGATGTCATTCGTCTGAAAAAAAATGATTTCATCCCAGTAAGTGGACAAGCTCTGCTGTCTCATTCCTTGCCCTCACATCTGACCTGGTGCTCAGTTTTGCCTGGGGGGTCGGGGTCTCTCTGTGTTATTGGTGTGTTTTGTTTCAAACAGGCTGACATCCTGCTGCTGTCCAGCTCTGAACCTAACAGCCTCTGCTACGTGGAAACGGCTGAACTGGATGGGTGAGTGGGTCTTAGCTGGGCCTGTTGGAAAGCTAACCTTTGGAAGGCTAACCTTTGTTACATTGAAAGCTGTGCACTTGGATGAGAAGCCCTGAGGTCTGGCCTTACCTCTACCCCCTGCTGGCTGCCCAGCAACCTCTGTAGGAGACCAGCCTCTCTTTGTCTTTGCCTCGTTAGTACCTAGAAGGACCAACAGTAAGACAACAGTGGTCTGACTCCCTAGTATACCAACTTCTCTTTGCCTATTCCATCGCCACATCTGAAAGCCCATTTTCAGGGAAAGTAGAAGGTTTGATGACACAATGTATGCCTGAGCCCTTTGTAAGCTGCTGATCAGTGCTCAGACACAGATGAATGGCTATTAGTATCTGTTTCGGATAAAAAGAATAGATTTTTAAAGTCTTTGCCAGTGGACTATTTTCCCCCTTTGTAGGTTTTGGTTATTATGCTACCACTTGAAAAGATAAACTTCCATTTTTGACCATTTTGACCAGTTTTCAGTATATTTATGGAGTGCCGACTAGATTGCATTAGTTTTGCGTAGTAGCTCATTTAATCTTTTCAACAACCCTATGAGGCAATATTATTATTACCTCGAAGTTACCCATGAAGAAACTGAGGCACTGGAGGGGAGGCCGCCTGCCCGAGGTCACACAGAGTTGGAGTGCTACTCCCCTGTGCTCGCTCTCAAGGCCAGTGCCTGTGCTTTCCATCTGGCATAAACCCCTTTCCCCACACCCTAGATGTGTGTAAGCTTCGTTATGGAGAGCTGAGATCATCTGAGTAAAAACGAGGGCTTTCTTTGCTCTATACATCAGTCTGTTGATTGTTCAACCTTAACTGTACAACAGCTCTTATTCCCGTGAGTGAGAGATTCTAAAGTTTTACAAAGATATAAAATGCTAGCGTGCTCTGTCAGAGCAAACAGAATGGAAGGTTGAGAACCACTGGTCTACTTCTTAGAGCATGGAAATCCCCAGTCAGTATTTGTGGAACTTGAAAAAAGTCATTCATCATAGTAAGAAAGGCTTGCTTTCCAGAGCATGTGTGCGCAGCCTGGCCCTGCGTGTCCTCTTGCATGTGCCTAGCCTTCCACTGCGGTGGGAACATGCCAAGTATTGGGGGTAAGGTGACCATGTCCTTTTTTAGATAGAATTAAACTCTCAAAGACATAGGATCCAGTTATCACTCTAGAAAATATTAAATTGATAGAGTCTTGACCCTTTCAAACACAAATGTGTTTTGTAGAATTATCTTAGTGTGATTAAGTATTAGAAGCTGAGTTTTTAAACAGCAGTTTGATAGTTCAGGTTGGTGGTAAGAATTAAGTGAGTAAGAAGTGGGAAAGGAAGCTTCTGGGTACCTCTGTCCTACCCAGATTGCCTCACTGTAACAAACAGCAAAGGGGGCCAAGATTTCCCAGGTCAGGGATTTTTATCTAGTTCAGGGGATAACTTCATCCAAACCTGAAGTTCCAAAGTGAACAGAGAGTTTGAAAATAGAAAAAAACTAATTATTTACCTTTCACTTCCAGGTATGCCTAATGTTACTTTGTACAATTTTCTTTAACTTCCTGTTCAAACTCTGACATTTGTTCATTTAATTTTTTTTTCCTCTTCCTTTAGAGAAACCAATTTAAAGTTCAAAATGGCACTTGAAATCACACACCAGCATCTCCAGAAAGAAAATTCATTGGCAACATTTGATGGTTTGTGCAAACATGTCTTCCTTTGTTTCAAATTTTCATTGCTTGATTCAGTCCGTATTAATTAAAACCAGAAAATCTTTCATATGTGAGCACTTATGTAGATCATATCTCCTTTAAAAGGTTTTATTGAATGTGAGGAACCGAATAACCGACTAGATAAGTTTACAGGAACACTGTTTTGGAGAAATACAAGTTTTCCTTTGGATGCTGATAAAATTTTGTTACGCGGCTGTGTAATCAGGAACACTGATTTCTGCCATGGATTGGTCATTTTTGCAGGTACTTTCTGAGTCTCTTGGGAAATTGATCTGTAGGCTCATTAAAAATTTAAAGGAGGAAATTGATTTTATGTCCTTTCTCCGTTGAAACCAAAGAAAGAGTCATTTTATTGACATGCCAGTGAATTGATTTTCCCCATTGTTGATCATATTGAATTTTCCATTTTTAGGTGCTGACACTAAAATAATGAAGAATAGTGGGAAAACCAGATTTAAAAGAACTAAAATTGATTACTTGATGAACTACATGGTGTATACGGTATTTATTTTCTGTTTTGGTAGATTGCTGTCTTTTGGTCTAGATTTGTTGACGCAGAGAAGTCTTATCTCTGTAGGCCAAGTAGGAAAGTTCACAAGGTGCACCAGAGTTGGGAGGGGGTGGGTGGGAGAGGAGGTTCCCTCACCTTTTCTCAGAAATGCTACATTTCTAATTGGAGAATCTCCCTGGGAATGTAAATTTCAGTTGTTGGGTATCCTGAGTTGATGAGTGAAGTGATCAGTTGGGAAACCAGGGAGCCTTAGATAAGTTAGTGGGACTGGACTCCTAAAGTCAATGTAGGGTTGATTTTACTGCTGTTAGTTTCCCATAGGGATAGTTCTCTTAAAAGCCAACCTTTTTTTTTTTGCCCCCCAACATGTACTGTATGAGTCCAAATATAAGGCAAATTTAGGTATAAGTTCTCTCAAGGGTCCCAAGACCACCCCCAGTTTTGATGATTCACTAGGAGGACTTATAGAATTCAGTGTATAGTTGTCCTTATAGTTAGAATTTATTATGATAATTCTTGCTTATTACAAAGTAAGATCAGCAAAGGGAGAAGGCTCAGGGGAAAAGTTCAGAGGAAACCAGGCGCAAGCTTCCAAGAGTCCTCTCCCAGTGGGGTCATACACACCCAGTGGGGTCATACACACCAGACACACTTAATCCTCCCCAGTGACAACTTGTGTCAGCCCATGTGAAATGTTGGTTATACCAGAGAAGCTCATTAGAGACTCAGTGCCTGGGTTTTATTGGGGTCTGGTCGTGTAGGCACTTATCTGCCTGGCATGTACCAAAATTTCAGACTCCCTAAAGGAATGTGGGTATTCAGCATAAAACATATTGTTTTACACAAATAGTTAGACACAGTGAGCCATTCTTGTCAGAGAATAAGAAATAAGGAATCAGGAAACCCTTCCAAAATCTAAGTTCTCAGAAGCCAGCCAACAGTCAACCTTGCAAACAGGCCTTCTAAGGATAGCAGTCTCAGGACTGCTATGTTAACTGTTCTGCATGTAGGGTGGCCCTAAATATCAGGCAGTCCTCCAGTTTGCCAATGAGAAGTTTTTTCAGGTATTTAGTTTAGTTTGGTGTGTTCACAGGGGAGGTGAATTCCAGGTCCTTCTAGTCCACCATTTTGATCAATCTGATCTAGTTTAATTTGAATACGTAAACTTTTAGAGACTTATAATACTTATAGTACTTCAATTGCATATACATATTCAAAATTACACAGAAGTAATATATTAATTTAAGGACAATTCGTTTTTCCCTGCTCTCGCATTTCATGAAAACTTCATTTGAACTTTTCTGATGCATCTTCCATGTCATTGTCTTGGTTATGGTGTGAGCCTTCACGAGGTGCTCATCATCTCTCCTCTGTGCCAAGTTCTTTTGAAATAGAGCACTTTCGGAATCTGTGTCCAGAAAATTAAATTTGCCCCTGGAAATTTTATTCTTACCCGCAAATAACCAACTAGCACTAGGGCTGTTGACTTTTTTATTCATCCCTTAAGTATATGCTCAATTTCCACAACAGAATACTTACTATATGACTTCTTAAAGGATCGTAAATGTTAAGTGATCATTAAACCTTCAGGAATAATTACCCAAATCTGGGTAAAATTTTCTTGCCTTCTTCTTTAAAAAAAATCATTTCCTTCCAACATTTTCTATACGTATCCCAATTTAGCATTCTTTGAAATTGTTTCACGCTAAGGTAAGGTGTCTTTCCCAAACAGCGTGCTATTGTTCAAAGGAAAAGTAATTGAGAGGATGTCCAATAATATGAGAATATTTAAAGATTTGAATGTAAGATACCACCTTGTCTTCTGAAAGATAATTTTGGGAACAAAACCTCACCTTATATGTGGTCTGTAGGATAAATCAATCAACCATGGAAATAAATAGACTTTCAAAGCATTCTTATGACACCGTTTCTATTTTAAGTGTGTTGTTTTTACACACTACTAAATTACCATACATAAGGAAAGTATCGATAAGATAAACTAGCATCTATAAAATGCGTGGGGTCGATAATGCATCTTTCGAATAAACTTAACTGTTGAATGTCTTTTAGATCTTTGTTGTTCTTATCTTGCTTTCTGCGGGTCTTGCCATCGGCCATGCTTACTGGGAAGCTCAAGTTGGCAATTATTCTTGGTACCTCTATGATGGAGAAGACACCACACCCTCCTACCGTGGATTCCTAAATTTCTGGGGCTACATCATTGTTCTGAATACCCTGGTGCCCATCTCTCTCTACGTCAGGTAAGGCTGTCTTCTCTTTGGCCTTTTGCTTTAATGGAAGAACACAGTACATCTTCCCAACTTAACACCTTCAGCTCTAGCAATTCTTGTTTCAAAGGTCATAAGGAACAAGTAAGAAAATAGCTTTCATTTCAGATTTGAGGGTGATACGGGGAAAGGAAATTAACGTTGGTGTGTCTGCTCTGTGCCAGACACAGCATCTTTTATCTCGACCTCTTGACAGATACGGCTACCAGATTCAGAGATCAAACTCTACTCCTTAGTCACTTGCTTGGCAAGGTTCCTTCTTGGTGGGCTCCAAAGCCCAAGCACCAGAAAGAGCTGTGTGAAGATTTACAACGTCGTGGAATAACTTGGTTGTTTTCCTTTTCAGGAGCCTTCCTAACCTCTTTTCTGTGTCTTCTTTATTACCACCTGCTATACCTATTGCTTGGAAAACTCACTGGGTTTCCTGGATGCTGCCTTCTAATGGGAATACCACTCTCCCTGCCCACCGTCAACCTCTCAAAATGTTCTGTGTTTCTCATCTCAACCTCAACCGCGATAAGAGTCAGGATCGTATCTCTGACAAATGGTCATCACCTTGTTTTGTGATATTTCGGACTTTTTTACTTTTTCGTTTTTTAATATCAAAGTTCACTATCCCTGGTCAATTGAACTTCAGACCGTTGGGAGAGAAATGGTGCCTTGAGATATTCCCAGCATTCAGAGCTTCTCTTAGTTCCGAGAAGTAATAGCCCAGAGGCATATAGGGCCACATGCACACCTGTAATTAGAAGCATTTATTTTATTTTAATTTTATTACATGTGCATTTGTTTTATTTTTAATTTTATTACAGGTAGTTACTATTGTTCTTTTAACATGAAGTAAAGCCCTGGGGAGCCATGTGTTTGCAGTTATTTAAAAAAAAAAAAACTGAGATGAGTTTTACCTTTGTTAGGGGAACTATTATACAGATGATTTTGTCTCTATCTATAAATGTATGTTATGAAATAAACCGTATATGTAGTTTTAGGTTTAAAAAGCCACATCATGTGACTAATATGATTTTCTTTGTTTCTCTTGGAAGTAAAGGTCCTTTCAAACTATAAATCGATCAGGTCATTTCAGATAGTATCTCTGCTTTGTTTTTAACCCTACAGTCTATTCATTCAGAAAAGACTCACTGAAGCCACACTGTACCCACAAGGCCCATGTGATCTGCTGCTCTGCCCTCCACACCCAACCATAACCTCCAGCATCTCTACCCACTCCCTGGACTCCCTCATCTCTAGCCTCCTTGAATTCCTCAGTCGTACCAGTGCCTGCCACAGGGCCTTTGCGCCTGCTCTGACCTCCACCTGTAACATGCTTTTCCCCTCCATATCTACATGGTTGCTCTTTCATTTCCTTCAGATCTCTGCTCAAAAGTCACCTTATCCCCCTGGCTTTTCCTGACCCTCTCTTTCTTAAACATCACTTCCTCTGCCTGTCGGTCTCCAGCTCCCCTCACCCTGCTTTGATTTTCTGCAGAGAATTTTCATCACCTGATATACTGTGTGTTTACCAGTTTATTTATTTGTCCATCTCCATTAGAAGGTAACCTCCTTGAGAGCAGGGTTTTTGTCTCTTTTGTTTACTGATGTGTCCCCTGTACCTAGGATGGTGTCTGGTACACAATAGGCACTCAGGAAATACAGAAGGGAGGAGAGAAGGAGGGAGTTATTTTTCCATTTGTTTAGCTTATTATAGACACATTCTTTGCCCACTGAACAGTTGCCGGATGTGTAAGCACCTTTCTTACATAGTTGAGATAGATTTAATCAGTTATAGTTTTTAAATGGAAATTATCCTTTTAGAATATCGTATTTTGGACATTCTGTAACCTTATAAGAATTTAGGACTGTATACAAAATGGATAAATGACAAGGACCTACTGTTTAGCACAGGGAACTATATTCAGTATCTTGTAATAACCTATAGTGGAAAAGAATCTGAAAAAGAATATGTAAATATAGGTACACATTCCTCAAAAAATATATATATATCACTGAATCACTTTGCTGTATACCTGAAACTAACACAATATACTTCAAGTAAAAAATGGTTAAAAAAACAATTTAGGAAAAAACCATGCTTTAGGGGTTATTTGCCAAAAGCCCTTTGTCCCACTTGAGAGTACACACGGGTGTATAACCTAGTGGACCCTCACTCCCTTTGTCCTCCAGTTGAGGGCAAAGGTGAACATGCCTTTCCAGTTGTCTCTGAGTGCGATGGGGAATGAGAGAAAAGAGTAGAAGCTGTCACATCCTAGGGTGCCCCCTGCAGTGTTACCATGTCACCCGTGTGGGTGGCGTGTTCTGAATGTGGGGTGCCGTGGCCAGATGTGCTCAGGAGTGAGTAGGAAATCACAATGAGAGGACACTTTGACCCTGCAGCTGGAGAAAGATGTGTTTGGTCAGGAGAACCCAGAGACTGGGCACATGGGTCACCGCAGGGCTTGTCTCTTTGTATCAATAGATAAGCAGCTCGCTCCTGGCGCAAAGTTAGGACAAGATCCACTGCCTGCCACTCATATCTGAGAGCTCGATCAAAAGTAATCTTTTGTCTTCCTAGCGTGGAAGTGATTCGTCTTGGACAGAGTTACTTCATCAACTGGGACCTGCAGATGTACTATCCTGAGAAAGACACGCCCGCGAAGGCAAGAACCACCACGCTGAATGAGCAGCTCGGGCAGATCCATTACATCTTCTCTGACAAGACAGGGACGCTCACACAGAACATCATGACCTTTAAAAAATGCTGCATCAACGGGCAAATTTACGGTGAGTGGAAGCTGTGACTCAGTCCCTGGGCATGTGTGACCAGAGGCTGCCTTCCCAGAGTGGCTCGGGGAGGTCAGGAGTCAGAAATAGGTACACATTCCGCAAAAATGTAACTTGTCATGTGACCCAGCAATTCTGCTCCTGGGTGCACACCCCAAATGAACGGAAAGCAGGAACTCGAGCAATATGTGCACACCCATGTTCGTAGCAGCATTATTCACAGTGGTGAAGGTTTAGAAGGAACCTGAGTGTCCATCAGTGGATGAATGGGTAAGGAAAATGTGGTATATACACACAATGGGATTTTCTTCAGCCTTAAAAATGAAGGCGATTCTGAAACTTGCTACGACACGGATGAAGCTTGAGGTCATTCTGCTAAGTGAAATAAGCCAGGCACGGAAGGACACATATTGTATGATTCCACTTATTTGAGGTACGTGGAGGAGTCAGATTCATAGAGACAGAGAGTAGAATGGTGGTTGCCAGGGGCTGAGGAGTTAGTGTGTAATGAGCACAGAGTTTCAATTTTACCAGACGAAAGAGCTGTGGACATGGATGGTGTTGATGGCTGCACAGCTGTGTGATTGGACTTAGTGCGGCTGAACTGTTCACTCAAAAATAGTTGAGATGGGGCTTCCCTGGTGGTGCAGTGGCTGAGAGTCCGCCTGCCTATGCAGGGGACGTGGGTTTGTGCCCCGGTCTGGGAGGATCCCACATGCCGCGGAGCGGCTGGGCCCGTGAGCCATGGCCGCTGAGCCTGCGCGTCCGGAGCCTGTGCTCCGCAACAGGAGAGGCCACAGCAGTGAGAGGCCCGCGTACCACCAAATAAAAAAAAAATAGTTGAGATGGTAAATTGTATATTAACGTGTATTTCACTACAATTATATTTTAAAAATTGATTTCCATTTGATATTCTGAAATGTGCTATAGATTCAAGGCTAATGCTGTATTCAAATAGGGTGCTCTAACTTTTAAAGAAACACGATATAATTCTTTTAAAAGCTGTAAGCATAACATCACATGCTTTCCACTTGGAGGAAACTTTGTGCTGTGTATGGTACTTTCCCAGAACATCAGTGAGGAAGGTGGGATGCTGAGGGCTTGAGGAAGGGGTTCTCCTCTCCGTGGGTGGTGGTTCCTTCTGAGCTGGGGGAGGGCGGCAGTAAAGCACTTCATAGGACGTGATTCTGGCCCAAGAGGATATGGCAGTGTAGACGGACACAATTTGCCAGTATTTGAACCTCTAGACCAGAAACCAGCACACTTTTTCTGTAAAGAGCCAGATAGGAAATATTTTAGCCTTTGCCGGCCACATATGGTCGGTATCAAATATCTTCTTTGTTATGCTTTGTTTGTTTTTTAAAACTCTTGAAAAACCATTCTTAACTCGAGGGCTGTCCAGAAACAGGCTTTGAGACCCGTTGACTCAATTTGTTTTGTCCTGTTTGTTCACAGGAGACCATCGGGATGCTTCTCAGAACAGTCATAGCAAAATAGAGGTGAGTCCTTTCACTTAGGAAATCTCTTGGGTTGTGTATGAGTTTCCTGGGCTGTAACAAACCACCATAAAATGGGTGGCTTAGAGCAACAATAATGTATTCCCTCACAGCTCTGGAGGCTAAAAGTTTGAAATTAAGGTGTCAGCAGGGCCACGCTCCCTCTGGAGGCTCTAGGGCAGAATCCTTGCTTGCCTTTTCCTAGGTTCTGGTGGTTGCCTGCAGTCCTTGACATTCCTTGGCTTGTGGACTCAGCACTCAGAAGTCTGCCTGTGTCGTCACATGGCCTTCTGCCTGTGTGTCTGTGTCCAGATTTCTCTCCTTTTATAAAGATACCAGTCATTGGATTAGGGCCCCCCCAATCCAGTATACCCTAATTTTGATTACCTCGACCAAGACCTTATATCCAAAGAAGGTCCTATTCCCAGGTACCAGGGGTTAGGACAACATATCTTTTTGAGTGGACACAATTCAACTCACAACAGGCTGTGTTAAGACAGATGTGAGCCTCTTGACACTTCAGAACGTGTTAAAATCCTAAGGTGATGCTTGCATGAAGACACGGCTTCAGAGAAAAGTTCCTGTCATTTGTGAAGCCCAAGTTGTTTTTTTTAAATCACACTGACTTTTCCTCCTCTGCTTCTTTCAGCCAGTGGATTTTAGCTGGAATACGTATTCCGATGGGAAGCTTGTATTTTATGACCATTATCTCGTCGAGCAAATCCAGTCGGGGAAGGAGCCGGAAGTGCGACAGTTCTTCTTCCTGCTGGCGGTGTGCCACACGGTCATGGTGGACAGGCTCGATGGTGAGTGTGGCTCTCGCATCTCGGACACTGGGGACCAGTTTTTTTAGTTTACGGGGAACTCGTGCTTGGGACTCGAATGCACATATAAAGAGTTGTATGAACTAGAGGTGTTTCAGTTAGGTTTCAATTATGATATTTTATACCCCAGAGAAGTGCATGGCTTACATGGCATACTCCAGGGAGCCTTGCCTTCTAGATCCTGGGTTCTATTTCCCATAGGTAATTCTTTGCCAGAGATATCCTGCAAAAGGCATTTCTGATATAAGCTTTCTTCTTCCTAAAAAATATGATTGGTCTGTTTACCCAGAGGGCCAGCTGACAAAACAGTTAGACCAGGTCGCCTGAGTCCTTTTTTTTTTTTTAACCCCCTCTGGGGAAAAGAAGTGAATGGATAGCAGTGCAACTGTCTTAAAGTCCTTCTCCCAGGGATCCTGTCACATATTTCAGAGAACCCAAATACCCTCAAAGTAAATGACTTCTGAAAATTCCCATCTCAACCTGGTGAGATTTAAACTTTAGAATCACAGGAGCATATGAATTACGATGGTATCTATCATGTCAAGTTTCAAATGATTGCAGTCTGAATCCACATAGCATATTGCAAATCATCACTAAATTAATTCAAAGTACAAATATAACAAGGTGTATACATATTTCCTATAATAACAAATATTACTGTCCAAAGGAAAAATAAAAAAAGAGTTGTGTGCGTGACAAGTTTGTCGAATCTCCACCCAAACGACGACTGTCTGTGGGCCCCTTCCACTAGATGGTATACGAGGCAGCAACGCATGAAACAGGCTCCTGGCCTCCGGAAATATACATCTCCTTCACAGTTCTAGCGCCAGATGTGTTTATCACTTTGGAATTGAAATCTTATCAGGAAGAAAAATGATTGACTCTTGCATTCTAACAGAAGAATCAAAATCTTCTCACTATCTGAATACTTAATATTTATGAAGAGTCACACCTTATCTGGATGATAAGGGGACTTTAAACTTGGACAGTCTTTACTACAAAATAATTTCAGAGAGAACTTATTTTTTACATTCAGATATGTTTGGGGTTTGAAGTAGTAGCAGCCAAAAGCCTAGGCCTCCTGAAGGTGCCTTTTTCTTTTGAAGGAACATAATTCATGTGTATTTGCATGGGAACAAGCAAGCTGACTTGTAGATTCCTCTGAAGAATTCTATTTTTTTTAAATTAACCTTTTTTAAAAAAATTGAAGTATAGTTGATTCACAGTGTTGTGTTAATTTCTGCTGTACAGCAAAGTGATTCAGTTATACATGTAGGTACATTCTTTTTTGTATTATTTTCCATTATGGTTTATCATAGGATATTAAATACAGTTTCCTATGCTATACAGTAGGACCTTGTTGTTTATCCATTCTATACAGTAGTTTGCATCTGCTAATCCCAAACTCCCACTGCATTCCTCCCCCACCCTCCCTCTCCCTCGGCAACCACAAGTCTGTTCTCTCTGTTTGTGGGTCAGTTTCTGTTTAAGTTCATTTGTGTCCTATTTTAGATTCCACAGATAAGTGATATCATACGGTATTTGTCTTTCTCTTTCTGACTTCACTCAGTATGACAATCTCTGGGTCCATCCATGTTGCTGCAAATGGCATTATTTCATTGTTTTTTTATGGCTGAGTAATATTCCATTGTGTATCTATACCACATCTTCTATTCATCTGTCGATGGACATTAAGGTTGTTTCCAAGTCTGCAGCATTCTTAAATGCAGCTTGTGCTAGCTTTGTTAGAGCAAATTTGTCGAGTATTAATGAAAGCTAGGTATCTTGTCACCTATGGACACAATGATACATTATATAGATACACATGTGCATTCTGGAGAGAGCAAAAGGTGCCCTTTTGTCATATGCATTCTCCACTTTAATCAGCCCAGTGTACAAATGAATGTCCTTTTCTGTTTCCTGATGCTGAGGCTTCACATGTAGTGGATGAAATCTCCAGAGGAGAAATAGACATAAAAACGAAATGTGTAGAAGCTATTGGAGGTAAAAGAAAAAATGATTTTGGCTTTGATACATAAAAGCACCTTGAAAGGGTCCATTGGAAGGGACCTTGGGAGTAACTCCTCCAAATGTTATAGATGAGGAAATTCAGACCAGAAGCCCCAAGACCTACCTGATCTCAGACAGCATGTTAGGACTCATTTTAGCTGAGTCCTTCCACTCCACCATGCTGGTGTGCCTCTGCTCTTGCACTCTCATTTTCCCTCTTTTACAAGAAGAGTAGAGATTGGCTCATCTTTTATTATGCATAACATCAACAGTGAGAGGTGAGAATCTTGTCACGTATGCTCAGCAGAAGGTTTGTGTGGCCCAAGTGTTGAGTACATGTAGGGCACGTGGAGGCTGAGTGTGGAGAAGTTGCATTGGTTTTCTGTTGCTCTGTAGTGGATCACCCCAAGTCAGTGGCTTAAATCACCCATTCATCAGCTCACAGTTCTTTAGGTCAGAAGTCTGGGCACACAGCGTGACTGGGTTCTCTGCTAAGAATCTCCCTAGAATCAAGGTCAGGCCACGTTGTCAACTGGAGATCAGCATCCTCTTGCAAGCTGAGAGCAGGATTCAGTTCTCTGTGGGTGTAGGACTGAGGTCTCCATTTCCTTGCTGGCTGTCAGCTGGGGCTGCTTTCTGCTCCCAGGGCCTCCCTCCTTCCTTGCCACATGGTTCCCCCTGTCTTCAAACCAGCAACGGAGAATCTCCCTTCCATCAAACCCCTTTCATGCTTCAAATCTCTCTCTCCAGGAAGAGCCCCGTCCCTTTTGAGGACTGACCCAGTTAGGTTGGGAACACCTAGATAATCTCCTTATCTCAAGGTCAACCCCGATCTGGACCTGAATTATATCAATGAAATCCCTTCCCAGCAGTACCTTGGTTAGAGTTTGCTTGAGTCACTGGGAGAAAGTGTATGTGTACACAGGGTGGGGAGACACACCTTGGGGCCATGTAGCCTCCTGCCTCCTGCAGAGGCCATGGGAGAGAAGAGTTCGAAAGGCTTGGAGGCAATTTTTTTGCCTGAAGCCCTTTAAGTTGGGATGAACCATGAGATTATGATTAGAGAGCTGAGTTTTAGGAGTTTGGAGCCAGGACACACGAGATGGGTGAGGAAACTGAGGACCTGGATTAGCGTGGAGTCTTTGGGAAGGATGAGAAAGTAACAAATGGCGGGGGTGGGGGGATAGTCAATCTGAGACGTAACTTGTTTCAAGACTGGTGACTAGAGGATTATCAGCCAGAGGAAGCTATGGAATCAGGATAATGAGAGGTGGGGTTTGTTGTTTCAGCATCTATTTTATTTGCATCAGTTCCGTGATCCACAAATTAGTCTGTAAAAGAAAAGAAAGTCTCTTTGGTTGTGTCTGAGCGTGTGGTAAATAAAGAGTTTTCTTCAGAAGAGGTTTCAGGAGGTTAATTTTTAGTCCAGGTTTCCTCCTGCAAACATAAAGTTGGAGTTTGGACCAGGTCTCTGAAGTTCCTCATGTCTCTATTAGTCTGCAATTCTGTGATTCCATTACTAGAACAAAATGGAAGGATTTTCTTTTAATGATAAAAATATCAGTGTTCTCTCCAGATATGATTGTCTTACTCATGGGAACTTTACCACCTTTTATCATTTTGTTCCTTTTCTTTCTGTTGGAAATAAGTTTGCCTTCAGTATGATGCAATATATCCCTGCCAGCGAAACTTGCCAAAGGGAGGGGACTGTGTTCTCACTGCTGCTTGTTTAGCTGTGGTTAAATATTTTACCCTCTGGCATGTGTGTGTGTTTGTAGAATGGCTGGATTTAGCAAGTACATTCATAACTTCTGGTGTATGACTTTCTGGGTGAACAGAATGAGAGAGACCAACCTAACTGTCATCTTTAATTACTATTTGGGAGTGATTAATATTGACTTAGAGTGAACCACCTGCGCATGTATGTGAAGGGAGTAGGGTAGGGATGGGGCGTTTAGCTCTACCTACAGCTGTGCACCCTGGGGCATCCGCCCCCTCCCCATAGACGGATGGGGTAAAGAACTGCCCATCCATCTATGGGTGCATCCTGATCATACCATGGTGGAAAACGAAATGCCTTTTCCTGTGGAAATTCATCTGACTATAGAAATACTTTTCATTCTACTTTGAGATGGAAGAACTAAGAGTAGAAAAATAGAAACTCTTGGATAGGCGGAGCTTTTTTTTTCTTTTAATTTTTTACTGAGGTACAACATGTAAACAGAGACAAGCATATAGCTCGTTTTCACAGGTTGAATACTCCCTTGTCGTGAGTACACAGATTTTTACAAACAGAACATTTTCCACCCCCTAGACATCCCTTTTATGTTCCCTTTCAGTCATTGCCCCTCCAGGGGTGACTACTGTCCTGACTTCGAACAGTGTGGGTAGGCTTTGTCTGTTTTGCGGTTTGTGTAAATGGAATTACGTGGTATGTACTTGGTGTCTGGCTTCTCCACTCAACATTGTGAGATTTACTCCTATTGTTGCAATTTAGTTGTGAAATAAAGGCAGTTTTCCATTATATAACTTTCAAATATCAAGATATTGAACAGATTGATACATTTTGAGACTTTTTTAAATTATGAGAATATAGCTAAGTTGAAGAAAGCACACTCTTCTAGAGGGAAGATAACCTGGTACAACCCTTTTAGAAAAGAAGGGAGTAAAATATATGCCAACAGGTTTAAAAATTACCAATATTCTTTACCCCAGTATTTTCACGACTAGGAAGCTATCCTTAGAAAATAGAGTCAGAAAAACCTTTACACACATACAGAATGCTTATTACAGTGTTTTTAAATTATTTTTTAAACTTTTTTTTAGTGGTTTGAAAGAAGGCAATTTTGTTTGTTTGTTTATTTATTTATGGCTGTGTTGGGTCTTGGTTGCTGCAGGCGGGCTTTCTCTAGTTGTGGTGAGCGGCAGTCACTCCTCGCAGCAGTGCACGGGCTTCTCATTGCGGTGGCTTCTCTTGTTGCGGAGCAGGGGCTCTAGGTGCGCGGGCTTCAGCAGTTGTGGCACGCAGACTCAGTAGTTGTGGCACGCGGGCTTAGTTGCTCCGTGGCATGTGGGATCTTCCCGGACCAGAGATCGAACCCATGTCCCCTGCATTGGCAGGCAGATTCCCAACCACTGCACCACCAGGGAAGTTCACAATGTTATTTTTTAGAGTAAAAAGATTGGGGGGAGGAACTAAATGCCTATAATAGGAAAATGGTCACATGTTACATTCACAGGTTACATTCCTTTAAAATAACACATAGAAAGACTTTTTTAAAGCTATGATAACATGCTCAAAATACAATGTTAAAATAATCAGGATGTAAATGTATATTTAGCATGATGGAAACTATCACAGAAATAGGCATTTCCAAAAGGACTGGAAGAAATGATAACAGAATGTCAATAGTGTTGTTTTTCCTCTAGATGGTGGGATTATGAGATTTTTTTTCCCCTATTCTTGGCCAGATTTTTCTTTTTTTTTTTTTTACTTCTAGTTTATATCACTGTTTATGATTAGAAATAAAAGTTTACCTTTTAAAAACTTTAAAATTAATGTTGGCATACTCCTTAAAAATCAGTGACTTGTTTTCTTGAGGCTGATTTGGGCTTTGCAATACAGTTGGTCCTCTGTGCCTGCAGATGCGGAACACCAGCTGTATCTGCGGTAGTCTGCCATTTTATAAGGGACTAGAGCATCCATAGAATTTGCCTGGGGGTGCTCCTGGAATCAGTGCCCTGCGGGTACCGAGGGGTAACCATACATCGTCACCCAGCACGTGAACTGCACTGGTGAACCCTTGGTGGTGAGCTCAGCTTTTCTCGTTTTCTCTCCTGCCTCGCTTGCTAGGTCAGCTCAACTACCAGGCGGCCTCTCCTGACGAAGGTGCTCTGGTAAGCGCCGCCAGGAACTTCGGTTTTGTCTTCCTCACCAGGACCCAGAACACGATCACCATCAGTGAGTTGGGCACTGAGAGGACCTACAGTGTTCTCGCCATTTTAGACTTCAACAGTGACCGGAAGCGAATGTCTATAATTGGTAGGTCTCCCCTCAGGGTATGTCTGTGAATGGCTCATTGAGATGCTGCCTTTCACACATTTTATTTAGCGACACCAGGATAAAATAGGCAGTGAATGAACCCCTTGGCTCCCGGAGGGTTTCCGCAGGCTTGTCCAAACTAGTGTTTTCTTTCTTCATTCTACACCATGTCCATCGCTCGAAGGGACAAATGCAGTAGATCTGAATCTTGCAGATGTTGGTGTATCTTCAAAGATGTGGGCTGCCAGCTGTGGAATCTGGGTGGCAGCACCGTGGGTGGTAGACCCACATGAGCTTTTATATCGTGAGTCACTCTGAGCACTTCTGCTGGAGGCTTGAGGGACACCAGGGAAGGGAGAGTGTAGCAGGAGAGGAGCTCTGAGAAAAGCGAGGCTGTGCTTAGGAATCAAAATCATACCTCCAGCCCAGGCAGCCAAGTGGAGACAGTGATCACTTTGTAATACTGAAATGTTTTAAGTTCATATTTTGAAATAATTTCAAACTTACAGAAAAATTGCAAGAACACTTGAAAGAACTCCTGTATTTTCTTCCATATCCACCATTGTTAGCACTGGTCACAAATTCTTTGTCATTATCATTTACAAGTTCTTGTTTTCTCAGCCATTTGAGAGTCAGTTGCAGATCTCATGCCCCTTTCCCCAAATACTTAAGTAGGAATTCCCTAAGATCGGGAACCTTCACCTATTTTTATATACAGAACACTGATCAGACTCAGAAGATTTAACATTACAGTATTATTATCTGTACAGAACGTTTTCGAATTTTACCAGGAATTCTCTTTCTGATTCAGGACCCCACCTAATATTCCACATTGCGTTCGGTGATTGTTACTCTAGTCTCCTTTATTCTAGAAGAGTTCCACAACCTGTTTTTGATCTTTCATATGCTGACATTTTTGAAAAGCCCAGGCCTGTTATTTTGTCGAGGGTCCCTCAGTTTGGGTTTGTCTAATGTTCCCTCATAATTAGATTCAGATGACGCACTGTTGGCAGGAAGGGTACGTAGATCGGTGCTGTGTCTTTCCCAGCATATCACATCAGAAGGCGTGTGACTGCTGGTCACATCAGCTTGGATCACTGGGTTAAGTGATATCTATAAGCTTTTCCACCATGAGATTGACTTTTTAACCAAAAAGATATATAGGTTTAACTGCCTCCTGAACTCGGATTAGGCTCATTTTACTGAGTGCTTTCTGCGTACCCAGCACTGATCTGGGCTGATATCATGCCTGGCATCTACCTTAGAGAACTTAAAATCTAGTTACTGATGAAACACGTAATACAATTAAATTACTGCAGAGATCAAAAAAGCCAAGAAAATGGTCACAAGGAGCGTGTTTTGGTCCCAGTATTAAAGGCAGTTAAGTGTTTTGGGTTTATAGGTAAGAAGGAGTCCCACTGGCTGGCATGGACAAAAAAGGCTCTATGGAAGAAGCTAGCACATAGTAGGGAGTCAGTGAATATTTGCTGGAAGAATAAGCAAGGCTATGGAAAACTGAGCTGACTGAAGGAATCTTTTCATATTTATTTCAGTATTACATTCTATGTAGACAGTGGCTTACCAACGTTGTTGAGAGCAACATTTTTCTCAGTACGTTGCTGATTTTAAACTAATTATGAATGTTTAGCGCTGTAACACTTCAAATTAACTTTATGAATGTACTTTTAAGAAATCAAACATTAACTTTATTATTTTCTTTTCCTTCCCTTGCTACTAGTAAGAACCCTAGAAGGCAATATCAGGCTTTATTGTAAAGGTGCTGACACTGTAATTTATGAACGGTTACATCGAATGAATCCTACGAAACAAGAGACACAGGATGCCCTGGATGTAAGTCTCACTTCCACTCTTTATGCCACAGATTCCAAACTTATTTTCTGGTACTATCCCTTAAGCTGGAATGAAAGCTCTGTGTTAACCGTCGACCTTTCTATTGTCTTGGTGTAGTTGAGTGGAAAGAGCACCAAAGTAGGAATATGTTCTGTCCCTGACGCTGACTTCCTAGGAAATGACCTTGCTACCTCTTCCCAGCATCCAGGTCAGCAGTATCTACAGGACTGATCCAGGAGAAAGACTGGTCTTTCTTCTGGTGAACTCGAGCAAGCTACATAACCATCCTGTGCCGTAGTCTCCAAGAATTCCAACGTCCTAGTGTACAGTGAAGGAAAGAAAGCATTCATGTATGATAGGGCATGACAAAGCAGTGCACTGGATAACCAAGTTCTGATATCTTTGTTAGAGAATCACTTTGGTCTTCATTACTTCAAACTTGCTATTTTAGGGGACTATGTACTTGGTCCAGTGATACTGCAATTATTCAGAATGCTTCTGGAAATTTCTCTTTTAGAATCGCCTACCAACCCTTATATTGTTTTGCTTATATATAATGATGGCAATGAAGTATGAAGCATATCTGTCAGATCTGGTGTCCCAGTTCTGCCTCTTTACTTGTTTTGTGCCCTCTGGGGGGAAATGGTTGATGTCTCCGATGAATCATTAATTGCCTGTGTGGAAGAGGAAGGGGATAATTCCTACCATGGAGGGTTGGTGCAAAGCCTCTTGGATGAAAACCATCTTGCACAGCCCGTAGTACTTAGTAGGTGCTTAATAAAGGGTTTTTTTCTTCCCTTCACTCGACGGTCAGAGTTTGGGGGCCAAAGGTCCTTCAGAAAGAAGCCTGATGAATATGATGTTTAGTAAGTGGGGTCACATTTTAAGGTTATATATGTTACTGAAGCAGTTACACTGGATAATTTCTCATGAGGAGATGAACAAGGGCAGTCGAATCAAATACATGCAGAACCTTGCAAAGAGTCTTTGACAACAGACCCTCAGTTGGGTGAAGCAGTTCTGCCATTTTGGGCTAGACAAGATGTGATTGTGAAGTAATGGAACATTTTTACTGGTTCATATTTAAGCTATTTAAATTGGCTTAAATCTGTTCACCATGATTAAATCTTCCAGACTCTTTCATTAAAATGTTTTATCTCAGCTTTACCAGTGACTCATGTATTTCAGAATTGGTTTGAGGGAATAATGCTTGGTTGAGAGTTCATAGTTGATTGGACTTGTAACAGTTTGTAGAAACAAATTATAAAGGTGTCAGGTCTGGTTTACAAAATCATTATACCCCAAGGCAGCTTCCTTGGTCTGTTATTTTCTTCGTTAAGAGAAAAAGGGTTTTTTTAATTCTCATGACTTGATTTAGAAGAAAGATATGCTTTTCCCTTGAACTAATTTCGGAACGACGAATATATTCCTAAGATATTGAGAATACTTAGAAAAATAAAGTATTTGTTTAATCTCCTCTATGGAATGTATGTGTACAGAATCCATCTTTCACAGTCTTTTAAAATTCTCTTATTGTATTATTTCAAAGTAAGATTTCAAACTTGATCTTGAATTACATAAAATTAACTATTCTTTGGGTGAATGGATTGTCTTTTAAATTAAACAGATCTTTGCAGGTGAGACTCTTAGAACCCTGTGCCTTTGCTATAAGGAAATTGAAGAAAAAGAATTTGAGGAATGGAATAAAAAGTTTATGGCTGCAAGTATAGCCTCAACCAACCGGGATGAAGCTCTGGATAAAGTATATGAGGAGATTGAAAAAGACTTAATTGTGAGTTTTAACCTTTGTAACTTTCTCCTTGATATTCCAAACAGAATTGGAAATTTTATTAAGTTTTATTACAGTTTTGATCTCATGCTTGAAAGAGAATTCCAACTTCAGTATTTGAAATTGGTGCAGTGGATCTAGGTCACCTGAATTTCTTTTGTTCAGCAAGCAAAATAGGAGTTGCCATTAGGAGAAACCAAATGACAGAAAACACGATGAGATTCTGATTCTGTTATTTTTATATCACTTACTAAATTCACTGTGACTTGTATACAGTAACAAGCCCGCATATACTTACTACATTGTGAGAATTACCGAGATGATTTATATTTTGCAAAATCTTGAAATGAGAAAATACACCATTTGTTAAAGAGACTTTTTAAAGTTTAAGACTTACTGCTTTTAGTGTTTATATTAAAAGGAGAGTTCAGTGAATAGTTAGTATTGACTTTTAGCAAGAGAAATTGACTCGTGTCCGTGTAAAGTAGTATACACACAATGAAAGTATCTTTTTATTGTCTTTGATCTGTACTTACATTTTGTCTTGGTGAATTACTTTAAGAAAAAATTTTTGGCTGTTTAGTTTTTGATGAGTATGACACACGACAGCCTTCCCAGTTAATGCTGGCCACTGGCCCCAATAGAGCACCAACTGGGGTGTATTTAGTCCTTTTTTTTTAGTTTGGCAAACTGCAATTAAGAACATTTTTGGCTTATTTGCTAATTCCTTTCTTTTAATGTACATTTCAGCTATTGGGAGCAACAGCTATTGAAGACAAGCTACAAGATGGAGTCCCAGAAACCATTTCAAAACTTGCAAAAGCTGACATTAAGATCTGGGTGCTTACTGGAGACAAAAAGGGTAATTTAGTTTGCACGGAAGCATATCTGTCAATTCACAAATATTCATAGCTCCTGCTTCCCTTGCTCAAGGTGACCTCAAACTTTCCATCCTCTACAAACACTGTCTGTTTCTTTGGGACAGAGACTCTTTCCCTAAGAAATCCTTCTGTTATTCCAGCCCATCCTGACCGCATCCTTCCCGAAGCTCCCTCAGTAGCAGAGTTTACGCCTTAAAATTGAGCTCTTTGTCGTGTCTTCCTGATTGTGTTTAGTCTTATCTCTCCCACCAGATGTGGCCTGCTATACTGGGCTGCTATACTCTGGTCCCTTCTGTCCTCCCCAGCACTTTGCCACCTGTTGGGCACAGAGTAGAACAGTACAAAATACTGAACAACAACTTTTGTTTTCTTGCCCCTTTTACTGCTTGAAAATTATAATGAAAATTATATACCCAAGGAAAGATTTTCATTTTTGAATTTAGAGCTCAACAAGTTGTTTGTATTGATTCTTTACTTCAGAAGCCTCCCATGGGAAACTAGATCACTTCTCTTACTCTGATTGACATAGTTGATGGGTTACACACTTTGATAAGCTAAGGGATTAAGTCCTGACCTAAACAAATAATGGTGGTGTAAGAGGGGGAAAAAACCTCCAGTAGGAACCCCATGTGAGGGCTTATGGAAATGGTTATCCTTCTCCCCCATAACAGAATGATTAAACCACATGAACTAAATGTGTTCAGTATTTCAATCAACATTGATTTATTAAATAACCGGTTTATGTATTTGATATATAGCACATTTTATTATTGAAAACATCTCAACCAGACTTTGACTTATTACATTTACTTTATTACAGAGAAAGGGATTTTTTTATGTGATTTCTAGACATTGCTACAGAAAAACAACATATCTGATTGAATCTGGTTCATTAATTGAAAAAATATCATTACTAAAGTCCATTATTAAATTCATCAGTAGGAATGACATTTGACTTAACTTTTTTCTGTTGCAGAAACTGCTGAAAATATAGGATTTGCCTGTGAACTTCTTACTGAAGATACCACTATCTGCTATGGGGAAGATATCAGGTGGGTAAAGGGCCTGCAGTATGAGAATGTCATGTCTCATTTTTATAAAAGCAAGACTAGACCCAGTAGACACAGCAGATACAGAGAAATGGGAGCTAGAATGTGTCAGTTGGCACAGTTTCCTCAAGTTTAAATGAAGCAAGGAAACAACAGGCAGCTCCAATTCACCATGTTTCGACCGTATGTTGTAGGAAAACCTGGGGCCTTGTTTGCCTTTTCAGGGGCCGTTTTTCTGTATTCCTTGGAAGCGCTCAGTGCTTGTCTGCTGAAAAAGGAAGTGGGCTTGAGACACCACTATTTAGTATGAATTATATACGTATTTTTTCTCTTCCAGCCTTTAGTGACTTGTCTTGATCACTCCTTATTTTCAACTTGAAAATGAGAATTAATGTGGAAAGTGAATAATAAATACCTAATCTTCTAGTGCAGTGGTTTTCAACTGGGGTAGGGGAGGTGGGGACTTTGCCTTCTGGGGAACATTTGGCAATGTCTGGAGACATCTTTGACTGTCACGGTGGGGAAGGAGGGGGGTGCTCCTGGCTTCCAGGGGGTAGAGGCCAGGGATGCTGCTGAACACCCTACAGTACAATAGACAGCCACACGCAACACGGAATTAAGTGGCCCAAGACGTCAGTAGTGCCAGGGTTGAGAAACCTGTTCTTAAAGGTGAAGAATAAAGGCTCTATGTGTGTAACGAGGAAAACTCTGGCTGAGATTTCGGAGTCCTGAGTCCTCATTGCAGTTTTCCCATCAACTCGCTGCAGGCAAATCACGTTCTCTCTCTCGGGCTTGATTTCCTTATTTGTAACGTGAAGAAATTGGATATTTACAGTCCCTTTTACTCCAAAATTCCACGACTCATTTTTCTATCCCATGAGTGAGTCGTATGTGGTCTTCTCAATAATTTGTTGATATAAAGCACTGAGAACATCTCAAAAGCAGACATAACTTTGTGTGGAAATAAGTTTTTTTCTGCCCAACAGTGGTCACTGTTAGTAATACACTACGGTTCACCCCTGTGTATTATAATTCAGATCAAGATTGCCCTCCTTCTGTTGCTTGTGAACACATTTTCAACTGTATCTTCCTTTAGCTGCCTTTGGCAAATAATGAAGTACCGTGAACATGGTGCCTCCGTGGTGGAGGAATCAAGACTTAGTAAGATTATATGCCACTTAATTAAAAAATGGCCAAAGGACTTGAATAGACATTTCTCCAAAGAGGACACACAAATGGTCAATAAACATATGAAATAATGCTCAACATCACTTAGCATTAGAGAAATACAAATTAAAACCACAATTTCACCTCACACGGATGGCTACTATTTAAAAAACACAGAAAGTAACAAGCCTGGGCAAGTATGTGGAAAAATCTGAACCCTGTGCACTGTTGGTGGGAATATAAAATGGTGCAGCCACTATGGAAAACAGTATGGTGGTACCTCAAAAAAATTAAAAATAGAATTACCATATGATCCAGCAATCCCACTTCTGGATATATATCCAAAAGAATTAAAAGCAGGGACTTGAATAGATATTTGTCCACCCATGTCCATAGCGGCATTATTCACAATAGCCAAGAAGTGGAAGCAACCTAAGTGTCCACTGACAGATGAATGGATAAACAAAAATGTGGTATATCCATACAATGGAATATTATTCACCCTTAAAAAGGAATAAAATTCTGACATATGCCGCATGAATAAACCTTGAGAACAGTGAAATAAGATAGTATTAAGTGAAATAAGCCAATCACAAAAAGACACATACGATTCCATTATATGAAGCAGAGAGGTGATTGCCAGGAGCTGGGGGGAGGGGAGAAGTGGGGAGTTGTTATTTAATAGGTATAGAGTTTCATTTTAAAAGATGAAAAAGTTCTGGAGATTGGTGATATGAATATACTTAATACTACTGAACTGTATACTCAGAAACAGCTGATAAATTTTATGTTGTGTTTTTTACCACAATTTTTAAAAGACTATATGTCAAAATTGTCTCACAGTCAAGGGCCTGTTCATGGTCTTGTACTTTAAACACTTAAATTTTCCCCCAGTGCTCTTCTTCATACAAGGATGGGAAACCAGAGGAACAGAAGTGGAGTCTATGCAAAATTTGTACCCCAAGTACACGAACCTTTTTTTCCATCTGGTGGAAACCGTGCCTTAATAATCACTGGTTCTTGGTTGGTAAGTATTAGTGTCTCTCCCTTTGGCTCAAACTGAAGCAGGTCATTCTGGACCAATTTTAGATGGTTTGTCATATTAATTACCAACCTAAAAATCTCTTAGCCTATAAATAAAGTGTAATTTCCCAAGTCTGAGAGTTTATATGATACATATAATATGATACAAACTGGTGGCAGTGGTTATTACTAGTTTATCAACTAACTAGTTGATCATTAATTTAAATTTTCTTCTTTGTATATTTTAAATTTTTCTATATTTTTATAGTAAATATTTTATAATTGGAACAATATCATCAATGATATAACCCAAGAATTATCCTTCAGATGATTAAAGTCTTGGGAATGGTACTTTTTTAAAAAATAAATTTATTTATCTATCTTGGGCTGCGTTGGGTCTTTGTCGCTGCGCGTGGGCTTTCTCTAGCTGCGGCAAGCAGGGGCTACTCTTTGTTGCCGTGTGTGGGCTTTCTCTAGCTGCGGCAAGCAGGGGCTACTCTTCGTTGCCGTGTGTAGGCTTCTCATTGCCGTGGCTTCTCTTGTCGCAGAGCTTGGGCTCTAGGTGCGCAGTCTTCGGTAGTCATGGTCCGCAGGCTCAGTAGTTGTGGCTCACGGGCTCTAGAGCGCAGGCTCAGTAGTTGTGGTGTACAGGCTTAGTTGCTCCATGGGCATGTGGGATCTTCCCGGACCAGGGCTCGAACCCGTGTCCTCTGCATTGGCAGGCGGATTCTTAACCGCTGCGCCACCAGGGAAGCCCGGAATGGTACTCTTGTTATTAAACCCCAAATGGTTAGAATCCTTTCCCTTTCTGATTTTCACAGAATGAAATTCTTCTTGAGAAAAAGACCAAGAGAAGTAAGATTTTGAAACTGAAGTTCCCCAGGACAGAAGAAGAAAGACGAATGAGGACACAAAGTAAGAGGAGGCTGGAAGCTAAAAAAGAGCAGCAGCAGCAGAACTTTGTCGACCTGGCCTGTGAGTGCAGTGCGGTCATCTGCTGCCGGGTCACCCCCAAGCAGAAGGCCATGGTGGTGGACCTGGTGAAGAGGTACAAGAAAGCCATCACGCTCGCCATTGGAGACGGGGCCAATGATGTCAACATGATCAAAAGTGAGTCTCGCACATGGCCAGTGCCACCTGAATCAGTAGAGAGGAAATGGCAGGAACATTTTTGGGGGTAGTTTTTTTCTGATTTCATTGCTTGGGCTTTCATGAAGCAGACCTTTAATAAAGGCACTTAACTGTGGTAACTACACCTGTGACCCTGCCCTCAGGAAGCTTACAGTCCACTCAGTAGGAGAGCGCAGGCATGATTATTCTATACAAAGAGTGCCAAGTCGAAGATGAGCTCTGTGTGGGTGAACTTATCCTTATTTGTTTCCTTCTTTTACATATGTTTGGATTTGGTTTTGTGTTTTCTCCTGCTGCTTCTCCTCCCATATTTCTTCAGGGCTTATTAAGAACCCTGCTATTTAATGTTTTGCAAAAATTCCTGCTGAGCTTGGCATGAATTATTGAACTCTCTTTGTTATTTGTTTGGGGAATATTGTTCTCCCACACCTAAGCATTGTTTTCTGGGGCTTTCTTCTTGCCTTTGGTAAATCTGTTGAACTTCACCCTTAGGTGACCTAGTGTGAGCTCAGTGTAACATTGAAGCACAGCTCTGACATCGCCTCAAAATTCTCCTGACCTCCCAAGGTCATTCTGCTGGTTGGAGGACCCTAGGTACCCACAAATTGACAGATTGAGTTCTGTCACTGCAGAAATACAATTTTGCTGGTATTAAAAGCATATGGAACCAAACCCTCATCAATATGTCTGAATCCTGGTCCTTTTTCTCCCTGTATTACTTATACAGGAGTATCTGGTAATGAAAATGCCCAAACTAATGAGACCTGAATACTTGTCCTCATCCTGATGCCAGCATGCTGTGTCACCCTGGGCTCATGCTCAGGCCTCAGGTTTCTCATTTGAGAACAAGAAAATTATCTCTGATGTCACCTCTAGCTTTGTAGTATTTCTCTTAAGATGAACTATCCATGGCATGTATACACACGTCCTGTGGTGCCGGGTAGCTTAAATGCATCATATGTATAACTAGACTTTTACTTCAGCCTGTTTCGTAACTCTTCTCTTTCTTTCCTTAGAGTCTCTTCCTTCTCCTCCTTGATATATACTAAGAATGTTCCAACTTTATCTTCCTCAAAAGGAGTCAGCTATATAATGTACGTTTTCTCGCTTCTTCACGTGTATGTCTGTGGCCACGGCCAGTTTAATTTCTTTCCACCGTGTTTTGCACATATTCATCCTGCCATGCGAATGGCATTTCTTGCTCCGAGTTAGATCTATTTCTTTCCTCTGTAGCCAGCTCTAGTTTATTTTCCATTATGTACCTTTTAACATAAATGACTGTGCCAAAAGGGCAAGTGACTCAAACATTATTTTTCTTCAGTTGTAATGAAGACTTCTAGATGCTGGGAAAGGGGGACTCCGTTTCAGATTTCCCGATTACGTGACTGAGACTTGAAAACTCTTGTTCCTCTCAGTTCACCAACTGATAGCAAAAGGGATCACACAAAGTTGGCATAGATAACCTCCTAGAGACTGTTTTTTCGTTTTCAGAATTTTATTAAGCTCTGTTATGTGATACACACTTTTATATATAATGTAGGAGACATCCACTTGGGATGAAAATCAAAGAAACTCAGGTCTCCTTGGAAGTCAGTAGCTTAACCCAAGTATTAAGTGCCTTTTTGAACTCTGTGAAAACTGTCATCTCTTTTACCTACATCAAGAACAATGAACCAAAAGAAACTGTTTGTTGTTTATAAAGAAGTACAGTGAAATTTAAGTGTCCAAAAAAATCTGACCATTTGCTAACATGTTTCATGGTTAGTGGTGTAGTCTAGGAGAAGTGGAGGGAACTGCAGTCCACCATGGTTTGCCCCTAGCAAGGATCCAAGGACCCTCGGATACTGCCCTCTCTCCCGCTTGGGCCTGAAGATGGCTGGTGGGTGTTATTTTCCTTGGCCTAAATCCTGAGAATGAACAGGCAGCATTAGAGAGGCAAAAGGAAGCAACCAGCTTGTCAGGGAATTATGAAGTGGCCTACCGGGCAGGCATCTGAAACCACATCGGCAACTTCAGGGAAGTCTAGGTGCCTATGTTTAGGTTTTAGGAAAATACAAACAAAAAGCAGTGTGGCCTGATAAAGTACATCTGTTCGGTTGCCGCTTTAACTGTGGCAGTGTACACTTCACATACGGTCCCTTGGTCTGCTCGGCAGTGGCTGGACTGGATGTCAGGGCCTGGGGCGGTGGCTCCTCTTCCTTGTCTCTGACAGAATCTCAACATTTCCCTGTTATTTGTTCAGAAAAGGCGGCCATGGTTTGGTAGGAAAGAACAGTTTGGCAACCACAACTGGTCATTAAGAACTATTTATGTGTATAAAGAGGTTGTAAGTATTGATTGAGATGCAGTTAATTCTATTTTATAGAATTGCAAAGTGTTATTAAAAACTTAGGTTTTGGACAAGTCACTGTGTTAATGCCAGACCTTGTATTCTGCAAGTGGGGCAGGAGTTGTGGAGCTTCTTTTAGTTGGAGACTCTGCTGAGCTGGCAGGCACTTCTCAGGGTCTGAGTAGTAATAGGTTGTATTCTGCAACACATGTTCTAAAAATGATCTCACTTCCATGACTCTTAAGACCTAGATAAAACTCATAATTCTCTAAGTGGAACATGTGGTTTAATGACTATTGGGAGGATGGATAA
Organism: Stenella coeruleoalba; assembly: GCF_951394435.1. Classification (NCBI taxonomy): domain Eukaryota; kingdom Metazoa; phylum Chordata; class Mammalia; order Artiodactyla; family Delphinidae; genus Stenella; species Stenella coeruleoalba. The sequence continues at coordinate 17,082,273 of NC_137160.1, forward strand.
AATTGGGACTTTCATTTTTATCCATTCTGGAAACCTCCCCTCCTCAAAACAACTGTGTGTCTTGGGGTCTCAGTGGGCCATGCATAAGCCTTTGAAAGTTTAACAGTATCTAAGTTTAAACACTTTTGGTTGCAAGTATTGGAGAACAATTCAAATTAGCTTAAAACAAAAAGAAACCTATTTTAAAAGTTACAAATATGTCTCATGCTGCTCAAGAAGCCAGGCCTCAGGAATATGCTAGAACCAGGACCTGAAGCTGCACCAGGAACTCAGTGTCTGCCCTTCTCTCTCATCCTTTCTCTAGACTACTTTATTTCTCTGCCCCTCAGAAGTATATCCATCCCACAACTCAAAAATTTACGTTAAAATTCCAAACACAAACACACCCAAATCCTAACTCCAAAATACCAAGAGACTGAGGGAAACAGATTCCTTTGGGTACTTTAAGCAGGAAGTGATTAATAGAGGGGACCAGGTGCTCATGAAAATTCTGGATGAACTGAAGAAGTAGGTTCTAGGCTGTGTCTGCACGTCTGGGTCACTCACCAGAGGAGCTTCTAGCTTTGAGGCTCCTCTGAAGAGCTTTCCAATTGAGAAGCCCTTGCAGTTGTTTATCAACATCTGGGCAGCTGGAGAATGGATATGAATTCTGCTGCAGAAATGCCAAAAAGGGAAGGGATGCTGGGCTCCAATTTGCTTCTGCTTCCAAGTCACAAGCAGGTCCAAACAGTGGAACTTAATTCACAAAGAGAACCTAACTGCAAGGTAGTCGAAGCAATGTAGGGTTTTTATTTGCTTTCCCACCTCTCCAATTAGAACAAAAGTTCTAGAATGAAGGAGAGCCAATTCGTAGTATCTACCATAGATTATGTATCTGCCCATGGCTGACTCAGCTGTGGCCAGGGAGGCAGGGACACACGGTACACATGGATGCCTGGGGCTCACCCTTTGGGTGAGAAGGATGGCTTATGAGCTGGGCAGATAATCCAAATGGAATTCATTACCCACTTGAGATCCTTTCACAAGTATTTATGGAAGCCCAACCACGTGCTATGTTTAGCAACTCGTACTTCTGAGTTCAGAAGCTGGGGGTGGGGGATGGTGAGCAACAGTTTTCACATTTATTGTTTCATAAATTTGAGGGTTTTTTTTGTATTGCTACGGAAACATTTTTATCATCTCAATGTTTTGCCTTAAAATAAGCTTATGATTCAGTTATCTTCTCCCCGCCCCCACAGCTGCCCACATTGGTGTTGGAATAAGTGGACAAGAAGGCATGCAAGCTGTCATGTCAAGTGACTATTCCTTTGCACAGTTCAGATACTTGCAGAGACTGCTGTTGGTGCACGGCAGGTGGTCTTACATAAGGATGTGCAAGTTCCTACGATACTTCTTTTATAAAAACTTTTCATTTACTTTGGTTCATTTCTGGTACTCCTTCTTCAACGGGTACTCTGCACAGGTAATATACCATCATCATTATTATTAAATGAGTAGAGCCCTTCTCTTACATGAATAAAACTACGTCTGAAATTTTCTTCCCCCTCCATATTTGCAGTTTTGGTGCTCTCTCTTAACAGCTGAGGTACAGATTAAGTTTATGAATCTTCTAAAATGTTTCTGGTGCTTTAAACCTATTTTATTTTGCCTTTAAAAAGGTAGGATTTGTTCCTGGTCTGTTGACTTTTGTTTATGTGTCTTTGCCTTCACCATAGTTTTTTTTTTTCCCAAGTCACCTTGCCATTAAGAATAGTGATAACAAATTGTTCAACTTTGAAAAAATTGTTCAAATTTAAGTATAAAATTACATTGGGGCTGAAGGGATTATATAAATTGGGGATGATCATAGATCTAACATCACGTCTCCACCGTTGGTTTTTAAATTTTAACATTTTGCTGAAATGGGAGTGGGGGCATATCTACAATGTTAAATTGTTGATATGGCAGAAACACACCATTAGCAAAAAACCTAAGTCAGTGCCTGTGGTTGTCCAAACTTCTTTGATGCTATGCTACAGACAACTGGCATGAGAGGAGGCCAGGTGTAGAAACTGGAGGCCAGGATGTCTTGGGGTTTTGAGCAAGGTTGGGGCCTTCTTCCTGTTTCTGTGCAGGATGGTGTATCACTGTTGGTGCTGAGCAAGCCCATTTCCTCTATCCCCCACTGAGGACTGGGGTGTGCACAGCCTTGCTTATCCTTTTCAGAAGCATCTTTCTTATATTCAAATTCTGGTTTATAAAATGTTTAAATGGAAATGCTGGACTGGCAAAAGAAAAGTATATTTGAACGGTACTTACGTGCTTTTGAACCAGTTGTATGTAATCTAATTCATTAATAAAAGGGATATTAAAAGATGATGAACACTGATTTGTTTTCCAGCATTCTTCAAATAGACCAGACTCCTTTTCCAAAAACTTTTCAGAGTCTATTTCTCCACTTATTTTACGGGGAAGATAATTGCCTGTGGAAAGCCCTTTGATTCTGTCCATTCCATCAAAACAAACTCGTGCCTGCTACTGGCATAGCTGGCGGGGGGAGGGGTGTTTACTTTCCCTGGGGACACCCCTGCTTTGAGGGCAGATGCGCACGTATTAACTAGGTGGGCGACATTTCTTCGTCGGTGACACAGACTCTGTCATCTCCTCACAGACCGCGTACGAGGACTGGTTCATCACCCTCTACAATGTGATCTACACCAGCCTGCCCGTCCTCCTCATGGGGCTGCTCGACCAGGTAGGAGCCTGGCGCTGACAGGGTCGCTTCTGGACAGACTGAGTGACTGTTTCAAAGCAAATATTTCAATGCATTCTTTTGGTTTTCACTTCTTTCTGAGTAAACCCTATTATATTTCTGCTGTCAGGCAATCAGAGCAACTGCTATGCTTGTTTTATAGTAAGAAAAGAGGATTTCTGTGCTTGGGTTGAATTCATTGACAAAAGAGTTTATTACCCTCATTTCGGACACTAAGATTTTCTTGTTAGATACCTAACAGTATGTCTCTACAATAACAACTTACACATCTTTAAAGTAAATTATTTTAATACCTTCCCAAACTTACAGGTTTAATTTCCAAATTAGTCCACATTCTATCTAGTAGCAACTTTTACAGAAACTGCTTTCAAAAATAAAAAGAATAATTTGGAATTAACTCATCGATGTGTATGTGAAAATGCTTTCCCAAAGTATTAGAAAAAATGTATTCTCAGGAAGTAAAAATCGGCTTCCTACACTTCTTTAAACATTACTGATCTGCTTTCTTAAGTAGCAAAATAGTAATACTTTACCTAATCTCAGAATTAAATATCAAATGATGGTGGACTACAGTAACGAGGTTGCTCTCTGCACAATGAAATTATTCAGGATTTATCATCTTGTTTAGTTTTTGCCTTCCTAGAACTTAACAAGTTGCAACTCCTTTCGAGATGGAGGTTGTGACGTATCTCTTGAGTTCTTTGATCCTGATGGACAGCACTCAACTGTAATTGTGTTTTCCCCTTAAGGATGTGAGCGACAAACTGAGCCTCCGCTTCCCCGGGTTATACATGGTGGGACAAAGAGACTTACTATTCAACTACAGGAGATTCTTCGTAAGCTTGTTGCACGGGGTTTTAACATCTTTGGTCCTCTTCTTCATACCTCTTGGAGCTTATCTGCAAACTGTGGGACAGGATGGAGAGGCGCCCTCAGACTACCAATCTTTTGCTGTCACAATTGCCTCTGCTCTTGTAATAACAGTCAATTTCCAGGTATGTGGCTTTAGTCAACTGTTTTCAGTACCTGTTGGTACTGTATGCATTTCTGTATGTAGACCAGCGTGCATATCCGCCTGGCTCCCATTCTTCCTCCAACTGAGGCTCTGCTGCTTTGCAAATATGAATGGATGCTATTCTCATCCCTTATACCAAACATATTTCCTATTTCTTGCCTGAGTCAAAGATAGCTTCTGATTGTTCAGTATTCGAGCCATACCATGCTTAAATTGCTGAATTCTATTTTCAGAATCCTTAGATCCTTTATTTCTTGCTAACTCCCCAAAATGAGTGCTCTGTTTTTCTCTGGTTTCCCAACAGATTGGCTTGGATACTTCTTATTGGACTTTTGTGAATGCTTTTTCAATTTTTGGAAGCATTGCAATTTATTTTGGCATCATGTTTGACCTTCATAGTGCCGGAATACATGTTCTCTTTCCATCTGCATTTCAATTTACAGGTTGGTATTTTCTAAATTCCAAAAATAAATAAATAGAAAAATGTCATTAATTTAGATTCTGACATAACTTCAGGGTAAGTAAAAACATAAACTGTAAATTACTGCTAGTGAAAATTAATGTCCTGACTAGAATTGGGGGTGGTGGGTTGGAAGGGTGGTAACGTGATGGGAGGAAAGCAAATTAAAATAACTAAGCTATAATTGTGCTTTTTTTCTTCCATAAAACCTAGTATTAGTAGGTTATTGGGAAACTGGGAATACATGTATTGCTGGTAGCACTATAATTTAATCTTTCTAAAGCACTACCTAGAAATATGTAATGAATTTTTGTGTACATTTTGATCCAGTATTTCCACATGGGGAAAATACCCTAAGATGAAACACACCAAATTTTGGAAAGATAATCTGTACAAAGACTGTATCACTACAACATTTCTAATTGTCTTTTAAAAATTGGAAATAACCCTCCCTAAGACCTAAGAATATCAAATTAGCTAAACAAACTATGAATCCCAGATGATGGAATTCTAGAACTTAAAAGTGGACTGCATCATTGGAAATACATATACAGAGCAATAAGTAAACTTATGGAAAACAAAACAGTTTACAGCTATATAAAATATATGACAAATTGACAAATGCTAGAATGAAATGATAAATATCAAAATATTATAAATAGCGTGAATTAGAATTTATGAACATCTTATTATGGATAGAGTAGTTTGGATTCACAGTGGAAAAAAATTCCCCATAAACTCATTTCCCTGTAAAAGATTAGGTTTTTCTTTGTTTTAATGATCAGTTGTTGGGTTATAAAAGACAATTGCTGTGGTAACCCTTTTCTTATTGGGATTGAGCTCATTTTTTTTATGACTGTGTTCTTGCTTACTGACTCTGTGTTTTAAAATTTTAGTACCCACTTACTTAGAATATTCCCATAGGGAATGTGTTTTAAACCCATACACATTTATGCTATTATTTTTATAAACTCACAGTGTAAGTACAGAAAATATTGTGAGAAATTTGGTTCTAGTTTTAAAATTGAGTAGTATACGGTCACCTGGTTGTATTACAGAATTGAATTGTTACTTCCTCTGACATAAAAACTAGTAGCCTAATTCAGTGGTAAAAGCCTAGCTCTAGTCAGATGGACATGGGTTTTAATTCAGGAGTTGCCATAGCTAGTTCTGTTACCTTGGGCAAATTTTTTTACTCTCCACAAACTCAGTTTCTTCATGTGATAGAGGGCAATACTCCTCTCTCAGAAATGATTAAGTGGCATGACCTAAAACACCCAGCATAAGGCTTATCCCACAAATGGCAGTGCCCATTGTTAACACATGGCGTTTCAAACCAAAACTATAAATTGGAAGTGCTTTTTTAAGTTCCTGAAAAAATCCAAAAGTATAAATTGCCTACTTTTCCATTTTTAATTAATGCAATGTCAACAAATGTACTTTCTTTTTTCGCTATTTATATGTTCACTTATATACATTTGCCTTGTTCCAAAGAATATACGTGCCGAATTCTGCTTTGCTTAGTCTGGTTTTAAAATGTTCATTCCTTGAGCAGTGGTGGGATGTTCTCGGGAGGGCAATCTGGTTGTAAACGCTCATCACAGAGAATCCACTTGTGGACTGTGGAATATCAGCTATGCCCCCCTTGGGATGAAAACCATTGTGATTCATTCTCTGTGCTTCTTCCAGGCACAGCTTCAAATGCTCTGAGACAGCCATATATTTGGTTGACCATCATCCTGACTGTTGCTGTGTGCTTGCTGCCTGTTGTTGCCACACGATTCTTGTCAATGACCATTTGGCCATCAGAAAGTGATAAGGTATAGAAAAAGAAAGTCTTCTCCTAACTCTGAGTGCCTCTCACGGAAATCAAAGCATTTCTCCAAAGCAGCTTTCCTGCAAAATTCTAAGCTCTTGGGAAGTTTGGTCTGAAAATTTTTTAGGACTACTCTTTTTTTTATTACAAAAATTACCAAATATCAAAAGGAAAATAGTATAATGAACCCCCATATATCTATCCTCTCAATTTAGCAATTATACTATTAATATTTTGCCCTGCATACAGGTTGGGGTTTTTCTTCATTTAAAGGAAAATGAAAAGTCTTGTAGCAGGATCCTTTGAGCTACAAGTAACAGGGAGATATGGCTCAAAATGGTTCAATGATGATGTATCACCTCCACTCACATCATAATTAGGTTTCAGGCTCAGCTGATGGGCAACTTAATGTTATCAAAAAAGAACTGGGGTTTTTTCCATCTCCCCCCTTTGCTGAAAGATGGCTACAGGAGTTCCCGGCATTGCGTCCTGACATGTCAATGTCCAGGGGAAGATTAAAGACTGATTATGCTGTTGCTTTCCCTTAGGAGCCTGGCAACTTTTTTTTGTTTTGCCTGGGAACTTTTTATGGAAGGGCCCAGCACACTTTTCTCAGGCCTCATTAGCCAGAATTAGATCACATGCCCATTCCTGGACTAGTAGAGGGCAAGTCAAGTCGATCAGTCCTACCCCTGGGGGTGGCGTCCACATGGAGGAATGTGGCTGTAAGCAGGAGGATGGTACCTGAGTAAACTCCATTTCCATCAGAAAGGAGGAGAGAACAGCTGCTAGGTAGGTAGCCTTCACTATCCTCCAGCTTTCCCTCCTCCACTGACAAGGGTGTGCAGTAGCAGCCCAGAAGGAGGCTAACAGTCTTTTCTAAACCTGTACCTTTATGAAATGGAAAGAGCACTAGTTTAGGAGTGGGAATCCTGGCACCCCATTTTCTAGCTCTGAGAGCTTAGAAACGTCATGTAACCTGCCTCCCTCCATTTCCTCCACTTTAAAGCGAGTATGGTTATGCCCGCCCCCAAATGAGGCAGGTGTGCAGCCAGTTCTTTTTTAACCTTACCCCATCTCTCCTGCTTTCGTAGATTCAGAAGCACCGAAAGCGGTTAAAAGCCGAAGAGCAGTGGAAGCGGCGGCAGAATGTGTTCCGCCGGGGCGTGTCCGCACGGCGCTCGGCCTACGCTTTCTCCCACCAGCGTGGCTATGCCGACCTCATCTCCTCCGGGCGCAGCATCCGCAAGAAGCGCTATCCCCTGGATGCGGTCATCGCCGATGGAACGGCAGAATACAGGCGAACCGTGGAGAGCTGAGGCGTTTGCTTCAGGTGACCTGTAGCAAAACAATCACACAAAGTAAAATGTCTTCTTTTTTTATGAGAGACTCGACTTTTTGGGGAAAAAAAAAAAATTTGTCACGAGGATGTTGAAGGCAATAACCTTTTTAACAAGCTACAATACTTGGGTTGGACTACTGCAATAGCAAAGCCAAGGAGACCTTTTGAAAAGTCGTATTCTTCAACTGTTGATGTTTTGTTTTGATTCAAAGTGAACGTTTTTAACCCCATCTCAATCTAGGACAAGAGAATTAGAAAACGTCTTATTTCAGTTCAAATGGTATTGTACTGTAAAATTACAATTAGATTTTCCTGTCTGGGATCTTCAGCACAAATTTCTCAGACGCTCCTTTTTTCCGGGAGTCCACCCTACTAACAAAGATCTTTTATTTACAATGGTAGTAACGAAAGATTCATGAATGTTCATCCCCTAGAAGCTAAGTGGTCTGATGACTTTTTCAGAGTCGATAATGGGGCTGCCTGGTTTCATGTTCTCATATTGGTTTACTAATTCAGCTCAATCAACAAAAATTACTTCACGTTTCATAAGTACAAGGTTTTGATCTGTTTCAGTTTACTACCAGGTTAAAAGAGCACATTACATACGTTTACTCTTACTATTATATATTATTTCAGACACTTCCTGTAGTACCAAGTGCATTTATTTTCTACTGTCATTAAAATAAGATACTTAAATATTTATGGGCTTTTTAAAAAAAAGCTTTTAAAAACTGAGGGTATCAGTGATAAATTGCAGAATATTTTGCAAAGCTTTCTTTTGAAAAGCAAACTTTTGTGCCTGCCTATATGTAAAGTATTTTATAAGGGATTTGAACAGAGACCTCACTCTTTTCTACTTGTCTTATGTCTTGAGAGAAAAGGCTGTTGGTAGCCATATTTCTAAGACTAACAGTGTATCATTTTAAAACTGAACATAACTTTAGGCAATTATGGAAACTATCCTCAAAGAGGTAAAAGTTATTTATCCAGGGGCTTTTCTCACTCTGTGTGTTTCACACACTAGTTTCCATGTTTCAGTGAAGACAGAGAAGTGTCTTCAATAATTCTGTTCTTTACCATTAGGTTGTGAATGTTCACAATATCTGTTCCTTTGAATTCCTTATGAGGAAATCACAGCATGTATATAGTTCATTGTCTAGATATGAAAAGAATATAGCTCTTTAGTCTACGGAAGTAAATTTCCGGAAGTTTACAACTTTTCTTTATCTTGTAAATTTAAAAATTGTAAGTTTTTTTGTGTAATTCTGTCAGTTTCAGATTTCTCTCCCGTTTTGCAAATTGTGGGAAAGGTCGACAATGCAAATGTGTCAAAGACTTACATGGTTGGGTGCAATATTAACAATTTTAAAATGCAAATTGCTTTGGATAAATTATTTCTATATTCTGTAAATCTGAGATTAATGTATATTTTTGTTTAAAAAATAAATGCTTTAGTAAAATCTCTGGAAGTACAATCTTTTAAAATATTTTTTAAGCTGGGTTTTTTATTTTAGACTGGGGCAGATGATGGAAGAATCTAGGCCTGCCTGGTTTTTAAAGGAACATAGGTGGTAAGAAGTAAGTTACTGGCAGGGTACTAAGTGTTAGGGTCAAAGTGGCTGAGAAAAGGATCAGACTACAGAGGCAGAGGGGATGGATTTATGGTTGGCAAGACCAACTGTATCCCGGGAGGGTGCATCTTAGGATATTAGGGAACAGTTTTTCCAAGTGACCTCAACTCTTTGGAGCCAGAATAAAAGCAAAGGTAAGCCTTGACCAAAAGTAGGGGCTGGGAAGTGAGTGCTGCCTTCATGTGATGTGAATGAAGCTTAGGAAAATTTTAACACAGCTTCTAAAAGTCTTGTCAGAATCTGCTTCTAAGTTATAGCTATAATAAAACTTCTGGTGCACGGGACTTCCCTGGTGGTACAGTGGCTAAGAATCTGCCTGCCAATGCAGGGGACACGGGTTCGAGCCCTGGTCCGGGAAGATCCCACATGCCGCAGAGCAACTAAGCCCGTGTGCCACAACTACTGAGCCTGCGCTCTAGAGCCTGCGAGCCACAACTACTGCAGCCCGCACGCCTAGAGCCTGTGCTCCACAACAAAGAGAAGCCACCGCAATGAGAAGCCCACAAACCGCAACAAAGAGTAGCCTCCGCTCGCCGCAACTAGACAGAGCCCGCACATGGCAACAAAGACCCAACTCAGCCAAAAAATAAATAAATACATTTATATATAAAAAAAAAAGGCTCATACTCTCAGACCCACCTGCACCAGGGCCCAGCACAGAAGGAGCCAACTGAAATGCACCCAGACTTTATGTAAGAGGCTTTATTGCTTACCTTAGAGTGTTGGTCCGAGGGGCAGGGGTCAGATTTAACACACATGCCTGCTGGGGTACCCTCCAAGGACAAAGGCTGGTGGATGCCATCTTTGTCTCACTCCTGCCGGCAGGGCGCCATCTTTTTAGTATTTTAATCTACATTCTTTTTTCCCCCCAGTCAGCACCATCTTTACGCCCTCCCTATGCTGCAATGTAGAGCACCAGTATCTCCAGAGGGGAGCTTTTACATGCATCTGGTACCCTTTTTTTATGTCTGGTACCCTGGTTTTTGTGACTACAACTCAGGGGACACCCCTGATTGCCTGGCTCTGGCGGCCAGTGGGGCTTATGCTCATGGGTCCAGCAGGACTGTAACCAACAGCAAAAGAGTTCTTAACCGGCTACCATCTCCAGGGCACAGCAAGAGGCAACAGTCCGAGGAGTCTTACTATGAGAGGCCCACTAACTTATCTTCATAACTGTGGCCTGAGATTTCCAAGGAAGCACACATCTAAGTGTCTACTGTAATGCTCTCCAGCAGCCTCAGAGCGTGAGCACTCTCTTTGCGCTTTCACCCTACAGCCATCAGAGCACTACTGTCTCCCAGGGAGGAGCTCATACATGTGTCTGGTCCCAGGTTTTACATCTGGTGCCTCAGTTTTTGTGGCTGCCACCTAGGGGATGCCCCTTAATCACCTGCCTCTGGGAGCCAGCAGGGCTTGTGTTCCTGGATCCCATGGTGTTGTTATAAATGGGGAGACAGTTCTTGGCCTGCTACCATCCCCAGGGCACAGTGAGACAGCAGACTGAAACAAACCCCAGTCATTCTGTGATAAAGGAATATTTGCTTGTCCTGGAGCTTTGGCCTGAGGGGCAGGCTTCTGGTTGGATGTAGGGACCTACTGAGATGCTCTCCTTGGACAAAAGCCAGAGGACACCATTTTTGTGCTCTCCATCTGCCCACCAGTATCTCTCAGAAAGGAGTTTGTACAGTTGTCTGGAGCCCCAATTTTTGTGACTGATACCCAGGGGGACACGTTTAGGGTATCCAGCTTTTGCAGCCAGCAGGGCTTATGCTTGCAGTCCTTCAGTACTGTATATATTTGTATATGCTGCTACCTGAGAGTCTAGCTTCCAATAAGCCTGCTAACTGAGACCCTCCTCTATGGATACTGACAGGTCTTGCACACGCTCAACAACTGAGAGCCTCTAAAATTAAAATGGGCAGCCTGGACAATCACAAAGGTATGAGAGACAAGCAAGAGCTAGGGCAGGGCTGGATGACAAGGTTCTCCTACATGAGGCCACCCCTCAAGATTAAGGAGAGGTGGCTGTTTTACCTCCGCATAGACACCAAGACAGAGAGTCAAGGAAAATGAAGAAATAGAGGAATATGTTCCAAATGAAATAAGATAAAATCTCGGAGAAAGAATTAATGTAATGCAGATAAGTAATTTACCTCATAAAGGGCTCAAAACAAAGATCATAAAGATGCTTACCAAGCTCAGGAGGGGAATGGATGAACACAGTGAAATCTTTGACAAAGAGATAGAAGGTATAAGAAAGTATCAAATAGAAGTCACAGAGCTGGTGGTTGGGGGGTGGGATGAACTGGGAGACTGGGATTGACATACAGACACTACTATATAGAAAACAGATAACTAATGAGAACCTACTGTATAGCACAGGGAACTTTACTCAATGCTCTGTGGTGACCTAAATGGGAAGGAAATCTAAAAAAGAGTGGATATGTGTATGTGTATAACTGATTCACTTTGCTGTACAGAAAGAACTAACACAACATAGTAAAATCAACTATACTCCAATTAAAAAAAAAGTCACAGAGCTGAAGAAACAATGATCAAACTGAAAAGTACACTACTGGGGTTCAACAGTAAACTAGACGAAGCAGAAGAAAGGACAAGTGGGCAGTGGACTTCACCTAATCAGAGAAACAAAAAGAAAAATGAAAAAAAGTGAAGATAGCTTAAAGGACTTACGGGACAACATCAAATGGACCAACATTTGCATTAAAGGGGTCACAGAAATAGGAGAGAGGAGAAGACTCATTTGAAGAAACAACAGTTGAAAACTTCCCTAACCTGGGGAAGGAAACAGACACCTAGGTGCAAGAGGAACAGATAGTTTCAAATAAGAACTCAAAGAGACCCACACCAAGACATATTATAACTAAAATGTCAAAAGTTAAAGACAAGGAGAGAATCTTAAAAGCATGAAGAGGAAAACAACTTTTTATGTACAAAGAATCCCCCCTAAGACTATCATGAGATTTTTGAGCAGAAGTTCTGCAGGCAATATAGGGAGTGGCATGATATATTCAAAGTGATTAAAGAAAAAAAACTTTGAACAAAAGAACACTGTATCTGGCAAAGTTGTCATTCAGAACTGAAGAGATAAAGAGTTTTCCAGACAAGCTAAAACTAAAGGAGTTCATCAACACTAGACCAGCCTTACAAGAAATGTTAAAAGGACTTCTATAAGCTGAAAGGAAACTGTGCTAATCAGTAACAGGAAAACATGAAAGTCTCACTGGTAAAAGTAAATATATAGTAAAATTCAGAATAATCTAATGTTATAAAGGTGGTACATTAATCACTTACAAAGCTAGTATGAAAGTTATGTAAAGGCCAACTAGCCCGAGGCAGGGGAACGCAATCAGACTCACAGGTTGCATCAGACCAAAACTTTCCGGACCACCCAGTTCCAGAAACTGACCTGGAGACATTCCGGACCACCCAGTTCCAGGAACTGACCTGGGGACTTTCCACCCGGCCCAGCCTTCCCGCCTTTTGAGGGGCGGGACTAACGGTCCCAAGACTGATGCAACCAGCACCGGATATTGCCACGATACCCGAAGAGACCACCAAATAAGGAATAACCTGCTCCCTCCCGGATTCACCACACCCCTTTCCCTTCTTCCCCTATAAATTCTGCCCAAACCCTCACCCGGGTGCGACTTCTCTGGCCCCTTTCTCTCGGACCAGTGAACCTCGCCCAGGAGCGTTCCCAAATAAAGCTTGTTTAAGCTCTCCTCCGTTTCTTGGTGCTGTTCCTTACAAGTTAAAGGACAAAAGTAGTAAAAAATGTAACTATAATAATTTGCTAAGGCATACACAAAATAAAAAGATGTAAATTGTGACGTCAAAAACATAAAACAAGAGGAAGCAGAAAATAAAAATATAGAGCTGTAGGATGCATTCAAACTTTTAAGTTGTTAGCACCTTAAAATAAACTGCTATAAATATAAGTTGTTATACGTAAGTCACAGAAAAAAACCCATAGTAGATACACAAAAGACAGAGATAAAGGAATCTAAGCATACCACTACAGGAAAGCATCAAATCAGAAAGGAAGCAAGAGAAGAAAAGAACAGAAGAACAATAAAACAGCCAGGAAACAAGTAACAAGATGGCAATAAGTACATACCTATATATAATTACTTTAAATGTAAAAGAACTAAATTCTCTAATCAAAAGACATAGAGTGGCTGAATGGATTAAAAAGAAAAAAGATCCATCTATGCTGCCTACAAGAGACTCACTTCAGATGTAAAGGCACACAGACTGAAAGTGAAAGGATAGGAAAAATATATTCCATGCAAATGAAAACCAAAACAAGCTGGGGTGGCTATACTTACATCAGATAATATAGTTTAAAATAGTCTGTAATAAGAGATAAAGAAGATCATTACATAGGTACAATGGGGTCAATCTAACAAGAGGATATAACATTTGTAAATATTTATGAACACAACATAAGAGCACCTAAGTGTATACAGCAAATATCAACAGACCTGATGAGAGAAATAAAAAGCAATACAATAACATTAGGTGACTGTAATACCACAGTTTCACGAATGGATAGATCATCCAGACAGGAAATCAATAAGGAAACACTGGTTTTAAACATGTTAAAGCAAATGGACATAACAGATATATACAGAACATTCCATCCAAAAGTAACAGAATACACATTCTTCTCAAGTGTACATGAAACATTCTCCAGGGTTGATCATTTGTTAGGCCACAAAACAAGTCTTAATAAATTTAAGACTGAAGTCATACCAAGCATCTTTTCTGACCACAATGGTATAAAACTAGAAATCAGAAGAATAAAACTGGAAAAATCACAAATATATGAATATTAAATAACATACTACTGAACAACCAATGAATCAAAGAAGTAATCAAAAGAGAAATTTTAAAATACCTTGAAACAAACGAAAATGGAATACAACACACCCATAAGATGTGCCAAAAGCAGTTTGAAGAGGGAAGTTCATAGCAATAAATGCCTACTTCAAGAAACAAGAAAAATCCCAAGGATTTTACACCACCTCAAGGAACTAGAAAAAGAAGAATAAAGCCCAAAGTCAGTAGAAGGAAGAAAATAACAATGAGCAGAATGGAAATAACTGTTCTAAAGACCAAAAAAAAAAAAAAAAGATTTTAGAAAAGATCAATGAAACTAAAAACTGGTTTTTCAAAAAGATAACAAAATTGACAAACTGTTAGTGAAACTCACCAGAGAGAGAGAGCTCAAATAAAATCTGAAATGAAAGAGGAGAAATTACAACTGATACCATAGAAATACAAAGGATCCTAAGAGGTTACTATGAACAATTATATATCAACAAATTGGACAACCCAGAAGAAATGGAAAATGTCCTAGAAACATATAACCTAACAGGATGAATCATGAAGAAACAGAAAATCTGAACAGACCAAATACTAGTAAGGAGATTGAATTAGTAATTAAAAACCTCCCAAGAAAAAAAGTCTAGGGCCAGATGGCTTCATGGGTGAATTCTACAAAACATTAAAAGAATTAATACCAATCCTTCTCAAACTCTTCCAAAAACCAGAAGAGGAAGGAACACTTCCAAACTCATTTTATGAGGCCTGTATTACCCTGATACCAAACCAGAAAAGGATGCCACAAGAAAAGGAAATTACAGGCCAATATCCCTGATGAACATATATGAAAAAAACCTCAATAAAATATAGGCAAACAGAATTCAACAATACATTAAAAGGATCATGCACCATGATCAAGTGGGATTTATTCTAGGGATGCAAGGATGGTTCAACATCCACAAATCAATCACTGTGATACAGTACAGTAACAAAATGAAGGATGAAAATCACATGATCATCTCAATAGATGCAGAAAAAGCACCTGACAAAATTCAACATCCATTTATGATAAAAACTGGGTATAGTGGGTATAGAGATATTATGTTGAGGTATACATACCTCAACATAATAAGGGCCTTATATGATAAGCCCACAGCTAACATACTCAATGGTGAAAAGCTGAAAGCTTTTTTTCTTCTAGTATCAGGAACAAGCTAAGGATGCTACTCTTACCACTTTTATTAAACATGGATTTAGAAGTCCTAGCCAGAGTAGTCAGGTAAGAAAAAGAAAAGGCATCCAAATCAGAAAGAAAGAAGTGAAACTCAATATTTGCCAATGACATGATATTATAGAAAACTTTAGACTCCACCAAAAAACTGTTAAAACTAATAAAACAGTACAGTTGCAGCATACAATATCAATACAGTTGACATTTGAACAACAGAAGTTTGAACTGCATGGATCCACTTACACATTACTTTTTCTCAATAAATACACACTACAGTACCACACAATCTTGGTGGTTGAATCTGTGGATGTGGAGTGCCAGCTATAAAGTTATATGCAGATTTTTGACTGTGTGTGTGTGTGTGGGGGGGGAGTCAGTGCCCCAAACCCCACGATGTTCAAGGGTCAATTATATATAAAAACCTACTGGGTTTCTATACACTAATAACACAAGAGCAAAAAAAAAAAAAGGAGGTGAAAGGCCTGTACAATGAAAACTGTAAGACACTGATGAAAGAAACTGAAGATGACACAAATAAATGCATAGATATTCCATGCTCATGTACTGCAAAAATTAATGTTTTAAAAATGTCAATACTACCAAAAGCAATCTACAGATTCAATGCAATCCCTATCAAAATTCCAATAGCATTTTTCACAGAAATACAATAAATAATCCTAAAATTTGTAAAGACCCACAAAAGACTCTGAGTAGCCAAAGCCATCTTGAGAAGGAAGAACAAATCTGGACTCATCACACTCCCTTATTTCAAACAATATTACAAGTTATAGTAATCAAAACAGCACAGTATTGGCATTAAAGAGACACATCAATCAATGGAACAGAATAGAGAGCCCAGAAATAAACCCATGCATATATAGTCAATTAATTTACAACAAATGAGCCAAGAATATACAATGCAGAAAGGATAGTCTCTTCAATAAATGGTGCTGCATGCAAAAGAATGAAACTGGACCATTCTCTTACACCATACACAAAAATTAACTCAAAATGGACCAAATGTTTGAACATAAGACCTGAAATAAGTGGTAAGTTCCTTGATATCAGTCTTGGCGATAATTTTTTGCATTTGACATGAAAAGCAAAGGCAATAAAAGCAGAAATAAACAAGTGGGACTATGTCAAATTAAAAAGCTGCACAGCAAAGGACATCACTGAATGGGAGAAAGTATTTGCAAATCATTTTTCTTATATGGGGTTAATATACAAAATATATAAAGAATGCATACAACTTAATAGCAAAAAAACAAACAGTACAACTAAAAAATAAACATTTTTCCAAAGAAGACATATAGATGGCCAACAGACACATGAAAAGGTACTCACATCACTAATTATCAGGAAAATGTAAGTCAAAGCCACAATGAGATATCACCTCACACCTGTCAGAATGGCTATTATCAAAAAGACAACCGGGCTTCCCTGGTGGCGCAGTGGTTGAGAGTCCGCCTGCTGATGCAGGGGACACGGGTTCGTGCCCCGGTCCGGGAAGATCCCACATGCCGCAGAGAGGCTGGGCCCGTGAGCCACGGCCGCTAAGCCTGCGCGTCCGGAGCCTGTGCTCCGCAGCGGGAGAGACCACAGCAGTGAGAGGCCTGCGTACCGCAAAAACGAAAACAAAAACAAAAAAAACAAACCAAAAAAGACAACAAATAACAAGTGTTGGTGAGGATGTAGAGAAAATGATCACCTGTGCACTGCTGGTGGGAATATAAATTGGTGCAGCCACGATGGAAAACTATGGAGGTTCCTCAAAAATAAAAATAGAACTACCACACAATCCAGCAATTCTACTTCTGTGTATTCATCCAAAGTAAATGAAAATACTGTGTCAAAATGATATCTGCACCCCCATGTTCACAGCAGCATTATTTACAATAGCCAAGATATGGAAACAAACAAAGCATCCATCAATGGATGAAAGGATGAAGAGAATGTGGAATATATATACAACTGTTGTATATTATTCAGCCATGAAAAAAATAAATAAAATTTCACCATTTGCAACAACATGGATGGACCTTGAGGGCATACTAAGTGAAATAAGCCAAAGAAAGACAAATACTATATGGTCTCACTTTATATGTGGAATCTAAAAAACAAAACAATAAAAAACAAACAAAAACAAAAAACTCCTTTGCTCATGGATACAAAAAAACTGGTGGCAGATTGGGAGGTGGGAAAAATAGGTCAAAGGGGTAAAAAAACACAAACTTCCAGTTATAAAATAAATAAGTCATGAGAATGTGATGTACAGCATGGTGACTCTAGCTAATAACACTGTATTGTACATTTGAAAGTTGCTAAGAGAGTCTTTTTTTTTAAATTTAATTTTCTTTTCTCTCTCTCTCAATCTCGCCCGTGAGGCATGCAGGATCTTAGTTCCCTGACCAGGGATCGAACCCATGCCCCCTGCATTGGGATAATGGACTCTTAACCACTGGACCACCAGGGAAGTCCTGAGACTAAGTTTTAAAAGTTCTCAACCCAAGAAAATAAAATTGTAACTGTATGCTGAAGGATGTTAACTAGACTTACTGTGGTGATCATTTCACAATATATACAAATATCAACTCATTATGTTTGAATATTACATGTCAATTATATCAATTAAATTTTTAAAAAATTTAGAAAGGGATGAAATGATAATACATGCTACATAGTGCGTGAACCCTGAAAACATGCTAAGTAAAAGAAGCCAGATTCACAAGGTTACATATTTATGATTCCTTTTATGTGAAATACCCAGAATAGGTAAATCCATAGAGACAGCTGATTGGTGACTGCCAGGGGCTGGGAACAGGAGGGTATAGGGAACAAATGCTAAATGGGTGTGTTAGTCAGGGTTCTCCAGAGAAACAGTACTAACTGGTGTTTAAGGAATTGGCTGACACCATTGTGAGGGTTGGCAAGTTTAAAATGTGCGAGGTAAGAGGCTGGCAGGCTGAAATTCCAATAAGGGTTGATGTTGTGGTTTTGAGTCCAAAGGCTGGAAACTGAGCTGAGTTTTTAATGCTGCAGACTGGAGGCCAAATTCCTTCTTCCTTGGGGAACCTCAGACTTTTATCTTAAGGCCTTCAACTAATTAGATGAGACCCACCCACATTACAAAGAGTATTCTGCTTTATTCAGTCTACTGATTTAAATGTTAATAACACCTTCATAGTAACATCTAGATTTGTGTGTGACCAAACAGTTGGGCACCACAGCCTACCCAAGTTGACACATAAAATTAACCATCACAATGGGAATGGGCAGTGAATTAGCCCATCAGCAGCATCTATCAGAGGCATCATTACTTCTTCATATTTATATGGCGAGAAGACCTTTAAACTGATCCTAAGTAAGCACTACAACCTTGAAGGCTAAGGTGGTTTTAGCTTTGTTATTGTTTTGTATAAAAAGAAAATCAGTTTTTCTAGTATTCTTTCAGTTGATGTGAAATTCATGTACATAAAAGTAACCATTTTAAAGTGTACACTCATAATATTGTGTAAGGGGATATATGTATAGCTGATTCACTTTGCTGTACAGCAGAAACTAACACAACAATGTAAAGCAACTACACTCCAATAAAAATTTTAAAAAATTAAATTAAAAAACAATGTTGGGCTTCCCTGGTGGCGCAGTGGTTGAGAGTCCGCCTGCCGATGCAGGGGACACGGGTTCGTGCCCCGGTCTGGGAAGAACCCACATGCCGTGGAGCGGCTGGGCCCATTGAGCCATGGCCACTGAGCCTGCGCGTCCGGAGCCTGTGCTCCGCAACGGGAGAGGCCACAACAGTGAGAGGCCCGCGTACAGCAAAAAATAAATAAATAAAAAACAATGTTGTGTAACCACCACATCTATCAAGTTCCAAAGCATTTTCATTACCACAAAAGAAAAGCCCATACCCATTGTGATGGTTAATTTTAATGTGTCAACTTGGGTTGACAGATGGCAGAGAGAAAATTAGGTTACTGACATAGTTGAACTGCTAGTAGTACCTCCAGACTACTTCCATATGAGAAAAATAAATCCTTAACTTGCTTAAGCTGTGTTAGGTTTTCTGCTACTTATGGCTGAAAGCAATTCTAAATGATACAACGGAAGAAATAACAGCAAATCCAAAAAAGGAAGAAGTTTAAAGGGGGAGAATAATTTGAATACAACTAGACAAAAAAATAATAATAAATTAGATACATAAAAATTGTGAGAAAGGAAAAATGTATTACTTTTGAAGGTAATATGGTGGTATTCTTGGAAAACACAGTAGAGTCAACTAAAAAACTATGATAGTTAGAATTCAGCAAGATAGTGGGAACAAAACAAATATAAAGATAACTTTCATTTATACCCAAAACAAACAGAAGATATAATGGGGAAAAGATGGTACAGTTGACCCTCGAACAAGGTCGGGGTTAGGGGGGCTGACTCCCTGCACAGTTGAAAATCTGCATATAACTTTACAGTTGGGCATCCATATCTGCAGTTCTACATCCATGGATTCAACTAACCATGGATTGTGTAGTACTGTAGTACTTATTGGAAAAAAATCCACATATAAAGTGGCCCTGTGTAGTTCAAATCTGTGTTGTTCAAGGGTCAACTATGTTTACAATTGCAACAAAAATGATAAAATACTGAGGAATAAACTTTACAACTAAGACCTCTACGAACAAAGCTTTAAAACAGTAGTGAATTCAAAAGAATAGTTAAGCAAGTAAAAGGCATGTCATGTTCCCGGATAAGACATAATACCATAAAGAGTTGAGTCTCACTAATATATAAATGGCATATGATCCCTATAAAAATGCCAACAATTTTCTTTAATACACAGACTGATTCTAAAGTTCATATGAAAAGATTAATAAGAGCCAGAAAACTAACAGAGAAAGCAATGAGGGGAGACTACCGCTACCAGACATTAAATATAATTTTAAAACTGATTTAAACAGTGTGATTCTGATGCTTGATTACACATTCCATGGAACAGATCAGAAGATCCAGAAATAGCCCCAAACATATGTAGAGATTTACTACACATAAAGGTGGTATCAAAGATCAGTGGGGGGTGGTGCTTCACTGGTAGCACAGTGGTTAAGAATCCGCCCGCTAATGCAGGGGACACGGGTTCAAGCCCTGGTCCGGGAAGATCCCGCATGCTGCAGAGCAACTAAGCCCGTGTGCCACAACTACTGAGCCTGTGTTCTAGAGCCCATGAGCCACAACTACTGAAGCCCATGCACCTAGAGCCCATGCTCCTCAACAAGAGAGGCCACCACAATGAGAAGTCCACACACTGCAATGAAGAGTTGCCCTTGCTCGCCACAATTAGAGAAAGCCTGTGCGCAGCTACGCAGACCCAATACAGCCGGAAAAAAAAAAAAATCAGTGGGGGAAAGACAGGCTTTTTAATTAATGGTGTTGGAACAACAGGAAAACAAACTGAATACCTTACACTGTAGTAGAATAAACTGCTAATAAATAAAAGATTTGAAAGTAAAAATACTCATAAAAGTACTAGAAGAAAAACATCAGAAAATTCAAATACAGACTTGGAGTAAAGAAAGCATTTCTAATTAAGACTAGGGAATTACCTGGTGGTTCAGTGGTTAGGACTCAGTGCTTTCACTGCCAAGGGCCCGGTTCAATCCCTGCTGAGGGAACTAAAATCCCACATGCCGCACAGCACAGCCAGGAAAAAAAAGGGCACTGGGGCTAAAAACACAAAGCTTCAAAGGAAAGGCTAATAAGTTCAAATACATAAATGTAAAAGCCTTCCTTATTACAAAAAACAAAAAAAGATAAATGGTAGGGACTTCCCTGGTGGCACAGTGGTTAAGAATCCACCTGCCAATGCAGGGGACACGCGTTCAAGCCCTGGTCCAGGAAGATCTCACACGCCGCAGAGCAACTAAGCCTGCATGTCGCAACTACTGGGCCTGCGCTCTAGAGCCTGAGAGCCACAACTACTGAGCCCGCATGCCTAGAGCCCGTGCTCTGCAACAAGAGCAGGCACTGCAACAAGAAGCCCGCACACCACAATGAAGAGTAGCCCTCGCTCACCACAACTAGAGAAAGCCCGCAGGCAGCAACAAAGACCCAACACCGCCAAAAAACAAAAAAATAAATAACTTAAAATAATAATAATAAATGGTGAAGTGGATAAAAATACATTTGCAACTTGTGAGACAAAGAGCTAATTTCCCTAATAAATAAAGGCTTCCTTGGATCTGAAAGACTCCAACAATCCAGCAGAAAAAAAATGGGCAAAGCACACAAAGAAATCACAAAAAAAAAATACAAAAGACTGCTACACACAAAGATGTTTAACCTTATCTGTAATAAAGGCAAATCAAAATGATTCAGTGGACCACGTTCACCTATCAACTTGGCAAAAAAGAAAAAGGTTGGCAATGCAACACTGAGACTATGGCAAACAAACCCTCTATTTTATAATATTACTGGTAGGAATATAAATTGATGAAAACTCTTAGCAACTTAGCAACGTCTGTTAAAATTTTAAATGTGTATATCTTTTGACCTAGCAATCACATTTCTCAAATTTATCCTGCAGCTATATTTGCCCACAAGGGAAATGACATGTACTATTGTACTGCAGTACTGTTCATAATAGCAAAACACTGGCAATGAACTAGAAATCCATCACAAGGGACTGGTTAAATGAAGTAAAGTACATCCCCGTGACAGAACACAATGACACTGTAATGGAGACTATCAGAGAATAAGATCTCCATGATTCATTATGACATGACAAAAGCCAGGTACAGAACTGTGTTTGTGGTGGCTACCTTTTATGTATAAAACAAAAGAGGGTAAGGAGATTAAATTGATCTATAGATTCAACACAATCCCAATCAAAATTTCATAGGATTTTTTGGGTAAAAATTGACAAACTGATTCTAAAATTTAAATGGAAATGCAAAGAACCTAAAATAGCCAAAATGAGAAAGAAAAATAAAGTCGGAGAAGCTAACATTACTTGATCTGGAGAATTATTATACAGCTATATAGTAATCAAAACAGCATGATAGGGCTTCCCTGGTGGCGCAGTGGTTGAGAGTCTGCCTGCTGATGCAGGGGACACGGGTTCGTGCCCCGGTCCGGGAAGATCCCGCATGTCGCGGAGCAGCTGGGCCCGTGAGCCATGGCCGCTGAGCCTGTGCGTCCGGAGCCTGTGCTCCGCAGCGGGAGAGGCCACAACGGTGAGAGGACTGCGTACCGAAAAAAAAAAAAAGCATGATATTGGCCTAAAGACAGAAAATAGGTCAGTGAACAGAGTAAAAAGTCCAGAAATGAATCCACGTATATACGAACAACCAATTTTTGACAAAGGTACAAAGGAAATGAAATAGAGAAAGGATAACCGTGTCAAAAAATGGTGCGGGAACATTTGGATATTCACACGTAAAAAAACCAAAACGATGAGCTTGGATCCATACCTCAAGAGTAGCAAAAGATTTGAATAGATGCTTCAACAAAGAAGATATTCAGGAGTGATGTTACCAAGATGGCAACATCGGTTGTTCCTGACTTCACTCCCCCTCATAAGAAGATCAACTAACAACCATTCATTGACAAGACTCCACTGAGAGGATCCTAGGAGGCTGGAGAGAGGCTAAAGCACCCCCCTGCAACAGAGACCAAGACAGACCTCCTTAGAAGGGTAAGAGGAGTGGTTACACGCTGATCACACTGCCCCTCCCCAAGGCAGCATGGCCCCACTCTGAGGGGTCTCCCTGAGCCTAAAGTTCCTGCCGTGGAAAAAGAGCCCAGGGTGCACACCCAGCTCCTCCAGCATTCTGGGTTGTTTCTTGGGAGCTTACACTCTGGTCTTGCCCCACAGGGACTGTGGATAGATCTGCAGTGCTTGACCACTGGAAATCTGACTGTGATAGAGAGGGGAGAGGGGCTTGCAACAGCCAGTGCTCAGATCTTGGCAGAATGAGTTCCTACCTGTAGCACACAAGTGACAGCCCCAAGCGGCGGCTGTGCTCATCTGCAGAGCCAAGAAAGTAGCACACCTTGACCAGGGAATTCAGTGGGGTACAGATCTGTCTGACTTCAGTCTTCAAACAAAGAGCTTTGCAGCCCTGCGACCTGGCTTTCCCCACAGGGGCAGGGGAGCTGTGTCACAGCCAGCATGCTGATTGTAGCTCCCAGTCCCTACCAGAAAGTCTGACCTGGTTCCACTGTGAGGCTGCTTGGAACTAGCCTGGGCAGGGGAACTAAGTTATAGCCCCACCCACTGCTGAATAGAGCCTTCGGTCCACTCGACCAGGGAATCTAACCACAGCACTCAGGAACCTGTGTAACCCGCCCAATAGCCCTGCTTACAGTGGTACCTGAACAGAGAGCACAGCCTCTGGCTTTCCCCATCTACAGAGCAAAAGCAGTAGCCCCATGTTGCCAGGAATTCAGTGCACAGTCTTGCCTGATTCAGGTTCCCAAACAAAAGGCTGTGCACCCCCTGGAGCCTGTCCTGCTGCCCCATCAGGGCAAGAAAGCTATTTCATAGTGCCATCTACTGCTGAGTACAGTACCTAGTTCCAACCATCTAGTAAGCCTGGCCAGAGTACCCATCTCACAGCCTTGCTTGGGCAGGGAACCAAGCCAGCAGTCCTATCTAACTGTTCTCAGCCAGGGGCGTTCCCCCATGTCCCAACCCCAAAGCTCAGGCAGTGTCCTCACAGAAAAATAAACCCTGATGGTAAACCCCACCTGTTTATTACCAGCAGACACATCCAGAAGCCCAAACTGAGCGGACTGGTGAAGAAATGTCTCAACCAAAGTGAATAAAGTCTGGAAGAGGAACCTGCTAACTCAAGTGAGGAGATAACAACATAAAGAATCATGGGCCATGAAAAATCAGGTAAACATGACATCACCACAGGAAACTAATAAAGCTCTGATAACTGATCCTGAAGAAATGGAGATTTACCAGCTGTAAGATAAAGAATTCAGAACAGTCCTCTTAAAGTAGCTTAGTAAACTACAAGAACACACAGGCAACTAAATGAAATTAGGAGAACATTGCATGAGCAAAACAAGAAGTTCAACAAAGTAACAGAAACCCTCAACAAACAGATACCAAGAAATCCTAGAGCTGAAAAATACAATGACTGAACTGAAGAATTCAATAAAGAGCTTCAAAAGTAGACTTAACCATGCAGAAGAAAGAATCAATGTTCTAGAAAACAGGACATTTGAAATCCCGTCACAGGACCAAAAGAAAAAAGAATTTTAAAAAGTGAAGAAGGTATGTGGGACTTAAGGGACACAATCAAAACAATAACTGCATCGTGGGAATTCCAGAAGGAAAAGAGAAATAGAAAGGGTAAGAAAGTATATTTAACGCAATAATGGCTGAAAACTTCCCAAACCTGGGGAAAGAAATGGATATCCAGATCCATGAGGCCCAAAGGAACCAAATATGTTGAACGCAAATAGGGCTACACCAAGGCACACTATAATTAAACCATCAAAAGTCAAAGACGGGGCTTCCCTGCTGGCGCAGTGGTTGAGAGTCCACCTGCCGATGCAGGGGACATGGGTTTGTGCCCCGGTCTGGGAAGATCCCACATGCCGCGAAGCGGCTGGGCCTGTGAGCCATGGCTGCTGGGCCTGCGCATCTGGAGCCTGTGTTCTGCAAAGGGAGAGGCCACAACAGTGAGAGGCCCGCGTATTGCGAAAGAAAAAAAAAAAAAAGTCAAAGACAAAGAAAGAATTCTAAAAGCAGCAAGAGAAAAAAGAGAAGTTATATAAAAGGGAAGCTCCGTAAGACTATAGGTGGATCTCTCAACAGAAATTTTTCAGGCCAGGAGAGAATGAAATGATATATTCAAAATACTGAAAGAAAAAAACCTGTTAACCAAAAATTCTATATACCTGGCAAAGCTGTCCTTCAGAAATGAAGGAGAATAATTCAATAACAAAACAAACAAACAAAAAAACAACCCAATCAAAAAATGGGCAGAAGACCTAAATAGACATTTCTCCAAAGAAGATTTACAGATGACAAATAAGCACATGAAAAGATGCTCAACACTGGTAATTATTAGAGAAATACAAATCAAAACTACAATGAGGTATCACCTCACACCAGTGTGAATGGCCATCATTAAAAAGTCTACAAATAGGGCTTCTCTGGTGGCACAGTCGTTGAGAATCTGCCTGGCAATGCAGGGGACACAGGTTCGAGCCCTGGTCTGGGAGGATCCCACGTGCCGTGGAGCAACTAGGCCCGTGAGCCACAAATACTGAGCCTGCGCGTCTGGAGCTTGTGCTCTGCAACAAGAGAGGCCGCGATAGTGAGAGGCCCGCGCACCGCAATGAAGTGTGGCCCCCACTTGCCGCAACTAGAGAAAGCCCTCGCACAGAAACGAAGACCCAACACAGCAAAAATAAATAAATTCATTAATTAAAAAAGTCTACAAATAATAAATGCTGGAGAGAGTGTGGAAAATAGGGAACCCTCCTACATTGTTGGTGGGAATGTAAATTGGTGCTGTCACTATGGAAAACTGTATGAGGTTCCTTAAAAACTAAAAATTGAGTTACCATATGATTTGGCGATCCCACTCCTGGATCTATACCTGGAGAACACTAATTTGAAAAGACACATGTACCCCAATGTTCATGGCAGCACTATTTACAATAACCAAGACATGGAAGCAACCTAAACATCCATCAACAGATGAATGGATAAAGAAGACATGGTATGTATGTGCATATGTGTATAACATATGCACATTTATACATGTACACACACACACACACACACACACACACTGGAATACTACTAAGCCATAAAAAAGAATGAAATAATGCCATTTGCAGCAACATGGATGGACCTAGAGATTATCATACTATGTGAAGTAAGTCAAAGAAAGACTTATGTGTGGAATCTAAAATAGATACAAATGAACTTATTTACAAAACAGAAGCACAGACATAGAAAACAAACTTTTGGTTACCAAAGGGGAGGAGGGAGGGGGGAGAGGGATAAATTAGGAGGTTGAGATTAACAGATACACAATACTACATATAAAGTGGATAAAACAAGGTCCTACTGTATAGCACAGGGAACTATATTCAATATCTTGGAATAGACTATAAAGGAAAAGTACATGAAAAAGACTATATATATAGTTTTACATACATAAAAATATATATTCGTATATATATACAAAAAACTGAATCACTTTTCTGTACACCAGAAACTAACACAACATTGTAAATTAACTATCCTTCCATTTAAAACAAAGACTTAGAAAAAAGAAATAAAGGAGATGAAAGACTTTTCCAAACAAAAGGTGAAGGCATTCACCACTAGACCTGTCTTACAAGAAATGCTAAAGTAAAAGGACACAAATTAACATCACAAAAACATAATAAAGCAGCATAAAACTCACCGGTAATGGGGTATATATATATATATACACACACACATACACACATACATACAAAAAGAGTTTGTAATATGGTAAAGGTGGTGCAAAATTCACTTACAACTCTAGTTTAAAAGTTAAAAAACAAATATAGTGGGCTTCCCTGGTGGTGCAGTGGTTGAGAATCTGCCTGCCAATGCAGGGGACATGGGTTCGAGCCCTGGTCTGGGAAGATCCTACATGCTGCGGAGCAACTGGGCCCGTGAGCCACAATTACTGAGCCTGCGCATCTGGAGCCTGTGCTCCGCAACAACAGAGGCCGCGATAGGCACACCGTGATGAAGAGTGGCCCCCGCTCGCCTCAACTAGAGAAAGCCCATGCACAGAAATGAAGACCCAACACAGCCATAAATAAATAAATACATTAAACAAATAGTAAAAATAACCATAGCTACAATAATATGCTGTTGGTCACACAATATAAAAAATATGTAAAATGTAACATCAATAACCTAAATTGTGAGGGGGCGAGAAGTAAAAATTGTAAAGTTTAGGAATGCTACTGAAGCTAAGTTGTTATCAGCTTTAAAATGGGTGTTATAACTTTAAGATATTTTATGGGACTTCGCTGGTGGCACAGTGATTAAGAATCTGCCTACCGGGCTTCCCTGGTGGCGCAGTGGTTGAGGGTCCGCCTGCCGATGCAGGGGACGCGGGTTCGTGCCCCGGTCCGGGAGGATCCCGCATGCTGCGGAGCGGCTGGGCCCGTGGGCCATGGCCGCTGGGCCTGCGCGTCTGGAGCCTGTGCTCCGCAACGAGAGAGGCCACAGCAGTGAGAGGCCCACGTACCGCAAAAAAAAAAAAAAGAATCTGCCTACCAATGCAGGGGACATGGGTTCGAGGCCTGGTATGGGAAGATTCCACATGCTGTGGAGCAACTAGGCCCGTGCGCCACAACTACTGAGCCTGCGCTCTAAAGCCCAAGAGCCACAGCTATCAAGTCTGCGTGACCAGAGCCCGTGCTCCGCAACAAGATAAGTCACCAATGATAAACCTACACACTGCAACTAGAGAAAGCCCATGCGCAGCAATGAAGACCCAATGCAACAAAAAAGAAAAAAAATGATATTTTATGTAAGCTTCATAGTACTCACAAGCAAAAATCCTGTAGTATTAAACAAAAGAACATGATAAAGAAGTCAAAGCAGGTGATGAGCGGAAGATGGCGGAAGAGTAAGACGCAGAGGTCACCTTCCGACCCACAGATACACCAGAAATACATCTACACGAGGAACAACTCCTACAGAACACCTATTGAACGCTGGCAGAAGACCTCAGACCTCCCAAAAGGCAAGAAAGTCCCCATGTACCTGGGTAGGGCAAAAGAAAAATGAATAAACAGAGACAACAGGATAAGGACAGGACCTGCACCAGTGGGAGGGAGCCGTGAAGGAGGAAAGGTTTCCACACACTAGGAAGCCCCTTTGCGGGCGGAGACTGCGGGTGGCGGAAGGGGGAAGCTTCGGAGCTGCGGAGGAGAGCGCAGCCACAGGGGTGCAGCGGGAAAAGTGGAGAGATTCCTGCACAGAGGGTCGGTGCCGGCCAGCACTCACCAGCCCGAGAGGCTTGTCGGCTCACCCACCAGGGCTTGCGGGGCTGGGAGCCGAGGCTCGGGCTTCGGACGGAGCGCAGGGAGAGGACTGGGGTTGGCGGCGTGAACACAGCCTGCAGGGGGTTAGTGCACCACGGCTAGCCGGAAGGGAGTCCGGAAAAAAGCCTGGACCTGCCGAAGAGGCAAGAGACTTTTTCTTCCCTCTTTGTTTCCTGGTGCGCGAGGAGAGGGGATTAAGAGCGCCACTTAAAGGAGCTCCAGAGACGGGCGCGAGCCGCGGCTAAAAGCGCGGACCCCGGAGACAGGCATGACACGCCAAGGCTGCTGCTGCTGCCACCAAGAAGCCTGTGTGCGAGCACAGGTCACTATCCACACCCCCTTCCAGAGAGCCTGTGCAGCCCGCCACTGCCGGGTGCCCGGAACCTAGGGACAACTCCCCCAGAAGAACGCACGGCGCGCCTCAGGCTGGTGCAACGTCACTCTGGCCTCTGCCGCCGCAGGCCCGCCCCGCACTCCGTGCCCCTCCCTCCCCTGCAGCCTGAGTGAGCCAGAGCCCCCAATCAGCAGCTCCTAAATTTAACCCCGTCCTGTCTGAGCGAAGAACAGACGCCCTCCGGCGACCACGCAGAGGCAGGGCCAAATCCAAAGCTGAGCCCCGGGAGCTGCGAGAACAAAGAAGAGAAAGGGAAATCTCTCCCAGCAGCCTCAGGAGCAGTGGATTACATCTCCACAATCAACTTGATGTACCCTGCATCTGTGGAACGAAGAGACAACGAATCATCCCAAATTGAGGAGGTGGACTTTGAGAGCAAGATTTATTATTTATTCCCCTTTTCCTCTTTTTGTGAGTGTGTATGTGTATGCTTCTGTGTGAAATTTTGTCTGTGTAGCTTTGCTTCCACCATTTGTCCTAGGGTTCTATCCGTCCGTTTTTTCTTTAAAAAAATTTTTTTTCTTAATAATTATTTTTTATTTTAATAACTTTATTTTATCTTATGTTCTTTCTTTCTCCCTCCCCCTCCCCCTCCCTCTACTCCCTTTTATTCTGAGCCATGTGGATGAAAGGCTCTTGGTGCTGCAGCCAGGAGTCAGTGCTGTGCCTCTGAGGTGGGAGAGCCAACTTCAGGACACTGGTCCACAAGAGACCTCCCAGCTCCACATAATATCAAATGGCGAAAATCTCCCAGAGATCTCCACCTCAACGCCAGCACCCAACCTCACTCAACGACCAGCGAGCTACAGTGCTGGACACCCTATGCCAAACCAACTAGCAAAACAGGAACACAACCCCACCCATTAGCAGAGAGGCTGCCTAAAATCATAATAAGTCTACAGACACCCCAAAACATACAACCAGACGTGGACCTGCCCACCAGAGAGACAAGATCCAGCCTCATCCACCAGAACACAAGCACTAGTCCCCTCCACCAGGAAGCCTACACAACCCACTGAACCAACCTTAGCCACTGGGGACAGACACCAAAATCAACGGGAACTACGAACTTGCAGCCTGCAAAAAGGAGACCCCAAACACAGTAAGATAAGCAAAATGAGAAGACAGAAATACACACCAAAGATGACGGAGCAAGATAAAAACCCACCAGACCTAACAAACGAAGAGGATATAGGCAGTCTACCTGAAAAAGAATTCAGAATAATGATAGTAAAGATGATCCAAAATCTTGGAAATAGAATAGACAAAATCCAAGAAACATTTAACACGGACCTAGAAGAACTAAAGATGAAACAAACAACGATGAACAACACAATAAATGAAATTAAAAATACTCTAGATGGGATCAATAGCAGAATAACTGAGACAGAAAAACGGATCAGTGACCTGGAAGATAAAATAGTGGAAATAACTACTACAGAGCAGAATAAAGAAAGAAGAATGAAAAGAACTGAGGACAGTCTCAGAGACCTCTGGGACAACATTAAACGCACCAACATTCAAATTATAGGGGTTCCAGAAGAAGAAGAGAAAAAGAAAGGGACTGAGAAAATATTTGAAGAGATTATAGTTGAAAACTTCCCTAGTATGGGAAAGGAAATAGTAAATCAAGTCCAGGAAGCACAGAGAGTCCCATACAGGATAAATCCAAGGAGAAATACTGCAAGACACATATTAATCAAACTGTCAAAAATTAAATACAAGGGCTTCCCTGGTGGCGCAGTGGTTGGGAGTCCACCTGCTGATGCACAGGACACGGGCTCGTGCCCCGGTCCGGGAAGATCCCACATGCCGTGGAGCGGCTGGGCCCGTGAGCCATGGCCGCTGAGCCTGCGCGTCCTGAGCCTGTGCTCCACAATGGGAGAGGCCACAACAGTGAGAGGCCCGCATACCACAAAAAAAAAAAAAAACCCTAAAAAAAAATTAAATACAAAGAAAGCATATTAAAAGCAGCAAGGGAAAAACAACAAATAACATACAAGGGAATCCCCATAAGGTTAACAGCTGATCTTTCAGCAGAAACTCTGCAAGCCAAAAGGGAGTGGCAGGACATATTTAAAGTGATGAAGGGGAAAAACCTGCAACCAAGATTACTCTACCCAGCAAGGATCTCATTCAGACTTGATGGAGAAATTAAAACCTTTACAGACAAGCAAAAGTTGACAGAGTTCAGCACCACCAAACCAGCTTTACAACAAATGCTAAAGGAACTTCTCTAGGCAAGAAACACAAGAGAAGGAAAAGACCTACAATAACGAACCCAAAACAATTTAGAAAATGGGAAGAGGAACATACATATCGATAATTACCTTAAATGTAAATGGACTAAATGCTCCCACGAAAAGACACAGATTGGCTGAATGGATACAAAAACAAGACCCATATATGTGCTGTCTACAAGAGACCCACTTCAGACCTATAGACACATACAGACTGACAGTAAGGGGATGGAAAAAGATATTCCATGCAAATGGAAACCAAAAGAAAGCTGGAGTAGCAATTCTCGTATCAGACAAAACAGACTTTAAAATAAAGACTATTACAAGAGAAAAAGAAGGACACTACATAATGATAAAGGGATCGATCCAAGAAGAAGATATAACAATTGTAAATATTTATGCACCCAACATAGGAGCACCTCAATACATACGGCAAATACTAACAGCCATAAAAGGGGAAATCGACAGTAACACATTCATAGTAGGGGAGTTTAACACCCCACTTTCACCAATGGACAGATCATCCAAAATGAAAATAAATAAGGAAACACAAGCTTTAAATGATACATTAAGCAAGATGGACTTAATTGATATTTATAGGACACTCCATCCAAAAACAACAGAATACACTTTCTTCCCAAGTGCTCATGGAACATTCTCCAGGATAGATCATATCTTAGGTCACATATCAAGTCTTGGTAAATTTAAGAAAATTGAAATTGTATCAAGTATCTTTTCCGACCACAATGCTATGAAACTAGATATCAATTACAGGAACAGATCTGTAAAAAATACAAACACATGGAGGCTAAACAATACACTACTTAATAATGAAGTGATCACTTTAGAAATCAAAGAGGAAATCAAAAAATACCTAGAAACAAATGACAATGGAGACACGACAACCCAAAACCTATGGGATGCAGCAAAAGCAGTTCTAAGAGAGAAGTTTATAGCAATACAAGCCCACCTTAAGAAACAGGAAACATCTCGAATAAACAACCTAACCTTGCACCTCAAGCAATTAGAGAAAGAAGAACAAAAAAACCCCGAAGTTAGCAGAAGGAAAGAAATCATAAAAATCAGATCAGCAGTAAATGAAAAAGAAATGAAGGAAACGATAGCAAAGATGAATAAAACTAAAAGCTGGTTCTTTCAGAAGATAAACAAAATTGATAAACCATTAGCCACACTCATCAAAAAAAAGGGAGAAGACTCAAATCAATAGAATTAGAAATGAAAAAGGAGAAGTAACAACTGACACTGCAGAAATACAAAAGATCATGAGAGATTCCTACAAGCAACTCTATGCCAATAAAATGGACAACCTGGAAGAAACAGACAAATTCTTAGAAATGCACAACCTGCCAAGACTGAATCAGGAAGAAATAGAAAATATGAACAGACCAATCACAAGCACTGAAATTGAAACTGTGATTAAAAATCTTCCAACAAAAGCCCAGGACCAGATGGCTTCACAGGTGAATTCTATCAAACATTTAGAGAAGAGCTAACACCTATCCTTCTCAAACTCTTCCCAAATATAGCAGAGGGAGGAACACTCCCAAATTCGTTCTATGAGGCCACCATCACCTTGATACCAAAACCAGACAAGGATGTCACAAAGAAAGAAAACTACAGGCCAATATCACTGATAAACATAGATGCAAAAATGCTCAACAAAATACTAGCAAACAGAATCCAACAGCACATTAAAAAGATCATACACCATGATCAAGTGGGGTTTATTCCAGGAACGCAAGGACTCTTCAGTATACGCAAATCAATCAATGTGATAAACCATATTAACAAACCGAAAGAGAAGAACCATATGATCATCTCAATAGATGCAGAGAAAGCTTTTGACAAAATTCAACACCCATTTATGATAAAAACCCTGCAGAAAGTAGGCATAGAGGGAACTTTCCTCAACATAATAAAGGCCATATATGACAAACCCACAGCCAACATCATCCTCAATGGTGAAAAACTGAAAGCATTTCCACTAAGATCAGGAACAAGACAAGGTTGCCCACTCTCACCACTCTTATTCAACATAGTTTTGGAAATTTTAGCCACAGCAATCAGAGAAGAAAAGGAAATAAAAGGAATCCAAATCAGAAAAGAAAAAGGAAAGCTGTCACTGTTTGCAGATGACATGATACTCTACATAGAGAATCCTAAAGATGCTACCAGAAAACTACTAGAGCTAATCAATGAATCTGGTAAAGCTGCAGGATACAAAATTAATGCACAGAAATCTCTGGCATTCCTATACACTAATGATGAAAAATCTGAAAGTGAAATCAAGAAAACACTCCCATTTACCATTTCAACAAAAAGATTAAAATATCTAGGAATAAACCTACCTAATGAGACAAAAGACCAGTATGCAGAAAATTATAAGACACTGATGAGAGAAATTAAAGATGACACAAATAGATGGAGAGATATACCATGTTCTTGGATTGGAAGAATCAATATTGTGAAATAACTCTACTACCCAAAGCAATCTACAGATTCAATGCAATCCCTATCAAACTACCACTGGCATTTTTCACAGAACTAGAACAAAAAATTTCACAATTTGTATGGAAACATAAAAGACCCTGAAGAGCCAAAGCAATCTTGAGAACGAAAAATGGAGCTGGAGGAATCAGGCTCCCTGACCTCAGACTATACTACAAAGCTACAGTAATCAAGACAGTATGGTACTGGCACAAAAACAGAAAGATAGATCAATGGAACAGGATAGAAAGCCCAGAGATAATCCCACGCACATATGGTCACCTTATCTTTGATAAAGGAGGCAGCAAAGTACAGTGGAGAAAGGACAGCCTCTTCAATAAATGGTGCTGGGAAAACTGGACAGGTACATGTAGAAGTATGAGATTAGATCACTCCCTAACACCATACACAAAAATAAGCTCAAAATGGATTAAAGACCTAAATGTAAGGCCAGAAACTATCAAACGCTTAGAGGAAAACATAGGCAGAACACTCTGTGACATAAATCACAGCAAGATCCTTTTTGACCCCCCTCCTAGAGAAATGGAAATAAAAACAAAAATAAACAAATGGGACCTAATGAAACTTCAAAGCTTTTGCACAGCAAAGGAAACCATAAACAAGACAAAAAGACAACCTCAGAATGGGAGAAAATATTTGCAAATGAAGCAACTGACAAAGGATTAATCTCCAAAATTTACAAGCAGCTCATGCAGCTCAATAACAAAAAAACAAACAACCCAATCCAAAAATGGGCAGAAGACCTAAATAGACATTTCTCCAAAGAAGATATACAGACTGCCAACAAATACATGAAAGAATGCTCAACATCACTAATCATTAGAGAAATGCAAATCTAAACTACAATGAGATATCATCTCACACCAGTCAGAATGGCCATCATCAAAAAATCTAGAAACAATAAATGCTGGAGAGGGTGTGGAGAAAAGGGAACACTCTTGCACTGCTGGTAGGAATGTGAATTGGTACAGCCACTATGGAGAACAGTATAGAGGTTCCTTAAAAAACTACAACTAGAACTACCATACGACCAGCAATCCCACTACTGGGCATATATCCTGAGAAAACCATAATTCAAAAAGAGTCATGTACCAAAATGTTCATTGCAGCTCTATTTACAATAGCCAGGAGATAGAAACAACCTAAGTGTCCATCATCGGATGAATGGATAAAGAAGATGTGGCACATATATACAATGGACTATTACTAAGCCATAAAAAGAAACGATATTGAGCTATTTGTAATGAGGTGGATGGACCTAGAGTCTGTCATACAGAGTGAAGTAAGTCAGAAAGAGAAAGACAAATACCGTATGCTAACACATATATATGGAATTTAAGAAAAAAAATGTCATGAAGAACCTAGGGGTAAGACAGGAATAAAGACACAGACCTACTAGAGAATGGACTTGAGGATATGGGGAGGGGGAAGGGTAAGCTGTGACAAAGCAATAGAGTGGCATGGACATATATACACTACCAAACGTAAAATAGATAGCTAGTGGGAAGCAGCCGCATAGCACAGGGAGATCAGCTCGGTGCTTTGTGACCACCTAGAGGGGTGGGATAGGGAGGGTGGGAGGGAGGGAGAGGCAAGAGGGAAGAGATATAGGAACATATGTATATGTATAAATGACTCACTTTGTTATAAAGCAGAAACTAACACACCATTGTAAAGCAATCATACTCCAATATAGATGTAAAAAAAAAAAATTAAAGCATATTGATACTAAAACTTACCAAAACACACACAAAAAAGGCAGAATTAGAAATGATGGATATACAAAACAGCCAGAAAATAATCAACAAAATGGTAATAGTAAGTCTTTACCTATAAATAATTGCCTTACATATAAATTGATTAAATTCTCCAATCCAAAGACACAGAATGAATGAATGGCTTTAAAAACAAATAAACCAAAAAACCCAAGACCCAATTATATGCTGCCTACAATACAAATACTTTAGCCTTAGAGACATGCATAGACTGAGTGTGATGGAATAGAAAAACGTATTTCAAGAGAATGGTAACAAACAAAAACAAAACAAAAAAACCCCCAAAATTTATTTTTAAAAAAGCAGGGATAGCGATAGTTATATCAGACAAAGTAAATTTTAAAGTAAAAATGGTAAAAAGAAACAAAGAAGGTCATTGTATAATGATAAATGTGTCACTCCATCAAGAAGATATAGCAAGTGTAAATATTTATATAACCCAACATCAGGGCACCTAAATATATAAAGCAAAAACTAACAGAAGGGCTTCCCTGGTGGCACAGTGGTTGAGAGTCCGCCTGCCGATGCAGGGGACGCGGGTTCGTGCCCTGGTCCGCGAAGATCCCACATGCCGCGGAGCGGCTGGGCCCGTGAGCCATGGTCGCTGGGCCTGCACGTCCGGAGCCTGTGCTCCGCAACGGGAGAGGCCGCAGCAGTGAGAGGCCCGCGTACCGCAAAAAAAAAAAAAAAAAAAAAAAAAAAAAACTAACAGAAAAAGGACAAATAAACGGCAATCCAATATAGTTGGAGATTTTAATACTCTCAACAACAGGTAGATCATCCAGAGAATCAATTTTAAAAAAGCAGATCCAGGGCTTCCCTGATGGTACAGCGGTTAAGAATCCGCCTGCCATTGCAGGGGACACGGGTTTCAGCCCTGGTCTGGGAGAAGACAAGCCACAGAATAACTAAGCCCGTGTGCCACAACTAGTGAGACCACGCTGTTGAGCCCCCGCACCACAAATACTGAAGCCCACGCGCCTAGAGCCCATGCTCCACAATAAGAAGCTACTGCAATGAGAAGCCCATACACCACAACGAAGAGTAGCCCCTGCTCACCACAACTAGAGAAAGCCTGTGCACAGCAACAAAGACCCAACACAGCCAAAAATAAAGAAATAAAATAAATAAATTTATGTTAAAAAAAAAAGATCTGAACAACACTATCGATCAAATGAACCCCATGGACATAAACATTCTATCCAACAAAAGAACACACATTCTTTTCAAACTCATATGGAACATTTTCTAGGATAGACCATATGTTAGGCCACAAAGCAATCCTTGGCAAATTCCAAAAGTTACAACTGCACCAACTTCTCTGGCCACAATGGTATGAGACGAGAAATTAACAATAGGAGGAAAACTGAAAAATTCACAAATACAATGGAAATTAAACAACACTCTCCTCAACAACCAATGGATCAAAGAAGAAATTAAAGGGAAAATTTAAAAAGTATCTTTAGACAAATGAAAATGGAAACAACACACCAAAACTCACAGGATGCAGCATAAGCAGTTCTAAGAGGAAAATTCATAGTAATAAAATGTCTTTATTAATCATCAATAAAGATTTTAAATAATCAACTGTATGACTTAAGGATCTATAAAAAGAAGAACAAACTGAGATCACACTTAGCAGAAGAAATAATGATTAGATCAGAAATAAATAAAACAGCAGAAAAAAATGTTTAAAGATTAAAAGAACAAATAGCTGGTTCTTTGAAACAATAAACTTGACAAACCTTTAGCCATTCTAATGAAAAAAAGAGGGCCCAAATAAACAAAATTATAAATGAAAAGGAAATATTACAACTGATACCCCAGAGATACAAAGGATCATAAGAGCCTACTATGAACAACTGTATGTAGAAAAACTGGGCAACCTGAAAGAAATGGAAAAATTCTTAGATGCATACAACCTACGAAGCCTGGATCAAAAAGAAATAGCAAATCTGAACATACCAATTACTAGCAAGAAGACTGAATCAGTAATCAAAAATCTCCCAATGAAAAAAGCTCAAGACCAGACAGATGGCTTCAGTGGTGAATTTTACCAAACATTTAAATTAGAATTAATGCCAATCCTTCTCAGACTTTTCCAAAAGCTCGAGGAGGACGAAATACCACAAACACATTTTATGAGGCCAGCAGTACCCTGATACCAAACCCAGAAAAGGACTACAAGAAGAGAAAACTACAGGCCAATATCCCTGACATACACAGATGCAAAATTTTTCAATAATACCAAACCAAATTCAGCCGCACATTAAAAGATCATTCACCCTGACCAAGGAGGATTTATCCCTGTGATCAAGGACAGTTCAACATATGCAAATCAATCAATGCCATACAACACATTAATAGAATGAAAGAAAAAACACGTGATCATCTTCATAGATGCAGAGAAAGGACTTGACAAAATTCAACATCTGTTCATGATAAAAACTCGACAAAGTAGGTACAGAAGGAACACCCCTCCACATAATAAAGGCCATTTATATCAGGCCCACATTTAATACCATACTCAATAGTGAAAGGTTAAAAGATTTTCCTCTAAGATAAGGAACAAGGATGCCCCTCGCAGCACTCCTATTCAACATATTACTGGAAGTTTCAGCCAGAGCAATCAGCAATAAAAAGAAATGAGAGGCATCAGAACTGGAAATGACGAAGTAAAATTTTCTATTTGCAGATGAAATGCTTTTATATATAGAAAATCCTGGAGACTGGTTCAAGATGGCGGAGTAGGAGGACATGCGCTCACTCCCTCTTGCTAGAGCACCGGAATCATAACTGCTGAACAATCATCAACAGGAAGACACTGGAACTCACCAAAAAAGATACCCCACAACCAAAGACAAAGGAGGAGCCACATGAGACGGTAGGAGCAATGCAATCACAATAAAAGCAAACCCCATAACTGCTGGGCAGGTGACTCACAAACTGGAGAACACTTATACCACAGAAGTCCACCCACTGCAGTGAAAGTTCTGAGCCCCACATCAGGCTTCCCAACCTAGGGGTCCAGCAACGGGAAGAGGAATTCCTAGAGAACCAGACTTTGAAGGCTAGCGGGATTTGACTGCATGACTTCGACAGGACTGCGGGAAACAGGGACTCCATTCTTGGAGGGCACACAAAAGGAGTGTGCACATTGAGACCAAGAGGAAGGAGCAGTCTCCCGATAGGAGACTGAACCAGACCTACCTGCTAGTGTTGGAGGGTCTCCTGCAGAGGTGGGGGGGGGGGGTGGCTGTGGCTCACCATGGGGACAAAGACACTGGCAGCAGAAGTGCTGGGAAGTACTCCCTGGCGTAAGCCCTCCCAGGGTCCCTCATTACCCCACCAAAGTGCCCAGGTAAGCTCCAGTGTTAGGTTGCCTCAGGCCAAACAACCAACAGGGAGGAAACCCAGCACCACCCATCAACAGTCAAGTGGATTAAAGTTTTACTGAGCTCTGCCCACCAGAGCAACAGTCAGCTCTACCCACCACCAGTCCCTCCCATCAAGCCTCTTAGATAGCCTCATCCACGAGAGAACAGACAGCAAAAGCAATAAAAACTAAAATCCTGCAGCCTGTGGAACAAAAACCATATTCACAGAAAGATAGACAAGATGAAAAGACAGTGGACTATGTACCAGGTGAAAGAAGAAGATAAAGCCCCAGAAAAACAACTAAATGAAGTGGAGATGGGCAACCTTCCAGAAAAAGGATTCAGAATAATGATAGTGAAGATGATCCAGGACCTCGGAAAAAGGATGGAGGCAAAGATCAAGATGAAGAAATGTTTAACAAAGACCGAGAAGAATTAAACAACAAACAGATATGAACAATACAATAACTAAAATGAAAACTACACTAGAAGGAATCAATAGTGTAGGAATTCCTTCCTACACGAGAAGAAATCAATAACTGAGGCAAAAGAACAGATAAGTGACCTGGAAGACAGAATGGTGGAATTCATTGCTGTGGAACAGACTATAAAGAAAAAGAATGAAAAGAAATGAAAACAGCCTAAGAGACCTCTGGGACAACATTAAACGCAACAACATTCGCATTATAGGGGTTCCAGAAGGAGAAGAGAGAGAGAAAGGACCGGAGAAAATATTTGAAGACATTATAGTCAAAAACTTCCCTAACATGGGAAAGGAAATAGCCAGCCAAGTCCAGGAAACACATAGAGTTCCATACAGGATAAACCCAAGAAGAAACACGCTGAGACACAGAGTAATCAAATTGGCAAAAATTAACAACAAAGAAAACTTGTTGAAAGCAGCAACGGAAAAATGACAAATAACATAGAAAGGAACTCCCATAAGGTTAACAGCTGATTTCTCAGCAGAAACTCTACAAGCCAGAAGGGAGTGGCATAATATATTTAAAGTGATGAAAGGGAAGAAACTACAACCAAGATTACTGTACCTGCCAAGGATCTCATTCAGATTCGATGGAGAAATCAAATCCTTTACAGACAAGCGAAAGCTAAGAGAATTCAGCACCACCCAACCAGCTCCACAACAAATGCTAAAGGAACTTCTCTAAGTGGGAAACACAAGAGAAGAAAAGGACCTATAAAAACAAACCCAAAACAATTAAGAAAATAGTCATACGAACATACATATCAATAATTACTTTTGGGCTTCCCTGGTGGCGCAGTGGTTGAGAGTCCGCCTGGCGATGCAGGGGACGCAGGTTCGTGCCCCGGTCTGGGAGGATCCCACATGACGCAGAGCGGCTGGGCCCGGGAGCCATGGTCGCTGAGCCTGTGCGTCCGGAGCCTGTACTCCACAACAGGAGAGGCCACAACAGTGAGAGGCCTGCGTAGCCCCCCCCAAAAAAAAAAAGTGAATAAATGCTCCAACCAAAAGACACAGGCTCACTGAAAGGATACAAAAACAAGACCTGTATATATGCTGTCTACAAGAGACCCACATCAGACCTAGAGACACATACAGACCGAAAGTAAAGGGATGGAAAAAAATATTCGATGCAAATGGAAATCAAAAGAAAGCTGGAGTAGCAATACTCACATCCGATAAAACAGACTTCAAAATAAAGAATGTTACAAGAAACAAGGAAAGACACTACATAATGATCAAGGGATCAATCCAAGAAGAATATATAACAATTATAAATATATATGCACCCAACATAGGAGCACCTCAATACATAAGGCAACTGCTAACAGCTATAGAAGAGGAAATCAACAGTAACACAATAATAGTGGGGGACTTTAACACCTCACTTACACCAATGGACAGATCATCCAAAATGAAAATATAAATACGGAAACAGAAGCTTTACATGACACAATAGGCCAGATATTTAATTGATATTTATAGGACATTCCATCCAAAACCAGCAGATTACACTTTCTTCTCAAGTGTGCACGGAACATCCTCTAGGATAGATCACATCTTGGGTCACAATCAAGCCTCAGTAAATTTAAGAAAATTTAAATCATATCAAGCATCCTTTCTGACCACAACGCTATGAGATTAGAAATGAATTACAGGGAAAAAAAGGTAAAAAACACAAACACATGGAAACTAAACAATATGTTACTAAATAACCAAGAGATCACTAAAGAGATCAAGGAGGAAATCAAAAAATACCTAGACACAAATGACAATGAAAACACAACGTCTGAAAACATATGGGATGCAGCAAAAGCAGTTCCTAGAAAAAAATTTATAGCTATACAAGCCTACCTCAAGAAACAAGAAAAATATCAAGTAAACAATCTAACCTTATACCTAAAGGAACTAGAGAAAGAAGAACAA
Source organism: Stenella coeruleoalba (assembly GCF_951394435.1). Taxonomy (NCBI): domain Eukaryota; kingdom Metazoa; phylum Chordata; class Mammalia; order Artiodactyla; family Delphinidae; genus Stenella; species Stenella coeruleoalba. Next base: position 17,123,161 of record NC_137160.1, read on the forward strand.
ACAAAACCCAAAGTTAGCAGAAGGAAAGAAATCATAAAGATCAGAGCAGAAATAAATGAAATAGAAACAAAGAAAACAATAGCAAAGATCAATAAAACTAAAACCTGATTCTTTGAGAAGATAAACAGAATTAATAAACCATTAGCCAGACTCATCAGGAAAAAGAGGAAGAGGACTCAATAAAATTAGACATCAAGGGCTTCCCTGGTGGCGCAGTGGTTGAGAGTCCACCTGCCAATGCAGGGGACATGGATTCATGCCCCAGTCTGGGAGGATCCCATGTGCCGTGGAGCGGCTGGGCCCGGGAGCCATGGCCGCTGAGCCTGCGCTCCGCAATGGGAGAGGCCGCAACACTGAGAGGCCCGTGTACCGCAAAAAAAAAAAAAATTAGACATGAAAAAGGAGAAGTTACAACAGACACCGCAGAAATACAAAGCATCCTCAGAGACTACTACAAGCAACTCTGTGCCAATAAAACGGACAATGTGGAAGAAATGGACAAATTATTAGAAAGGTATAACCTTCCAAGACTGAACCAGGAAGAAACAAAATATGAACAGACCAATCACAAGTAATGAAATTGAAACTGTGATTAAAAATCTCCCAACAAACAAAAGTGCAGGACCAGATGGCTTCACAGGTGAATTCTATCAAACATTTAGAGAAGAGCTAACGCCCAGCCCTCTCAAACTCTTCCACAATATTGCAGAGGACGGAACACTCCCAAACTCATTCTATGAGGTCAGCATCAGCCTGATACCAAAACCAGACAAAGATACTACAAAAAAAGAAAATTACAGACCAATATCAATGATGAATATAGATGCAAAAATCCTCAACAAAATACTAGCAAACAGGGCTTCCCTGGTGGCGCAGTGGTTGAGAGTCCACCTGACGATGCAAGGGACGTGGGTTCATGCCCCAGTCCGGGAGGATCCCACATGCCGCGGAGCGGCTGGGCCCGTGAGCCATGGCCACTGAGCCTGCGCGTCCAGAGCCTGTGCTCCGCGGCGGGAGAGGGCCGTGTACCGAAAAAAAATACTAGGAAACAGAATCCAACAACACATTAAAAGGATCATACACCACGATCAAGTGGGATTTATCCCAGGGATGCAAGGATTCTTCAGTATACACAAATCAATCAATGTGATACACCATATTAACAAACTGAAAAATAAAAACCACATGATCATCTCAATAGATGCAGGAAAAACTTTTGACAATATTCAACACCCATTTATGATAAAAAACTCTCCAGAAAGTAGGCACAGAGGGAACCTACCTCAACATAATAAAGGCAATACACGACAAACCCACAGCAAACATCATTCTCAATCAAGAAAAACTGAAAGCATTTCCTCTAAGATCAGGAACAAGACAAGGATGTCCACTTGCACCGCTATTATTCAACATAGCTTTGGAAGTCCTAGCCACAGCAATCAGAGAAGAAAAAGAAATACAAGGAACACAAATTGGGAAAGAAGAAGTAAAACTGTCACTGTGTGCAGATGACATGATACTATATAGAGAGAATCCTAAAAATGCCACCAGAAAATTACTAGAGCTAATCAGTGAATTTGGTAAAGTTGCAAGATACAAAATTAATGCACAGAAATCTCTTGCATTCCTATACACTAATGATGAAAAATCTGAAACAGAAATTATGGAAACATTCCCATTTACCATTGCAACAAAAAGAATAAAATACCTAGGAATAAACCTACCTAGGGAGATAAAAAACCTGTATGCCGAAAACCATAAGACACTGGTGAAAGAAATTAAAGATGATACCAACAGATGGAGAGATATACCATGTTCTTGGATTGGAAGAATTAATACTGTGAAAATGACTATACTACCCAAAGCAATCTACAGATTCAAAGCAATCCCTATCAAATTACCAATAGCATTTTTTACAGAACTAGAACAAATCATCTTAAAATTTGTATGGAGACACAAAAAACCCCGAACAGCCAAAGCAGTCTTGAGGGAAAAAACGGAGCTGGAGGAATCAGACTCCCTGACTTCAGACTATACTACAAAGCTACAGTAATCGAGGCAATACGGTACTGGCACAAAAACAGAAACAAAGATCAATGGAACAAGATAGAAAGCCCAGAGATAAACCCACACACCTATGGTCAACTAATCTATGACAAAGGAGGCAAAGATATACAATGGAGAAAAGACAGCCTCTTCAATAAGTGGTAGTAGGAAAACTGGACAGCTACATGTAAAAGAATGAAATTGGAACACTCCCTAACACCATACACAAAAATAAATTCAAAATGGATTTGAGACCTAAATGTAAGAGTGGACACTATAAAACTCTTAGAGGAAAACACAGGAAGAACACTCTGACATAAACCACAGCAAGATCTTTTTTGATCCACCTCCTGGAGTAATGGAAATAAAAATAAACAAATGGGACCTAATGAAACTTCAAAGCTTTTGCACAGCAAAGGAAACCATAAACAAGATCAAAAGACAACCCTCAGAATAGGAGAAAATATTTGCAAATGAATCAACAGACAAAAGATTAATCTCCAAAATATATAAACAGCTCATGCAGCTCAATATTAAAGAAACAAACAACCCAATCAAAAATGGGCAGAAGACCTAAATAGTTATCTCTCCAAAGAAGACATACAGATGGCCAAGAAGCACATGAAAAGCTGTTCAACATCACTAATTATTAGAGAAATGCAACTCAAAACTACAATGAGGTATCACCCCACACCAGTTAGAATGGGCAACATCAGAAAATCTGCAAACAACAAATGCTGGAGAGGGTGTGGAGAAAAGGGAACCCTCTTGCACTGTTGGTGGGAATGTAAATTGATATAGCCACTATGGAGAACAGTATGGAAGTTCCTTAAAAAACTAAAAATAGAATTACCATGTGATCCAGCAATCCCACTACTGGGCATATACCCAGAGAAAACCATAATTCCAAAAGACACATGCACCCCAATGTTCATTGCAGCACTATTTACAATAGCCAGGTCATGGAAGTAACCTAAATGCCCATCGACAGACAAATGGATAAAGAAGTTGTGGTACATATATAGAATGGAATATTACTCAGCCATAAAAAGGAACAAAATTGAGTCATTTGTTGAGACGTGGATGGATCTAGAGACTGCCATACAGAGTGAAGTCAGAAAGAGAAAAACAAATATCGTATGTTAACGCATGTATGTGGAACCTAGAAAAATGGTACAGATGAACTGGTTTGCAGGGCAGAAATTGAGCCACAGATGTAGAGAACAAACATATGCACACCAAAGGGGGAAAACCGTGGTGGAGTGGGGGTGGTGGTGTGCTGAATTGGGCGATTGGGATTGACATGTATACACTGATGTGTATAAAACTGATGACTAATAAGAACCTGTTGTATAAAAAAATATATAAAATAAAATTCAGAAATTCAAAAAAAGAAGAAAATCCTAAAGACTCTATCAAAAATAACCTGTTAAATCTAATCAATGAATCCAGTAAAGTTGTAGAATACAACATTAACATTGAAAAATCAGTAGCATCTCTATTATAATAAATTATCTGAAAAAGAAAGAAAATTATTCCATTTACAGGAGCTTCAAAAACAATAGCATATTTAGCAGTGAATTTAACCAAGGAGGTGAAAGATCTCTACTCTGAAAACTACAAGACACTGATGAAAGAAAGAAATCAAAGACAACACAAATAAATGGAAAGGTATCCTGTGTTCATGGATGTGAAGAATATTGCTGCAGTGTCAACACTACCAAAAGCCATCTAGAGATTTGATGCAATTCCTATCAAGATTCCAATGGCATTTTTTACAGAAGTAGAAAAACCAATGCTAAAATTTATATGGAAGCACAAAAGACTCTGAATAGCCAAAGCAATCCTGAGAAAAAAGGACAAAGCGGCTGGTATCACTTTCCTGATTTCAAGCTATACTTACAAAACTACAGGAATCAACAGTATGGTACTGGCATAAAAACAGATAAATAGACTAATGGAACAGAATCAAGAGCCCAGAAATAAACCCAAGTATATATGGTCAGATAATATTTGACAAGGAAGCCAATAATACTCAATGGAGAAAATAGTGTCTCTGCAATAAATGGTAAAAATTGGGTATCCACATGGAGAAGAATGAAATTCCACCCTTATCTTACACCACTCACAAAAATTAATTCCAAATGGATCAAAGACCTAAATGTAAGACCTGAAACCATAAACCTCCTAGCAGAACACAGAAAAAAAGCTCCTCGACATGGATCTTGGCAATGATTTTTTAAAATATGACACCTAAAGCACAAGCAACAAAATAAAAGATAAACAAATGGAACTACATCAAATCAGAAAGCTGCACAGCAAAAGAAAGAAGTCAACAAAATTAAAAGATAACCTTTGGAATGGGAAGAAGCATTTGCAAACCATTTATCTGAAAAGGGGCTAATATCCAAAATACACAGGGAACTCATATGCACAAAAAATAAGAATCCAATTTAAAAATGGGCAAAGAACTTGAATACATACTTGTCCAAAGAAGATATACGAATGGCCAACAGGTACATGACGACGCTCAATATCACTAATCACTAGAGAAATCCAAATCAAAACCACAATGAGATATCACCTCACTCCTGTCAGGATGGCTAGCATCAAAAAGACAAAAGATGGGCTTCCCTGGTGGCGCAGTGGTTGAGAGTCCGCCTGCCGATGCAGGGGACACGGGTTCGTGCCCTGGTCCGGGAAGATCCCACATGCTGCGGAGCGGCTGGGCCTGTGAGCCATGGCCGCTGAGCCTGCGTGTCCGGAGCCTGTGCTCCGCAACAGGAGAGGCCACAACAGTTAGAGGCCCACGTACCACAAAAAAAAAAAAAAAAAAAAAAAAAAAGACAAAAGATAACAAATGTTGCCAGGATACAAAGAAAAGGGAACCCTTGTGCACATTGGTGGGATTATAAATTGTTTCAGCCACTATGTTAAACAATATGGAGTTCCTCAAACCATTAAAAACAGAACTACCATATGATCCAGACATCCCACTTCTGGGAATATACCTGAAGAAAACAAAAACATGTGAAAGTGATATCTGCATCTCCATGTTCACAACAGCATTATTTACAGTAGCCAAGACATGGAAACAACCTAAGTATCCATCAATGGATGAATGGATAAAGAAGCTGTGCTATATACACACAATGGAATACTAGTGTAAGAAACGAGGAAATCCTGCTATTTGTGACAACACAGATGGCCCTTGAGGGCATTATGCTAAGTGAAATAAATCAGGGAGAGGAAGACAAATATGAGATGATCTTACTTATACGTGGAATCTAAAAAAATAGCCAAAATCATGGAAAAAGTGATCAGATCTGTGGTTATCAGAGGTGGAGAAGGGTGGGAGAAACTGGATGAAGGTGGTCAAAAGGCACAAACTTCCACTTATAAGATAACTAAGTACTAGGGATGCATGATGACTATATGCATGATAAATATATATGTAAGTTGTATGATAAATATATATACATAAGTTGTTAAGAGCATAAATCCTAAGGGTTCTCATCACAAGGAAAAAAATTTTTCCTTTATTTTATATTGATATGAGATGATGGATGTTAACTAAACTTAATGTGGTAATCATTTCACTATATATGTAAGTCAAATCATCATGCTGTACACCTTAAACTTACACAGTTCTGTATGTCAATTACACCTCAATAATACCAGGGGCGGGGGGAGCTAACACATATGGCAAAACAGCTCAAGAACAGATGCTCAACATCGTTAGTCCTTAGGGAAGTGCATGAGGAAGGGTTAAAAGAGGCACGAGAAAACTTTTGGGGGTGACGAATCTGTTTACTATCTTGATTGTGGTGATGGTTTAATAGGTATATGACATGTTAAAAAATATAAAATTGCACACTTTAAATACAGTAAGTCCCCTACATACGAACCTTCAAGTTGTGACCTTTCAAAAATGTGAACGTGCGGCCCATCAGTCAGGCGTGAGTGAAACTGCAGCTTTCTCCTACTGCTGATGATACTTCAGCTCTACCACCTCCCACCTCCTCTCCCTCCTCCAGTCAGTAACTCTTCTTGCCTGCTCACTCGATGTCAGCCCCTGTATGCCAGCTGTTGTACTGTACTACTATACTTTTCAAGGTACTGTACTGTAAGACTCAAAATGTTTTTATTTTTTGTGTTTGTTTTTTATGTATTATTTCTGTGAAAAGTATTATAAACCTATTACAGTAAACTAGTATTAACATATAGCCGATTGTGTTGTGTACCTAGGCTAACTTTGTTGGACTTACGAACAAACTGGACTTATGAACATGCTCTCAGAACGGAAGTCGTTGGTATGTAGGGGGCTTACTGTATGTGTACCTCAAAAGAAGCTGTTTTAAAGAAAAAAAAAAAGCAAAGTGGGGAGACTTTTAAAAGTGAATTATTTTTTCATGTTTTTAACATTTTTTAAAAGTTTTGAACCATATGAATATATATTATCTACTCCAAAAATTAAATAACAATAGAAATGACATTTAAGCCAAAAAAGGGTAGTTTGAGTTGATATTTTTCCTGCTTAAGTTACAAATCCTCTCAAAGGATTTCCCTAGCCCACAAATTCCTCACTAGACCAGCAACCCTCAGCTGTTTACTCTGCTCCCTTGGGTGACTGGGAATCCAAAGACATGGTGGCTTCCTGTTCATGGTTATAGACTGAGAGCAGTGTTCTGTTAGGCCATGTATATGTACATATGTTTTCTTTGACCTCAGAAGAATCTGACTAACATCTTAAGGTCATGTCAAATATGGGGTAGCACCAATAAAATCTGAGAGAATGTTCCAGATTCAAAGACCAGTATAGATTTGCTTCTGTGCCACCCAGTATCAGCTAAGATGAGCTCAGCAGTAAGATGCATAGGAAGAAATAACTCTCATAGTTTTTAAATTATCAGAAATGTGGCCTCGGGAATTCCCTGGCAGTCCAGTGGTTAGGACTGCACACTCTCACTGTCAAGGGCCCGGGTTTCAATCCCTGGTTGGGGAACTAAGATCCCACAAGCCGAGCAGCACGGCAAAAAAAAAAAACAGAAAGGAAATTTGGCCTCAAAACTCCCGTTTTTTTTTCTTTTTTTGGCTGCGCGGCTTGCAGGATCTTAGTTCCCTGACCTGGGATGGAACCTGTGTCCCCTGCAGTGGACGCGCAAAGTCCTAACCACTGGACCACCAGGGAATTCCCTGGCCGCAAAACTTGAATCGGGCTTCCCTGGTGGCCCAGTGGTTGAGAGTCCGCCTGCCGATGCAGGGGACACGGGTTCGTGCCCCGGTCCGGGAGGATCCCACATGCCGCGGAGCGGCTGGGCCCGTGAGCCATGGCCGCTGAGCCTGCGCGTCCGGAGCCTGTGCTCCGTCCGCAACGGGAGAGGCCACAACAGTGAGAGGCCCGCGTACCGCAAAAACAACAACAACAACAAAAAACAAACTTGAATCAAATTATAATGCAGCTGTTTACAATAAACATAAGAGGAAGGGAAATTCTAACATGGAGAGAAATCCAAACCTCCCAACCAACTATGGTGGTTAAAAACCCAGGGTGCTCCTGCCAAATTCAGGATATGTTACTCACTCCAGATAACCTGCCTATGATCTCCAGTTGGAGAGACGATCAATGTTCCTTTGGCCCCTGATGCTGTTCAACAACAGCAATCATTCCCGAGGTGCTGTCACAAGCCAGGGAATGTTTCTGTTTTTTTCCACCAAGGGATTAAAGATATTGGATCTGGACTGTGAGGCCAACGAGGGACGGTTCCATTGTCTAGCATTTCTCATCAGGAATCAATTCTCCCAAGTGATAAGAATCAACCTTTAGATTAGAGGTCAATTTGCCAAATGGGAGTCATCTTGCAGGTTCGTTACAAAATGGATGCTGAGCCCTGCTGCATAATGAGTAAGCCAGTCTATGGAAATCCTACACGAGGCTTCCTGTTACCAGTCACTTTGGAATGCTCACCTACCTTCAGCTTCCTCATTTAAATTTTGTGTGACTGACATAAAAGTGCATGCTTATTGAAGAGTTTAACAGAGATAACACTAAGGACTATTTATAAAAGTAGAGTTATGGTTCAAGTTTTTGGAAAATTTGCATCAGAATTTCACCATTGTAAACACCTTGAGTAAATGTGGACCAGAAGAGCTCTTTTCAGTTTACTGGGTTTATCCAAGACTAGGATATTTCTTAGGATTTTGTGGCTTTGGGTGAAAATACCTTCACTTTGATCTGCTCCAACAGCAAACAACAACAAAACACCCCATAAACCAAGATATCATTAGCTGGGCCTCTAGAAGCCTCAACTCCTGCTAAACTGATACCATGATTGCTCTTCAAAATCACCTGGAGAAGGTCTCCCTCATTGCTTTCAGCGAACACAATTCACTCTGCTTTGAAAGCTTCCCCAGCTCCTTTCATTTAACTCTGCCTTCACCTTCCTTTAAGGCTACCCCAAATCCCACACTGTACCCAGGACAATTCAAAGAAACTACCCCTGGCTACTGTGAATTGTGCTTTCAGAAAGCAACAAGCAGCCAGAGCACACGCAGCCCGGTGAACCTGCAGGGGGAGCTGGAGAATGAAATGATGGGATTTATGTTTCTAAGTGTTGGCCCTGGTTGAAGTGTAGAAATTAGAATGCAGAACTAAGGAGGATCCAGAACACAGGAGGAATGATATCACAGCTGAGCCCTGAACACATTGGCTGGGGAGGGGGAGGTGTGTCAGGAGCACCCACTCGGCAGAAAATCCAAATACAACCTTATAATCAACCATCTGCAGATTCAACTAATCTCAGGTGTGTAGTACTGCAGTATCTATTAATTGAAAAAAATCCACCTATCAGTTCAAACTCGTGTTGTTCAAGGGTCAACCGTACTTACATGGTACTAGAAGGTAAGGATGGGTGTTGAGGCTGAAAAGTTTGAGTTTTGAGGAAAGACCTTCAGAAGGCTCCTATTTAATGGCTTGAAGCAAGAGATGGGTCATTTCCTGAGAAGTGGGGCAGTGGAAAGGATCTCCAGGGTCTGAGATACTTTGAATTCACTGGGGGCGAAGGAGGGCGGGGCAGGGGATGGGGCGGGCCCAGAAGCCCTCAGCAGCTTGAAGGCTTGAAAGTGTGATTATGCAGGATCGTGGAACAAAAGAACCATGATTAACTATCGATATCATTTGTGCCCTAATTCAGAAGACTCCCTAGATACCAAGCACACACTAAGCATTTCTGTATAACTTAACCTCATACCAACCTCACAAAGGCAACCTTTCCAGAGGATGATTAGCATTTTACAGTCGAAAATCCCGTGGCTCAGAGAGGTTAAGGAACCCGACCAGGGTCGCCGAGGCAGAACGTAAGAGCCCTGTGTCCTAGGGTATCTGGCTTCAGAGCCCCATTATTTACCCTCCTTAAAGGACAGCAGGACTTTAAAACAATTTCACTCACTTTTTAAGGGAGAAATTATAGATAAAGCTAGCAGTTGACGAACGTGAAGGAGCCTGAGAATCACTGAAATAAATTAACAAGCAAACCTAAGTGTTTACATTTCACTCTACAAGTTACGTTTTCAGTTCCGTAAATTAATAGTTTCACCGTAATGATAACCCACTTTTTGTCTGCAATTTCAAACCGGTTTTAACTATTACTGAGATTTTCTTTTTTTGATTGCTTGACCAATTTGCTAATGAAGCAAACACTAGGCCTCTCCTCCCAGCACCCACCCCCCCACCCCCGTTCCCGGCCCCGGGATGGGGAAAGGTGCCTGAGAGGCGCTTACAGTGATTTCTGCCTCTTCTCTCTCCGAAACTGTTTTGAGGAGCAAATAACTGAGTGCCTGACAAAGCTCTAAAGACGCCTGTGACTTTGCTCGGAGATGAAACGCTGAAAGCATCGCTCGAGGTCCGGCCTGCCCACAACTGAGAGATGCGCGCGCAGCCGGAAAAGCAGGACCAGGTGCGCACACGCGGAAGTGCCCGGAGACAAAATGGCGCCGCCGCCAGCGCGGGCTTTAAGCGCAAGTCGGCGGCCAGCTACGGTGGCCCTCGGGGGCCATTACAGTGTTAGGACCGCGACTTCGCTTGAGCGAAGGGGACGTCCGCCGAGACTAGAACAACCCTGACTGGGCGTGGGGCCGAAACATCGAGGACCGCTAGACGAGGGTGCTCCCAGCAGGCCACAGTCAGATGAGGAGAAAAGAGCAATGCCATTCACTGAATTCATTCATTTATTCATGCACTCATGAGCACCGTCAAACTTCAGTTTGTTCTTGGAAGTGACCCCTTCCGCGATGCTGTAAGGGAAGTTCTGCTTCCGGAGGGAGGCTGGACTAAACGAGATTGTCCCCCCAACAGAATGATACCAATCACTTACTGAGAGCAAGGCTCTGTGCTAAGTGCTCTGGAAGGATGCCAGGATGGCCTCTTACCTACAATCCGGTGGTGACATGTATGGGCCACCTACCAGGCACAGAGCAGAGGCAAGTTCAATGCCGGCTGTGGGTAAATGAGGAGAGAACCGCCCTGGGAAAGAGGAGGTGCGACCCGACCACTTTGTTTTTATTACTGGGGGTAGAGGCTGAGGGTAGTGGGCAGAGGGGCTGGCCTGCAGTAGCCCTGGAGCTGTGTTCCCTTCTCCCACTTCCATTTCCTGTGGTCCTCACTGGTGTTAGGAGAGGTTGTCCTTCCCTTGCGCAAAGAACAGTAAAGATTTCTGCCTACTGGCCTCAGTGTGGGTCACAGACATTTCAACTCCTTCACAGAAACGAAAATACCTGGAGAATTGTTTGAAACCAACAAACATACAAAAAAATAATAATATGCATTCCACTGTGGGGGAGATTGCACCCAACACTGTCTATCACACCTCGCAGGGTGTCATAACTGCCTCCCAGTAGGCTATACAGCTCTCTTTTAAGCCAGATGCTTCTGGGTAATGGGGCATGTATCAGTCTACTATTGCCACAATAAAGCTGTGTAACTGCTCCAAAACTCAGAGGCAAAACACAATCATTTATTCTCACTCATGCATCTAGGAGTCAAGCTGGTGTGGGCTGGGTTCCAATGGGCTTGGCTCCAAGCTGCAGACTGGGTCCAGGTCACATTTCTATCACCTTCCTTGGACCAGTGGGCCACTTGGGGTTCACTCTTCTCATGATGGTAGGAGCAACAAAACAAACTCAACTGTGCAAGTACAGTTTAAACCTTTGCTTGCATCACATCTGCCCACCTCCCATGGTCAGAGAAAATCCACATGGCCAAGCCCAACATGAATGAAGCAGCAAAGTACATTTCTCTCACATAGAAAAGGGAAGCATGTGTGAATATTTTAAGCAATAATCTAATTTGACACAAAGCACATGATTACACAGTGAACTCCACAGTTATGCGCCCACTGTCACACTTCCTTCATTGAAAATGTGTTCCCTGGTTAGAGAAGATGCTGTGTACTGCGGAGATGGACATAGCATTCTCTAAGTCCGCAGATGCCAGGGCGGCAGGCAGGGAGGGTACAGCCGCATGTGGACAACCACTCTACAGTTGACAGGCATATTGCTGCCTCCTCCAGGAGTTGAATGTAACCCACCAGCCACCAGCTGGACACCTGGTCCCCCCAAAGATTAGTGTCCTATCAGGTCCTCAAAGCTGGCTTCTGCTGTTGTCAGGGTGGGTCCTCCGCAGTGGTAGTCAGGCAGCCAGATCAGCCTTGATGAAGGGCAGCCCATGCCGTTGAACCCATGCATAGCCTCCATCCTGTTACTACGGCGACTTTGTATATGGTTTCTTTGAACAAGCACTGGGGGTCTTGGGCTGGGGGTGGGGGTGTGAGTGGGAAAGGCCAACATCCACAGTTTACAAAGACCTCCTCTGTACTGAATGCCTTCTCCTGGGTATTTACACAGGGCAAGATATCTTCACATTCTGGGCCCATGCAGAAAAATTCATCCACATACTTCCCCACCAGACTGCCATCCCTAATCTCTAATCTTGTTCTTTCCAAGTCTCTGATCAACTGGTCAACCCTTTAGCCAGTGTCCATCAGTCCCTCAGGCCATCTCCACTCATGTAAGAAGTGGAAAACCAGTCATCCACTCAACGTTCTAGCATCTGATATGATTTCCCTTCGCCACTGTCTTTTCAGAGCTGCACCCAAGTAAGGCTGTAATACAATAGCTGCTCACGTCTGGCTCATGCCAGCATATTATGCAGGTGTCACGGACCGGACACGGGGAAATCCCGAGTCTGTACGTGTGGGTTGAGGAGTGGTCGAAGCAGGTGTTACAGGAATCTGTCATTTTCCGGCCCAGTCCTGTAGACCCACTTTCCTCTTTACAGTGGAATGTTTCTGTGTACATCCAATTTTATGGATCAGGTGAAACTAAATTCATGAAGGGTAGTTCAGATGACTGTTAGTGCCACCTGACAGGTCCTGTGGCCTTCAGTTGAATGTGCAGCCAGCCTGCAATGAGGGAGCTAGGGGAATATGTACCCCTACTTCACTCCATCCTTGCCGGTGCTCCCCATTGGCTGCATCTGACCAGAAGCCAGAGAGCCCACTGATGTGTCCACATAAGCCAGCCTCTGGGGGCTCAAAGTAGGATGAAGGGGAGAAATTCATTGGTTGGGCTGTGGTGTCAGCCTCTAGTATGGCCCCCAGTGACCTCCACCCCCTGGAAATCACCCCCCATGTAGTCTTCTCCCATATTATACTAGGGATGGTCTGTGTGACCAGTAACATATAGCGGAAATGATGAAATATCATTCATTGGTTAGGTTATGAAAAGGCACTGCAGCTCGGGGTTTAGTTGTTGTGGCAGAGAGCTTCCTAAGATGGCCCCATGATCCCTGCCGCCTGGTATTCGTGCCCTGGTATAAAACCCTTTCTTTGAGTGTAGGCTGGACCAAGTGACTCGAATCTAATGAACAGAATATGGCAAAAGTGATGGGATACAAAGGACCGTGGCTTCCATCTTGCCTGCATGCTCTCCTTCCTGCTCGCTTGCTCTGATGAAGCAAGCGGCCCACCGGAAAGGCCCACGTGGCAAGGAGCTGAGGGAGACCTCTGGCCAAGAGCCAGCGAAGAACTGAGGCCCTCAGTCCAACAGCCTGTGAGGAACTGAATCCTGCCGACACCCACAGGAGTGTGTGGGAAAGCATCACCCAGGCGAGATTTACAAATCTTAGCCTGTGCTCACTTCAGCAGCTCATATCCTAAAAGTGGAAGGATACAGAGATTAGCATGGCCCCCGTGCAAAGATGGCACAGAAATGTGTGAAGCATTCCGTATTTTTGAGTAATCTTACATACAACTTTCAAAACAAACTGCTAAAAAAAAAAATCTTAAATTAGCCCCAGCTGACACCTCGATTTTTGAGAGACGCAGAACCTGAGGTCCCACCTAGGCCTTGCCCAGATTCCTGGTGAGAAAACGACTGTCCCTTGGAGTTTGGGGGTAATCTATTATACAACATAGGCAACCAATACAGTCTCTCTCTCTCTCTCTGTGTCTCTCTCTGTGTCTCTCTCTGTGTCTCTCTCTGTGTCTCTCTCTCTCTCATCACTTGCTTCTGTGGGAACTCAGCTGCCCCTTCACTGGCAGCCCTCTGGAGAGCCCACCTGACGTGAAACCACAGCCTTCTGCCAAGAGCCATGTGTGCGCCTGGCAGCAGATCCTCACCTAGTCAAGGCATCAGGTGACTGCAGCCCCTGCCCACAGCTTGATTCCGGAGAGACCCTGTGTCAGAACCCCTGGCTCCGCTACTCCCGAATGCCTGACCCTCAGAAACTATGTGAGGTAATGAATTTGCCTTGCAGCAATAGATAACTAACACATGAGCAAAGAGAAACCATTCAGCAAAGAGGAAAAGGGGAAAGTCCGTAAAACTGGGGGAAATATTCTTCAAGAAAAGTATCTGGTTCATATTTTTGATAGACTCGGAACCTATGCACAGAGTTATTTTTAGAGTTTCTTTCATAACAAGAGTTTGTTTTCCTTTGATTCAGGGACAAACTCTGGTCTTCCACTAAGCTGAGAATGATGACGTTACCTACCCTTTACTTAGTACCTATGACTGCTGGGCAGTGAACTAAATCAACCTTCACAAATAGGGAAATTGAAGCTCAGACGGGTTAGCTCATTTATCCCACGGCACACAGCAAAAGGCAGAACCAGAATTCCAACCAGGTTTGAAGCCCTAGTTCTTTTCACAACGTTATCACGGCCTCCGTAATAGTGACCCTTGTAACTTAAAATAAAAACACACCCTATAGTCCGAGTGACAAATACAGAAATACATTCATTCGTTCATTGAAGTTAGAAAGTTAAAACATCTTCATATTTCAAAGCAATTAGTGAATGGGAGACAGGACTACCCTTAGCTCTGTCCCTGACCCTTACCTCCACCCCCAGCTTGTGGCTGGAGCTCAATGTATTTGATGACGACGTTAATTCCACAAGCATTCCACTATCTGGGGATGTGGAACGCAATCCAGGATCCGGTTTCCGGAAGGGCCCTACTGTGCCCACAACGGGAGGTGGGGGGTGGCGCGGAACTGGAAGATTCAGCGGGAAAGTTGGGGAGACGCAGGCCGGAGGGATCGGGACTGCAGCGCCACCCGGACGTCAGGGAGCCAAGGAGTCCCAGGTGGTGCCCCCGGGAGCCCCCAGCTCACCGAGAGGGAGCGAGGGGAGCGGGGCGGAGCCACACCCGGAAGTTGCTTAGGCCCGGACCAAAGATGGTGGCTGCGGCGCCGCTTGCCCACGCTCCGTAACCTCCTGTAACCAATGGAGCCGCGACGCTCGGGTGACTTACTGCGACGACTTCTGCACGACATTATCTGATGCAACCAACCTCCGAGTTGAGGAAGCCGCAGGTGCACTTTGCGGGTGATAAGGCGGCGGCGTGTTGGAGGTGATGTCCTTGGAGGTGACCAGGGCGACCGCGGGGATGGTGCTAGGTGAGTGAGGCTCGGGGACCCCGGGGTGTGTAAGTGGCGCGGCGCGGCGCTCCTGCTTGGGGCAGCAGCCTTGTTCCGGCCGAATACAGCTCTTACCCTGGTGCCTGGCGCAGACTGGGCGCCCCGCCGCTGTTTACGTGAATGGTGGGAGGGAGGAGGGCCTAGGACCCACCCTGGGTCCGCGCTCGCCGAGCAGGCCCGGCTTCCCTAGAGCCTTGGGTGCCCCGGCTGGGGTGGCGGCCGCTCCCGGCCCGGGTGGCGGCTGCTCCCGGCCCGGCCCCACTGCGAGAAATCCCGTGATTCAGCTGAGACGTAGGCAGAGCGAGGCATGGCCAGACCTCAGGGCAGACCCCAAATATGTGACTCTTCCAAGTGACTGGCAGGAAAGGACTTAAGAATGCGAATTCTTTTTCACATATCCTCACTTACATTGAGATTTCCTGGGAGACCATCTGGTGCAGTAGGAAAAGGAAGAGATTTAGGAGACCTGGATTGATGTCTCTGCTCGCTTACTCCTTGTGAGGCCTTCAGTTTGTTTAATCTCAGAGCTTTGGTTTCCTTTAAAGACCAGAGAAAACGGGTATTTATTTGATTTCTCTGCTCTAGCACCAGCATATCTGATTTATATATTTCATCCTCAGTACTTCAAGATGGGTATTGTTTTCCTCATTTTATAGGCTCAGAAACAAGCCCAGAAAGGTTAAGTGAATTCTCCAGGGTCACTCTGGTTTTTAAGGTACAACATCCAAGCTTCCAGTTTGGTCTGGCCAACTGAAAAGCCATTGCTTTGTTGTTGGGGATTCGAGTAGATAGAAGCAGTACCACAAATGAAAATGATCAAAGTTCCTTTTGAAAGCTAAATTTAACTAATCCCTTTTTATGGGATGGATGTCCTTGGATAGGGGAGTGGGAAAATAATTATGATATAATTTCTTTTGGACCTTGATAATTTTTACCAATCAGATGCTTGTTTTGTTTACAAAGATAAAGAATGGATAAAGTAGCTGCAGTATGAGGTGACTGATAATTATTGGCCAAGTGAGTAACTTATTCTCTTTTTGTGAAACAGCAGAGCTGTATGTCTCAGACCGAGAGGGAAGTGATGCTACTGGTGATGGAACCAAGGAGAAACCTTTTAAAACAGGCCTTAAGGTAGTGCCTCTTTCTCATTAGGAAAACGACTTTGCATTTATTAATGACTCATGTCAGTTATTCTGTGACTTGTCAGGAGTTTTATTTAAAGCATTAGGTTTGAAGAGAACTTTCTGAGAAGGGCAAGTAAGGGGTATATACAGATATGTAGCTTTAAGGGTATTAGATGATCTACGTCTAAACTTTTTTTTTTTTTTTTTTTTGGCCGCGCCTCAAGGCTTGTGGGATCTTTAGTTCTCCGACCAGGGATTAAAACCTGGGCCCTTGTCAGCAAAAGTGCCGAGTCCTAACCACTGGAGCATCAGGGAATTCCTCTTGAACATTTTTTTTTTTTTTTTTTTTTTGCGGTACGTGGGCCTCTCTCTATTGTGGCCTCTCCCGTTGCGGAGCACAGGCTCCTGACATGCAGGCTCAGTGGCCATGGCTCACGGGCCCAGCCGCTCCGCGGCATGTGGGATCCTCCTGGACCGGGGCACGAACCCGTGTCCCCTGCATCGGCAGGCGGACTCTCAACCACTGTGCCACCAGGGAGGCCCTCCCCTTGAACATTTTTAATAGGTATCTTCTTTTCTTACCATACGGCATTGCATCTCGGAATTTTTCTCTCCAGTGAGTCAGTTGGCCAGTTTTTTAATTCTTGTAGAACTAAAAATCATCTTCCCTTAGTCATCTGAGTTTATGCTCACATTTCTTCCAAACTGACTCGTAAGAGTTCTCTCGGTGAGTTTACCACTCGAATCCAAATGTGATCTTGAGCCTTGAGACTCAAAGACCTGATTTATATCAGTACCAAGAACAGAGCAGACACTCATGAACTCATGAGTCTGGAGCCTAAAGCCAGGATGCTAATTTAACAATATATTATTGTTTCTCAGGGTGTAGAATCCTCCTATGAGTTTAGCGTATTCTCTTTAAGCAGACTTACATGGAAAGCCAAATACAGTTCAGATGGGTTCTTCAAGAGCTTCGACTCAGGATTGAGTAGGTACCTGATGGCATTGGGTTACGGTGTGGGCCAAGAAGACATCCCTCTGCAAGTAGCCGTGGGCTTGCCTGTAGACTGGAATGGCTACAGCCGCTACATAAGGAAGTTGATTAAAGCCCTCTCCCAGGACAGCACCAGGAAGCGCACTGCCCTGACACTTCTTTCTGTGTATCTGTGTCTGGCCAATCCCTGTTCTTGTGAGCTTTGTTACAGTATTCATTTAGGTTATTATCAAGTGTTTCTGTCCTGGGACCATTCTCTCCTCTTTTAGCTCATACTCTGGTTATGTTTTGGTGTGTCAACCATGGGTCTTAATTTTTTAACTCTTAGAGGGAAATCTTTCTCATTTTGGATTGCTGGGGTGATTCCTGTGGCTGCCCAGAACTGACAGTAGTGTTTAGATGAATGTTTGCAAAATGTCGCTGTTAGCAGAAGTGTGCCATTCTGATTTGGAGAATCACAGTTTGACTCTTTCAATATCACTGATTAACAAAGGAGGGATCAGTACAGACTGTCAGGTAGTAAATGAATTCTTAGTGATTTACAAACATCCTTACAAAGTCTAATTGTTAAAAGGAGGAACTGAACTCTCCTGGATGTTTCCAAAAGATCCAGGTTCCCTCCTCCTCTGTAGCAATAATTGAGTTGAGACTAGTGTTAAATCAAGATGAAAAGTATTTTTCAGGTTTGGAAACTAGATCTTAAGAAAAGGTCAGTTTTCATAAGCTTCAGATCTTACACGAGAGACAGTCATTAATTGCATTTCTTGGTTGATGATAACTTAGGAGAAAATTTGAAGGAATATTTGAAGCAGTTAATAAAACTTATCTTTTACATATTTTCAACTATCTTTTTAAAAACGAATACAAACTATAAAATATTAAATGATAATATTGATGTCTGATATGTCCCAGTATTGGTGAAAAGAGGTACATACATTCTACACACAGGAATTTTTCCAATTAAATGAAACTTAGCCTTCTGTGTACCTAACCACTATGCTCTTGAGAGAGTTTCAGAAATGACTTCCCTGGTTTCTTCGCGAGGATTAATCGTCTGGATGTACCCTGCAGTTGGCCTTTGCCATCAGCTGTCTCTTCTGTTGTTGTCAGCGTACCTCCTGTCGGTCCCCAGGGCCACTTAAAATCTGTTGTTTCTAGTCCACATGGGAAACTATATGTAACCGGACTTGCTAGAATTGTTTGGGAAAGGACGTTCTACCTTAAGCAGAATGTTCTTTGAATGTTCCGCCATTCCTTCTGTCGACATTGACCTTTGGCTGGTGGGGTCTTACGCTTTCTTCTGGGCTCTCGATTATTTTCTAGGTGATCAAAGTTACCTCATAATTCAGGTGTTATTTTGATTTTAAACATTGTACAATGTTAAAGAAATGTCCGTTTTCCTTGTCCCTCCCTCCCCAAGGCTTTGATGACAGTTGGAAAAGAACCCTTTCCTACCATCTACGTAGATTCACAAAAAGAAAACGAGGTAGGGTGAACCCAAAGCTTTACAGAATTAGATTTTGTGAAGAAACCTTCATTAGAATACAGTGTCTTGAAAACATTAAATATCTGTTTATCCCTCCAGAGGTGGGATGTTATTTCTAAATCACAGATGAAGAACATTAGAAAACTGTGGCACAGAGAACAGATGAAGAGTGAATCCCGGGAAAAGAAAGAGGTGAGCAGTAGATTTGCTCTGTGAACATTTTTCAAGTTGGGACACCGGAAGCCATGTTAACAAATTGCCTGGTTATTAAAACTAGGCAGAAGACACTTTACGAAGAGAGAAGAACCTGGAAGAAGCAAAGAAGATTACCATTAAAAACGACCCAAGTCTTCCCGAGCCAAGTTGCGTAAGTGTGATGTGTATCGTTTCAAATATCATGGACTCACGGGGTCAACCTATTATTTCTGTGTCTGAGGGGCATGCCACGTGCTTTGTTCCTTTGCACTGTTTGTCCCTTCTTTTCTTTCAAAAGGGAGAGAGCGCAATAATGTTTGAGAGTTACGAGGCTGGTCCTTGCGGGGCTCCTTTTTTGATAGAATTTAGTAATTGCGTGTTGAACGAATTCTGTCCCGACTAAAAGCTGGCAGCCCTGGCATCCAGGCGGGGCGGGCTGTGTGGGCTCAGACAGTGATTTTACCCTCCCCTGGGTGTCAGTTTCCTCACAGTAAAAAGAAGAGGTTGAAATCCAAGATTTTCATGATTTCTTAAATAAAGAAAAAGTTTTTGAAATTTGATTATGTCTATATTCTTTCTAGACCAGAATGCTGGACTGTGAATGGACATGGTTAGAATTCGAAGGGTTCTTACTGCTGCTGGATTGCCATTGTTTTCTTGCTTCCTCAGTGAGGAAGCTGTCTTCTTGGCCACACCCTGCAACCCCTTCCTCCCCTCCCCTCTCTCGTCCATCCCTCAGGGGAAAAGCCAGCCTCAGTAGCTTCCACCACCCAGGGTGGTGGGAGGGATGGTGAGGTCAGAGAGAGGGCTCTGCGTGGACTAGGCTTGTTGCTATCGTGAATTCATTGATTTTATATAACAGTATCTGAAGTTCTGATTGTTTCGCTGACAGTTTTGCACTAAGAGAAAGAAGACTTGGATTTTTTTTTTTTTTTAACCCCTCCAGTGTGGTGAAATTTTTTGGCTCTGACCTGTAGTAGAGTGACTGTCAGAAGTTTTACACCACTTGTGAATTTTTAACACTTTTCTGCCATCTATCTAATATTCGTGACAAAGTCGGTATGTGATGAATGACATGCTGGGTCAAATGTTTTTTATTTTAACTTGACAGGTGAAGATTCGTGAATTAGAAGGATATAGAGGCCAAAGAGTAAAGGTATTTGGCTGGGTCCACAGGCTGCGTAGGCAAGGTAACTGGCATAGCTGTCCTTTTCTCTCTTTAATTTTCAATATCCCTGCTCTTAGATAATGAAGAACATTAAAAAAAAAACATGTACTTGGGGGTATTTTTGTTTGAGAGTGCTAGCTTTTTAAAGGAAGTACTAATTTGTATCCTAACTTGGTTCTTATTTAATATGACAATTGAAAGTTTAAAAATTATTTAAATGATACTTAACTGTAAGCAGTCACAGTGATCAGGAGGTATCCAGGAAATATTTGTCTAATTGAATTGAATTCTTTAAGGAAAGCAGGGGGTATATTACCGGAAGTGCAGAACCAAATCTGAAACTTACTGATGGCAGTGATGTTGATTTTTATAATTAGTATATTTGTACTTGGTCGTGATGTTTTGCTTTCTCTTTCTGCTTTTATTATTTTACTACATGTCTTTTATTGTAAGTGGTTGTCAAGTCCTTCACAAAAAGAAAGGGGGCATAAAAAACCAAGAGTGCTTCTGTGCGGCAGTATATATCACCCCCCGCTGAATGCGCTTTGCTAGGTATTGCAGGGGACTCAACGGTGAATAAGACTTAATCCCTCGACTCACATGCTTACTGTCTTGCTTTCCCGTGACCGTGTGGGTCAGGAGGCTCACATAGGGTTTAAAAGTATGAAGGGTTTGAAACATGAAGAAGGCAAAATACTTTCCAGATACTGAGTAGTGATATTACTGGTGAACCCTTCAGAGGAATGGGGCCGTGTGGGAGGTTTGAACTTTCAACATTTAACCTTGGAGGTTCCTTTACAGAAGAATAAATTATGAGAAAGTGCTTCCAAGTGCCTCTCGAACAATCTAGCTAAACTTTTCTTTCCCGTTTTTAGGAAAGAATTTAATGTTTCTGGTGTTGCGTGATGGTACGGGTTATCTCCAGTGTGTCTTGTCAGATGATTTGGTAAATATTTTCATATTTACGATGAAAAGTCAGTTTTTTTCAATAGGTTACTTTATTGTTAGTTTTGGGAATCTTAGGGTCTATACTTATTTTAACTGTTATTGTGGGAAATTTCCAACATCTCAAAAATGGAACAGTAGGAAGAAACCTCACATGCTCATCACTCAGCTTCAGTAACATCTTAGTTGAGCTGCTGTAACTAAGTACCATAAACTGGGTGGCTTGTGAACAACAGAAGTTTATTCCTCATGGTTCTAGCGGCTGGAAGTCCATATCAGGGTGCCGGCATGGTCAAGTTCTGGTGAGGGCCCTTTTCTGGGCTGCAGACTACCCACTTCCCATTCTCTGCTATGTGCTCATCCTCACATAGCAGAGAGCAGAGAAGGGTTTCGACATATGAATTTGCAGCAGATACACGTTAAGTCCGTAACGAGTAATGATTAATATTTGGCCAGTTCTGGTTTACTGCTCCCCCCTTTGACCTCCCAGACATCATATTTCATATAAACATACTTGCATATGCATCACCAAGAAGAAATATTTTTAATATAACCACACTACCATTATTACACACCCCCAAAATTAGCACAACTCCTAAATATCCAGCCAGATTCTCCCAATTGATTCATGATGTCTTTTTTACAGTTGGTTGGTTTGGATGAGGATCCAGACAAGATCTACATGTTGCATTTAGTTGATATGTCTCTGAAATCACTCTTAATCTATAACAGATCTCCCTTTTCATTCTCTTTTCTCCACCCCACTCCCCCTTGCCATTTATTGGAAAAAGTCTGGTCATTGGTCCTGTGGGACTTCTCACATTCTGGATTTGGTTGATTGCATCATAAGGTGTATTTTAACATGTTCCTCTATCCTTTGTATTTCTTACAAAGGATATCCTTTGTATCTCTTTTAAAGAAAAAGAGAAACAAACTTTCCAGATACTTCCAGATACTTTTGAGAGATATGGACTAGTGTTATTTATGCATGTGCATGTATGTATTTACATATATATGTGTGTATCTGTATATAGATGAGTGTTTGATGGCTGTCTTATTTTACTAGTTTTGGACGAGAGAACTTGTTTGTAAGTAATTCCCTTTGCTTTCTATATGGTAGACTATTTTAAATGTAAATGTGAGTAACTGAATTTGAACTTGATCTTCTTACAGTGTCAGTGTTACAATGGAGTAGTCTTGTCCACTGAGAGTAGTGTCGCAGTGTATGGAATGCTAACTCTTACCCCAAAGGGCAAGCAGGTGAGTGCGTTGAGTTCCTCACTAAGAGAAGAGTTGTGTACTTGTTTGTTTTCCAGTGTCTTTATTTGTATTGATACTTTTGGTATTTGGCATATAACTAGACAAATGTGACGCCCTTGCTAAATTTAGGATGCCTTTTCCTTTCCTGGTGAGATATGTATACTGTACAGCTTGTGTGCTCTTGTAACGATCTCAGGGATTTTCAACCTAAGGAATTCCTGAATAAACTTCATGGGTGAGAACAATTTGCTGTGTGTGTGTGAATAATTTTTCAGCTAAGTGGAAATGAAAATTTAGTCTACCAAAAGTTTTTCAGGAAAGAACAGTGATCTAAAGCTGAAACTTTGGGGATTACCCTGGTGGTCCAGTGGTCAGGACTCCTCGCTCCCAATGCAGGAGGCCCAGTTTCGATCCCTGGTTAGGGAACTAGATCCCGCATGCTGCAACGAAGACCCGGCGCAGCCGAATAAATATTTAATAAATAAAATAAATCTGAAACTTTTAAAATAGAACTTGAAAGCCTCTTTTTAAAAAACTTAAAGCTAGGCTTGATAGAGAGTTGTTTGTTCCCCAGCCAACAGGCATGTAACCTATACCAGTTAGAGTTACTTGTTGGTAATTATTGACCAAGTAGCAGTTGTGGTTATATTTGTTTGTTGGGAAAGAAAACAAACAAACGTGACATATCAACCACCAGAGGGAGCCCATAGTGTCCTCCTGATAGACTAGAAATACTGTCTCCCAGAGTCTATGTGAGGAACCTATGTTAAGAGTGAATATCTCGTTCAAGTTTACTGAATTTTCCTTGAAAGTAATGTGATTGCAAAATGGAATGGTTTTTGTGATATTACTTGCTGTCCAGTGTTTGGTACCAAGATAGCTATATATTTCATACTGTGTGGTTTCTAAAATGTAATGCTTTCAATGGAATTATTAGGGAGAATTTGAATTTTTACTATATATATATATATATATATATATATATATATATATATATTCCAAAGAGAAACACCTTTTAGTAAAACCTTTGTATTTAAGGAGTTTTTCAATGTGTGTATTATGTTACTTTTAAATTATTGGGCAAAGGCTAGAAAGGTATACCAAAATGTTGACAATAGTTAGTGGTTACTCCAAGTCGTGGGATTATAGTTTATCTTATTTTCTGGTTTGTGCTTTACTATTTTTTAAAAATTGTGTACGTGTGTTTAGTCTGAAAGAAATATTAAATAAATATAAAATTCAATTATCGGGTCTTCGTTTTTAGAAGGGTAGGCTAATAATGATAAGGTTCTTAGAAATATGAGCTTACTAAAAACTTTTATATAAATTAGAATCTTTCCTACTGTGAATTTTCTGTTTCCTTCTCCCTCCCGACCCCTCTTTAAAAAATGCAGGCTCCAGGGGGCCACGAGCTAAATTGCGACTTCTGGGAATTGATCGGGTTGGCCCCCGCTGGAGGCGCTGATAACTTAATCAACGAGGAGTCTGACGTTGACGTCCAGCTCAACAACAGACACATGATGATCCGGGGAGAAAACATGTCCAAAATCCTAAAAGCGCGTTCTGTAGTCACCAGGTGCTTTAGAGATCACTTCTTCGACAGGGGGTACTGCGAAGTAAGTACGCGTTCATCATCCTTTGCAAACAGTGCCTCTTGGCAGTTTTGAACTTAAACAGTGGTGCTCACAGAAGGCCTTTATTTACTCCTTTCCGCCTGAATAGATCAGTCCTCCAACGTTAGTGCAAACACAAGTGGAAGGCGGTGCCACACTCTTCAAGCTGGACTATTTTGGGGAAGAGGCGTATCTGACTCAGTCCTCTCAGCTGTACCTGGAGACGTGCATTCCAGCTCTGGGAGATGTTTTTTGTATCGCACAGTCATACAGGGCAGAACAATCCAGAACACGAAGGCACCTGGCTGAGTACATAATTGTCATTTTGTTTTTATTTAAAAAAAAAATTTTTTTTTTAAGAAAATATGTTTAGAGAAGCAATCTTGATGTAGGTAAATGATGTCTGTGTAAAAACCTCTGAGGTATTAAGAGGCTATATGAAGGGCAGTTGAATAAATTCATGGAAACTGTCTAAGAAGTTTTGCGTCTTAGGCCATAACTCACTAAGGTCCGTTCATTCACTTTGTCTTGATCCTTTATATGTGTTGAGGAATAAACAAGAAATGACTATTAAGGTGGAAAGGAAGGCGGGTGGGCTAAAACTACTCTGGAGAGTTGGGAGTTGATTAGCAGGGCGGGAGTTTTCCCTTTCTGGACAGTTTCCCAGCATTAAAACCCTTGCTTAAGAGAAACTTAGTGAAAAGAAGAGAGGCTCTGAGCTACTGTCTTGTTCCTCAGATACACTCACGTGGAAGCAGAGTGCCCTTTCCTGACCTTTGAGGAGCTCCTGAACCGGTTGGAGGACTTGGTCTGTGACGTGGTCGATAGAGTCTTGAAATCACCCGTAGCAAGCGTGGTGCGTGACCTCAACCCGGTAGGTCTGCCATTGTGTGGAAACACAAAATTAGGATCCTGCTTCGGAAGGCAGTGAAGTCTTTTTTTTAGATTTTTAGGTTTTTTTCAATAGATTCTTTTGAGGTTTTTATAGATTTAATAGCTTTGAAATAAATGATTAATATATATATATAGGTATAATTGATATATAACGTTATATTAGTTTTAGGTGTACAGCATAATAATTTTATATATCTAAAACAATACAGAGTTATTAACTCTAGTTACCATGCTATACATTACATCTTGTTAATGGAACTTACCTATTTTATAACTGGAAGTTTATACTTTTGGACTCCCTTCACTCATTTCCAGACTAATTTTTTTTTTTTTTTTGGCCGTGCCACGTGGCTTGCGTGTCTTAGTTCCCCAACCAGGGATGGAACCCAGGCCCTCAGCAGTGAAAGTGTGGAGTCTTAACCACTAGACCGCCAGGGAATTCACCACATTGTTTTTAAGTCTGAAATAACATTTTATAATAATGATAAATAGTGTTGCTTAAAATGGAAACGTTAGTGTGAATGGTTTCTTTATGTACACTGTATTTCTCCTTTCTGCTGTAGAACTTCAAGCCCCCCAAACGGCCTTTCAAACGGATGAACTATTCAGATGCTATTGTGTGGCTAAAAGAACACAATATAAAGAAAGAAGATGGAACTTTCTATGAATTTGGAGAGGTATGTATTCCTTTCTAGTCGTTGTTTCAAAGGTAGCCTTGTGCTTAAGTGGATTGCTACTTGCGGTTAATTAACGAGTAATGCAGACGGCATGTGCTGTCGTCAAATAAATGATAACCACGGACCCTCCTTCTTGGGGTTGTCTGAGGATCCATGGCTTAGTAGAGGTAGAGTAGACCTTAGAGCAGTGCCTTTTCTGTAGTGTTCAGTAAATATTAGCAAGTTTGTAGCCTTCCTTCACACCCCATCCTTTATCTCTTTCCTCTTCCATGATCACTCTGTGGTCTTGACTTACCAGCTCTAGCTATAATTCTTTAGACTGGCAGGATGCTTAAGAAAGTTATAAACTTTGAAATCACATGCAGAGTGTTGGTATGTGTATACATTTGTTTTGGTTTTCTAGAGAAACCATCTGGCTCTTTCAAAAAGGATTCCTCCCCCCAAAACAGTGAATTATAACTCCTTCACCTGGAGGCAATTCAAAGAAGAAAATCACCACCGATTAAAATGCAAAACCAAGAGAGGAGGCTTTGTTGGGGAAGGCAGCCCGGTGCCCCAGATACACTGAGCATGTCTGTCTTGCCCAGGACCACCCTCCCAGCATGTTTTGGGGGTATAGATTGTTAACATTATTCTAAGCCCTCTTGCCTATGCATTTAACCACTCTTTACATAGTATTTGCAAATCTGTTTTACAGATGAAATGTGAGTAATAGCTGCTAACTAGAGTTTTCTTTCGTTTTTAGAAAGAATTTACAGAGGACAGACAGTGTACTGGGTCTATGTAAATTACTTTTATTGTATCATGAATTCAGTTGATGATGTATAATAACCAGATTCTGTGCTGAAAACCTGAGAACTGTTATCGCCCAGCACTCAGCAGAGTAGTGTGATTGAGCGGAAAGAGCACAAGCTTTGGAGTAAGAAGCCCCCCAGGTGGGCTTTGCTCCCACCTCTGTCCTTATTGCTGGTTAACTTAAGGCCAGCGACCCCGCTCTCTGGTTTCCTGTCTCTGCCTTGGAGGTAACGTCCACCTTGCAAAGTTATGAGAACTTAATGAGCTAAATGCTTAGCAGGGCCGAGGTGCAGGAAGTCCTCCATGTGTGTCAGCGTTTCCTCTTTGTGTCAGTATCATCCCATACACATGAGGGCGCTAGAGTAGAGAAGAGGTCTTCAAACTTTTCGGAATGTGCAGTACGACCCCTTTCCCCCAGTTCAATTGTATGCAGGACTCTAGTATGTAAAGCGGTTACAGGCAGAGAGACCAGAGCTCTCCCACTCACCTCCCATTTCCTCTCTAGACTTTAGACGACGCAGGGCTCCAGGGATGAGAGCTTGAAAACAGCTGTGCCAGGTGACGGCTAAGCTCCCTCTCAGTTTCTTACATTAAACAAATCAATGAGTCTTGTCCAATTCTCTCAATCTGTTTTTACTGGGACAAGAGTTTTCAGTTTTAACTTGAATTTATGTGTGGTTTACTGAAGGATGTTTGAGAGGGAAGCAGATTAACTTGATTCATCATCATCTAACCTGTCTTGGCTAACTGCTCCAGGTGTGGTTACACTTACAAACTTGACACTGGTTATTTGTCTTATGACTGTGCCTTACTGCCACTGAAGGCATGCAGATTTATTGTAACAGGAAAGAAGCAGAGAGAACAGGAGAGTTTAAAGATTGGTGTTATTAATAACGTACTCTGTGTAGATCACTGATGTTGTGGAGCATCCACTGATGATCTTATGCCTTGTGGGACTGAGTGGACTGCGTTTGCTTCAGACCTAGATAAAACTGGCCACTGGGAAAAAAAAAAAACTGAGCCGTATCTGGGAGGTTGTTTGTTTTGTGTGTGTGTTTTCGTTCCTCAAGCAATATGGCACAGATATACTGCAGGAGGAGACAGATCTATTTACAGTTCATTTTGCAGAAATTGTCCCTAACACCCACGTGGTTATGGGTTATGGGTGGGTGTGTATTCTGGACTCCGTTGCATGAATAAGATGAAGGGCTGCTACTGGGTCAAAGAGCTGCTTCTGTCTCGTTGCCTTTCGAGTTGTAAATGTTAATGAAGTCTTGTTTAACCTCAGGATATCCCAGAAGCTCCTGAGAGACTGATGACAGACACCATTAATGAGCCCATCTTGCTGTGTCGATTTCCTGTGGAGATCAAGTCCTTCTATATGCAGCGATGTCCCGAGGATTCCCGCCTTACCGAATCTGTCAGTTTGGGATTCAAATAGTATTAGAGATTTTGCTTTTTAAAGGGGTGGGCACTGCCACTGGAATAAGATACAGCTCACAGCAAATATTTCATTATAAATCTACAGTACTTAAAGAAGTGTTTTTTGTCCTCTGATTGGGTTTAACCTATCTTGTTAAATTATAGAATTTGAATAATATCTGAATTATGCGTGATCATTGTGCTCCTTTAGTTATAGGAGCTTAATTATGATTTTCACTTAAACTCTAGAGCAAAGCCGTGACTGAGAGCCTAGTAGTAACCGCATTTTATTTACTCATTTTTGAAAGGTCGACGTGTTGATGCCCAATGTCGGTGAGATTGTGGGAGGCTCGATGCGTATCTGGGATAATGAAGAGATACTGGCAGGTTATAAAAGAGAAGGAATTGACCCCACTCCCTATTACTGGTACACAGATCAGGTAAAAAGAAATTTTGTTAATCACTTTAAATTTTCTTCACTGTAATAGTTCTGTATAAATTGAAACTTTTAAAAGGAAGTATTCAGGGTGATACTTTGAAATTTGAATGAGCTATATTCAGTTTCATGGTTATAATAATGTGGCATGGGAATACTGCTAGTTTTGTCTTTGGCCAATAATATGTTAACTTAATTTGAAAACCTATTAACTCCTGGCCTTGCTTGTAGCTACTGAATTTTTTAAAATGTCATTAGATGCTACCAGTATCTAGTCTTTCATTTTCTTCTGATAAACAGACATTAACTTAATTTAAAAGTTTGAAATCTCTTCTTTCCAGGGTGGCAAATCCTTGGTTTATTTTTCATACCAAATTATTTTTTCACATGTGGTCCATGAAGGAGTATAGATTAAGGGTTGAATTCTTTTTGTTGTTTTGTTTGTTGTTGTTTTCAATTAATTTTTATTGGCGTATAGTCGCTTTACAATGTTGTGTTAGTTTCTGCTGTACAGCAAAGTGAACCAGCTGTAAGGGGTTGAATTCTTAACCACAATAAGCTGACTCATTTTACAGTAGAAAATTTTAACTATTTCAGACAAAATTTATTTTTTTAATTTTCTTTTTTGGCCATGCTGTGCAGCTTGCGGGATCTTAGTTCCCCGACCAGGGACTGAACCTGGGGCCATGGCAGTGAATGCGCAGAGTCCTAACCACTGGACCGCCAGGGAGACTCTGGACAGAATTTTAAACTGAGCATTTATTCCTCTCTATCGCTCTCCCTCTCTCTCTCTCTCCCTTTTTAAACAGAGAAAATATGGCACATGTCCACATGGAGGCTATGGCCTGGGCTTGGAACGATTCTTAACCTGGATTCTGGATAGATACCACATCCGAGATGTATGCTTATACCCTCGATTTGTCCAGCGCTGCAAGCCATAACCGATTCCTCCTGGAGATTTAAGCAAAGAACACGGTTCATGGAAGGAACAGGCTGCCTCTTTCAAAAAAAAAAAAAACAGCCAAAATCTTCCCTTTTTTATTCCACTGGGGTATATCCATTTCTGTTTTCTCTTTTTGTTTTTTATTCCTGCTACCGTGAAAAGCAATCCAAGTCATTTGAATATCAAGTGACATTGATAGTGTCATTTTAAGAAAAAAACCCATTACAAAGTTTGGGGGAAAATATGTGGCATGTAACTGCCGTCATGAGTATATTTCAGCATTTTATCCAATTTTAGGTTATAACCTTTGTGTCATATATACCACATACATGATTAGTTTTAACTTACAGTCTGAGACATTCCAGTAACTTAATCTTTCTGTCCTTATAATTGTAACTGGAATTCTTTAATTTATATCATTTTATTGTATCAGTGAGTGAAAACACACACCGTGGGGAAATATTGACAATATGCTGTAAAAATCTGCTAGTATTAGAACAGAGTATAAATCAGCAGTAGATACAGGAATGAAATGAATAGTCTTTTGCCTCAGTTGTTAATCTTTTCTAAATCTGATAGCTGCTTATATAATTCTAAAGCATACGAATTTATTTGGAAGAATTTGTAAAAGTGGAGTGGCCTTAAACAGTTTGAAGGAAGAGCAAGTTTTTTGTTTTTGTTTTTTGGCACCTCAGTGAACAGCATTCTTCCTAGCATTAGTTCAAACTAAAGAGGCAGGGTGATCTTCACTCTTCCCTGGCAGCTCCTAAGTAATTAGGGCTTCCCTGGTGGCACAGTGGTTGAGTATCTGCCTGCCAATGCAGGGGACACGGGTTCGACCCCTGGTCCAGGAAGATCCCACATGCCGCAGAGCAACTAAGCCCATGTGCCACAACTACTGAGCCTGCACTCTGGAGCCCGTGAGCCACAACTACTGAAGCCCTCGTGCCTAGAGCCCGTGCTCTGCAGCAAGAGAAGCCACTGCAATGAGAAGCCCGTGCCCTGCAACCAGAGAAAGCCCACGCGCAACAACGAAGACCCAATGCAGCCAAAAATAAGTTTATTTTTTAAAAGTAAATAAATAAGTTCCAAAAGTATTTGCAGCTGGAATCTTCATGACAGCCCTGCATGGCTGTTGGAGTCACCCCACACTGTGTCTTTAGGTCTAATCTATGCTAACTTATTAACTTGCAGGCTTATTGAATGGCTTCATTTCAGATTTGGTTAATTTTCCCCAAAAATGCATGTCATGTATCCTCAATGAGCTGTATTCCCAGCAATCAATAAATGGATACACGTAAAAACTCTTTGCTAACTTAATTTTTTTTAAGCTGATTGTCGCTGTTTCACATTAATTAGTTCATGCCTTTTGCATTTTTTAAATCTTTATTTTTCATGATTTGTATATGTGAAACTAGATATTCCTGAATTTGGTAGGTATTAGTAAAAGTACATGGTAATGAAAAGGAGTGGTTTTTAAAAATTAGATGTGGGTCCTAGTTACATCATTTTTATCATCCTTTTTGTATTAATTTTGGACACATTAGATTATATCTTATTTTGCAGTTAAGTAAAATGACAGATGGAAATGGGGCATTTGTAGTATATTTGGCCTCTATCTTTAAATGAAAAATACATGTAAGAATGGGAATGAGCTCTAACTGGATGCAACTAGGCAGTTCATTTGATCAGAATTTAGGTGACGAGGTTAGGCTCAGTTAGATTAGATTTTAATTGTATAAATGGGCTAAAAGTTTTAAATACTGAGGGAGAGCTGTGGGATTAGGTGGGGATAACGGAGTCAAGATTGTGGTGACGTCAAACCAAGAACCCGAGCAGCGCACCTCACGCACGTGGACTCACATTCCCTTTTCTCTGGTTGTCCCTGTAATCTAAGCGTCACAAGCCCATCCCATATCCCTGCCAAGTGTCCACCTCACAGACACCCGGTTCTGAGTTCCTGCTCTCGTGGGACTCATCTCACGGCCCTTTCCTGCCTGAAACTTCTTCCTAATACGTGATCCTCACGCCAGCAGCCCCCTTCACCTTTGGTACTTGTGTAGCTGACCTGCTTTGGAGACAGATGGGAGGCTAATACTGTAGCAATTCAAATGACTTCAATACTGACTTTGTCAATGTCCTACAGCCGTTTCCACCCACCCAGCTCCCCACACATGGCTGCCTCTAGCATTTCCTAAAAATTTCTTGTTTAGTGTATAGAGCAGTGAGATTCTGTCATAAGCAACCTTCCTACGCATTGGAGTCACCTGGGCCTCATCCCAGACCAACAGAATCTGGATTTCAGGGCTGGGCCCAGGATGCCTTTTTTTTTTTTTCTTTTTTTTTTTTTGTGGTTCACGGCCCTCTCACTGTTGTGGCCTCTCCCGTTGCGGAGCACAGGCTCCGGACGCGCAGGCTCAGCGGCCATGGCTCACGGGCCCAGCCGCTCCGCGGCATGTGGGATCTTCCCGGACCGGGGCACGAACCCGTGTCCCCTGCATTGGCAGGCGGACTCTCAACCACTGCGCCACCAGGGAAGCCCCCAGGATGCTTTTTAAAAGCCCGCCCAGCTGAGGCTGTGGCAGACTTAGTGTGACTGTCACTGAGTAGCTACCTCCCTCTTCTAAAGCCAGCCTTAAGCCTCTCATCATCATGACTGTAGGTCCTCATTCATCTCACATTAAATCTCTTTTGAAATTGTTCCCAATCTCTATGTTAAAATGGGAACACTGGGGCAAGGTTGAGACTGTCCAATATTGCCAGTGGCCACAAAAACGCTACACCTGTGCACTCGTTAGCTTTCAAGTCATACTTGGAAATTCTCAAAATGATGCCAATAATGGAGTACTGGTTTGTGTCAGCCATGTACTGTCACGTGCTTTAATCCCCACAATAACCTCTTGTGATAATTATATAAATTATAAATTTATACAACATATAAATTATAATTATAGCCCTATAATCCCTATATATGGATAATAGCCCTATTACCCCTGAGGTAATGGTTGAGAAAAGTTAAAAAACATGCCTGAAGATGCACTGTTAAAAGTGACAGAATGAAGTTTGAAACACCAAAGCTTGAATTCCTTTAAACTTAGAATCCTATTATCTCATTCAGTCCTTCTAAGGAAAAAAGATATTATGATGTACAAATGCTGTCATTCATAGTATTTGCTAATTGCTGGTCAATTCAATGATTCCGTTTCTTATGCTGAAAAGTTTCCTTCTACCTCATAGATTACTACTAACTTGATAAGATGAAGAATATTATCTTTGAAAAAACATTGGTGTACTCTGCAGTTCAAAGATGCTGGTTTCTGGCGTCAAAATATAATGCAGTGTAGCACCCTGGCTCACAGAAATGGTGGTGCTCAAAATTTTAACTTACTCTTTAGGCATTTACTTCCATGTCATGAAGAAAAACATGCTTCTATTACTTTATCGATTTTTCGGTTTTAGACACTCTCTACTGCTCTTCTGCAGAAGATTGCGCTTCTTCCTCTCCCTGTCCCACCATTCATGTGCATGCCTCTCTTCTCCCCCTCTTTCCAGCTTAGTTAAATCATTACTTTGGTTGACCATGTCGTATACTATGACTGCTTTTCCTTTTCTGGCCAACTTTTCATTTTGCCCATAATTAACAGTCATCTTATTTTTTTCTTTATCATTAATTCACTTTCCAAAGATGCTCAGACACATCAGGTGCTCATCAGTTATATCTTCCCATAGAAGCTTCTCTGAGAGCTTGTCTGCTGTAGTGTGAACCAGCCACACTCCAATCTTGAAATATAGTTGTCGTCCTGGGATCTTCTTTCGCTGTCATTCCAGGTATCCCCTTCACCTTTCTCCTCTATGGACAGCCTGTTTTCTGTATCCCATGTTTCCCTGTTCCTTGGTTTACTTCCTCTTTTTGGTGGAGCACATCCTCCAGTATTTTCCTGAGAAAGGGTGCATGGAATGTCAATTCACTGAGAACTTGCCTATCTAAAAAATGTTTTTAATCTATCTTCACATTTAAACCATAGTCTCTATATAAAATTGTGGGTTAAAAAGCATTTTTCCCTCAGAATTTTGAAACCCTGGCTTCCAGTGTTACCATTCTAGCTTCCAATGTTGCTATGGAGAATTCCCAAACATTCTCATACATGGTCCTTTACATATGACCTGTCTATTCTAGAAGCTTGTCCCCATGTTCTGAAATATGATATTCCTTGGGACTGTTCATCATTCTGCTGGGCAGTTGGTAGGCTCTTTAAATTCAGAAAGTCAGGGCCTTCAGTTTTGAAAACTTTCTTAAACTGTTTTTTTTGTGTGTCCCCTCTTTTGTTTGTTTTTCTTTCTTTCTACAACTGCTATTATTCAGATAGTAGACCTCCTTTTATCTTTTTTTTTTTTTGCTTGCTATTTTCTGAGAGCTTTCCTCAACTTTTCCCCAGTCCTTCTATTGGATTTTTCATCTCTGTTAGCATAGTAAAATTTAAAAAATTTTTTATTCTGACCTCAGAAAGTTCCATCTTTATGGTCTTTTACTCAAGCTTTCTTCTTCCTGTATGTTTTCTTCTGTTTGCTTGGGTCTCTGTCTTTCTTCTTAGAGGCTTTTTTCAGATGTGAGGTGATACTTGGTTTTCTGCTGAGAATTCCAAATAGCAGATAAAATGCTTTTGAAGTGTGTGGGAGGAGATGTGAGCCCTCCTGTAGGGTGAGCTGCCTGAACTGTTGAGTATGTTGAGTATGGGAGTCCCTGATGTCATCATCCTTAGATCTTTCCTCTTGGGCCGGTTGGATTCCAGATGTCAACATCCTTAGATCTTTCCTCTTGGGCCGGTTGGATTCCAGACTCTTCCCACCTCCTGTGGGGGGAAAGGGGTGAAGAGGGCTATGTGTCCACAGCTTCGGTAAGTCTAGTTCCCCAAATCTATCTCAATGTAGCATCTCTCCCTTTCATCCCCACTTCCAGGGCTACCCGCTGCTGCCAGTCTGGAACCTCCTAGGGATTCTGCCATGTAAATCCGGATGGTTCTTGTCTTAGGATGGCCATTTTAAGATTCAGGGGTTTTTGAGTTTGCTAAATCATGAACCATTTATCCATCTGCCTTCCAGCTCCCCAAATTTGTTGCTGTCGTTCCTTTTTCTTTTTTCCCCATCATTTTAGGTTTGTGCTTGAAAACAAACAAAACACGCCATCACTGTCAGCAACAACAAAACCTCTCTTGACATTTTAGTGGGGTTTGGGGGTCGGAGTGAAATTACATCCATGTGTTCAAGCCCCCATTTTTACCCAGAGATCTTCCCTCTGTATTTGAAGATAAATCAAAAGGGAGTGGACATAGGTGAAAGAGAATAAACATTCAATTATTGTTAGCTATTAAGAAGGACAAATTAGCAAGGAGAGTGAGGAATTCTCCGTAAATTGTTTTGTAAAACGAATTAATGATTAGGGCTTCCCTCGTGGTGCAGTGGTTAAGAATCGGCCTGCCAATGCAGGGGACATGGGTTTGAGCCCTGGTCCTGGAAGATCCCACATGCTGTGGAGCAGCTGAGCCTGTGCACCACAACTACTGAGCCTGCACTCTAGAGCCCACAAGCCACAACTACTGAGCCCGCGAGCCACAACTACTGAAGCCCATGTGCCTAGAGCCCATGCTCTGCAACAACAGAAGCCACCGCAATGAGAAGCCCGCATACCACAACGAAGAGTAGCCCCCACTCGCTGCAACTAGAGAAACCCTGTGCGCAGCAACGAAGACCCAACGCAGCCAAAAATAAATAAATAAATAAACAAATAAATAAATTTATTTTTAAAAAATGAATGGTTGAATGAATGGTCGGTTTCAATCCTTATTTCTATGTAGGTGACCACTACAACTTTCTGTTGGATGGCTGTACCTGTTTGTCCTTCTTGCAATGTAAAACATACTCAGGCAAAAACAAAGACAACATGAAAACAACAAATATAAAAAAGTGCATTCATCTTTGCCTCAAACCAGCTGTCCTGCTGACTAATGTATTTCTCTTTTTTGGTCTCACTACTGCTGAAGAACTTGAATTACCCGATTCTGCCCTCCCTCTAATCTCCAGTGTGCCATTACTTGCCTATTTCTGTCTTCACTTTCCTTGGCCACGCCCCTCAACACCTCTTTTGTGAACGGTGGCCACTGTCTTCTATTTGTTCTCCCTGTCTCTCCTCTCTTATAGCCTGGACCCTGCTTGCTCAATCCTTTTCCTCAGAGCACAGGCTACTCTTCTGCATGACTGTCATGACCATGCATGACTCCCGTTCACCTACCAACAAAGGTCCAGTTTCTCAGCACATTCAGGCTCGGTCCTCAGCCTTCTCTCACCACGCTTAGCTCTGAATCCTTTCCAGATGCTGTGCGGTGGCCAAGTGAACGTCTTGCTCTTGGTAATCGTGTGCTCTTCTGCCTTCAGAGTGTCCCCTCACATTCAATATACAACAAGCCTACTTTTCTTGTAAATTCTATACCACCCCGATGAAAAAGCATCCCTGCATCCTCTCAGCCTGAAATCACCACTCATTTTTATCAGGGAAACTTCTGCTCACCTCTTCCTCTCCCACTGTAAACAGGTAACTCTACCGGATAAATATAATAATTCCACACAGACCCTCCTCTTAGCTGAGTGAAAGGAACACCTCTAGGCATCAGAATTGGAGAGGAGGGAGTAGAGAGGGTCTCTAAACCAGAGCTGTTAGGTTGGGTATGGGAGTTAGAGGGAGAATTGAACCCAGATAAAGGCACTCGGGGGTATTTTTAAAAGTTATACTAGGGATTCCCTGGTGGCACAGTGGTTGAGAGTCCGCCTGCCGATGCAGGGGACATGGGTTCGTGCCCCGGTCCGGGAAGATCCCACATGCTGTAGAGCAGCTGGGCCCGTGAGCCATGGCCGCTGAGCCTGTGCGTCCGGAGCCTGTGCTCCGCAACGGGAGAGGCCACAGCAGTGAGAGGCCCGCGTACCGCAAAAAAAAAAAAAAAGTTATACTAAAGTATACTATTCGTACAAAAAAGGGCACACATCATAAGAGTGCAACACTACGAATTTTCACAAAGTGAGCACATCATATACGCAGCTCCTACAGTGCCCACCCTACACCCAGACAGGAAACTGGACCAAGGGCTAGACCCCTCTCTGCAGGAAACAGGGACTTGGGGTGCTGGCCTTTCTGTGAAATCTAGAAAACTGGCCCTGTAGCCAGAGAAGGACATGGAAGACTGCCACCTGCCCAGGGCTCTGGACAGGGAACGAAAGCTTGCTGGAAAAAGTCAACTTTCCTGGTTTGAATGTATCTGCAAGGGGCAGCACTACGAAGCCAAGAAATGTCCATAAACCCCATCTAAGCCTGGTGGGACCCTGCAGTCCTGGCAGAGGCAGACCAGAAATGCTCTGGAGGGACCCTCCCACCACCCCGGGGGCAGAGACCTCGCTGGAGAAAAACACTCTTGCCCAATATGATCTCAAAAAGAATTAGAACCCTTAGGAGAAAATGAAATTATTTAGTCATGTGGTACGTGTCTTAATACTGGCGCAAGAGCTCCAGTTTTCTCTCTACACCGCAGGCAAAGTGAACCTTTTGAACCGTAAGCATGGATCGTTCTGTTAGAGGGAGATCACTTGATAAGATGAAGTCTTTCATCACCTAATAGGCCGAAACTCCTTCCCCTCCACCCCACACACGCTGCTCAAGACATGCCGTCTCTTTACTGTCCCTCAAGGCCTTGTTATGGGGTGAACTGTGTCCCTCTCCCTCAAAAAAAAACCCGATATGTTGAAATCCTCCCCTCTGGTACTTGGAAACGTTATCTTATTTACCAGTAGGGTCTTTGCAGATGTAACCAAGTTCTGATGAGGTCAATAGGGTGAGCTCTTAATCCAATACGACTGGTGTCCTTCTAGAAGGGAAGACAGTTATGGGAAAAGAGACACACAGGGAGAAGGCTACATGACCACAGAGGCAGAGATCAGAGAGATGCTACAAGGCGAGGAGAGCCAAGGGCTGCTGGCCACTGCCAGAAGCTAGGAAGAGGCAGGAAAGGATTCTCCCCGACAGACTGCTGAGCGAGCGTGGCCCTGTTGACTCTGACTTGGACTTTCAGCCTCAGAACTGGAAGACAATACATTTCTTTTTTTTTTCAGTACGCGGGCCTCTCACTGTTGTGGCCTCTCCCATTGCAGAGCACAGGCTCTGGACACACAGATTCAGCGGCCATGGCTCACGGGCCCAGCCGCTCTGTGGCATGTGGGATCTTCCCGGACCGGGGCACGAACCCATGTCCCCTGCATCGGCAGGCGGACTCTCAACCACTGCGCCACCAGGAAAGCCCCCATTTCTGTTGTTTTAAGCAGCCTGGTTTGTGGTATTTTGTTCCAGCAGCCCCAGGGAACTAATACAAGCCTCAAATGTGTTCCAGCACTTTCTGATCCCTCTGCTTGCAAAGCCCTTCCACAGAGAACCTCCCTCACCCCCCACAGGCCCCTGTTCAACTGGCATCTTTGCGGAGAGGCCCTGTCCCACTGCACCTCCGAAACTAACATTTCCTGCCTCTCTCCATTCCTTTGCCTCATTTATTATTTTTCTTCATGGTTCTTAGTCACAGCTAACCTTATGGTATGGATCTTTTGTTTATTGTCTGCCTTGCCTTCTAGAATGTAAGTTGCATGAAAGTAGAGATAGTCCAATTCATTGCTGTAATGCTCAGTGCCCACCACGTGCCTGACCTAGGCATGCCCTCCATACATATTTGTTTCATAAATGAATGAGCTACTTGAGAGTACAGTTTATTTTTTTATCCTTCCCAGTATCCGATATAATGCTTTGCTCATAGTAGACTCTCAGAAAATATGTGCACATGAACTAATAAACCCATCATCACTAGTGGGCTTAAGGCTCTGCGTGGTTAAGAGTGGCAGTCAAAATACACATCGCATTGACCTGCATTTGGTGGCCTCTTTGCTTAAAACAGTTGTGGGGACAATCGGTCAGGTTTCTCTGAGTAATCATCAGAGCTCACCATTTGTCTGCTTCACCCAGCCACTGTGTCTCTTGCACTGAAAGCCCCCATCCTCGCCCTGTTGTTCTGATTAAGGAGACAGAATTGAGTAATCTAAATTTAGTTTGTGTAGCTCAGAGGTGCCAATCATGGCAAATAATGAATTAGGGGACCTCCCCCCACCCCTTTCCTGAAGCATTGAGCTGAAACCAACGAATTCATTTTATTTAGGATCACAGGCTGGATTCTGAGTGCTGTCTGTGAGAAGAGAATGCTTTCTTCACTAATTAAGTCACCAGAGCTCAGGCAAACCCTCTCCCGGGTGGTGGGAGTGCTGCTTATCTGAGTTGGCCCAGAGAATGTGCTTTCTGTTTGTTAAGGGAAGTGGTTATAATTTTGGTACAGATATTTAAGCCAGAAAAAATGCATTTATATACACATACATATGTGTATATATACATATATATATAAATCTCATATAGTTTTATAAATTTCTTTAGCCTTTCAAGGGCTTTCTGGATTTCTTAGTAAAACCCGTATTTAGAATTCACATCTTCTGATTTAAGGGCTGTGTTGCCTATCAGTTTTCAAAAGGACCCATATAAAGCATATTTTATCTGTTTTCACTTCAAAAGAACATAAAAATTTACTCACTGAAAAGCTGTTGTATTTGATGCTTTTTGTAAGAAATAAGCCATAGATTAGAAATAACAAATGTCCTGAAGAGCTCTTTGGGGAAAAATAATGAAGTTCTGTTTCCATTTGTAACCTATGAGTCTTAATATGTGTGTCGGGGGGTTTTATACATGAGTATACTTTTGAATGAGTTTTTTAAGAGTCAGTAAAAGGAAAATGAATGAAATGGTGCTGATTCATGTTTTAAAATGTTATTATGTTGATATAGTTAATAAAACATGGTTTGTTAGTTCCTTTTTTTTTCTGGCCAGATACAAATTTAACTTGCCCCAATGTTGATTACATGAGATTTGGTACCTTTATGCCTTGTCACTAATCATCAGCATTTCCCTGGGAGGGACCAGAAGACCCCTGCTATCTCCACTTAGCAGGAGCGGTACAGCACCCGGGATGGAAGGGTGACTTATCCTGGGCCTCCTGAGCCGAGAAGAGCCCACATAGCTCAGTAATTAAAAACCCTGGGCTTTTTCTACTTCTCTGGCCTTGTCGACACTTTTTCCAGCACAGCATTTCAAACTGTAAAGACGTTTTGTGTAGTTGATTTAAAAGCAATGCGTTTAGGCTTTAGGTAGAGGAGTATATTATCTATAAAGATCACCTCTTCAAAGGGCAAATTAAACTAATGTAATTTTCATTCTGAGAATGGAGAGCTAGCAAAATGTATAGGAAAGCAGTTGATACGAGGAGCAAGTTTTACTGTCTGTTTCTCAGGGGACACCTCTTGCCTGATTTGAAGATCGTGTAGATAATATGAAAGGCAATCCACTTAAGTTGACATTTTACACCAAGCTGAAAACCAGAAAGAGGATCCACTTTAATAATAAATAAACGAATTCAATCAAGAGCATACATTTTAGCTACAGAAAACTGGTTTTGCACTCAATCTAGACTCCATTTTCCTGGAATGTTCCACGTGGCTTGCCCCCTTACTTCCTCAGGTCTTTGCCCAAATGTCAATGAGGTCTTCTCTGACTCATCTATTTCAAATCGCACTAGCCTCCCCTCCCTCATCTCCCTTACATAGCTTCATTCTTTCTAACACTCATCATCACCCTAAATACTACATATTGTGATTATTTTCTGTCTCTCCCCTAATCCCTATGTAAGCCCCTTGTCTGCTCTGTTCACTGCTGTTTCCCCAGTGCACACAGTAGGTGCTCAATACTTGTTCAGTGAATGAAAGAATGGTGCCTGACACCTTTCTATTCCAAAGGTTGGTCTTGTACTTCGAGACGCACTGAGCATTAGGGCCAGGTGGGCGGGCAGAGGTGTGGGAATGCAGCAAGGGCTAGAAATGCGGGGGGCACCTGTTCCGTGCGTGGGATTGGGGCCAGGCAGTCACCCTGCGAAGGTGCACAGACATGATACTGACAGACCTCACCGTACCAGCCCACCAAAAAATGTGTTTGCCGGACTGGCCTTCACTTTTCCTAATGCTATCACGTTAGCAGCCTAATGTTTGCTTTCTGGTCCCAGCTGTGAAACTCTGCTGCATAGAGATACTACAGAGGAACTTAACAAGTATGTCATGAGTGTCTGATATAAAATAATTCCTTTTCTCATTCTGAAAACAAAGCAAAATAAAACAGGGTCGGTACAGTTGTGCTGTAACTAGGCCACAAAACTGGAGAATTGAGGCAAAAGCATTGTCATATGTAAGTGATAGTAGTGGAAATGTGAAGAAAGTTCTTTGCGTTGTCATGGCTGCAGTTCCTGCCTTGGTCAGGTGGGCGCATGCAACCAGGGCGTTCGTTCAGGGCGACCCGCACGGAATTTTGGTGGTTTGGGTGGAAGGTGCCAATTGCACAGCCTGGGACCCTTTCTCTACCCGGGGCACCTCGCTGCTGCAGGGCGGGCTCCCGGGGAGGGGCGTGTCTCCACCTGGCCCCGCCCCTGAAGCCCCGCCCCTGCCCGGCACCAATGAGCGGGCGCACAGCCCGGGCGCAGGGAGTGGCCGCGCCTGATAAGGAGGCGTGGGTCGTGGGTGCTGAGGTCTGCTGCTAGCTGTTGGTGGGGCCCGCGCCTGGGTGTGCTGCAGCGGGAGGAACCCAGGTCCCGGGCCGAGGCTGCCCCGGGAATGGTTTTAGTCAGCACAAACATGGCTGCGGCCCTGCGATCTGCGGGCGTCCTGCTCCGCGATCGGCGTAAGTGGGGCTGTCGCGGCCGCCGCCGAGGCGGGGACAGCGGGCAGCTGGCGCTGGGGTCCCCGGGCCTGGGAACTTCCAAGGAGCGGCGGCGGGCTGCGCAGGAAGCTGCCCGCGGCGGGGCGAGGGGCGGAGAAAGGATCCGGAAAGGGGCGCTCCACTGGGAGGGGCGAGAGTGGGTTACGTGGGTCCCCCGAGGACCCTGAGAGGCCGCGGGGAGGGGTCCCGGAGTCACATCGGTCAGCTGGGTGGCCGTGAGCAGTGGCTGAATTTCTAAGAGCCTTAGTTCTTATCTGTAAAATAAGAATAATGATAGTCGCAGGATTGTTGTGATTTCGGGAGGCAGAGTGTGTTAAGGGCCTGCCACAGACAGTACCGTTGGCATCATTATCCTCATTATCACCATGGGCATCTACCCTGGGGTTCCCTCTCTGGTGGTGGAGGTCACACTGTGTCCACTGCTGCCCTGGCCCCTGGCGTCACCCGGTGCTCACTTGTCCTTGGCAGCAGGACCCACCGCGGGGCAGCTCAGGCTAGTATTTTCTAGAGATATTTGGAGAAGAAATAAGACCCATGGACAACCTCACACTTTTCTGATACAGACGTGAATGTAGGTTGTGTCCACAGGATGAGCGGACGGGACTCTGGTTCAGACACACCTGGCTGGGTCACTAGCTCTGCAGCATTCCTGTGACCCCCCTGAGTGAGGCTACCTCATAGGCTTGCCGTGAAGATTAGCAGGATACAGGTAAAGCCTGTAGCACAGTCCCTGGCACACAGTAGGTACATAGATAACCTCAAAATGTTCAGTTATTATTATGTAAAAGGCTGCCACCTACTAAGATGCTTAATTTGTATATTTGAATGATGACTGGACACAGACCTGACTTTTTTTTCTAAGAAGTTCCCTAATTCATCAATCTGTCACCTACTGAAAAGGAGTGGAGAGTCCACTCTGAACCTCCATATCTTATTACAGGTGCCTTTGTTGGAAAAATAATAACCCAGTGTCAATGACAATCAGGTCACTAAGGGCAGTGGGAGACGAAAGACATTATCTTTTAAGAAAAGGAAGCACAGTGCCAGTAACGGGGCTGAAAGAAGTATCAAATTAGTCTTTTCTTTCACCGACCCTTCCTGTGGCAAAGAAAGTCTGACAGGCTCAAGAGTTGAGGTCATAGAACAATATGAGAAACTTTAAATGCTTTGTTGTCCAGGTTATAAGTAACCAAGTGGAAGGATTCAGAAACCACAGCAGAAGTAGATTTGAAGTTCAATTGAATTACAGACTCTGATTTTAGATGTAGTTATAATACTTCATCTTGTTTTATATGAAGGGATTAACATCTGGGTTAGAAAAAATTGAGTAGTATTTCTCAAAATGAATTCTCAAAGTAGAAAAGCAAAGTTTTACACTCTATGTTTTTAGCATAGTACAGAATTAATAAGAAACTCCCTAGTATATATGTATATAGTATATACGTATATTTTAGAAAGTTAATAGAATAAAGAATTATTGTTTCTTTGTGACATTTTCTTTCCAGATTTTTTACGTTAGGCATATATGTCTTTTGTAATTGGAAAAATCAAATCTAGAATAATAAAAAAGAATATCAATGTTTAAATTAATACATGAAAACATTCTGGCTCCATACTAGAAAAATAACAATTTTTTTCTTAAAGCCTCCCCTCGCCAAGTGTTTATTAATAGTTACAATACAGAACCTTATTTCCGTTAATTTTTAAAATGATACTCACGTTTATAAGGACCTTTTGAAATAATCTTCATCTGCTGTGTGATAGAAAAGGGCTGCATTAGGTACTTGTGTATCTTGTTTTCTACCCTCCCACGTACCACCCCCAAGCATCCAAAATATTAAATAATAGTTTTGGAGAATCACTTGATACCCATGAACTTCTTAAGTTACAGGTATACTTTTGAATGATTCACCTATTGGGTGTGTCCAGGAATTAATGAAGTTTTGTTTTCTTACATCATCTTTTCTGCATATCCCTTGGTTTTATAGCTTTTATTGTTTGTAGGCCTTCCAAAGGTAGACCAGTTGTCCATGCCAAGAGTAGGGTTAGAGTTACCTGGTCTTAGTTCATAAGTGGGCAGATCCTTAGTATTGAGTGTTCTTACTTCATGCATTGTGCCAGACACTGTTCTTGGGGCTGGACATAGATTTTTTAAAATTTTCCTAATCTTTACAACAGCCCTGCAAGTTTGGCCTTATCACGGTTTTACAGATGAGAAAAGTGAGGCTTGGAGTAGCTCAGTGAGTTGCCCAATTACTGTCACACAGCTTGTTTGGTCCTATCTGGAATTTCTGCTCAGATCTCTCTAGCTCCAGAACACACACTACACCACACGATGCTGCCTGTGCCTTCGAATTTCTCTTAAGCTGTGAGCTGAGT
Source organism: Stenella coeruleoalba (assembly GCF_951394435.1). Lineage (NCBI taxonomy): Eukaryota > Metazoa > Chordata > Mammalia > Artiodactyla > Delphinidae > Stenella > Stenella coeruleoalba. The sequence goes on from NC_137160.1 coordinate 17,166,398, forward strand.
GCATTCAGGAGTCTCATTTGGGTCTTTGAATAATTACTTTAAACTCCTTTAGCTAGATTAGTACTAATCATTTGGTAGGAGATACTCTGTTTTTCTGGAGTCTTCAGATCATCAGGGGAGAGGAGTGTTTTAGAGAAGTCCTTGAGAGGTGGGTGTGTTAACCCTATGTCCTGAGCAGAAAGGATCCATCATTAGTATCACCTTCTTTGAGAATTTATTTAACCTCAGAGAAGAGAATTTTATAAGTAGAGGGCATGGCAATAGTTTTCGGCAGCTTGAAAACCTACCAGCTCCCAAACTGTACTAAGCAATGCTAATGTACTGGTTGGAGACTCTAGTCTCATCCTTATTCCCCACCCCTACCCCACCCCCTTTTAAAGTTTGCAGGAGGAAATCTTATTATATTACCAGCAGTCAAATTATGTAATGCCAAAGTTCTATTCTGATACCCCATGGAATCTGATATAACCTCATTTATATAAGGAATTGCAGACATCGCAGCTTGATTGAGAACCTGGTTAAATCTCATCGTGCAGTTCAGAATTGAACTTGTCTGAAATAAGGAGATGTGAGTTGGTTTGAGACTTCATGTGAGCGGAATTGAAGTTCTTTATGTCAATCTTTGCGCTTCTGCTTTGAGTTAATAAGGATTTTTCAGCTCAAGCTCACGTAATTGGCTCTGTTGGGAATGTGCACAATCTGGACAGTTGGAAATCTAAGTGGCCTGGAAATATCACTCTCCTATATTTTATAGACCTGCTAGGTGATTAAAAAAAAAAAAGAAAAAAAAATCAGAGAAGGTGTAGTCCCTATGCTCTAGACACTTACCAAGGAAAATAATACTGGTACCAACATATGAGGCAGGCCCTGTGAAGAGTGCTGCACTGGCCTTATCTGCTGTAATCTTTACACGGATGCAGATAACAGGGTTTCACCATTTTACAGCTGGGGAAACTAAGGCTCAGAAAGATTATAACCCAGCCCCAGTGACATTACTAGTAAGTGGCAGAACTGGATTCAGAGTCGGGTCCGTTGGTCCACAGTCCGGGCTCCTCACCAGAACACCTTTGACTCGTAAGTAGGAGGTGGGTAGAAGGAGACTGATCTCAGGCTGGTTTCAGACCCGCTGGTTTGAGACTGGGGAAGGGAGGTTGTGTGTATACTGCGGGGCATGGTAGTAACTACTGTCCTGCATTTTGCCATCTTGAGTACCTACTGTGTGGTTTCAGTTTAATTTCGCTCTGTGTTGTTTAAGGATGAGTACCCTTCATGCTATAACTGGGTATGGCCCATGGACTCCTCGATCCAGATAGGCTCTCCAGGCCCACAACTAACTTTGTGGTGCCCAGGACAAGACCCGTATACAGCAAGCTAACAGACTGTGAATTATGTTCTGTTCTGCTGTGCTGACAAGTAGACCTTGCTAACGGCCTGGAAGGGTGAACTCTTGAACTCTTCACAGTTCCTGCAGAAATGCCGCGGCCTTGAGAAAGTTGCCTCGGGCGGGCAGACTTCCCTGCTTCTCTTCCCACTCCTGGCCTGCCCGGCATGGTGAAGAGTCTTGTGCATACTCCAGTGTGTATGTATGTTCAAGCTCCATTCTTGACCCTATGAACAGCCACCAGTTGGCTACCCTTCAGATCAAGAATTGCTTATACTGATGGTGCGATCTGCCGTCAGGAGGATGGATGCAGGAAAGAGGCCTGCGCCAGACCCTGGAAGTGGAGCTTTGGGGGCATGGAATTCTGAGGTCCTGGGTCCTGGGAGCCTGGTCAGGAATGGGGGGCATGGACTCTGGGGGTCCATGAATCCTTGGCCATGCAGATGGCATACCCCATGGGGCAGGGTGCAGAAGGAGGCGGACCAGAATCGGCCCTTGAAAGCAGAGCACCTCCGTCCCCCGGCCCTTGTCAGAGTCCAAGGGCAATTCTGGGGTTCTTAGTTCTGGTACTGTATTGGAGAAGGCTAGGAGGCAGACATGAGATCTGTGCAAGTGGTGGAAAACGGGCCCAGTTTCCACTCCTTAAATCAGTGTTTCTTAACCTTTTCTGCAGGCTCCTCACCTTTCATATGAGCAGTATGCTGCCGTCATAGCATGCATGATCTCATGAGGGATCATATCAAAAGCGGCGGCCAAGGCAGTGAGAGGAGGTGTGTGTGGCTTCCAAAAAGCCTCCCTGCAAGTCCTGTAAGCCATCCTAGGGGACGCCATCCCACCCCTCAGAGAGGTCTTAAGAGCCTTCACCCGCCTGCAGTGAAATGCTGGGGAAATCACCTCTGCTCTAGCATCTCTATTAAATTTGAGATCCAGGAATTATGCTCTGAGGACCTCTTCAAAAGCAATTACTTTCCAGCTAGATTTCATGCTGCCACTTTACTTTTGTCACAGTGGTATATGGTGGCTCAAGGGCCTGTCAGCCACGGAGGTGCCAGTCGAGTGCAGCCACAGCAGCAGCTGCCACAGAAACAGCCCAACGTGCCAGAAGCCCCAGACCTCAAGTTCAGCCGGGGAACAGGTACGAGTCTAATTTTAGGTACTAATAAGGATTTCTCTTTCTTGACGCAAACACCGGTGGATACCAGCTACCTAGGAGCAGAGGTGTTGGGAAAACCCAGCATGTAAGGAGTGGTATGTTATTTTCCTGGCTTGCTTTCAATAGCTGTGAAACTTATAGATTGCACCCCCAATTAAGGCTTTAAAAGTGTTTTTGAATTTTGATAGATTTTTTACATTTTCTGTTAAAATTTTTTTCCCCAGCTTTATTGAGGTCTGGTTGACAAATAAAAATCCCACAGGGCTTTTGTTAAAGGACACAGAGTTGAGTACAAACAATCTGCAAATCGTGTGGGGATTTAGTTTTGGAATATGTCCCATAACAGAAATTATGTGTATGCTGGAAATATGTTTATGAACCTAACATGATTATACTTATGAAATACATCTCCTGTGCAGGAAAAGGAATAACGAATCCACCAAGAATTTCTGTAGTAAACTGTTAAGGCAGTGAATATTATTGTAAATGCCATAATGTGATTTACAGTTTATTAAAGAAACAAAGTACGTTCCCTACCTCACCTCTGCTGTTCGCGGGTGGACGTCAGCAGGCATGGCGTTGCTACTGGGCGTCCTCTTCAGTATCAAGAGGCCACAGCTGTTTTCAAGTCTTCCTCTGGTACAGAGGCAACAGAAGACTGCAAAGGTCGCTTTTTAGATGAGTGCACAGATAGGAGTAATGCACTTTAACACTGGGCAGAGAGAAAGTAGCTGTGAACTATTAACGCCTTGACCTTTCTGGTAGACCAGATGTTCCACGAGAGCTTTACAGCTTTGAAAATAGTCATATTTTGTGTTTGTTATTTATAATTGTGTGATCCTGGGTATGATGATGGAGCACTTAGTGAACTGAGGTTTGTTGGGGTTAGGGCAGTAGGGTGGGGTCCCAAATCATCTCCTTTCAACTCTCCGGCCTCCTGAAAAACAACATGTGGGAAGGGAGAGAGGAAGCACAGACACTGTCTCCATCCTGGGGGCATGCCCAGCAGGATGCCACTCCTCCTTGCCCCCCACGGCCCCTCTTTTCTCACCTCAGCCATAGTACAAAGTGCTTTAAGTATTTAGGGTTTGGGGTAAGTATTTGGTGTAAACTGAAGAACTGATTGGACGTGGAACCCTGGGAGAAAAATTATTTAATTACTATGTTATCCTGGTGGCAAAAGTCAACAACATAAATTGCCTTAAGGGCTTCCCTGGTGGCGCAGTGGTTGAGAGTCCGCCTGCCGATGCAGGGGACACGGGTTCATGCCCTGGTCCGGGAAGATCCCGCATGCCGTGGAGTGGCTGGGCCCGTGAGCCATGGCCGCTGAGCCTGCGCGTCCAGAGCCCGTGCTCTGCAACGGGAGAGGCCACAACAGTGAGAAGCCTGCGTACCGCAAAAATAAATAAATAAATAAATCGCCTTAAGATTAAATTATTAAAATTGAATAAAAATCTAAAAAGACTCCCAAATTCTAGTAAGTAACTTTATATCATATTTATACAAAAGAAATCGGTTCATTTTAGAAAATACAGACAGGAAAAAAAAAATCACTGATAATCTCACCACCCAGTATTTTGTCTCTATACCTGTATCTATTAATATTTACTCAGTATATATTTATCATAATGTGATAATACTACATATATTATTTTTATAACTTCCTCTTTTTATTTAATGTCTACCACATAACTGTAAAAAGTCTACATAATTTTTATAGCCTAAGAGTATTTTATTAAATCTTAATTTATTTATCCAATCTCATGTTATGGGGCACATAGGTTATTTCTGGGTTTTAAATATTAGAGATGATGGGGCTTCCCTGGTGGCGCAGTGGTTGGAATTCTGCCTGCCGGTGCAGGGGACATGGGTTCGTGCCCTGGTCCGGGAAGATCCCACATGCTGCGGAGCGGCTGGGCCCGTGAGCCATGGCCGCTGAGGCTGCTAGTCCGGAGCCTGTGCTCTGCCACGGGAGAGGCCACAGCAGTGAGAGGCCCGCATACCGCAAAAACAAAAACAAACAAACAAACAAAAATTAGAGGTGCTGAAGTGGTGAGTGTCTTTGTGAGTCATTCTGATGCCAGATATGATGAAGGCCTCGTGCTGCTTAGTGCTCAGACTACTCTAGACAATGCTACACTACAAATTTGTCCTCAAAGGGCTGAGTGGTACATGTTTTCAGGCTTCGTGGGCCATTTGGTCTTCTTTGCTGCTATTCACCTCCCCCATCATAATGTGAGAGCAGCCACAGGTGATACGTAAACAAATGACTGGAACTCTGTTCCAATAAAATGTTTTTTAAAAAAATTAATTTATTTTATTTATTTATTTTTGGCTGTGTTTGTGTTGGGTCTTTGTTGCTGCGTGTGGGCTTTCTCTCGTTGCAGCGAGCGGAGGCTACTCTTCGTTGCGATGTGTGTGCTTCTCATTGCAGTGGCTTCTCTTGCTGCAGAGCACGGGCTCTAGGTGCACGGGCTTCAGCAGTTGTGGCTCATGGGCTCTAGAGCGCAGGCTCAGTAGTTGTGGAGCACGGGCTTAGTTGCCCCGTGGCATGTGGGATCTTCCCGGACCAGGGCTCGAGCCCGTGTCCCCTGCATTGGCAGGCAGATTCTTAACCACTGAGCCACCAGGGAAGCCCTGTTCCAATAAAACTTTATTTACAAAAGTAGGCAGGGGGTGTGTGGGTGAATTTGACCCATGGACTGGAGTTTGCCAAACCCTGTTCCAGAGGCAGCATAGGTCCTCTGGCCAATTACATCTTGGAGATTTAATGAAGAGCTGGGATTTGTTTTTTATCTTGATGATGACTATATATAGTAGAATAGAATTAATCTGTTCCTTTGTTAATTGATGAGCTTAAGTTTTGGTTTGTCCAATTAATAGTTCAAAGGAAAAACCTCATATTTTGAGAGTGCAAGAATATAAATGGCAAAATGTGGCAACCTTTTCAAATGAGAAGCTTTCAATGTGTTTGCCGTACACGCTTTTATATTCAGACAAGGGGAACTTGACCATTCAGACTTTGGTGTCAGATGTTCTGTGTCTGGAGGGGAGAAGAGACAGCAACCCTTGACTAAAGCTTTGCAGTTCACATTCGGGAATAGAGGGATGTTGGACTAGGGCTTCCTAATGCGCCATTCGTCATGCACAACACAGTTTTGAATTAAGTGCAAGCGTATTTAGGTATTTTCATGTATAAGATCAACATGGTTTGCAAAACATGGGTTTGCAGGGTAGAGTAACATCCCATTTAAAGCCACTCTTGTTCTGAGCTCAGGTGTTATAGATGAAAAACAGTTCTAAATCCTGTTTGCACATTGATGCCCTCTGTGGCTTAGGTAAGTCTCTTAGCGTGGGGTTTCTTAACCAGTAATCTGTTAACTGGCAGCAATCCATGGCAAAATGCACTTAATTTATTGTGAGTCACAGCTTTTGAGGGTGAGAGACAGAATCCCAGAACACCAGTGGCCTAAGTAGAAAGATTAAGGGAATATTACAATTTCACAATATAATGAATCTGGGATTTTCAGGTATCAAGAAAACAAAACACCAGTTTGTTAATTCATTGATAGGACTTCTGGCCCGAGGGGGTAGAAAAGTTATGGAACAACAACAACTTCAATGTGGTTGCTTGGTTTAGTAAAAAGAGATTAAACCCCTTTCCTCTAACACAGTGATTCTGAGCAGAGGGTGGGATGGGGGATCATTTTTGTCCCTGACACATATTTGGCAATGTCTGGAGACATTTTTGGTTGTCACAGCTGGGGTAGGGTGTGTGCTGTTGCCATCTAGTAAGTAGAGGCAAGGTTGCCACTAGACCTCCTACAAAGCACAAGACAGTCCCACAACAAAGGATTGTCCAGCCCCCAATGTCAGCAGTGCTGAGGTCAAGAAACCCTGGCCTAAGACAGTGATGCGAAAAAAGTGAATTTGCTTAATCTATATAATGGGGTCTAAATTAGAAAATCCCTGAGTTCATTGTAATGCAGCACTTCCCTTTCCCCAGAAATTGGTTCTTATTTTGAAAACTTAGGCTGAGAATTCAGATTTCTACTTCATCCACCTATACTATGTTTGATCAAGAAAATGGTTTCTACTTGTATAAATTTGATACACTCTGTTGCCTAAAATTATTGCCAAACATTATTTTTTTAAAAATTACAATTAAAATGTCATCATGATATCATTAGCTTTAGAACACTTTAAGAGCAATCTTCCAAACGAGACCCATCTCAGCAGGATTGCGGTAGTCACTGCATTAGCTAGAGGTGGTCTTGGCGTAGGAGATTTAGAAAGTAACCCCCTCGGCATTTGTAATAATGGTGTTTTAAATCGACATCAGCCTGCTTGTTCCTCGGCTGCTTTATCAAGAGTGAGTGGAGAGGATACCCATATGCTGGAATATTATTCAGCCACGAAAGGGAAGGAAGTACTGATTCATGCTATAATACGGATGAACCTTGCAAATTTTATGCTGAGTGAAAGAAACCAGACACAGAAGGCCACATATTATGATTCTATTTCTGTTAATAGGCAAATCCATAGGCCCAGAAAGTAGATTAGTGGTTGCCAGGGGTGAAGGGGAGGGAGAATGGGGAATGGCTGTAACGGATAAGTGGGGTTTTGGGGGCTGAGGAAAATGTTTAGGAATTAGATAGCTGTAATGGTTGCCTAACCTTGAGCATATATTAAAAAACACCAAATTGTACAGTTTAAAATGGCAGGTGTTATGGTATGTGAATTATATCTAAATGTTTACAGTGCACAAGAAGGAAAAAAAGGATGAGTAGAGAAGCACTCCTTGTCCTTTCTTTTCCCCACCGGCAGCCTCTTTCACTCCTGTCACAGGAGGAAAGACAGGCCCGCAGTTCTCCACGCTCCCATCTCAGGCTTTGACCTTGTGGCTCCGACCAGAGTCATGGTCTTCTGGTGGCTCCCCGAAGCTCAGGGGAGACACTTGGTCCTGCTCTGGCTCCATCTTGCCCCCTGGCTGGTTTAGGAATAGAGAACTCATCCTGGCCTGGCTCACTTCGGCGGTGCAGGCCTCAGAGCAGCTCTGGATTTTATAAGTTTACATTTTTGCATAGTCCTTTTTAAAAAAAATTTCCCAGAAGCTGCATGACTTTCTTTTTGTTTCCTTTTGCTCATCCAGTGGTTGATTCTTTAGCCTGGGACTAATCTGAACAATTCAGAACAGTGTTTTACAGGAATTACCTAAGTAGTGGGTTTTAGATGAAGGATGGCGAGGTGAGTGTAAAGTGAGAAACGTAGTTTATCACAGCAGGGGACACTGAGCAGGAGTAAAGGCGGGCTCTGGAGAAGGAAGCAGAGTAGCAAGAAATAATTTAAGCCATTAATAATTTAATAATTAACTAAAGAGAAGGGAGTAAATAAGGGCTGATAGTTTCCTGGGGAGGTTTAAAATTATAGGGAAACCCACGGCTCCTCTGTGTAGAATAGAACCTACTGTTTGTGGCAGCTTATGCTGAATAAGTACATTATGCACTTAATTCTCAAAATAACTTTTTGAGGTAATTGGTGGACTCTCTATTTTACAGATGAGGAAACTTAAGCTTGGAGAGATCAGGTAACCTGTGTAGGCACGAGGCAGTCATATGAACAAGTGTTTCAGGCTCAGGACAATTTTAGGTTTACACCTTGACCCTCAGCCCCCAAAGAATGGGATCTTTGTTCAGGGCTGACAGTTTAATAGAGGAATATTTGGAGCCCAGGGAAAGTCCAGGGACAGGGATGGAGCTAGACGGTGAAGGTCAGAGTCTGAGCTGGGACCTTGGACTGTGCAGAGCTGGAGGCCTCATGTGTTCACTGTGATGGCAGTGAAGAGATCTGTAGCTTTGCATCTTTGCATTGAACAGATTAGATGAGAGTTTGCTAGCAGAAACAAAATTCTACCCTAGAAGTGTTACAAATCAATTGTTGCCTTTTGATTTACGTAGGAAGCCGAAAACTGGAATACTAATGCTGAACATGGGAGGCCCTGAAACCGTCGGAGAAGTTCACGACTTCCTTCTGAGGCTCTTCTCGGATCGAGACCTCATGACACTTCCTGTTCAAAAGTAAGATACATGTAAATGCCTATACTTATCCATAACCTGTGCAGTGCATTTTGCCTTCCATGTATCTCAGTTCTGTAGTTAAAAAATAAATAAACGGTTTTAGTGCACATCTGGTAGTGCTAGAGCAGCATTCTTATTTTCTATTAGTTATGAGAAGGCTATGATGTAAGAAGAATTGTAGGGGATAGAGAAAGCAAGTTAGCGAGGATTCCCCTTGGGCCGTTTCCTTCCCAGAGCTCTGGAAATTGCAGCGGTCTGGACACAGCTGAAGGAGCTATAAAGATGTATTTGTACTTAACTAACACTCAGGGAAGCCATGAGTATTATTCATTGGTGCTGTGGAATTGAGTTCTTGCCATCCTTCTTCCCTTCCTTTCATTGTTTCCTCCCTCTTTTCTTTCTTTATTTTTTTTTTGAGGTATGATTGATATTTGCTGTATATTTTGATGTGTATGACTGAGTTTCACAATATCTTTTTTTAAAAATTGGAGTATAATTGCTTTACAATGTTGTGTTAGTTTCTGCTGCACAGTGAAGTGAGTCAGCTATATGCATACACATATCCCCTCCCTCTTGGACCTCCCTCCCTCCCACCCCTCTCCCCTATCCCACCCATCTAGGTCATCACAGAGCACCCAGCATAGGGTTTTGTTTTTTTTTTTTTGCGGTCCGCGGGCCTCCCACTGCTGTGGCCTCTCCCGTTGCGGAGCACAGGCTCCGGACGCGCAGGCTCAGCGGCCATGGCTCACGGGCCCAGCCGCTCCACGGCATGTGGGATCTTCCTGGACCGGGGCACGAATCCGCGTCCCCTGCATCGGCAGGTGGACTCTCAACCACTGCGCCACCAGAGAAGCCCAAGCATAGGGTTTTTTAATAAAAAAATTTATATATGCATACGATAAAAAATTGCAAATAGTTAATAAGTGTTTATAGTAAAAAGCAGGTGTTTCTTTCCCCTTGGACTCCAGCCTCCCACTTACCCACCCCGGAGGTAAGCACTGTTAGGTCCAGAAATAGTCCAGGCACATCCAGGTGTATATATACATACACACACACACACACACCACACACACACACACACACACACCCCTGTTTTACACAAACGTGAATGTACATCATTTGGCACTTTGCTATTTTTTTTTTGAAACTTAATTTTTCTTGGAGATTATTCCATAACAGATTATATAGATCTGGCTCATTCTGTTTTCATGACTGTATGGAATTGCACTGTATGGTCATACCTTAATTTATCTAACCAGTGCCTCACTGACGGACACGTAGATTGTTTTCAGTGTTACAATGAACATTCTTGTGCATACATCTTTGCTCACATGGGCAAGTATATCATAGGATTAACATGCATTTTCTTAAATAAGAGGGCTGCACGCTGCCTAATGTCTTGTGCGTCCTAGTTCCTATTAGGTACAGGATCCAGAGGTGGTAAGCTAGTAGCTAGCACACAGCCAGGTGCTCTGCACAGGTGTCTGAGCTCCTGAATCTTCAGGGCCTGCTGCTAGAACAGCTTGTAGGGCAGGGTGGCTACTCCTCAGAGACTGTCTGGTTCTCTCTCTCTGATCTGGGCTGAAAGAGCAGGCTGTTGTCAGTGACCTCGAGCTTCTGTTTTTAAAGGCGTGATCTTAATAGGCTGTCCTTAAAATTTTGCTTACCTTTCTTTTTTTTTAATTGAGTAGAAAATGTTTCTGAGGTTACTTAGCTGGAATAAAATGATTTCAATGTTCAATGATTTAGTAAGCTGGGACCATTCATTGCCAAACGCCGAACCCCCAAAATTCAGGAGCAGTACCGCAGGATTGGAGGCGGATCCCCCATCAAGATGTGGACTACTAAGCAAGGGGAAGGCATGGTGAAGCTGCTGGATGAGTTGTCCCCGCACACAGGTATGGTGTTTCTCGACTCACATCTCACTAGGTTTGTTCTTTCAAAGTATAGTCATGAAACTCACAACACTGTTGGAAGCCAAATGCAATTCTGGGTACCAGCAGCTCTCAATTTGCAGGGGGTCCTGCCTGATGCCCGGCCACTGAACTCAGTTCTTGTGGCATTTTCCTTTGTTCCCAGATGTATGCCTTCTCTATTACTTCCTTATGTTACAAATAAAAGAGCTAAAGTTTCAGGACATTAGTCTCAAAAGGAAGTTGGAGGTGTGTGTTAAGTTGAGCTGGATTATAAGGAAGAGGCTACCTACCATGAAAAAACAGATGCATACATCATCGTCCTGGAAAGAAATCCTTGGGAAATAGGTTGAGGCTGCTGCTCTTGTTGTTTCTGTGTGGATGACTAATTAGATCAGCATTTAGAGCAGAATTAGCTAGCTGCTACTGCAGCCATGAGGCTCTAAGCAACTTTCAGCAACCACTTTCAGCTCTTGGCAACACCATGATCGTGAGTCATGTAAGTGCCTCGTTGGGCATGGCACTAAAAAGAGGATTGCACACATCTGGTGACTGTTCTCTGAGAGCCTCTAACGCAAATTATAATGTGCAGAATGGAACATTAACTACACGAAGGAACTCTAAGTGCCGTATTTAATTGCATTCAAGACACCATCGATTGCTGGACGCACCATTGTTTTTATATAATATGAAGACACAAGACCTCTGTCAGTTAATTTTAAGATGGTGTCTGTTGTAGACCAATATAAGGTGTTAAAACAAATACTGTGCATCTTAGGACACATGAAGTGTGTTCATTGCAGACAGTTTAGGGCTCGGGATCAGGACAGGGTGACACAGTGTGGACCCTCACGGAGAGCAGCCCCGCTAGGCAGGACCAGAAGCGTTTCATCGAGCAGCAGGTCGAGTTGCTCTCAGAATCACTGTTTGTGTCACACATGGGACAAAGGGCTCCAGCCCTCAGCAGAGCATCTCACTTGGAAAATTGTTCACTTGTGCTTTTGAATATTAGGTTTTCTCCCTGCCTTCACTTGTGGCTTCAGGGCATTTCTTATACAGCTCAGCCACATGTGACACAGTGTATCTTTTAAAATGTGGGGTGAGGGAAACTTGGCTGACCTCACCTCACACCTACCCGATGGAGAACAAACTCTCTAGTCATGACCTGCTTATCACGATAAAATGTTTAGCGTGAACCAGATCTGCAATTGCTATGCTGTCTTCGGTGGACGAAGGCAACGGAAAGATGCCATTTTTCCTGGTGACGTCTTAGTCTAGCACCCATCACCATAACAACCCTAGTAGAGCTGTCAGCCTTGAAAAAGGAGTATACATGCGTCCTTCCCACTTCCTTCTTTCTCTGTGGTGAGACTGCTGGCTTGTCCAGACCAGACAGGCCAGCAGTGGCCTCTGCCTCCCTGGTTGGTCTGGAAAGAGTCCCATGGAATGACCTGGATGTATAGCAGTGTCCCACTCGCTATCAGATACCTGGTGTTGATGACCCTAGGGCACATCACCAGCCTCTGTGGCCCACGCTGGGACCCCCGAGGCAGGCAAGTTCAATTCTGCCTTTCTGCTGCGTGGTAGATGACCACCTCATCATTTAAGCAAGCCTGCTTTGGGGGTGTTTAATGCGGCCCAAGACCACCCACGCGTTCATTCATCAGTGGCCTACTGAGTGCCCTGCGCTGGTCAGGACTGCTACTCATGGTTGAAAAACATGGTTTCTACTTACAAGAAGCTTCTAGTCTAGTGGGGCCTTGCTGCTGCAGGCCAGGCTGCTCCAGGGGCAGAGAGAAAAATCCTTTGAAGACTTGCTGGAGGGATACCCCACAAAACGAGTATAGCAGCTGATGATCACACAGAGTGTGGATATAGGAAACAGGAAACAGTCTCAGAGTTTAGCAGGTTCTTTGGGGGAACTTTGCATCGAAGAGCAAGAAGATTACCAGATGTGGCCCTGTGGCCCCCTCGGGGCTCGCCCAGGTTACCCAGAAAGAAGCTTCTTGTCCTGCTGTTCATGCTTTGCTGAGTGGACCTGAAGCTTCGCAGTGAAGCCCCAGCTGCCACTGGGTGGGGCTAGCACTGGGTTCCCTCCCTCCCTTACCCCTTCCTGCTGCTTCTCCTTCCTGCTTTCAGGTTTCCTTTCTTTCTTTCTTTCTTTCTTTTTTTTAACATCTTTATTGGAGTATAATTGCTTTACAATTGTGTGTTAGTTTCTACTGTATAAAAAAGTGAATCAGCTATACAGAACACTCTATGACATAAATCACAGCAAGATCCTTTCTGACCCACCTCCTAGAGAAATAAAAGCAAAGATAAACAAATGGGACCTAATGAAACTTAAAAGCTTTTGCACAGCAAAGGAAAACATAAACAAGACGAAAAGACAACCCTCAGAATGGGAGCAAATATTTGCAAATGAAGAAACTGATGAAGAATTAATCTCCAAAATTTACAAACAGCTCAATATGAAAAAGCAAACAACCCAATCCAAAAATCGACAGAAGACCTAAATAGATATTTCTCCAAAGAAGATATACAGATTGCCAACAAACACATGAAAGGATGCTCAACATCACTAATCATTAGAGAAATGCAAATCAAAACTACACCGAGGGGGCTTCCCTGGTGGCGCAGTGGTTGAGAATCTGCCTGGTAATGCAGGGGACACGGGTTCGAGCCCTGGTCTGGGAGAATCCCACATGCCACGGAGCAACTAGGCCCGTGAGCCACAACTACTGAGCCTGCGCGTCTGGAGCCTGTGCTCCGCAACAAGAGAGGCCGCGATAGCGAGAGACCCGTGCACTGTGATGAAGAGTGGCCCCCGCTTGCCACAACTAGAAAAAGCCCTCACACAGAAACAAAGGCCCAACAAAGCAAAAATAAATTAATTAATTAATTTAAAAAAAAAAAAAGGAGGTGAAGGACATGTCACCTTCTCCATTTAAAAAAAAAAACTACACCGAGGTATCCCCTCACACCAGTCAGAATGGCCATCATCGGGTTTCGTTTCTATTCATCTCTTTCTCATTCCTCCTCCATTCTTATACTTTTTTTCGTACAGAATTATAAAATTTACTTTTGAACTGTGTCTATTTGTTTACATGTATTTGGAAAAGTTCTCTTTAGTCAAAAAAAAAAAAAAAAAAGTGATGATTACAACCAGATAAAAATGTTTCAGACTCTCATTTTTGGGGCAAGTAGTTGTTGCTTGGTAGCCGGTATAGATAGTTTGAGACTTGCACAGGCTCTGCATAGAATTACTATTGACTAATTACAGTGCGTTACATGAGGGAATGTGACTTGGAATTGGTTTCGTGTAGTAATACTGCATTGCAGTCATTTAGTGGACACAGAAGGAAATAGATGAGAAGTGCAATCATTTCACTTCATGAAAAGTCTAAATCTAAAATACATTTTAAAAATTATAGTTTAGTTATACATGGCTGCTTTTAATGAAGCTCTAAGTAAGTGCTACTCAGTAAAATAATTTCGTTCTTTATTGGATGCACAATGGGTTCATTTCAGATGGAGCTGGCTTCCCCATCCCTGGTTGTATGACGTCAGGCAGATAACTTACCCGACTAAACCTCATCTTGAAAATGGGGATGATAACAGAACCCAACTCGTAGGACCACTGTGAAAATGAAATAAGATAATCCTGAAAGGCATTAGCATGGTGCAGCGTACATGATAAAAATTCAGGAAATGTGAGCTTTTATTATTCACCATTGGCACAGGGTTCATGATCTGATACAAGTAACAAAGCATTATAATAACTTCACACCATTCTCTCAAAGAATCATGTACAAATCAGACATTTGAACTATTGCACGTGCTAAATGAATGGACTGGAGATTAATGAAGTTTTACTGTTTAAAAAATGGCTTTTCTATTTGTTCCTTGTTTGACTTCTTTGTAGTTCTCACCCAGGTGTGTTCACTGAGCAGCTGCTCTGAGGGTGGACGAGGCTGGGCCAGCGAGTCCTGTGTCTGGCGCTTACTCTGGCCAGATGTGCTGCCCACCAGATGTGGTGCTAGATGACATCCAGGAGACTCCTTCCTCTCCCCGCGCTCCTGCGGGGACAGCCAGGAGCCTCCGTGCGTGCTTGTTAGCTCCTCAGGATAGACCCAGTCGGCGACAGTGCATTGTCACTTTTTCTAAAATATGTCTTTGCAGGCCGTCTTGAATTGGACCGTTTAGAAAGCATTATCTGTTCTTTCCAGAGTATTTTACTCTGTCTCACTTCCAGATATGGTCACCGCCCTGCTTTTATCTGTGAGGGAGGCCTCTCCACCTCTCTTAATCTGTAACATTTGAGGAACTCCCAGACCCCAGGCATTTAGGCTACAACTTTCAACTACCGGGCAGCTGGAAAGAAAACAGGAGAAGCTGGTTGACCCCCGGCATTCAGGGGATCTTACTGTGTCAATCTGATCATTGGATTGTCTCAAGATAGATTGGAAAGCAAATTCCACTCCAGCCTCAGCTCAGAGCGCCAAGAGCTCCTGAAAAGTGGACTTGATGATGCTGTGATAGTTGGTAGTTTTAGCACGAACCACGTAATCTTTGAACAATCTGTCATTTGGAGTTTGCTTCCAGGGCCGTGCCCTCTGGGGTGTTTTAACTGCAGGTCACCATATTTTATGCAAGAGACCAAAAAATTGGTAGCCTAGAAGGGACAGGCAGCTGAGAACGATTTCATTTGTATCCCTTCCTTCCTCTTTTTGTAGTTCCCAACCGGAGAATATTGAATCAGACTGTCCTTCCCCTGCACAGACATGCTTCTGTTCCCCTATCGATATTCTGCTTCTGTTCTTGGCAACATGCTCCATTGATTCAGTCCCCTGGGTCAAGTTTCTGAGGAATGTTTTCTATATCTATATGTAGCACACACATATATACATATGTATAAAATATACACACATATGTATATACACACTCATAGAGAGAGACGCACACACACACACACACACACGCAATCAATGTATCATCTTTTTCTTCACTTCAACCTAAATGTTTCTTGTGGCAATTTAGTGTCATGTTCTTAGTTGAAGCCCTGGCTTATGCCTGGACAGTAACGTCATCTCAGGTTTACTATTACTTAATGTTTATGTAGTGTATTTTCAACTCCATCCCTGAGTATAAGTTGAGTGTAATCCTATGAAAAGACAAGGAAATAAAACTGGGTAACTTTAGGAAACTTTCAGTTTTATGATTTTATAAATGCCTAAGAAATTGGTTGAAGATGCTTTAAAAATACAGGAGGAGATAGGAGAGGGAATTGGTAAAGTGATAGGAGAAGGACCGCAAAGATGTGCCCTGACTTGGGCCGTTTAGGTGCCAGAATGATGATTTTTAAATCCCACTTAGCGCCTCCAACTTAAGCATTGTTGTTGGTTTGTTCGTTGATTTGTTTTTCATATAAGTGAGGAGAATCATTTGAATCATTTGTTATTAGTGCACTTTTATCAAGCATCCCAGAGCTTTTATATAAACTAGGTGGCCTGGGGTCTGAGGGAACAGAAGGAGGGGACCCGGGTGTTGGAAGAGGCTGGGGGTGAGCCATGGAAGGAGCACAGGCTTTGGGGTTGGGAGACCCACGTTGCAATCTCATCTCAACCATCGGCTAGTTGTGACTTTGGGCAGGTTCATTAACCTTTGAGAGTCTGTTTCCTTATCTGAAAAATGGGGTTTAGATGAGAAAAAAAAAAAAAAGCACAATGTCTCCCATGGTATCTGGTACATGAGAGGAGGTTATACTTTAAGGATAAATGCTCTCTGCTCTTGAGTCTCTCTTATCTCAGCCAAGAGCAGAGAATAAGGCCCAGAAGCTTGAGTTTTAAAAACCATATGCTAAATGGTTGAACACAGAAAACAGTGGTTAAAAATCCATATACCAGCAGAAGACTGGCTACAATCCAAGGACTATTCTAAACCTGCTCACTTTATCAGCACCATAGGAAATTAGGGTAACTGTCTTTGTTCTGGACACTGCATTCTGTTTGGAATCTATATCAAGATGAATGCTTTCTCCTTTCCACACATGCTTCCTAATAGCCCCTCACAAATACTATATTGGATTCCGGTACGTCCACCCGTTAACAGAAGAAGCAGTTGAGGAGATGGAGAGAGATGGGCTGGAAAGGGCGATTGCTTTCACACAGTATCCACAGTACAGCTGCTCTACCACAGGTAAGGCTTCTCTCTGACAGTGGGAGGGTAGATCTGGCCCTGGCAAAAGTAACCAGGGAAGCTGAGCGCGGAAGGAAACGATCAATCATTTCCGATTTGAATGGCAAATCCAGTCTGTCTGCTTTAAACATGAGAGTTCAGGTCAGTCCGTTCAGGTCAGTCCGTTGGAAATCTCATGGTTCATCTGTCCCTTGAGTTATTAGCCAGTTGACTGAGAATTACAAATGGTGGGTGAAAGGCAGTGGCTTCCAGTGCTCAGTGCTTTAATGCAGCTGTATAATGGATCAGTAATGAACCTTAAGCCACTTTCTATGTTTGTGTAATAACCCTTATTTTTATGGCTACCCTAATATTCTTATTAATGTAGCAAAGTTGATAGCTGTTTCCATTTTGCCAGCAGAGATGTCCATATAACATTGGAAATATTGGTATGTATTTTGGTTATGCTTTGGTTATGGGTTGGTTCCTCGTTAAACCAAAACCCAGTTTAGGGTTTCCTTTGCAAACTTCTCTCAGTGTTCTAGATTTTGGGAAATGTTACTAGGTGTTGTTTCCTATATATTTAATTGGAGCTGGAGAATAATCTGTTTTGCCAATCTCTGTATCATGAGGTATAGGTAAATCTTCTGCTGTCACCCACAAATACATTTGTTTACATCCTTTCTCAAGGCTTGCGGTCAGCACATTTTTACTCCCAAATTGCTTTTGGACATTAGTGCATATGATTTCTATAACTATAAGGAGAAAACAAAAGGCTACTGGAAGAAATCTTGGAAGCCTGGTGTGTGCCTTAAATATTTATTCAGAGCACCTGTGAAAACGTCTGAGTCCTCAGACACCCTCAAGAGTTTGAATTGTGATTTCTTTTGGACATGTACCTCAATAACTTTAAAATGTCTGGTAACGTTATTGGAGAATAAATCAGATTTTATAAATTTCTAAACTCTACTTTGGCCAGGCTTTCGAAAACATAACTCAACATGTAAATGTCCGCTCTCAAAATTAAACAAGTTCAGAAGATGGTTATTTATATGACAAAGGATTGACTAGGGTTTCATTTCACAGCTGGCTCTAGCAGTGTGTTTAAAACAGTAGTGTCTGTAGCTTTTCCCTACTACCTCTGGTATAAGGGCAGGTACATCCCTACTTCAGAGATGTGAAAGCCTTTGGGAAGCATGTTCATTCTTTGAGGCCACTAGAGTGTCATTTATCTGTTGTTTTATTTAGACACATATTGTGGCAGCAGCAGTATATTCTATGTATCAATCACTTTTTTTAATCATGCAATTTTTTTAGTTACGCTTTTCCCTCAATTACTACCTTTGATAGTTCATTGCATGTTTCCGAGTGATTCAGAAGACCCGCTGTGGCTTCTCGAAGTCCTTCTGTACATCTGAAGATGCTGTTCACCTGTGAAATGTGGTTTGCAATGTGAAGATGGTGGTGACTACTTTGTGATTTCTGGAGGGATGGTTTTTGAGCCTGGAATGGACTCAATTTGGATTTATCTGACCCATTGTGTTCTCAGAAAAATGGAACTCCATTTATTTTTTTGAAAATTGAGTCTTAGCCTGAGGGTACATGTGATTTAAATATGGCTTCGTCCTGGCTAGCATTTTAATTTGGAGACCTAACTGATTAATAGTTCTCATGGAGAGACCGGTGGTGTTGGGAAGCGTGGCAATGTTTTGGAGCATTTGCCCCACGTGAAGATTGAAGAGGAGGCCCCATGTTAGGGTTAGTTTCCTAGGATTAAGGCTTGGCTCCAGTGCCAGCTCCTCTAGGCCAGGAAAAAAATCGCACTGGGTTGTCACCATCTGCTTTCCCTTAGTCTTCGAATTTTCATGGTTTCCGTCTCTTGTTTAGAAATACAAGTTTTGTTAGATTACCTGTAAGGAGTTGGTATTCATTTAACTTATTCTAGGGAGTGATGATAATTTTATAAAGCAGGTAAAAACAGAGAATGCGCTTAGAAACCTTAATACGCTGCTCTTCTTATCAAACAAGCCATTAAAAAGGATGGTTATAAAGCTTTTACTGTAATGTGGAAAATAGTCATCTCATAATACTAAGTAAAAATGCCCTAAATACTCAGGATACAAAACTGCACATGTCCTAAAAAGTATAACTTTGTAAAACAAAACAGCTGTAAAGAAAAATAATTGGAAAGAACTACCTTAGAAGAAAACAATGACTGTATTAGCATTCTGGGGTCATGGCCAGCTTCTTTTTTGCTTTCTTTCCCACCCCTACATTTTCTGTAAATGGGGTTGATTACCTTCATAATGGGAAAAAAATTTAACATGCTTTCAATTGTAAGACTTGGTCTTTGCAGATAATGACTGCTTGTATTTCATAAATCCGCTACCATTGTGCTTCTCTAGAGAAGTGGTCTCAATGCTCTTTGAAAGGCCATTGAAATTGATTGCTTTTTAGTGATCTTCATTTGCAGGGTAGTTAAATCTATATGCATTTTAGAGCATTGAAGTGATTGTAATTAGACTGATTCAGTGCGGAAGACTTACCTGCTTTGAACTTACTACTGCCTTTACTAGTCTGTTTTTTATTTTCACCATAGCCCACATGCGTGTACTAAGTGGCCCCTGTATATTTCAGGCAGCAGCTTAAATGCCATTTACAGATACTATAACGAAGTGGGCAAGAAGCCCACGATGAAGTGGAGCACGATTGACAGGTGGCCCACACACCCCCTCCTCATTCAGGTAAGCCAGCCACTGCCAGCTGCGTCTGTCACCCCAGCTTCTGGTGTGAGTCAGGTTCTTGTCCCTGCCTGGTCTGTGGGTGTCCCGAGTCTTACTGTTCTCTTACTTAAATTGTGTGCTGGGGATTAACAAAAGGTATTAGAGTCTTGATTTATTATGACAGGAGGAAATAAATTTAAAGATTAAAGGGTAAACTCTTTTCTTTCTTCAGATTAATAGTATTAGTTACAGACCATGGCAGAATTATGTTTTGAATTTTGTGTTTCACAGTGACCAAAAGAACGTTAAAGATTATGCGAGGAAAAAAAAAAGATTATGCAAGTTGTTTCATTTAATCTCCATTCATAGACTGAACAGCTGACAAACAGATCCTCTATTTTCTAAATCCTTTAAAATATCAAAAGATTTAAAAATTTTAAAGGTAATATATCTACATGTTCTGAGACAGAATAAATTTAACATTTCAATTGAGAAAGTTTCATATAGTAAAAGAAATTTCAAATTTCTCCTACATAGTTTATATTTGTAATATTTATAGTAATAGATGTTTGATTTTAGGAGAATCGGTTAAAGCTACAATTCTAAAGCTTTGAATTGGTGTTATTATGTACCTTTTCGCCCTTTGAATACGGGAGTACTACTGGCTATTGTCCTTGATCAAACAAATATTATTTTGTTCTGTTGGTGGAAGTTTCTACCTTCGAGTTAGTTTAGGTAGAAGAAATACTAAGTGATGTGGATTTCATGCATTTATTTTTCATTTCTCGGACCGTCTCTGGCAAAATACCAGCTTAACACTTTTTTGAAGCCTGGAGTAACTTAAAATCGATAACCACTAGATGGTGGTAGACATCGTTGAAAGCAGACCGGCTCGCCCCTGAGCAGACGGTGTTTTCCTTAGGCCCGTAGGTGCTGTCAAGGGTTAACGGTTAGGTTGAAATCCAGTTTTAAGTAAAAAGTGCGAAGTGAAAAGGAGGCACCTTCCCTCAGGGATGGGTGTAGTTTTGGTCTCAGTGTGGTGTCCTCCCCCACAACCTCCCTCCCAGTTTGCTCTTTGCTGGGTCCAGTCCGGACCGCCTGAGCCCCAGCCTGGCCTGCCTGTTCTGCTCTTGGAGGCCTGTGACTGGAAACAAGGGGGGTTTCAGGTTAGCACTGACATGTGGTCGCAGAGAACCGAGGGATCTGCACAGCATCTGCCTGCCCTAATTGAGGGAGTAATTAGATTTGCATTAATATTCAGTCCTTTGAAAAGGGGGGAAGCAGAAAGATGGAAAGGTCTCTTCACTGAGGAAGTCTCCCTTCATAAAATGAAAGGGAATTTTAGAGGCATTTATCTGCCCTCCTATATGGTGTGATTGAAGGCTCTGAGAGCCGCCTGCTTCTTTCATTCTGCAGAGGGATTGCGCATAGAAAATACCGCAGATGGATTTTAGATGATTTCAGGAACACTTCTGCTCGCCCACAGCTCCTCTATTTAGATAAAGGCTGAGTCTGTTGTAAGCTGTAACAAATTGTGTTTCTACTTGCAGTTATGCAAGATGATAAAAGGAAAAAATGCTACTAAAACTTTGAGGAAACAAAAATTTATGGTTCGATTTTATTAGTATCATGACGATTACGTGAGGAGATCTGATATCTAGTGGAAATAGAAAAAAACCCCAACTAAACAAAAACTAAAAGTAAAAACTGAAACTAAAAATTGTGTGTTTAGTCTACATTTCTATCAATACGTATTATAGGTAGTAATTACTCAAAATAGTCATTTTACTACTGTATCTAGCTGTTGGGATATTTGGTGTAAATGTAGGTTCCAGGCTCCTACTTAAACTTTGCATTGGGCCTCCTTATCTAGGCTTTTGTACAGTCTTTTCTGAGCATCCTTAGTCTCCAAACACTGCAGAGACCACCAGAAAATATTGCTTTTATCTGTATCTAATCCTATCACATTGACTCTATAGGTAAATTATAAATTTTGAAAAGGGAACTAATTCTCTAGGTACCGCTTTGTGCCTTAGAGCATTAATTTGTCAAATTTTGTGGGTTCTGGAAAGATTAATAATATCCCAATATTTATTAGGTAATAATTTGCTCATCCTATAGTATTAACCACTGATATATCAAAATGCCAACAAGTACAAATTTACATGGTTCTGGTAAATTGTCCTTTATAATTTTTTTTCATAATGCTTTAAAAACATTTTTATTTGGAAATAATTTCAAGCATTGGAAAAGTTACAAGACTAAGAATAGTATATAAGGAACTCTCATCTCTTTGTTTAGATTCACATATTAATAACATTTATCCCACTTGCTTTATCAGTTGCATGCTCTGTGTGTGTATGCATACGTATGTGTGTCTATGTATACATAATTTTTTTCCTGAACCTTTTGAGAATAAGTTTTTTATACACACACACACACACACACACACACACACACACACACAGACTTATAAAACCACCCTTTACACCTAAACAGCAGGCGTATTCTTTTCCATAACAATGATACAATAATCAACTTCAGCAAATTTAACACTGATACTTAAATCTATCTAATCTACATTCATATTCCAATTTTGTCCGTTGACTCATTAATGTCCTTTGTAGCATTTGCTTTATAAGTTAAATGACAGAGTGATTAAAGAGTGAGATCAAAGAAAGCCTCTTCAGATCTGGTATTTCAGCACCTATTGTTGTGACTGGGGGACGTGCCAACTAAGGAAGGGAATTAACTGGTCTGGTGGAGAGAGATGTGACGAGGAAGGGGGGCTGCGTTCTAGCCCAGCTTCCGCAGATGCCATGCGGCTGAGTGGGCTGAACGGGGCCCCCCATTCAGCCTCAGCTCCCCACTCTGTGGATTTAACGAGAGTTGGACAACCTCTCATCTGTTGTTATGAAGGCTGTCATGAAGATTGACTCAGTGAGGAAAAGGTCGTAAAAATAGAATCATTTTCTTATTCCTCTGTTATTTCTGTCTAATGTATTTTAATGTGATAGGCCTGAAAGCCAAGCTAAGGGAGATTTAGTAAGACCCTGTAAGCTGTTTTCCTGCTAGCCGAGCAAATGAGAGGTCTTAAAACAACTTCTCCTTCCCATCTGTGTTTCCTTTCCATCTGGAAGTGTGCCCTGTGCCTCCCAAGGGGAAGCGTCCAGAGCGTTCGTTTTCAGTGAGCCATTAGCGAGCTTTAGAAGTTTCCCATCAAATTCCCCAGGCCCCTGAAACCGTTATGAGCCATTTTGATGATGAACCAAAGCAAGAGAGACTGTACAGTTTGCAGTTTTTTTTACAAAGACAGTTCTGATGTTTGAGGGCTTCTCTGAGAGTTTTGGTGTCGCTCTCATTTAAAAAATATTTTCTTTTCCTTCCATGTCTTTAATCCCACTCCCTCCTTATCCCCCTTTCTTGGTGTTCCCATAGTGCTTTGCCGACCACATTCTGAAAGAACTGGACCATTTTCCACTTGAGAAGAGACGCGAGGTGGTCATTCTTTTTTCTGCTCACTCGCTGCCGATGTCTGTAAGTAAGAACATTCTGTTGGATGACCCAGTGGTAGAGGATTTTGAAATGTGTGACATGGACTCAGCTTCCGTTTGGCCTAAGCCCAGTGCAAGGAGGAACTCTAAAATCTCAAACTGAACTTGGTGCTAATTTTAGACTCGTTTCTTGAAGCCTAATAACAATTCATTCAGACTATACTATTGTGAATAGACATTGTCTTAATAAGTCCCTTTAAAATGGTAACTTGAAGATATATTCCTACCTAAGGATTTTTAATAAGTGGGACAGTTAAAAGGAGACTGCTTTTTGCCTGCCCTGTTGAAGGAACTCAGCCTGACGTTTCAGGGTGTTGGATTGTAGACTGCGCCACCAGGGAAGCCCTCAACCCCATTCTTTTGTCCTCAAGACTTGGGCTGTTTGAATTCCCAGAAGTGATTCGTTTTTTATTTGCCAAGGCTAGGGAGCACATTTTGGCCAGTGAATATAGAGTGTGTCAAGTTATGATCTGGTTGCTCCTGAGTTTCTCATATTACACTGGGTGTTCATTAAGATACCGCATCTGTGCCATCACTGTTGCATTTGTGGAGACAAGAATGATGGAGCTGGTGTATGTATGATATACAGAAGTGCTTGGGATAAGCAGCCAGTTTCATCAGCTTAGAACCAGCATTGTGCCCTAAAAACATTGCTTTCAAAGCTGGAGAGGTAGAGAATTACATTTTCTCAGGTGTTATTAAGGTTTTAACTCCAGGGATAATGGAGTTAATACAAGTGTCGTGTCTGGGGCCACTCTTCTAATTGGTCTGTGCTGCCACCTGGTGGTCACCAGGGGCAAGCCCGTTGCAGCTTCTCTCCCCTGCATGTCACCTAAGCGGTGCCAGGTTCAGCAGTAGGCAGCTCTGGAGAGAAATTTCTCTCTTCTGGAAGCCTGCCTGTTCTCTTTTCTGGTCCCATGCAAATTCTCTTCACATGTCCATCCTCTTGCTCTGTCCTTCTCCTTTTTATAACCGTCCTGTGTGTGATGAGGCCGTGTCTGAAGTGCCGGAAGGGAAGCTCTCTAGCCAGGAAAGGAGGAAGCACGTTTTTATACGTGCACGATTCCAGGTGCTGCCTTCTCTCCTCTCGTCTCTCACTTCACTTCCCGTTATTCCCCTCAAGGACTGAAGATGCTGCTTCCAGGTTTGCTTATTTGGGTTTTTTTTTTTTGCTGCCCAGGGTCTTGGGTGAGACTGAGAAATACCATGAAGTCAGGAGGATAAGGATGGGGTAGGGAAGGCAGAGGGATTGTCGAGCAAGAAAACTGTTCTCACAAGCTCTTCTTTTTCCCCTGCATTCGCTTCTAATGACTTTTTCCCCGTAATGACTTTTTAAAAACGTATTGTGTTGAAGTCATTTTAGACTTACAGAAAAGTTGCAAGAATAGTACAGTGTTCCTTTAGCTTCTCCTAATGTTGACATCTCACATAACCAGAGTCCAGTGATCAAAACTAAGGACCGAACGGCGGTACAGTGCTGTTACCTGAAGGCCTTACTCAGATGTCTCCACTTCTTCCTCAGTTGTCTCTTTTCTGTTCCAGGATCCAATCCAGGATCTTACATGGCATTTACTTGTCACGTCTCCTCAGGATCCTCCAGTCTGTGACAGTTCCTCATACTTTCCTTGTCTTTCATGACCTTGATATTTTTGAAGAGTGATTTTAGTAGAATGTTAGTTATTTTGTAGCATGCTCCTCCATTTGGATTTGTCTGGTATTTTCTCATGATTAGACTGAGGTCGTGTATTATCAGGAAAAAAAAACCCTGGGGTGGTCTGTCCTCAGTGTAGCATATCAGGGGAACATGCTGGCAGTATGTTTTACTACTCGTGACGTGATCCCTGGTCATTTGTCTAAGGTGGTATCTTCTGGATTTGTCCATTATAAAGTCACTATTTTTCTCTCTGTAATTACAAATATCTTAGGCAAGCTACTTTGAGACGGTGCAAATATCTTGTTGTTCCTCAGACTTTTGCCCACTAATTTTAGCCTCCATCAGTGGCTATTTCTGTGCTGTTCTAATGGTGACTCATTCCTTCTACATTTATGTTTCTAATGGCAAACTAACTTTTAGTAATATCATGAAAAGGTTCATCATTTTATTTCGACAATGTTTGTTGAACACCTACTATATTCCAGGCAGTCATCTATCCTCTATCGTAAGATATGGGAATGAACAAAATAGACAAAAATCTTTGCCTCCAGAGAATGGGGGAAGGGGGACGGATGATAAACGTAATACATAAGAAAATAATCTGGAACATTAGGAGATCATAAGGGCTATGGGAAGAAATAAAGCAGGGTAAGGGGGTTAGGGAGTCAGTACACAACTAAATATTAAAGAAGTAAAAGTAACACTTCTACTGAACATTTTCAGAGGCATTAGCAAGCTGTCCTGGCTGTGAGTAGCATTTACAGACACTGTGCACAAAGCATTGCCGCGGTCCGCTGTGGTGGGGAGAGTGGGGAAGAGGGATTAGAAGACACAGGCCATGCTCTTGAGGAGCCTGGAGTCTGAGCCCGCGTGCCGCTTCTTTCTCTTATTCCACTAGTGTTTACTCTGTGTCCACCTGGTCCCCATAGACTCAGTAGTTCTGTACACTGTCCGTACAGCACTCTTTCTTTTCTTTTTTGTTTTTCTTTTTTGCTGTACGCGGGCCTCTCACTGTTGTGGCCTCTCCCGTTGCGCAGCACAGGCTCCGGATGCGCAGGCTCAGCGGCCATGGCTCACGGGCCCAGCCGCTCCGCGGCATGTGGGATCCTCCCAGACCGGGGCACGAACCCGTGTCCCCTGCATCGGCAGGCGGACTCTCAACCACTGCGCCACCAGGGAAGCCCCGTACAGCACTCTTTCAATTTCATTTCTAAAATCAGGGAGTTCCCTGGTGGCCTAGTGGTTAGGATTCCAGGCTTTCACTGTTGTGGCCCGGGTTCAATCCCTGGTTGGGGAACTGAGATCCCACAAGGTGTGCAGCGCAGTCAAAAATAAAAATAAAATAAAATGAAATAAAATCAGCCCCTCAGGTGACTACCAAGAGTGAAGGCCCATCCCTTGTTGCCTCTTCCTTCCCAGCTTTTCTGTCTCATTTTCCCTATTTCAGATGGGGGATTGAAGAAACCCATCCTCCATCGTCATACGTTGTCAGTCTCCCATGAATAACCTGGACACAGAATTTGACATGTTCCTAAGGACCTTAGAGATGATTGAGTACAGTGTTCTCCTTTGGCTGATGAAATCGATCCAAGGAAGTTGGGCGTTGAGCTCAGATGGCATGGGCGTTAGCGCAGAAGACAAGGGGTGGCCTCAGTTCCAGGGCTCACGCCAACTCACTGCATAGTCCAAGGCTCTCAGAACCCTTCACGGTGTTGGTGACTGAACACCCGTGTCTCTGTTGCAGGTGGTCAACAGAGGGGACCCCTATCCTCAGGAGGTGGGCGCCACTGTCCAGAGAGTCATGGATAAGCTGGGTTACTCCAATCCCTACAGACTGGTTTGGCAGTCCAAGGTAGGTGGCTTCCACACATCTGCAGGCAGTCAGCTCTCTTGAGGATGTGTATTTTAGGACATAGTTATAAAATGATTAGATTTGGCCCTTTCACGTAGGCAGAATGTTCTGTAACCTGACTGCTCCCATGAGCAGAAAGAACTCTGCAAGCAAATAAGGAGGGAAAATCAAGTGACTACTGGAATTCCTCGATTCCATTGAAACAATAGATTATTTTTAATTGTAATCATAGGAATTGTTATATTTTGCCAATTTCGAGAAGGATTCAAGCTTAATATAGAAATACCAGAACCCATTACAGAAGGCGTAAAACGTGGCCCTCACTCTTACAGGGAGGTGTGTGTATGTCCAGGGCAGTGGGCTGTGGTGAGACGTGGGTCCCTGTGTGCATTCATCCTCCTTTCTCACAGGTTGGCCCGATGCCCTGGCTGGGTCCTCTGACAAACGAGGCCATTAGAGGGCTTTGTGAGAGGGGGAGGAAGAACATCCTTTTGGTTCCGATAGCTTTTACCAGCGATCACATTGAAACGCTGTATGAACTGGACATCGAATACTCTCAAGTTCTAGCCAGTGAGGTAAGTGTGGTTATCAATCCCGTTGTGATTTGTTTTAAAAGGAAACTCTCTCTGCAGTGATCTAACTGTGTCATTCAAAACTATTGTTCAGTATATATGTTTGCAGGTACTGTGGCCTCATTGTTCTGAATAATACTTCATCTGAGTACTGATCCGAACACATCAACTTAATTGCATGTTTGCAGCGGGAAAGCACTCTTGTGCCTTTGTAAAACTAGGCAGCCCAGGGATCACTGCAGGCGATATCATTTTGTTTAGTTTGAGTTACTATACCCCTTGAAAGTAACAAAAACTACATTTCCTTAAGAAAAAAATAATTGTACTTCTCACCAGTTTGGAGGAAAAGAACTTTCTTGTTCTATAATTCCTCTTCTTCACCTAAGAGTGCCCTTTACTTGGGCTGTTACACTGCTTCTGGTTGGGTTTCGAGGCACATAGGAGTCATCGCCATTTAAGAGAAGGGCGTGGAATGAACACTGGCACAGTGTGTGTAACTTCCTTGACCTCTGTATGCACTCACTTAATCAGCTCTTTGCTACTATGTTGTGATCAGTCTGATTATTGAAATAACAAATACCATTCCGAGTTGTCTTGTAATGTAAGATGGATGTGATTGTCATTCACATGGAGAAAAACTATTGTTGACCCATCTCGGGGCTTCTGAGGGCTGGCCAGAAACCCGAGTCCACTTCTTAGCATCGTTTCTATGGGAATCGTGGAACCCTTGGGACCCAAGGAGCCCTTCCCTCTCATCTTCCACCAGACCTCTTGGCCCTGGTCACCCCACGTGTGATGGATGGGGCCCCGGCCTCGAAGGATACTTCACCCTCTCTGGGACCAGGGGGCAGGTGCAAGGAAGGGTGGAGAGTGGACTGGGGGAGAGCTTCAGCAGCACCCGACCCCACAGGTCTTTGTACGGATGTACTGGTCATCAATCACACATTGATGAAGGTAGAGGGTGCCTAAGTTACTTGTCAGTAGTTCTGATAAGGAATTTATGGGGAAGTTGTAGTTGGCTAACATGAGGTTGTAGGGTTGTCTATGGACTTCATTTGCCGATGCCTTCTAGGGACTTCCCCAGCAGTCCAGTGGTTAAGACCCTGCACTTCCACTACAGATACAGGCGATCTCTGGTTGGGGAACTAAGATCCCACATGCCATGTGGCACAGCCAAAACAAAACAAAAAAATGATGCCTTCTATATCCCAGCAATGACCTTGGCTAATGGTGACCTCGCTAGAAAACTGAAGTGCGATGGTAGTTCATACCAGTGTATTTGGAAAACAAATTTTTGTTTGTATTGCATGAGAATTCACTCATTCATATAACCAAACTGAGGTCATCCCTTCGTAATCAAATGGATTATTAGTGACTAACATATTAGCCTATACAGAGAATAAAGAAAACCATCTACTACAGTTAATTTCCTTATTTTGCAGGGAGAATACACTACATTTAAAACTGTTAACTTTCTCTAAAAAGTAGTTTGAAATTTTTGCCCAAAATAGAAATTATTGCTTTTTGATAATAAAAATAATAAAGAACTCATTTCAGAGAAGTGTGACATAGAGAGTAGAACTCACTCAGACTCTTACCCCTGAGAGATATGTTAATATTTTGTTAAAAATAAGTCCCCTTTCCCTCTAATGTGCGTGTGTCTAATGGAAGTGGTACTCTTCTACACATTTAGTAAAAACGGTATTTTATTCACACTGTTTTTGTAACTTTTTTTCCTCTTAAAAATGTATTATGTATACATTAAAAATGTATTAGTATACTTTTTCTTTTTTTTTTTTACATCTTTATTGGAGTATAATCGCTTTACAATGGTGTGTTAGTTTCTGCTTTGTAACAAAGTGAATCAGCTATACATATACATATGTCCCCATATCTCTTCCCTCTTGCATCTCCCTCCCTCCCACCCTCCCTATCCCACCCCTCTAGGTGGTCACAAAGCACCGAGCTGATCTCCCTGTGCTATGCGGCTGCTTCCCACTAGCTATCTATTTTACGTTTGATAGTGTATGTATGTCAATGCCACTCTCTCGCTTTGTCACAGCTTACCCTTCCCCCTCCCCATATCCTCAAGTCCATTCTCTAGTAGGTCTGTGTCTTTATTCCTGTCTTACCCCTAGGTTCTTCATGACATTTTTTTTTCTTAAATTCCATATATGTGTGTTAGCATACGGTATTTGTCTTTCTCTTTCTGACTTACTTCACTCTGTATGACAGACTCTAGGTCCATCCACCTCATTACAAATAGCTCAATTTCGTTTCTTTTTATGGCTGAGTAATATTCCATTGTATATATGTGCCACATCTTCTTTATCCATTCATCCGATGATGGACACTTAGGTTGTTTCCATCTCCTGGCTATTGTAAACAGAGCTGCAATGAACATTTTGGTACATGACTCTTTTTGAATTATGGTTTTCTCAGGGTATATGCCCAGTAGTGGGATTGCTGGGTCGTATGGTAGTTCTATTTGTAGTTTTTTAAGGAACCTCCATACTGTTCTCCATAGTGGCTGTACCAATTCACATTCCCACCAGCAGTGCAAGAGGGTTCCCTTTTCTCCACACCCTCTCCAGCATTTATTGTTTCTAGATTTTTTGATGATGGCCATTCTGACCGGTGTGAGATGATATCTCATTGTAGTTTTGATTTGCATTTCTCTAATGATTAGTGATGTTGAGCATCCTTTCATGTATTTGTTGGCAGTCTGTATATCTTCTTTGGAGAAATGTCTATTTAGGTCTTATGTCCATTTTTGGATTGGGTTGTTTGTTTTTTTGTTATTGAGCTGCATGAGCTGCTTGTAAATTTTGGAGATTAATCCTTTGTCAGTTGCTTCATTTGCAAATATTTTCTCCCATTCTGAGGGTTGTCTTTTTGTCTTGTTTATGGTTTCCTTTGCTGTGCAAAAGCTTTGAAGTTTCATTAGGTCCCATTTGTTTATTTTTGTTTTTATTTCCATTTCTCTAGGAGGTATACATTTAAGATGTTTCTAATTTTTTGCTTTCATAAACTGCTCTGTAATAAACATCATTTTTCCAATTATTTTCTTAGAAATAATTCCTAGCAATGGAATGTAAATGTTGATACATATTTCATTGGATTGTCCTACAGAAATACATCCTTTAAGTCTCCCACGAACAGTGTTTGAGAACACTTGGGACTCCCCTGGTGGTCCAGTGGTTAAGACTCCTCACTTCCTCTGCAGGGGGCGTGGGTTCGATCCCTGCTCGGGGAACTAAGATCCTGCATGCCGTGCAGTGTGGCCAGAAAGAAAAAAACAGTGTTTGAGAACACTGACCAACTGGTTATCCTGCTGTTACTTCTACATGAAGTTTTGGAATATGATCAATGTCTTTTTAAATTGAGAACTATGTGTTTGCTGAATCTCACCATTTTCCCCTTCCCAGTCTTCTAACTTAAAAGATAAAGCAACAAAAAGGCCATCAGCATTTCAGAAAGGGAAAGAGAAGATCCTAGCTACCTGAGTAAATAAGAATTAGGTACTTGTCAGTTATTTGGGGGATAATTAGCTGGAATCAACGGGATATTTTTGGAGAGGGGAGCAGGGATGGCTGTAAACAATCCTTAGGTTTTTAATTTAGATCTTTCTATGTAAGAATATATTTAAAAACCCAACTCTGCGTATTGGATCCAATCTAGTTTCAATATACATTAAATTAATTTACCTCTTTTGGCACTTGGAATCAAAACGTATAAAAATTTAAGTCATTAAAGCAACATTCTGCTTAGGTAGAGTCTGTAAAAGTATGCATTAGAAAGGTAGACTAAAAAAAGAATGGTAGAGCTTCCCTGGTGGCACAGTGGTTGAGAGTCCGCCTGCCGATGCAGGGGACACGGGTTTGTGCCCCGGTCCAGGAAGATCCCACATGCCACGGAGTGGCTGGGCCTGTGAGCCATGGCTGCTGAGCCTGCGCGTCCGGAGCCTGTGCTCCGCAACGGGAGAGGCCACAACAGTGAGAGGCCTGCGTACCGCAAAAAAAAAAAAAAAAAAAAAGAATGGTAAGCAGATTTAAATTACTTGAGTATTCTATCAGATACAAACCTCAAAAATGGTTTGGAAACAAAGCACCCATGGGAAGGTAATGGGATGAGGGAAGGAATAGAAATTGAAGAGCAATTTTATGATAAAGGGGTGAAAATCAGCATCTATGTCTGGTTCCGGGACTGTTTTTCATTTCTGGGTAGTCTGGGAACACTTTGGTACTAAGACTTCGAGTTGTGTTTGTGTATGTGTGTTTATTTATTTATTTATTTTATTTTTTGTAGCAGTTTCTTTAAAAAAAAAAAAAAGGAAAATAAAACGTGTATGTGTTTTTCCTCCCTTTTCTCATTTGATTTCAGTGTGGGGTTGAAAACATCAGAAGAGCAGAGTCTCTTAATGGAAATCCACTGTTCTCGAAGGTATCTCTAGTGTTACAACCATTTTAGTAGAACATGTCGGAGAGCAGTCCTCTGAGAAACTCTTACAGAATATTGGTTTTCTCACATATTAGAACATTTTGAGTTCCAATTAATTACAAAAATAAAATCGAATCCCTTATGCTCTCGCTCTTTTCTCCTTTGGAGAGCCCCCGTTTTCTTATTTCTACCCACCTATCACTATGTCTAATTAAAAATCTGCCTTTCAGAGACAAGGTTCAGCAGGTGGGGTGAGAGGATTTCCTTCTCTAAAACCTGTATTTGAAACTTTTCTCTAAGCTGAGAATTCTTAAGAAAGGAAGACATCATAGAATTGGGTTCAAAGGGTTCATAGGTTTTGAATGGGGAGATGGGCGAGGGGAGGTGTGGGAAGCTGCGTCCGCTCTGCTGCTGATGGGTCTCTCCTGCTTGTTGTCTGTCTCCAGGCCCTGGCCGACTTGGTGCACTCACACATCCAGTCCAACGAGCGCTGCTCCACGCAGCTGACCCTGAGCTGCCCGCTCTGCGTGAATCCCGTCTGCAGGGAGACCAAGTCCTTCTTCAGCAGCCAGCAGCTGTGACCCCGCCAGAGCGCCGCGGGGATTTGGCCGGTGCCCAGCCTCCAGACACCTCCGAGGTGGAGGAGGATGTATTTAGCATTAGGGAGGGAGTCACATTGATGTGGGCGTAGCCTTTGGCTACAAATTGTGTACCTTCTTGAGGAATGGACTCTGAAATCCTTATTGAGGGGTATTTTTATAGACCAATACAGTAAGCATTTATAGTTCCCCTCTCTGGGTTAAGTTACTAGTTTGGAATGTCCACTAGGCTATTTTAAAAATGAGTTTTAAAAATTTATCTTATGAGATGCACACGTATTTTCAATACCGATTTTGGTTTTATTGCGCCCCAAAACCCCTGCAGGGGTACGGAGAGCGCTCTCTGTGGGGCTGTCAGAGTGAGTGAGGTCTGTTTACAATCTCATACTTGTGTTTTAAAGTGAACATAGTTGAGTAAATGAAATATAATTTGAAAAAAGAAAGGGTACCTGATCTTTCCGTCAGCCCCTGGGTTACAGGATGCTGGGCCGGTGATGTGGTTCCTACAGGGGCTGCTCTTGCCAGTGACGTCACTAGTAATCGGTCATTTTGGTCCTTGTATGTGAACCTCACTTTCCTCACCATGAAACCGAATCAAGTGTAGGTTCCAAAAGTGCTTTGAGATTCCCCAGGCACACAGGGCTGATAAACATGTAGCAATCCCACATTTGTCATCCCCACCTTGGTGGGAATCGTTGGTGCCACAGGAGAGGGGGGCTGGAAATGCTAATGAAGGGCTTCATGTCCAGAGCTCCTCTCAGGACCTCGTGGACATTTCCATTGAGCATCTTCTTCATCTTGGTGGAATGTCCCGTTTCCGCATATTTGTTTGAAGATTTATTTTATAAAGTCAAGGACGTTTGGTAACCTCAAATTCTTAATTTACAATTTTTATTATAAAAATTATGTAACCGTGCTATAGGAAATTTAAAAAATAGAGAAAAGGAAAATAACCACTCTAATGCAACAAATATGATTCATATTGTTGTAGTTCATGTTAGTCTTTTCCTGTGGATATCTTAGATGCCATTGTAATCTTGAATTTGTGAGTGAAAATTTGTCCTAAAATGTAGAAATAATGTAGGATCAGAGTCAGATCTTCTATACCTGGATTTATATGGATTTTAAAAATCTCTGATGGATCCATAGTGAATTTGTAAGAATTACTTTCTCTTTCCTTTAAGCCTTACAACTTTGTTCTTTGAAAGTGCCTTTCTTTTTTTTCTATTTAAGCCAGTGAAAGTATTAGTGGAGTCATAGACCTTCTATATTCAGTATTTACTATATTAATAAATATGACATCATTAAGGTTTTAACCAGTCTGATTCATTCTCTCTGTTAAATCAAAAGTAATCCAAATTCATTACTAATCAAAATTATTAAATAAGAGGAAATTACTTTGTGGTACAAGAAAAGTAACATACCATCCACGTTAGTTAACAGTTTTCCCACACTGATAACCGCTCTGAAATTTGAGTAGCATCTACACTTTTTTTTTTCCAAATTGGCTTTCCTTTTAGCAGATTGTGTTTCCAGAAGAGGGTACAAGGCATAGACAGTTGTTTAGAATTTTCCTCTTCTGTTTCCACGTACTTTGGGGGGACTAGGTTCAAGGTAGGCTTTGAGTGACCTTGGCGGGATGGCGTAAGGAGCAACTCGTGTGTTAGCCAGAGGGCAGAGTTTAAAGCTGGCGGCCATAAGAAAGAACTAACATTTGTGTGTGTACACGTGCGCTGGTGTGTAAGCCTAGAGCCCTTGACTGCACCCTTGGTACTGCATCTCTAAGCTCTCAACCCAGCCTATAAAACCCCTTCTGTCGGATCCTGAAGATGGCCCAGGAACGTGCTTCCCAACATTGGGTGGAAATGGGAAATTCATTGCAAGCTGGAAAAAGAAAATTCTGAGTTGACCCCAAAACTAGTGTCCTGAATTAAGGTCGTTCAGTTTCTCCGTTTTAATATGGAAATCCTCAGAGAAAGACAAAAGCTAATCTTTTCTTTCCTTATTTCTAAAAATTATAAAATTAAAAACATTTCATCAAGGTTGTACCCCAGACTTTGTAAATATCATTCCTAGGAGTGTTGTTCTAATTGCCTAATAATTGAGATTCCATTGTAAAAAAAACCCTTCAGTAACTTCTCCCAGTCCAGATGGCCTTCTGTGACATTCAGCTTTCTTTTTATAGAAGCTAGCATCATAAGGTTTCAGGGAATGTACATCAAATGAATTAAGCCTGAATATCGGATGGCTCAGGAAACCTGAATTCTGCTTAAATCATTGCCAGTTGAACTATCTAATCATGTCATAATTATATTGAAGTTTTATGTGCTTGCTTTCTAACATTCCTGGTTAATTCAAACAGTGGCACCTGAAAACTTGATCTTTTTTTTTTTTGCTAGATTTCTTCCAGCTGGACAGTTGTATGGTATGACTATTATCTAACCTTTGCCTTAAAAGGCATGCTTCTTTTCTTAATACACTTATTTTGGAAAGTATAAAGTGTGCCAAGCCATAAGGCACCGAGGTGAGTGGTGGGTACCGGTGGGCAGCCCAGAGAAAGAATCTGATGCTGCCAGTATTCGCTGAATAGCACCAACATGACAAGCAACAGCAGTGGGCGCCCTTTAGTGGAACCACGGCTCCCAGCGTGAGATGAGTCTTAGGAGGGCTCTGGGGAGTGGGTGACGTCCAGAGAACACATTCACAATCTAGGCTCCCAGGATAGGAAGAAGTGCTTCTGCTTTTGCTGTGGGAGTCTTATTAAGCCTTTCAACAGGGAAGAGGAAGTGGAAAACAAATGCACCCGTGATAATCAGTTTCTTACAATACATTCTGATAGTGTCCGCTTAATCGTTTTTAGCAGAAATCATTAGCTTCCATTTTTAGCATTAACAGCTCCTGGCTAAATTAGTCTACGGTAAGCCATTAGGAGGGATGTTGGAATTAAAAACATCTTTGGAAAAAAGCCTGGTTTGAACCTGTGTTATAAGCCCTTGGGCAGGAGTCGCCGGGTCCTGTTTCTGGTTGTTTGACAGCTGTCACTCTGATGTTCCAGGTGCTCTCTCAGCAGCCTGCTCCTGAAATGAAATCGCACAGGCCGGCTTTTTTCCTTCCACTCTCCCCAAGGGGTTGAAGCTTTACTTTCCTGACATATTAAGAAGTAATAGATTTTACCCTGAGAATTCATGAGGTATTTTTACCTTTTCCTTATTTTAAAAAAAATTATATACATGAGATGGGATTAACTGCACAGGCATACAAACAGGGGCTTGCTGGCCAATTGTTAAAATTTCAGGTTGTTACACATAACAATTATTAAAAGTGTTATATCTTACAGTTTAATTATATTTTAAAAAGTAACAAATACTCAAAAATCATTTCCCTATTATTTTACTATATTTTATCATCTTTATTCTAGAGGTTATTTATGTTTATGATACCTATATGATGAAAATACAATATAATGATGATGAGCTACTGTACGTCTCCAGCTTTGTTCAGTGACCGTGTTGGCAGCTTGAAATTGGCTACAGTAGGGCTATTTACGTTTGGAAATCAGCAAATACTACAACTTAGGGCTTCCTCGATTGTTTTGTTGATTACCTAGACTTAAAGTGGTGGAAAAAATGTTCATACGTATTAAAAGTTGTCATGTCTCTAGCCGTTACATGGTGAATAGCACAAAAATTTGAGGAAATATCCTCCCATTATGTGAAAACTGATAGCCGATTTATCCAAGTGAAGTTTTGATATACAAAGTTGTTTTACATTTGTATTACTCATTAATGTAAATGAAAACACCAGCATTCATGTCAGAACCATATAGGGCGGCTCCAGATGCAAGAGCTTGATAAAAGTCAACACAAGCATTCTTTGAGAATTAATTGATTATATGGAATTTACAGTAAAGAGAATTATGTATTTTATTATTACTTGTAAATTGTGCATCCTATATCTTTTATACTGGTGAAAGTTATAATAAACATACACACATGTATGTATAGATTGTTTCTTCAGAGAGCTGGTTGGTGACCATTTACCAAAACACTGCTGCCTCAAACGGGACTTTTCTGGGATGATGGACGTGGTCTATGTGGATCGCATGCTTGCGTTGTTCCCAGATTCATTATATATAGAGAGGTAGCTCGCTCTGTAGATCGCTGTCTCTTTAGAGTGGAAGCTACCCCATGGTTACTAGACATTTTAATCTTTTTAGTAAGATGCCAGTTGTGTCCAACAAAATCCCACGGGCCTGTTGTACTAAGAGGGGCCCTGAGAGGCGAAGGTTTGCTTATATCTGATAAACATCCTTATAGACAGAATCTTTGGACATATTCTCAGTCATTTCCACAGGAAATATCCCTTAGAAGTGGGTTTTCTGGATCAAAGGATATTTATGCAGATTTTAAAAAGAGGATTAAATGAGATCACATGCCTGATGTATTTAGTAAGGTGCAGTGTTTGGGTGGTGTGTGTGTGTGTGTGTGTGTGTGTGTGTTAAAGGCCCAATAAATGGTAGCTATTATTGACTTGTGTTACTCACTTGGTTAGCAAACGATGGCTGTCTTGTTCTCAGTGTGACTTTATTCTAGGAGGTGGAATTTTACTGTGTTGTTTTTTCATGAAGATGTGATGGCAGAACGAATGTTATCCTCAAAGTTCAGAGCACTCACAGAGCCTCTAGGAATCAGGGATCAATTCTCTAGTCCTGCCTTTTATGTTCCTTGTTGCATTTACTTTGGGTCACTTGCCCTGAGAAGGTCACAGGTAGAGAGAGAAGAGACAGACCCTAAAGCTGTCGATCCTTCTTCATCAGTAACTTTGCAAAGAGTTTGAATGTCGGGAGAAAGTTGAGTTTCAGGTTTAAACAACTTGGGGGATTATGTGTGGATTTCACTTACCCTTTACGGGTCTGCAGGTACCTGAGAGTTGCCTGTGTGTGTCCTGCCTGCCAGCCTGTCGCTGTGTGGCTCTCAGAGGGCAGAGCCGTCCATCAAAGCCGGGCAGGCCTCCAACTCAGGTAACCACTGCACTTACACAATTCTCCCTTTAAGAAACGTCCGCGGGGAATGTGTTCCTTCCTGTTTCTGCGCTTCTGAAGGTTTTTCACGTCCATGCTAACCCACTGCGGGTCTGGGCCAAGGCCAAGTTGCCCATCAATATTGTAAAGTAGCAGCGTTATAAAATTTATGGAAGACGCACAAAGGACAATTCCCTGAAGTGACCAGCCTGCTGAGAGGGGATGTTGGATAAAGGGGGATTTCCCACTTGGAAACAGTGTGACATCAAGTGCCCAGCTGGGGAGACCCTTTATGCTCGTGGGCTCAGAGCTTGGGGAAGAAGGAAATCTGACCTGGTTTCAAATCCCACCTACAACTGTTAATTTATTTGGTTATCTATTAACAGTCTCCTGACAGCTTACTTTTATGTTTAAAATTAAGTGCTTGATTGATTATTTTATGTAACAGCGATGGGCTGTTGTTCTATACATAAACCAACCCATTAGTGGGCTCTCTCATTACTGATCTCTTTCCTTCTTTCTTGGTTCATTTTGTGTGTGTGTGTGTGTGTGTGTGTGTGTGTGTGTGCATGCGTGCACCTGAAGGTTGGGAGAGCTGGAG
The DNA here is from genome assembly GCF_951394435.1 of Stenella coeruleoalba. Classification (NCBI taxonomy): domain Eukaryota; kingdom Metazoa; phylum Chordata; class Mammalia; order Artiodactyla; family Delphinidae; genus Stenella; species Stenella coeruleoalba. The sequence continues at coordinate 17,204,114 of NC_137160.1, forward strand.
GAAAGGACTCTTTGTTCTGGGCTTGTATACATTCCCCAAACTACACATCCACAAGGATTTTCCAGCGTCCAAGGATTAATTCTCAGCATGATTCACAGGTAGGGGCAGAGTCCCAGAGAATCTGTTATTATGCTGATTTCATTTTATCAAACAATCTTAGCATAAGCTCTCATTTTTAAGAACCTCGACTCTCCTTTTATCTGCTTTTGGAGGCATCTTCAAATCTTTCTGTCTTTCTAAGATTTGCGTCTGATGACTGGGACTCTATTATTTTAAGTTGGGTTTATTAAGTATTAAATAGGTACTCAGAGATGTCTGTAAGGGAGAACCTGCTGACTCCTGTGCTCAGGAAGTTTCCTCGTGGTCTGGCTGCTTGCTGGTCTCTCGGCCCTTGCGGTGGACAGGGGTGGCCTACACTGGCCTGACCTCCCAGGATGTTCATCTCTGGCCATCAGAACAGTATTGTTCCAGGCTCCTCGGAGCAGCACATACAAAGCAGGATCTGACCTGTGTTCTACCTGAAAAAGGTTGGGAAACGCTGGAAAGAAGTGTCAAGGATGACAATCAAATGCACCTCTGTGTCCACAGTACCATGTAAGAAGTAAACTGTGTTGTTCTTTTTCTAAGCTGCCCTCATTTGGGGTAGATGGTCCTTCCGATCTATAGATGAGAAGAATAGGTACAGGGACAGATGATCCAGTCCATCAGCCCTCCCTGCTGCTTTGCCTGTCATCTTAGAAGATCCATCTTAGAAGGAAGTCCAGCTCCCTTCATCTCACAACCCGAGGGTTCATCGTGAATAAACAAGCAATCTGTACCGTGGACCATACTTTAAGTAAGAAGCGTGTCCCAAGATTTCTATGGAAGCGGGTTTTGTAAATCTAATTACATTTTTCTTTTCTTTCCTTTTTTTTTTGTGGCCATGCTGTGCGGCTTGTGGGATCTTAGTTCCCCGACCAGGGGTGGAATCTGTGCCCCCTGCCATAGAATCGTGGAGTCCTGACCACTGGACCGCCAGGGAATTTCCTAAATCTAATTACATTTAACATGTATTTTGGGAGGCAAAGGAATCTAAAGGGAAGCATCAACAAAGTAAAGAATGTTTCTCTAACACACTCTCACCTCGGCTAATTTGTAAATCTGGGTTTTGGACTCAGGCTAGAACATGTCTGGGGTCAGTTGCCAAGTCTTCCTGAGAAAGAAACTGGGCTCCATTAGGCAAAAAGTAGATGGAATAATAGTCCAAAAAACTATTATTAGAAGCTGTATAATGGTAAAAGGCATGAGGACGGCACGTTGGTGTCTGGGCTGGGGGGTGGTGGTAATTTTCCAGGTGGCCTTTTTGTTCTCATCTCTCCTGCAAGAATAGAAATTTCAGTTTGACAGGACCTGCTGCTGCAGCACACAGATAGGGTCAGCCCCCTCTGGATCCACAAGTCCTAAAAATGCACACAACTTTTCCGAGAGGAAATCCTTATTCCATCTCATCTCAGTTCGCGAGGGCTGCTGTAACAATGTACCTCAAACTCAGTGGCTTAAAAAGCCCAGAAATTTATTCTGTCTCTGTTTGGAAAGCAAGTCCAAGGTGCTGGCATGGCTGTGCTCCCCACAGAGGCTCTAGGGAGGAGCTTTCCTTGGCTTTTCCAGCTTCTGGTGGTGCCAGGTTTTCCCTGGCTTGTGGCTGCATCACTTCAGTCTCTGCCTCCATCTTCCCATGGCTTCTCCTCAGTGTCTGCATCTTTGCTGTCATCTCGGACAAGGAGATGTGTCGTTGGATTTAGAGCCCACCAAGATAGTCCAGGGTGATCTCACCTTAAGATCCTTCATTACATCTGCAGGGACTCTTTTTCCAAAATGGGTCACATCCTAGGTCCTGTGGGTTAAGCCACAGACATGTGTTTTAGGGAGATCCCTTTCAACCCCCTGGAGCCCCCATCTTGCCTTTCCCAGAAGCCACTCCCACACATGCCTCAGGATCTGGGATGCTCCCATCTCCTGCTTTATGGTCAGAGCATAGAAATGGGGTCCCAGGGCTGAGGTGGATGGTTACAAGCACAAGCCTGGATTCCAACAGGACCTGGAACCCAGCCCTGGCTCCCCATGTACCAGACATGAGACCTGAGTAACCAAACCTCTCAGGATGCTGGTTCCTCATCTCTAGGATAAGAGTAATATCTACTAGCAGCTTGTTGTAAAGAAAAACCGAGATGACAGGTAAAAAGCAAATGCTGTGGACCAGAGTGATCGCTCACTATGGTAGCCATTATTACGGGCTGGGAATGGAGGAACCTGGGTGCTTCCATCTTGCCCGGTCCCAGTTAGCCACGAGACCTCTGGTGGGTCCTGCCCTTTCTGAGTATCAATGAAACAGATAAAGAGGCAGTGCTCCGACAAAGTGATGCCCGGCCTTTTCCAGCCACAGTGGCCTTGAACCCTCAACCAGGCAGAAACTACCCAGGAGTGCTCCGAGGCTCTGGCAGCTCTCAGTTTTGACCAGCTTTAGTAGAGTTCCTATATACTCTTAGACTGGGCTTCCAAAATAGCGTGGGGAATTTTGCAGCCCATTTAAAAATAATGTTTGCTGCTCAGTTATCCTTCGGAAAATGGTTTTGGTGGGTTGTACTTCACTTCCTGAGAAGGAAGCAGGTTATGGGATTCCTGAGTTAAAGAACAGTGTTAGAGAGCCAGCTCCTCAGTCCATTCTCCCATGTCGAGGTACGATTGTCCAGAACCAGAGGAATCATGACAGATTAGAGGTTGTCCTGGCACCTGAGCAGAGCCTGTGCTGAGCAGGCCCTAGGAAGGCACAAGTGCGATTTGAATTTAGATGAAGAAATCGAAGCTCAGAGAGGTGAGGTGACCTGGCCAAGGTCACACAGAGCTGGTCTTCCAACTCTCAGACCAGCATTCTTTCTTTCTAGGGTTCTTATTTCATCCACAATGACTTTTAGGTCCCACTGTTCAGGACACATTGTTATTCAACGCAGTTGTGCTTCTGTTCAGATATCATTAAAAATTTAGTCACCCCTCCCAGGGAAATGACCATCTGATGTGAAGTTAAAAGGAAAGGAGGAGGCTGTATGAGATAGAGCAGAGAGAAAATTCTTCCAAATGGAGGGTCTGCGATGAGGGCCTGGATGATGCTATATAATGTTTCCATTTCACAATAGAAGACACATTTTATTTGCAAACCAAATCTTTATTTAAAATGATAAGGCACATCTATGTTTTTCTCCCCGTGGTCTAGTCTCTGAACAGAACTTCTGCTCATACAAGGTTATTGGGCAATGTTCTCAAGATCTATTCATCAGTTTCTCAGCACCAGCATCTTCTCTGGCTAAGCTAGATATACTTTGATGTATATTTTTTAAAGAAATGAAACTGCTATAGTAATAAACAATGAGAGCACCGCCTGTTCAGCTCCCGAACTATTTGAATTGTATTTCTCATCAATTCAGAAATTAGTCTGACCTTTGCCCAGGGGCATGTGTGCCAGGTATTAAGGGCTGATGAGGGACAATCTGTGTGGTATGGGAGGTGACATCTGTTCTGCAGAACATGACCTGCTTTGTGGGGCTAACCTTTCACCTATCTGACACGTCCTTGTCTTTCTTATTGGCTGTTTGATCCACTGCCTCTCGGCCTGTTTCTGAGGACGGTTCTGGTGGCCAAGGAGAAAGCCCTTGGCCTTTGATGGGCCTCACACTTCTGTCCACGTCAGGCTTCGCCGCTGGGCAAAACTTCGGAAAGGAAAATGCTTGATTTTCGAATGGTGGTGGCGTATTGACCGGCGTGTGTGTGTGTGTGTGTGTGTGTGTGTGTGTGTGCGTGTGTGTGTGTGCGCGCGCGCGCGTGCGCACATGTGGATGGGGGGAGGAGGGGAGGAAACCAATTTATAAATCACATCTTACAAATCCTTCCATTTGAGCAGGTTGTAAACTCATTTCTTTGCTCTTCTCAAGCTTTGGTTTACGTGCCGGGATCACGGGATTTGTGTCCCTTCTTCTGGTCTAAGTTTGGGTTAGCAAGAGGCTCCATAAGTAATTCGCATGCTCTGGGCTGATTGAGTTGCATCCTTCATATGACCATTTTTAGATGGATTGTTGCTGTGGGCCTCTGTCCTTTTGTTTTCTGGGGTTCAGAGGTTACATCAAAAACCTCCCTGCCTGCTGCCTGATGTGACCTTTGAACTCCAAAGGGCACAAGATCATGAGGCCATAAAATCAGGCACAAACACTAAAGGTGTCATTCTGATTGACCTCCGAGGACAGGAGTTTAGGGCTGGATCACATGATTCCGGGTGGAGGAAATACTGAGAGAGCAAAAAAGCAGGGAGCACTGCACATCTGAATCTCAATCCATGGCCAGGAAGGATGTGAGAGAGCCTCGGGGGAGGGACATTACGCCAATTGCTAAAAATGTCGGCTGCATCTTTCTCAGCCATTTCTGGAAGGACAGTCCCAAGAGTATGCAGCGTCCCCAATCTGAGCCTGCTGGGTGGAAGATGTTATTTTTTAATTCGTCTTAACCAGGCTCACTTTTCTGTGTGCTGCCTGCCTTGGCCAGCAGGAAGGCGGCAGGAAGTTATCAGGAGAGGGTCTCTGTGCTGACATTCAGTGTTCAAGCTCTCAGGAAGGACAGCAAACCAAGGCTGAAATCTGAGAGCTGCTGCCTGCCCGGCATGGAAAGAAGACTTCTATATTAGCCGCTGTTTTTTTTAAAAGGGGAAGAAGCACGGGCTCAGTGTCCAACCTCCCCAGAGTCTGTCATTACAAAGGGGAGAAATCTATTTGGAATAATGATAAAGGTCTCCTTGTGGCTGGCTAGCATTTCAGGGCAAACCAAAACAAACATGCAAGGGAAACGCAGTGGAGCCCTGCAAGGCCCAGGTGGAAAGTGAGGGTTCAGGCTCCTTGACACCAAATAAATTATCCAGAATATTCTAAAATCATAAATGGGCTGCTACTGATTTATGCTGAGGTTTCCAAGATCTTTCAAAAATGCACGTGAGGAGCGTTTCCACTCCGCAGCGGCCTGGGAAATGCTCCACGGCAGCAGGAAGGACCGGAGCTCAGCCCGGCTCAAGACCTGCAGCTGCAAATAAGATGCCGAGGTGGGAAAAAGCCTGTAAACGGGATCAGAAGTGGGTGAGGGGTGTCCTTGGAGAGAGGTCAGGGTCCACTCTGGATTGCACAGAGGGGGACACTGAGCCCCATGACGAAGGTGACCCCGAGATATCTGTCCCCAGATGTTGTTCTCACGCCCAAACCGAGTGGAGGGAAGGGCCGTTTTTTTTTGCGGTACGCGGGCCTCTCACTGTTGTGGCCTCTCCCGTTGCGGAGCACAGGCTCCGGATGCGCAGGCCCAGCGGCCATGGCTCACGGGCCCAGCCGCTCCGCGGCATGTGGGATCCTCCCGGACCGGGGCACGAACCCGTGTCCCCTGCATCGGCAGGCGGACTCTCAACCACTGCGCCACCAGGGAAGCCCTGGGACATTTTCAAAGGAGCAGAGATGTGTGGAAATCTGAGGTCCTGCCTCAGGGGCACAGAAAGGGACGCTCCTGGCCTGAAACTCTAACCAGGGGGCTGTGGGTTTGAGGACCTTAGAGGGCCAGGCAGATATTTGAGAATTTTAAGCTAAATACTTGAGAGTCAGCTGAAGCTAAGGAATGAGGGTCCACGAAGGGATGCTAGAGGGAGAATGGGGGGCCTGGGGGCGGCCAGTAGGCACGAGAAGAGCCTCAGAGGGAAGAGGGCGCTCACTAGGACAGTGGGTTCTTCTCAAGCTGGGGAGGGATTTGCAAATGTGAGACAGAATGCAGGAAGGACATTTTCTCTGGAACGGCTAGGTTTTATACTTGCTGCAGGCCCTGGGCATTTAGGGATTAGCTCCCAGGAAGAGCCGAGCTGCTGCAGCAAAACTCTTACCTGTCTCTACCTCTCAGAGCAGCTTTTTGGAAGGTGGGGCCTGGTTCCACTGAGAATTGACTGAGACTGGAGTATCTGATGCACTGATGTCTTTGAAAGGTGGCGTCCGCCCAGGGATGAGACCGGGTCTCCTGTCGTCTCTGATCACCTGCGTCATCTCTTGACATCTGCTCCATCGGAGGTCAGAGGGCCCCATCTGGATCCTTGTGCTTTGTTGGATTTAGACCGGTGGCGGTTTAAAGACCCCGAGTTTCCCTGGTTGGCCTGCTAGAGAGAGAAGTCACCCTGTCGGGGAAGGGGGTAAACCCCAAGGCTGTAGGGGAGTAATGAATGCAGGATGATTTAGATTGGCTGCTGGAGCAGGTTGAAGAGAGGGCAGAGAACAGCTTCTCTTTCACAGTGAGGTGGGGAAGATGCTCCTTCAAGCGCCCACACAGCTGGTTACCTTGGTCTGTGGGCCTGCGGTGTGCTGCCTGCACACCACTGTTTGAAGCCCACCTTTCCTCAAAAGACCTGGTTAAATACGCCCCCACCTCCAGGAAGTCTTCCTGGGCCAGCCAGACCAGAGTGAGCTTTCATTTCTGATCACGTGGAGTACCATTCATTCAGCGTGTATTATGCTTGGTTTCCTACTGTCAATTAAATAGACGGCACAGGGACAATTAAATAGACGGCACAGGGACAATTAAATAGACGGCACAGGGACATATGCATTTTTATGTGTATTTATCTACATCAACAACTAAATCCTTCTGCAGCTTAATTAAAGGTTCCTCCAGAGCAGGACATGTGTCTTTCCTCTCATTCATCCCCCTCTCTAAAAATATTTATTGGTTAATTGTTATATTGACATCTCAGGTGCACCACACATCTTCCTTGGGTGGACATTGATTTTATTAGAAGCTTAGCAGAACAATGAGTGCAAATCCTCCCCAGCTTCCCTACTTCAACGCTCCGTGAGTCAATGGATGTGTAGAATATCCACTCAAATGACAGCACCGTCCCATGTCACTTCCACACAGTGGTGCTCTTGGAAGGTCCAGGGCATAAGAGAATTCAGTTTTGGTGGCTGTACAGGGTGAAACCGGGGCTCTGACACCTGGTCCCCACCCTCAGAGATTCTGATGTAAGTGGTCTGAGTTGCAACCTTGGTGTAAGTATTTCTGGCAAGCTCCCCAGATAGTTCTAATGTGTAATCAGGGTTGGGGATCACTGGTCCGTATGGTGAAGTAAGACTGGCTCCTGGCTCCTGTGTTTACCTGTTACAGTTTGCACCCACACAGGTCTGCAGTCTCTCTCAATTCCAAATCAGTGGGAGAGGACATTTGATTGGCTGAGCTTGGGGTCAGGGGTCCACTTTGGTCCAATTAGCCATGGCTGGGGTGGCAGTGGTAGCGGTAAAGTCATGAATTACCAACCAGGCAATTGCTACTACTTTAAATTTGGAGTCGTTTCCCAAGAGTGGGAGGTTGTGAGCTGGGAAGGCATCCCCAGAGATGACCGGTACTCCCTGTGCCATTACGGTATCAAATTGTTTTGAGGTCTGTGAGCTCTTCAAAGACAGAGCCTGTCATTTGGGGAAACCCCATGTATTCATCATCGTTTTTATTTTCTACATGGTGTGATGCTTTGACATCTTGGGGCCTTGAAGACCAGGAAGAAATTGGCCCTCCCAGTGTTAGCTAATTCCTAGAGCTAGCAAACAACTGTCTGCAAGCATGCCTTTGATATGCAAACCAGCCAATCCCCAAGTCCATACACCACACTCACCTCCTTTCATCAGCCTCCACAGTCTAGGACATTATCCTCTGGTCCTAAATCACCCCAGGGCTGGGTACCAGAGAAGTGGGGACCACCTCTCTATAGCTCAGAGCCTGTGGAAGTTCTTCAAACTATCCAATGCCAAGCTTGCTCCGCTGCTCACCCTGCCTCACCCATTCCTCCCCATGAAAACCACCATAAAGGACTTCCCTGGTGGCGCGGCGATGAAGAATCCACCTGTCAATGCAGGGGACACGGGTTCGAGCCCTGGTCGGGAAGATCCCACATGCCACGGAACAACTAAGCCCGTGCGCCACAACTACTGAGACCGCGTGCCACAACTACTGAAGCCTGCACGCGCCTAGAGCCTGTGCTCTGCAACAAAGAGTAGCCCCTGCTCGCCACAACTAGAGAAAGCCTGCACGCAGCAACGAAGACCCAACGCAGCCAAAAATAAATAAATAAAATAAATAAGTTTATTAAAAAAAAGGAAAAAAGAAAACCACCATAAAGACACTTGCCCTTGCTTTCTCCTTGCTTCTTCTGCCTCCTGACTGACCCTGGCGCTTCCCTGTGTGGCCCTGCTATGGCATGGTGTGGTGTGGCATGGAGCACACCCTCCTCTTGGGAATTATAAGGATCAAACTATCTTTTCTTTTTCATGTTTGTATTCATCCACATAACAACCACGCAGAGCATCTTATGTAACACTTTTAGCATCCCAGAAATTTCCTTCGTACCCCTTGCAAGTCAACACCCACCCACCCGGAGGTAACCCCTATTCTGACTTCTGTAAGTTTTAGATGTTCTTGAACCTCATGTCAATGGAACTCTTTTGCATCTGTCTTCTGACACTCACCATTATCTCCAAGATTCATTCACGTCATTGCATGTATTTGTAGCTTGTTCTCTTTTTATTGCTGTGTAGTATTCCACTGCATCAAGAATGGAATCTATAGGACTTGCTGATGGGTGTCAGAAACTGTCTTTTAGGGGCAGTTATCTCCTGATCTGTTAGCCTCACTGAACCCGAATTAAAACCAAAATCCTTCGTACATTTTAAAACACCCCAGCACCTGGCACAGTGCCTGTCACAGAGAAGGTGAGTGATAAATATTTGTTGAATTGAATGGGTTGACTTGGATGAATGCATGGGTGGATGAGCAGACCCTTGAGAATCTAGCAGGGGCATGGCTGTGACGTGATATGCTTGATCCAGCCCGGGTGATGGATGCCCGCGCTTCTTCTCGCAAGCTCCCTTCCTCTGTCATAAGAGGAGCCATGGGTAATTACAGTGGAAAAACAGAATGGAGGGACCACGTGACTCCCTGGAAAACAGCAATCAGACTGAAGACCCAGGGCAGAAGAAAAGACGTGAGTTCAGTGGACGTGATCTTGTGGGAGCCCTTCTCGGTGTTTGTAAATAGAAATGATGAATGAGCAGGTTCTGACATTTATGTCACTGTGCCGGGCTTTCTGTCCCCTTCTCCTCACATTCTCTCTCCAGGATAAAAGGTGCTTGGCACCAGAGGACTGTTTTCCCTTCCGGTCAAAACTGGGGAAACTGACAAACTCAATTCTGCTTCATTAGAGCCCTGGGTGAATTATGGGAAGTGGAGGGCAATCGTGACCGGAGCACAGTTAATGAACCCAGGACCTCCAGTGATGGATGGATGGATGGAAATGAACATTAATCTACTCTCACTTGCTCCTATGATGTCATTTTGAACCAGCTGTGAACATCACCCAGAAACCAACCTGGAGCCAGAGCAGTGATAATGGGGGGTGGCGTTGCTGAGGAGAAACGTGAACCGGATTTCAGGATTCTGACAGTTGGTCCTGCCACGAGTTCATTTAAATGCTCCGTTTAGCTCTTGAATTAAAACAAGACAGGGCTAAAACTTTAATCAATCCAGTTCAGCCGCCACACTCAGGCAAGAGCGGAGAATAAACTGAAGGTCACAGGAGAAGTCTGCGGGAGAGGATTTGACAGTCTGTGCAGATGAATGGGGGGATGCCAAGTGGCCTTTGAGATGAAAAGGAGGCCCAGGCGGGCAGTTCATTTAGGACAGGAGTGGCAATCTGTTGATAGCTGGTGCCAGATTCCTGATCCCTGTTTTCCTAGAGCATGCAGATGTGTGTGTGTGTGTTCACCGGCCCAAGTGGAAAAATAGGGAAGAAACTGCTAAAAAAACCAAACCAAAACTCCTCTTCCACCACGTTCACCTAATTAGAGACTTATTTATGTTATTTAGCAACTACTTTCCACGGAAGGTTAATCCATATTTTGACGTTCATGGTATTTCTCCACATAATCTGATTGCTTTAGTCTAGATTCCTGAGCTCAAGGAAGGGGTGGGGATTTCAAAACCAGGGTGTATACACGACAGGCCAGGCCTGCGGCAGCATGAACAGCAGGGGACAAGGGGGCACCAGGGCCCAAAGAGCAGCTTCTCCTCTGGACTTTGCTTAGCAACCTTCAGGCACCCCTCCACAAGGTATGGGGAGGCCCACTGTCTTCTGTGTGCTTAGGAGAGGCCCAGGGGTGGGGAGAGGACAGTGGGCTCAGAGGCCCGGCAGTGGGGAGCCAGGAAGATGCCGTGGAGACCTTGGGGCCCATCGGTCACGTCTGATGTGACTGCAGCCCAGACATTCTCCCTGTGACACCCACCTTCATTGCCTTGCCTTCATAGTCTGGTACTTAGACACTATCCCGGGAAAGGAGGAGAGAGGCCTTGTATTAAGTACGGCTGCTTCCGTCCTGCCTGCCCTGACAGCCTGATTGTGCCCTTCCTCCTCGCAACCTCTCTGACTTCGTCTCTCCCACCATCTCCCTCTCTCTCTCCACTCTAGCCACACTGGACTCCTTGCAGATCTGTCTATGCCAAGACACACTTCTGTCTCAGGGCCTTTGCACTTGCTGTTCTCACTTCCTAGAACATTCTATGCCCAAATGTGCTCAGGATGCCCTTCCTACTTCACTGTTTAAATGTCACATTTTCAGATAGGCCTTCCCTGAAACCTTATTTTAAATAATACCACCATCCATCCTGCTTAGTCCTCTTTTTTTATTTATTTATGTTTTGTCTGCAGAGCCCTCATCACCACTGACATTATATGTATACACCTCCCCCATATATATATTTATTTGTTTGTTTATTGTCTCTTTCCCCCTGTTACGATGTCAGCTCCATGACAGCAAGGACTCCATCTCTTTGTATCTACGGTGCTCGGACAGAACGGTGCCTTCCCGGATGAATCTACTCTACGGCTCGGGCGTGCAAGGAGCACAGGGGACTGGGCTTCAACCTGCACCTCAGGGGTTCTGTCACAGACCTCTGCCTTTGGGACCCACCATTTAAGCCCTCTCTTCCTTCTCTACTTCTCAGCCCCCTCAGCCCAGAGAAACTTTATCTTGCCTGGGGCAGAGCTGTCTGCCTCTGACTGATCACAGTGTTCTTCCAAATCTATTATTTATGCCTCAACCGTATGCCCTGAGTCCTTCAGGCCCGAGGCTTCTTAGGCTCAAAAGCCAGGCTTTGAAACACAGAAAGCTTTCTTCCCTCCTTAAAACTCTAGTCTCTGCTGTTTCCAAAAGCCTATTTTGTAACACAGAAGCAAAAGCTGATTCCTTTTACTGCATTTTGCAATGTCATCACTTTCCTAATGCAGGTCTTGTGAACGTCCCTGTGGCTGCCTGTATCAGAGGGCAGGCCAAAGGGTAAGGAATAAGGCAGGGTTGGTAGAGCAACATATTATCTGCCACGTACTCTATAGTAGAGGAACTCCCACTAAGCGTTCCAAGTGCAAATGACCTCAGGAAAATCTCTTGAAAGGCACTTTCTAATGGGTGCTAAGGAATTAACAAACAAACGAGAAACAGTAAAACCCAGAGTTGCTGGGAATCTGCGGAAACACAATACATTGCTGATGCTGCACTCGTTTGCACCAGGATTTCTAGAGAGCAGACTGACAAAAGTATAACAAACAAGAGCTATGAAATAGTTAAACCCCTGGTGATGCATTGGTATTGCCCCTGGTCATCCCATCTGGAGAATATACTCAATGAGTATAAGCCAGAAGGAACAAAGGAAACAGTGTAATTTGTTCAAAAGATAGTCGCTGCGTTATTTTGCAACAATGAAAACACCCAAGACAGGAGGGGGCAGCAGACTATGATCTGTTAAGATGTAACTGCTCTAACAAACAGTACCAAGCCTTGCTGGCTTATCACAGTAGAAGTTTATTTCTTGCCACAGCACAAGCCAACGGGGGGCTTGGTTGGAGGGAGGAGTTTCTCTACACCATATAGTCACTCAGGGACCCACGCTCCTGCCATTAATGGCTCCACTGTTTCCTCTCTGCATAGCATAGGTGGATGAGGGAACAAGGGCAACAGAGGACAGAAGGGGAGCTTTCATGAACCGGATCTGGAGGTCTGGAGGCAACCTTACTTCTTCCCATAGCCAGAACTCAGTCACCTGGCTGCACTTAACTGCAAGGAAGTTAAATCGTTACGTGCCCAGAGTGGAAGGGCGACAGGGTTGGGTGAACACAGCAACGACTGCCACATCTTAAAATGATGTGCATGTTGACTATGCTGACACGTGGAAATTTAAATATTAAATAATATTAAACAGAAAAAGCAGAACACAGAAGCACCAATTAGGACTAATTACTAGTAAACATATAATTGCAACTATGCAGATTCACCAGCTGGGAAGTGATCTTAGAGTATTGTGAGCTTTTTAGCTCTTAGGGATCTTTTTTCCTCCCGTGAAATGAAAACGTGTGATAAGGTGGAAAGAGTGGGGGATGTGGAATCATGTGACTGGACGTTAAGTTCCATTATGCTGTTTACCTTTTTAAGAGTTTTTCACGAAAAACATGGGTGCTTTTCTCAACTATTTTTTTCCTGGCTAGAAAAATAAATGCCTTTCATTGTAGAAAATTAGAAATATATTTTTGAAAGTGTGTAATCATTTTTCAACTCACTGGTAACCACGCTGGACATTGCTTTCCAGTGTTTTTTCTTAGGCCTATGTTTATATATTTAAGATCTTATACTATAGACCATTTGCAGCCAGCATTTTTTCACTTAACACTATCTCATAAATATTTTCCCTTGCCACTAAAATTATTAGAAGATTAATGTCTTTATTTCATTCCATTCTGTAGCTATGCCATAATTCAAACCACTCTCCCGTTGGGGGGACATTGTTTCCATATTTTATTGGTATAAATTACTCTTGAAAGAATGTCTTTTACATACATCTCAGCCTACATTTCTGATCACTTGTTAGGATATTATAGAGGAATTACCAAGTCAGAGAACATGATTATTTTCAAGGTTCTTGATACTCATTGCCAAACTGCCTTCCAGAAAGGTCATACAATTTATATTCCTCTCACTTCACCTCTGTAGTGTCTAGTACTATAAATCTTTCCATATTTTACTAATTTGATAAGCAAGAAGCTGTTATTTGGTGACTTTGTATTTAATTTCTTTGATTATTTTTTGTGGCTGAACAGCTTTTCTTATGTGTATTAGGCAGACATATGTATTTTCTCTTTTGTAAATTGCCTATTCATAACCTTTGCCCATTTTTCTATTTCTTTTCCTTATTGATTTGTATAGATCTTTTAAGTAGTAAGAATATTAACCTTTTGCCTGTCATGTATATGGCTAATATTTTTCCAGTTTGTTTGCTTTGCTTTTAATTTTTTAAAACTAGACAACAACATCTTTGTGTGGTATACTCTGTTAGTATTTTCCTTTGTGATTTTCCACATTGTTTGATGTTTGAAGAATTCTTCCAATTTGGGGATCAGAAATAAATATCTACCTACATTTTCTTATAGCTTTTTTATAATGGGAGGGTAATATAATTTCAACACGTCTGCAATTTATTTTATTTTATGATGTGAAATGAGGATTTAGATATTTCCCACCACCAAGACAGCCAATTTTTCTAAAATCACGTTTGAATAATTAATTCCTTTTTCCCTGACTTGTAATACCTCCTTTATTAGCTATGAGGCTCTTATCAAAGTGCAGATTTTAAAATCTGTAAGGTGGAAATAATCATCTGTTATTCAGCACCCAGAGCTGTCATGAAAATAGAATGAGATAAATCTATGTGACATGGTTTCTCAAATCCTGAAACATTCTACAAATGCTTTGGTGGCTAATGAAACTTAAGAAAGAGAAAGGAAAGAGAACATCGATGCCAAAGTGTTTACCGTTTTCCTAAAGCAAACGTATGTGATAACATCCAGTCACTGTTGATTACCTTGGGTTTGAACCACCATGAGGGTTGTTGGACTTTTCAATCTTTCTCTTTCGTAATGATGTCTCTCTTTGCTTGTAATCACATTTTGCAAAGCCAGGAGAGAAGAAAAGATAGACTGTTTTCCAGCCAAGTCTTATGAAGATGGGAAGGAAATTATTTGGGGGGGGGGGAGTGGGAGGTTACAGGACAAGAGAAATTAACAACAGAAATGACATTTGGGCACTGTTTAGAGGTTTCCATTCTCTCTTGCTATCCTTATTCCCCAGGTCTCCAGATGAGAGCTGGCTGGATTCAACAGCTCAGTCAACCAAACAAGGATTTATTGAGGCTCTGCCATGAGCACTGCACTGGGTCTTGGTGAGAAATACACTGAAATGTAATGGACTATCTTGTGCTCAAGGAGAGAAGACTGTCACCCATGAAAAAGCCAACCGAACTAAGGCCCTATATAGGCAAGGGCCAAATGGGATCACAGAAGAGCCAGTGACTCATAAATGCTCCTGGTGATGGGAAATAGAAAAAACAAACAAACAACCACCAATAAATCGATGCCATTTTGTGTGTCTGACCAGTTTAGAAAAGAAGACGAAGACATGACAGCAGTGGGCAAGTTCAGAGTACTATACAAACAAAGATGACCTGAAATCGAGTTTAGGTCTGCTCCGTTGGGGAGCCGACCTGAAAGGAGTTCTTCTTCTCATGGAGAATAGGCACCAAAGGGGAGAATGATGTCAGTGTGAAGAGCGTGAGAGATGGTCAGATTTGTTTGTCCGCTGCTAGAAAGCTATTTCCCATAGCAGAAACTTAGGGGTGGGAATGGGTTTAAGAGGAGATGTCTGGGGGAAAAAGGAGTAATGGAGAAACAGCTGAACATTTTTGTGGCGTTTTATTTCACCATACAAACTATTAGACGACAGTGGTTTTCAAAAGATTACATACTCCACGTGTTTAATCAGCTCTGGGCTGGTATACTCCTGGTAGACTTGATCTGTGACTTTGCTGGAACGTTTGTCTCATCGGGATTTGACAGCGTGCCACGAATAGAAGAAGACCCTCACTCTTGCTTTCCTATGGATCTGACCAGGCCCATCCCAGTCACGCAGATCCCAGCGTTCTAGTACTCACAGCCTTCCTGCATTGCCGACTTTGCTTCTTCTATTTCAAAACCAGACAGAGTCATATTGTTCCATATTCAGAAAGCTGAGAGTCTGGACAGGGTTTTTTTTTTTTCATGGAGGACAATGGTGAAAGATCTACTATCCACTCCACATGGCCTTTGGTAATTTTTTCTGTTATCCTTCTTTTTTTTTTTTTCTTGCGGCACGCAGGCCCCTCACCGCTGCAGCCCCTCCCGTTGCGGAGCACAGGCTCCCGACGCGCAGGCTCAGCGGCCATGGCTCACGGGCCCAGCCGCTCCGCGGCATGCGGGATTCTCGCGGACCGGGGCACGAACACATGTCCCCTGCCTCGGCCAGGCGGACGCTCAACCACTGCACCACCAGGGAAGCCCTTTTCTGTCATCTTTAAGGATGATGCACAATGTGTGAAGATGGCCCACAGCTGAGGCCTAATTACGATTTTCCAGCAAGTGTGCTGCATTTTGGAGAAAGCCTTAAATGAGCCCTTAAGCAGTAATGCCTCTGAGTATACCGCTGGGGGTCTGGAGCAGAGCTCTGATCCCTGTACCCGGAGCTGACGGCTCCCACGCTGCTCCCACGAGCACTTTTATCACCAAGTTATTAGACCATTATGGTCTACGATTGTCTTTTACTGCCTTTGATTTTTTTTCTGTTGTCAGACGTGAGGAAAGTGATGTGTAATGTGATCCAAAATGCTGTTGTTTGTTTTAATCTACCCTTTTAATATATTATGGCTTCCTGCCATTACCCTTCTCTGGCAGGGCCCTGGGGCCCCTTGGAGACAGTGGGGTCCTGCAACGTGCCAGGCACTTTGGTGCAAAGTGCGGGCACGCGTGCTGCTGCCAGGTGGGGACTCAGAGGTCACCGGGAAGGGAGGTGGCCTCGGGACGGGGCAAGTGGAAATGTCCCCCCAAGAGGTCTCTTACAAGCTGTGAGTTTCAGCAGGTGTTTGCACAGATTTGGGGTCCAAAGCCTTCCTGGGCTTGAAGTTAAGGTCACTGTCCGCAAACCCATCTTGGCAATATTAAAGAAGACGCTCATCTCTGGGAAATGCTTCGCAGTGAGACTTTCATTGTTGGGGGATGTCGTATGTGACAATCACACCCAAGCCTGAGAAACTCTAGTCTTGGCTCTGTCGCTAACTGGGCAAGTCTCTTTCCCTCCCAGGGCCACTTGGGCCCTCATTTCTAAAAGGAGAGTGTGAGACTAAATGACCACAGGCCCTTTCATAGTTCACAACCCTTTCCTGTGGACCCCCCGTCATCTCCCCAGCCTTCCTGGGGGTGAATGAGTATCTTAGACACAGGCTGTGATTCCTCTTCCGGCTCACGAGAAACTGTTGGCTTGGGAAGGCCAGCGGTCAGTGAATCAGGGAAGGCCGCGAGCAGAGCTATCTGTGCTTCCTCTGCTTTTGTGGTGATCCCCGAAGTCGTTCTGGAAAGTCCTCTGGGAGAGACGGCAGAGCCTGGGCCACTCTGCACGCCCAGCTGGATGCTGGCAGGGAGGCTGATGGGCCCTGTTGGCCTTTAGCCACAGAGCAGGCAGGCTCTTAAAACGAGACACGTGCCTTAAACTCTTCCTTGGATCAACCAAAAAATTTGAGTGAATAAGTGTCAGTGCATTAGCTCTTCTCCTCCTATACGGCCCCGTGAGAAATGCAGGGAGAGTATTTATGTCCTCTTTACGGCTGAGACAGCTGAGGCTCAGAAGTGTTAGGGAACCATCGCCAGAACGGAGAGCAAGTACACAGAGACTAAAATCCATGTCCCCTCACCATGAGGTCAGTGCTTTCCCCTATATCGTAGATGACAAAGCACAGACAAACCCTTATCCCTCTACCAAAGCACTCACTGTTAGGGGAGAAGGAGAGGGGAAATGATTGGCAGAGTCTCTATACACCCCTTAAAAATGTTTCAACTTAAATCGTTGGAGATGAAAATTGGGCTCTGTTTAAACTTCCATTGAGACAGATCATTATTTAACAGTGAAAAAAAAACTATGGCCAATAGAAGTTCTGCCATGAAAGTCAAATTCAAAAGTCATAGCCTTGTTCATTTTTTTATGGGAACCAATGGCTTTAGGAGAGGAGGAATACTTCCCTTAAAGACAAGTGGTCTTTTGGTTCAAGATGGCAGATGAACACAAAATCCCAGTGAAATGACAGTGAAGAATAAATCTATTACAGAGCAAGCATGGAACCGGGGAGGCCCTCTGAAGCCCAGAGATTCTGATTTCTGTAAGAGATTCAGTTAATAAACCCAAACAGAGTTATCTACAGGAAGGAAGCACGCTGTCCGGAGAAGGCTAGGGCTTCTCCTGTGTGTGCTGGTGCCGTACAGTAAAACTCTTTTAAATTTTTGGCAATGAGTTAGGGAGGGGGTATAAGGAGGCACCAGCTCTCAAGAACTGAGTTCCCCATCAGCCACCACTACTGCCCTGATTCAGGTAAGAGCCAGGTGATGTGTGGAAACGCACATCTTCTTAGAGGAAACCCATCATGGCTTCCTATACCAGTCACCTGAGCTTTTCATTCGTAACTATGAATGGGTAGTCCGAGATCAGCAGACAATAAAGAAAACAACAACACAGGAGAAGACTAACATAAACAAAACCCAAAGGAAAAAGGTACCTCAGGAATGGAGAGAATTTTAATACATCTGATTAGAATCCTCAGAGAGATCCAAGATCTTATACCCATAAAGCGGGAACAGGCGGCTATGAAAAAAATCTCCAGGAAAACCAAAAGAATCACTGGAAATTAAAAACATGACTGCTAACATAAAAGTAATAAAATGGCTGAAGATGCATTTGATGAAATCTCTCAGAGCACAGAGCAAAATAATGAAAAGATGAAAAATATGAGAGGAGAATTAAGAGACATAAATCCTTAGTCCAGAAGATCCAGCGTTCAAGTAATGAGAGGTCTGGAAAGAATGGATGTAAGGGAGAGAAAATGATGACACAAATTGTAGTAGCATTTGTCTAACAAGAAAAGAAAAACACACATTTTAAAAGTCAACAGGCACACCGATTTCTGAGCAGGAAAATGAAAAACGACCCATATTTTTAGGTGAAGCGATACACCACAAAAATAAGAAGATTTTAGACTTGCACTGTCCAACAGAGCCAGCTGTCACATGTGGCTATTAAGCCTGTGACATGTAGCTAGTCCAGACCGAGATGTGCTACCAGTGTAAAATATACACTGGATTTCAAAGGTTTAGTGTGAGAAAAATAATGTGAAGTATCTAAATAATAACATGTAAATTATTCACTACATGTTGAGATTCTACTTTGGATATATTGGATTAAGTGAAAATATGCTATAAAATTAATTTCACCTGTTTCTTTTTACTTTTAAGTGGCTGCTAGAAAAATGTTAAATTACATGTATGGCTCACATTATATTTCTATTGTACATTGCTGTTCTAGAAGCATCTAGAGAAAGAGAGAGAGAGGGAGGGGTTACTAATAAAAGAATGAGTATTACAGGCATAAGACTTCTTAGCAAAACACTGGAGGACAGAAATAATGGTCTTTAAATTTCTGAGGGAAAAAAAAGATCTTAAATCTAGAATTTAATATCCAGCCAAACTTATGAATTAAATATGAAGGGAAAGGGACTTCCCTGGTGGTCCAGTGGTTAAGACTCTGGGCTCCCAATGCAGGGAGCCCAGGTTGGATCCCTAGTCAGGGAACTAGATCCTGCATTCTGCAACTAAGAGCCTGTATGCCACAATTAAGACCCGGGGCAGCCAAATAAATAAATACTAAAAAAAATAAATATGAAGGTAAAATAAACACTTTTCCAGCCATGTTGGATTCAGAATGATTTCAGAATCCTTATCTACCAAACAACCTTTCTTTTTAAAAAATTTACAATATTTGAGGATGTACTCTATCGAGAGTACAGGAGAGAGAGAAGCAGCTTATGGCCCAGGAAACAGTGGTGGAATTCTAGGTGTGAAATGGAAAGGGTGACGCCTCTGCAGCAGCCCGAAAAACACAGCTCAGATTAAAACACCAGATCAAAAGACCCTAAAAGGAATTCCTTCAAGAATAGAAAGAGGAAGATTTAACAGGCAGGACAATTAAGAAGCTGGGAGCTCTTAGCCCAGTGTGGAAGAAGACAGGTTTATTTTCCTCTCAACAAGAAAAAAGAAGCCCAAGAAGTCAGAAATGCCAAGAAAACAATTGAAAAATTAGAGAAGAAAGTGTTGATTCAAATACAAGACGAGCAAAACTGTGGCCTGATCACTGATGGAATATAAGAGAGGTCATTTGACTTTAACCCTTGGGACTTTCTCCTTTGACAGAATCGGTGACAAATCACATTTCATTTTCAGTGGACTACACTACTTCTGCAGTGACCAATATTTGAATGATCACATTTACATGATTATAATTAGATGGTTACTAGTTTCAATTTTTATAATCAAAACATAAGACCTAATTTTAGTTATAGAATAGAATGTGCATGTCATAAAAGACATTGTTAAGGTAACGCTCCAGCTGGTAGAAGTCAAGTTGAGAGCAGGGAGAAGGAAGGGCGAGTGTAGGGGCGCAACTTTCCTCATTTTACTTTGGGATGATACAAGAGATACTGTGTAAAGAAGACGGAATGAAAATACAGGATTATGTATACATCACTTAAAAGTATAAAGACAACTGATAGAAAAACCACACACACTAATATAACTAGCAAAACTCAGGGGAGAGAGAGGGACAAGTGGAGATGTGAGCTGAATTTCTTGTCTATCAAAGAGGATGGAAATGACTTGATTTCTACTGCTGGTAAATTAAGAAACTGAGATCTTAGCATATCATTTAGAATTATGGTGGTAACTTATCAGAAGAATTAAAAACAAAATGTTTGAAGGGGCTGCCAATGAAGTGTGGGACTTCGGTAGGCGAGGTGATACGGAGTTTTTATTTAATAACAGTACAGTACATGCTGTTTGAATTCTGAAACTGTGCACACGTTTTAAAATGTTTTTGAAAATACATTTATAAAAAATTGGTGTTGATAGGTATAAAGAAAGCTCTAATTAAAGAGTAATTCTTCCCTGCTGGTGACATTTGCTAGCTTCGGTCTTCAGCTAATGATGCATCTACTTGTCCTTTGGGGGGTCGCTGCTCTGCGGCTAAGTTCTTGTTCTTTGTGTTGACACACTCCATCATTCTAAATCAACATGTGCACTTAACAGTGCTATTTCAGCCTTAATAAATATTGTATCAACATTCGCAGGAGATGGTATGAAAAGAGGTGGGAGCTCATGAGACACGGACTTTTCTTATCAGGGCCATTGTGTATATATTTGTCAAAGAGATGCACACAAAAAGGAAACATTTTCACTGAGGTTTTGGAAAACTGGATGGAGAAACTTAGTGTCTTTATACATTTCCTCAGGAACGGGAGAAAAGCCAAGCGCTTTCTAGACTGCTCAGGGCTCATCTCCTGGCCCCAAGTACGTTAATCTGTTTCTTCCATTTGGTTTGCAGCCCCTGCGTGTTGTCAGCTGCACGGTCACCCAGAGAACACAGTGTCTGGGCGCTTTTCAGAGCCTTCCCACGGAAAGTAAAGCCCCCGCCATTCTACTCCAGCTGACACCAGGACTTGCCCCAGCCAGGGAATGGTAGCCTCCACCGGAAGCCATCTCTCCCCGGCTCCAACCTGGGGCTCAGGACCCCTCTTCCCAACAGAGCTCTGCTGACCCCTGCTCTCTGCTTTCGTCAGTTCTCTGCCGAGGAAAGGGCTGCTAACACTTGGCCGGTTCCTGACTGTACTTCTCTTGCTTTGTTGGGGGGCTCCTGGCTCCTCTCCCCCGGGACTGACCTTTCCCGTTTTCATTGTTGCCCACTTGCCTCTAAATCTCCCATCCCCCTTTGTGAAGATAAGAGACCGGTGACGCAGAAATGAGTAAAGTTCAGCCCTTCTTCCAAGCAGCTCACAGGGCGGTAAGGAAGGTGGCGCGTGATGGCGAGTCATGAGTGGCGAGTCTCAGGCTAGTAGAAACACAGGGCTGCAGGGACGTGCACGGCAGAGACCACTAATCCAGATATGTGCCTTAAAAGCTAAATAGGAGTTCATCAGCCCAAAAAAAGGTGTTCTAGAAAGAGGAAAGAGAGGGTAAGGGGCAAGAAGTAGACGGAGCCTTTTAGGTACCTATGACTGGCACTCTAAAATTAGGATCTAAGGTGGGAGGCTGGATGGCAACGCTGCCGAACCAAGTTCATTTTTCCTGACGCACAGCAAGCCCAAATGCTGAGACACAGAGGTCTGCTGCAGAGAGGCCTTTCTGAGCAAAGGTAGCTGAACAAAGAAACAGAAGAACAAACCGCAAATCCACCTCCCCAGGGCAACGGGCCGGGGGTATTTATAGGAAAACGAACAAAGAGGCAGGGCTGTCTGAGGCGTGGGGAGCGTGGGAAGTATGGGGAACGTGGGGAAAGGCGATTGGAAAAAGGTGTGATAGTCATCGTTCTGCGCAGGTGTAACGAAGTTACAGGCCTCTGACGTCAAAAGGTCACTGAGCGGACACTCGCGCATGCCCGGTTGAAGCGACGGTGGTCCTATCCAATCTCCACCAGCTCAGCTTCAACTAGACACAGCTGATTTCAAGTTCCTGGAAAACAACTCTTATTGTTTAGGCTACATACTGCTTGGAGGATATGCCAGTCTTAAAATGACCTTGATTAGTGAAGGCAGGTGAAATAGATTTGACTAATTACCCACGTTTTCAGTAACAGGCGAGGCTGGAGATGTGGGCAGATTTCAGATCGAGAAAAGCCTTGAAAGACATGCTAAAGACTTGGGACTTTATCCTAGAACATTGGAGAACCACGGAAATTATTTAAGTAAGGAAGGGACAAAATCAGATTTATGATTTAGAAAAAGATCTGGCTGCAGTGTAGACAATGAATTTGAGGGAGACAGTCCTGGAGGCAAGAAGATTAGTCAAGACACTTTGTAACGATCCAACAATGAAATGATGGGTGTGAGGCCTTGAACCAGGGCAGTGAGACAGGGAAAGGGGCAGATCTGAGAGATAATGAGCAAGTGGAATTGTCACCAATTAGGTAAGGGAGAAAAAGGATCCAAGGATGACGCCCAGTTTCTGGATTGGGCGATGGAGTGGCCATTCACTATGATGGAGAACACAGGGATGAATTTGGAGGAAAATGAGGAGTTGAGTTTTAAGTTGGTTTTCTGAGTTTCAGATAGCTATGGAATATCTATATAATATGCAATTAGATATATTTATAAGAAGCCCAGGAGAAAGATTTGGGCTATAAATAAAGTTTTGAGAGTTTTGAGAGTCCTCAAATAGCATATGGGTGAGATCAGTCAGGAAGACTCTTTAGAGAAGATAGAACACTAGGGGCTTTTTTTTTTTTTTTTTCTGTATGCAGGCCTCTCACTGTTGTGGCCTCTCCTGTTGCGGAGCACAGGCTTCGGATGCTCAGGCTCAGCGGCCATGGCTCACGGGCCCAGCCGCTCTGCGGCATGTGGGATCTTCCCAGACCGGGGCACGAATCCGTGTCCCCTGCATCGTCAGGCGGACTCTCAACCACTGCGCCACCAGGGAAACCCAGGTAAAACATGTTTTGTTTGTTTATTTGCGGTACGCGGGCCTCTCACTGTTGTGGCCTCTCCCGTTACGGAGCACAGGCTCCGGACGCGCAGGCTCAGCGGCCATGGCTCACGGGCCCAGCCGCTCCGCGGCATGTGGGATCTTCCCGGACCGGGGCACGAACCCGTGTCCCCTGCATTGGCAGGTGGACTCTCAACCACTGCGCCACCAGGGAAGCCCGAGCCTCTTAATTTTCTATTTCTGATCTTCGAGAGTCCTATCTAGCTGTTTGGGGGAAGAGGGTAGAAACCGAGTTTTACTATGTCACAATATCTCAGTCTCTTGCTGTTGAAACAATCTTTTTAGGAAAGAGCTGAATCTTATAGATTTCCTCCCCTTTCCTTCCTCCTCCTCCAAGTGAGTGTCTGGCATTTTCATGGGAGGGGAGAGTGAAGGGGAAGAAGGCCTATAAGTGGGTGTCGTAGGTTAGGTTCCCTGGGAGGCAGACCCCAAGATCCACACACAGGAGGTATTGGGAAGCGCTCTTGGCAGCAACCCCTGTGAGGCGGCAGGAGAGCAGGACGGAACAGAGGGAAATGCTGGCCTGCAGTCTCGGGGGTAAGTTCAACTCAGGAGGATTATATTAGGAAGTGCCTTTGGTCACAAATCCAATCCAACGTCTCCAATTCAGCTCTACCAATAAAACAGATTAAAAAATTTTAATGTTTAATTATTGTCTTGTTTCTTAATTAGTTCTGCACTCGAAGGGGAAGACAGGAGAGTTATTTATTGGTCTCCTTAAAATCCAGCCAGAGTGCTGAAGGTGAAAGTAATAATGACAATAACATGATGATGATGATATCCAGGACCACATAAAGCTCAAATGAGGTTACTCAAAAATAATCCTGTTAGGAGATGTATTTGTAGCCACTGGTTCATACCAACACCAGCTACTTTCTTTGTGGTTTCAATTTTCCAGCTCTTAGTGTCCTTTAAAAATTCATTTTTGTGGACACTTTGAGTACCCACAGCCAACAGTGAGATCTTACCTGCACTTCTATGTACTTCTCTGTGGTCTGGGAAGTCCCAAATCATTGCTTGTCAGCTCCGTGGAGTTCCATGCACATGTCCTGGTTGGAGTTCCCCAAGGGCGAAATGAAGACTTGGAGCTATGAGCAAATTCTGAGCCATAACCTACAGCATCCCAGCTGCGAACACATCTGGTGGAGATGTTGGAGGGACATTTGAACTGTTTGTCTTCGCTTCCACCCACCTCTACTGCTTAGTGATCAGGACCTGCTGTTGGAAGAACCCAGGAGTAGGAGTCCCAGCTGTGAGCACGATAGTCTAAGCTCTGCCATTAACCCAAGGAAACGCTACACAAGTAAGAGCTTAGCCCTGGAGTCAGGCTGCCTCCTGCGTGACCTGCAGCAAGTTACCCCATCTCTCAACACGTGTTTTCATCTGTAATGTGGAGATAATTATAGTACCTGCCTCATACAGTAGTTGGTAGAACAAGATGAGCTAAACCGCACACATGGTAAATATCCATCCATGTGAGCTGTTATTATCAGGTGACTATGAAACCCTTCGCACTTAATTATTCCATGGGAATAATAATACCTGCACTACTGGTTGCAGGAAAAGTGAGATGCATAAATAAAGGAATAGGAAAGTAGTTTTTAAATCCCAGTGTAAAGTGTCATTATTTATATTGAAATTAACACATGCTCTCCGATCATTTCTAACATAGGATGTGGATAAAGCCTGAACTGCTGTTGTAATGACCGTGACTTACTGTAACAGGCTAGAGCACAGAGAGTGTGGTGGAATGTGTGTGCTGGTTTGTTCAAGCTTCGATCTGGGGGAAGTAAGTTGTCCTCATCAAGGGTGTGCAGCCCTGGGTGGTCAGGGAACATCGTTTCTGAAGGATCTCACTCCGGGGCAGCCACCGCTCACACTAGTGCTTCAGCCATCTACGTCTCAGTCAATGCCAGGCTCTGCTAATTAGCACACTGAATACCAGAAGTGGCATCTTAATGGTGAAAATAGTAGCCTATCAATTACCATGAGAAATGTGACCAATGGACTTTGGTGACGGTAAGATTAAAGGTGTTAAGATAGGAGGGTTGGAGAGAGAATACCTCCTGCACTCCCTTGTCTGCGCAGAATGTAAGAATCTCTGACACCTTTTGCCAGAACCCTTGGGGAATGCAAGGGAGGTCTGATCCCTAAAGGACCCTGTGTTCCATCTTTGGTTTAGGAGGTTGCCTGTTGTCTGATGCTCATACGGAATCTGTATAAGGATAAGGTCAGGATGGGTTATCTCTAAAGTTTTAATGGGTTAAGAATAAGGTAATCTTTCTTTACAGGGGCATCCCTAAGCTTTTGTAACCGATGGTATGGATGACAGATCTGGTGATGATAAAATGTGCCTTGCATCCTGTCAGAGGTAAGCAGTTGCAGTCTTGCTAAGCAGAGCAACTTTACTGCTGTTCTTTATGAAACCACAGTGGGATGCAGTAGGGAGAAGGATGCTTAATCCTTTCCATGGAAAGAGAAAGAAGCCAGCTGAGACATGGTCAATGAATGAAAGCAGTTTATTTGACATTAATTGCAGAATTTACAGCACTACCATTTAATGAGAGGAATAAAAACAGAAAGAATCCAGTGTGAGCAATGTTGCAGACAAAACATCAGGGTGGGAAATGAGCGAAATTGAAAATGCAATTAACATTCAAAGAAATCTTCCGAAGGACTGGGAGCTTAGCAAGGGGTGAGCAGCCCCCAGAGAATGGTGTGTGATCCTCTTCCTCGCCAGGATTTCAGGGCAGCCACTGAACATTTACCCTGTTGACCATCCCTGGAAAATCTTTCAGCACAGTCTGACTTAACATGTCTGAGGTGGGGCAAAATCTGGGTTATATGTTTGGAAATATAGCTTAGGGTAAAAAGAAAATAAGAATGTGAATTAACTAGTGTGTGGGGCTTTTCTTTTTCAAAACAGACGGGAGTACAAATTTTAGGGGTGTGTTTTCCTGATTTTAAGTAGGAGAGGTGATGTCAAAGGGATTGACTAAAAATAAAAGTTTGAAGTTTTCCCCTATGATTTTCTTGGAGATAATATCTGCAAAAGCAAGGAAATAGAACAAGAGGTATGCATGTGACTCTTTGGTCTCTTATCTTGGAATCTGGATAGAGACCTATGAAAGGTGCCTGGACTTCTACTAAAGGGCTGGGTTTCTGGAAAAGCTTACTGAGAAGCCCCATGGTTGAGCACGGGCTCCGACAGGGATGGTTAAACATGGTATAGCCATTTTCCCATGGCTTATTGAGTCTTTTCTTTCCCTTTTAAAACTTTAAATAGAGCTGGGGCAAATTCTTCTCACTTTCCATCTTCCTTCCCTCATTTTAGTCACTTTCAAAACCATAAAGCAACCAACAGGTTGGAAAGGATTCAAGCCCCATAGGCCAGCATGTGAAATTAAAAGGTGTTTTTAATACCCCAAATTAATACATCTGAGGTCATCAGGGTCTAAAGTGAGAAAATAGCCCAAACGGACTCAATCCTGAGAACAAAAACCAATGAAAGAAAAGATATCGGAACTTGTTCTCACTCACTTTTGGTGGGAAGATAGTTTCTCTAGTAAGAATTCATTGACCAAGAGAGCATCTACAGCACCTGTATCAATAAAATATTAATTTGGGTAGAAGTATTAGAATAGGAAGGATGCAAAAATTGGCCAGGCTCTTTCCCTGCAGTCCAGGAAAACACCTTCTCGGAGAAAAGCAAAGGATGAAGAAGAGAACTAATGGGAATGCTGGTCAATCCCGAATCATCTTTGCCCATAAAATTCTTTGGCATCTGAGACCAGGAGAGGAGAGACTGAATGGTTCTAGGATTGAGGGGGAAAAAATAAGAGTTGGTGATTGGAGATATGGATTGAAAGAGACACCAGCACCAAGATTATGTCCGTATCACCTCAGCCCTTGCCTGCCAAACTCAGACGTTCTTTATCATTTTGTCAGCGTGAAGGTCGTCTTCTTGCTTCCGGAATTCCAACTTGCCAGGTGTCTTATAACCTTTCATGGTAAGAAGTTTGCTGGCCCCGTTTAGACTTGTGTAACACAAAACGACATAGTAAAGAAAGGAAGTAATATTCTAGCTTCAAGGAAGTATCTGTTAATGGTATGACTAGGTAGTCATTGAAGAGTTAACCCTGCTTCCCAGGTAGCAGGTTTCCTGTCATAATTTGAAAATAACTTTCCTAGACAGTAACCAGACTCTGAAGCTAAATGCCAAATTGGGTCAAAGTAAGGGAGATGGGAAACCCCCAAGCTGTATAGCTTTTAGACTAGGCTTTTCAAGCAGAGATAAAGGAGGCATTGGTGGGCCATGTTCTTGATTGGCTCAATAGCTATGGTTCAGCCTGTCCTCTAAGAAAGACCAGTAACGTGGGCAGTGTGCACGGCCCCCTGAGAGAGGAGCCAGGCACAGAGAGGCACTGGGGTCTCCTTTTCTCTTGTCTATTTTCCAGATCAAAGAACTAGGAAGAGCCAAAATATAAACTAGAAACAAAATGACAGAAAAATCCATTCACACCTTTCTTGGTTTTCCAAATACTTATTTGCCAACGCTATAGATGGACTCACTAAACCAGGATGCAGAGGAAGAGTGATGAGGGAGATTCTGACTTAGAAGAGCCCCACTGCATTGTGGGCACCTGGAGCCTTTGCAGTAAAGTGATGGCGCAGGTCAAGCCAACCAGATGGACCGCCCACAACTTTGACTGGTGGAGCCCAGCTTGAGGATAGGTGAGTGCCTGGTGGGCGACAGAAGATTCAGGATGGCTATGTTCTCTTCCTTGTCTTTCCTGTAGGAATCGGGGTCTGCCTTCATGCTGGCATGTGCTTAAGGCCAAGGTATCTCAGAGAAGTGCTGGGGTCAAGAAAGTGAGGTTAGAAAGTTTGGACCCAGCTCTCTTCAAAGCTGATAGTTACGGAGATCTCCTCCTAGAGCCAGACTCTACCTTCTAGCCCATGACCTTTCATTTCCCAGGCCAGGCCCATGTGTCCCCATAAGAGCAGGAGTGAAATCCAGGCCAAGCTGAGGTAATTCCATAGTTCTGTGTCTCCAAGGAAAAGGACATCCACCGGCACAAAGCATTGAGTAAAAACCCTTTAATAACAAAATAACATTCACGACGTAGCTACTTCAGTTGTCTGGAAAACTCAGCTTACACTTGATTCAACATATCACTTTCCACAAAGTTTGAAAAAAAAAAGGACATAAAATGGCATAACAAAATATACCTCGAGTTTCATAAGACAAGTCTTCTTGGCAAACCTAGTGAGCCAGACCCATGCATCTCTCGTAATAAAAATTGTTGGGCACACTCACGTCTCAGACACGCCTCTGTTTACTTTGGATCGAAAATACATTTGAACTTCATAGATTCTACAACATCTGCATCGTGTGTAGGTTTGTGAGTGTGAACAGAACTTGACTGAAACAAACATCGATTTGGTTTATTGCAGAAGAACACGTAAAGCTTTCCGGAAGATTAAGCACTACTACAATCATTAACTGTCTTACAAAAGCCAACTTAAAATTCTTGTATCCATTCCCATCTTTGGCAGATTAATAAGGGGAGAAATAAAAAAGACTGTATCTTACAAAGCTTTCATTATCACAATCTACTTTATAAGGCCAAATAAAATGTTTCTTTGTATTATTAAAGAAAGCGCATTCTCAATATATTCCCATTGACAGGTCATATGAACGCTCTACCGTTGATGATTTCCAATATTTTGCAGAGCAGGCTGCTGCTTTCCCACCACTTTCCTGAGCTGCCCTCCTACGGAAAATAAAGTGTGCTTGGCAATTGATTTGGCTTTATGTCAAGCATACTGATTCGGGGAATAGGTATGAAACTTCAGAATGGGTCTCAGAACCCAAATATGAGGAAGAATGAGTTTGCCCAATCCACTGCAAATGAAAGATACTTTTTGAGATATGGGGGGTCAGATAATTAGGGAGTTTAAACAAAGACGGTTTTCCTAAACGAGATTTCAAACCTTCTTATACCCCCTTTAGGATAGATGTAACATAGTTGGGCAGAAAAGAGTAAATTAGAATCATCTCTCACTCTAGGGAGGAAATATCAGGATACGGCTGCACAGGTTATGTTTTGGGGAATGGCCATCTATTTTTGCCCCAAAGACTGGAACAGCTCGTGGAGCTGTCCAGGAGAATGGACAAAAAGCCAGAGAATAATTATTGATATTGATGCCATTTGAATTGACCTGACAGCAAAATACTCTAGTATTCTTCCAAGAAACCAAGCACAAAGATCCAGGAGAGGCTAGAGCTGGATGAATTCGCATCTCCATACACGTGGCCAGTTACATCTGAGGTCATGAACATAAAGCCAAAATGACTCCTTTTCACGGAAACTTAAGATGCAGAGTTGTTTTGCAATGCTTGTTTCCAAACCCCTCTCGCATGGAAGTGAGACAGCTGGGTTCTGAGGATCTAACCGCAGAATGTGAGTCGGCGAACTCAAACTTGGAATGACCCTTCTTATAACGTTTGAACTCGATTTAATCTGACTCATTTTGAAATCCCAACAGAGGTCAAGGTATTTTCGAGGTGAGACATCTCCCAATAAAACCAATATTACCACTGTCTGAGGCTGAACTGTGTACATTTTCACAGTTTAATGTATACACAACTGTTCACAACCGCTAACGAACAACTGGCGCCCATGCATAAATAAAGTCCATTGAACCAAAGGGGAAGATCTAGTTCAAAATGAAAAATGTTGCTATTAAGACCACAATGCATCACACTGCTAAATTTTTAGCCTCATGCATAAAATTATAGCACTGATTGGCAGTTGCTAATTATAATACTACACTGTTAACACAGGACAATTAATTGTTCAGACCAAGTAGCACAAATGTAGAAAATAATAATTTTCTTTTTCAACAGAGCAAATGAACACAGATTGTTTCTTCAGCAAAATATGAAACTGTAAACTTTGGGCTCATTCTGCAACTTTCCCCAATCCAGAATAAATAAAATCCAAAGGGGAAAAAAAAGAACATACATTTTTTTTTAAGCGCACCTTTTCGTCTATTACAAAAGCACAACCTAAAACGTATAAAGCTTTTTTTTCTTTTTTTTTTTAAATCACAGTTACCAAAAGAAACAGTGAATAATTTATTACATACGCTATAATAACATTACTCTAAACACTATTATCTATGAGGTATATCTGAGAAAATTCGGTAAGGAATTGCGCGGTCTGCATTGCCAACATGCCCAGGTTCATATTAAAGCTTTGGAACCGTGAAGAACTAGAAAAGGGAGAAGGACAGGGAAGGCAGAGGAGGAGAGATAGAGAAAAAACCTTTGGTATTAGTACAAATCTCGTTCTTTGCAGGGTTGCATTGCAAAGCACCACAGTACAATAAGCCCACCAATGTACTGTATGGAGGCCCAGTGGAAGCTGAGGTATTCACAGGAAGGAATAAAAAAAGCACAGAGAAGTCCAGACTGGCTAAATCGTTGCTTTGGTTCAAGCAAGGCACTCGTCCCGTGGTTACGTCACACTTTGCAAGTGAAGCATGAGGCTGAGGGGGGATTGCTGAGGAGAGGTCTGCCAATCGGGGATGTTTTCTGTGTTCAGGCTGCCACCGGTCTGCCTAGGTTCCCTCTTCTAGGGGCTCGGTGGTCGGAAGGCTGGGGAGGGCGGTGTTGGCTTATAGAGGAGCACTTCGCTGCTCAATGAAAAGATCTTTGTTGTGTCTCCCAGGTATTTGGAGAATTCTACTTCCAATAGGAATTTGGGAAGAAAACCAAAGCAATTTGCTGTTTGGAAGGCAGGCCTTACATCTCTGCCTGGTATGGAGGGGAGATGGAGCTTTGAGCCTGTTTGGACAGGAGAGAACTCTCACATGTGTCAGTACGGTGCTTGCAAACTACAGGAAGGGGGTAAGTGAGGGTTTCTTAGCATCTGTCAACCTAACCTCTGATTTCTTCCACGGGATGCACTCTGGATGCAGGGATCGGATGAGTTGACTGGTCTTTTCCCTTCTTAGCTTCTTTGTCTAAATTGTCTCTTAAAAAGCTAAAAGAGAACTACGTTATGTGAAATGCAAAATACTAGTACTCAGTAAAGAACCATACAGGCTAGAGGCCGGTCTTTGCATATGTCTGAAACCCATTTGGTCAAAAGCTGAGAATGATTCATTGGCTAACATACAAATCACAGTGATGACTGAATCTTAGTAGTAAATCATTTAATGGAATCGGAAGAAACTTAAACAAGACCAATTCATTTCATGAGTAAGAAGGGAAAAGAGAATCAATTTTAAGTAATCATGTCTTAAACTGGCATATTGATTTCTCTGAAATTTTGAGGTCATCTTTTGTTTCCAATGAGTAATTTTTCAGCATCCAATGAGATAAGGCTTAAAGAAGTTCTCTCATAAATACAAAAAGTTGCCCTAGAAATGATGTATCAAGTCAAGGGGAAAGGGAAAAAGCTGAACAGCTTAAATGTCACGTGTGCAAACAGTGATCAAATTCCCTTTCTCTGATAAATACTGACCTAAAAATATGCGTAATAATTCAACTCAACAGACCAAGAATGCACTTTCTCTTCTCCCTTAATTAGAAGTTTATATATACAACACTCTGGAATGGGGAGGTTTTAGTGATCTCACTGGATCAGTGTGTGCTTCCAGGCTGTAAACCCCTCTATGAGCTCTAATACATTAAGGCTGGCCATCTTTACAAGCAATTGATCATATGTGACTTTACGTTGAGATTCTAACTAGACAGATACTGAAATGCCTGTGACTATTTTCACAGAGTAAAAATGTTCAGTGACAAGCCCCAGGCCCCCTTCCTCTTTGCCAACATGTGGCCCATCTCAGGCAGAGGCAGCACCGAGCAATGGGCACAGACTGGAGGAGAAGGCGGGAGGCTTGTCTGGGCTTTGCCTCTACATAGATACTTGTGTTGGATAACTATTTCACTCCCCCGGGCCTCCAGGGGCTGGACTAAAAGATTCCTAGGGTCCCTTCCAGCTCTACTATTCAGTGATTAGAATTTCTATGGTCCAATCATTGGAAATCTCAACTGCGATAGCCCCAAAGCAGGGAACAGAGCTGGGACTGAAGGCCACTTCCAACCAGTCTTCTTCACCAATTTGGAGTTTGAATTTCAGGAATCCAATTACAGCAGCATCTGAACTTGCATCCTGAACATGTGGAGGGGACAGCGAACAAATGAGAGAAACACAGAAAATACCCCTTTCCAAATTAGCAGCCACTGTCGCATACGTAACTATTTCTTTGGGGTATCTGAGCTGTGGCTGTACATACCATATGTCAGAGAGAATAGTTAAAATTATAAAAGAGCACAAGCAAAATGCAGACCGCACAGAGAAAGAAATCTTTGGTATCTTTGGTGTCATCAACACGATTAAAATTACAAATGGAAAAAGTCAGTGAGGTAGCCTTCTTTGGTTCTCACTAGAAATAGAAAGTTTTTCCTTTTTTTTTCTTTTTTCTGCTTTTTTTTTTTTTTTTCCTTTTTTGTTTTGTTGTTTTACACGCACACAGAGTTCATTCTTGGAAGCAGCTAGTTTAAGGGTTTCCCTCTTTTTGCTGTTCTGATTTTTTTTTTAATTTATTTTTTCCAGTTTCTGTACAGAAGCCCCAAAATCCAGGCTGGTGAAGCAGGGTCTCGGCTTACATTTTCTGAATGCACAGGTTCGGGTTGAATAGTCATTGCTTGTCCACAAACTTTGCTCTGTTGTTCTGACAGCAAACAAACTGCAGTGCTCTCTATTGTTTTAAATAAAAAATATAAACTATATCGTGCACCTTTTGCAGATGCTGAATAAGTTAAATAAATAAGTTACAATATGAAGGCTCTGAGGGCCCCAATAATTAAAAGGTGAAGTTCGCCTGGTACCAGGTGGGGCTGTGAACTTAAATTAAATAATTTAATCACTGTTACTTAAACTATTTTCAAAGTTAATTCAAGAAGGAAAAATACCTCGATATTTTTTTTTGTAACCTGTATTTCTTCCCTGTCTGTAACAGAACTTCTCTGCTTTATAAAGCAAAACTTCAAGGGAATTCTAAAAGGGACTGTGCATCTCTGACGCACAATTGGTCTAGGTTTTCATAAATAAGCACAAAGAGTAAAACCAAAGTAAAGAAAGATGATTAAATAATTACGAAAATCCTATACACTTGTGTGCTAAAAACTAATTTAAATAAATTAATTACATTAATGGTACTTAGCTGGTTGGTCATAACCCAAAGAGATGAAGGGGAAAAAAAAAGGTTTCTTTTGACTGTCTTCATTTTTCGATGGACAAAATGTATAGCTTCTTTCCATAGTCTAAATGAAAATAAAGCAGGAAATTCTAACGTCTACACTTTCTCACTTTCAAAAAGACCATTTAAGTGTGACAAGCATGAAAAAAAAATCACCACGTTCCCTGCTCTAGCTAGTGCAGCACCCCCAAGACCATGTCACCATTTTCTCCACCCTGGAAACCAGAACTCACTTTCTCCTTATTAGTTCATGCTTTACTTTGCTATTTTTTCCTTCTTTTTCTTTTTTTTTTTCCTCTTTTTTTGGTGTGTGTCCTTTTTCAGGTCTTTGGATTTAGCTTCAGTTATGAGAGATCCAGAATAAAGCTATTCAACCGAAGTTATCAAGCACATGTGTCATTCTTACACAGATGATTAAATAATATCCAAGTTTTCTTGAAAGTTGAGTTTATCTTGGACGTGCCCAAATGAAGGTAATTCCAAGTGTACAGAATGAAGATGCTGGGATACTTTTTTTTTTTCCTGCACTTTAGCTTTCAATGTTACAATAAATAATAAAAAACAATGTACATTGTAGAAGTACCACATACATGTCAAATGATCATTTAAAATGTATTTATTGTAACAGATGACTATGTACATATGAAGGTGTCTGTGCACACGTGTCTGTGCAGTCTGAACACTCAGAGGCAATGTGTGTCGCTGTGAGGATGTCTATGAGAATACGTGTTGAAAGGTGCATCTAAATCTGTATACACCCAAGCTGACCGACCGTATAAGGTTTAGGCAAACTTATCTACCAAGGTTTACGCTGTGAGAAATGCCTCTGCTAAAGATGGAAGAGAGTGGGAGACTTCCATGGAATGAACAGACCTGTAGCAATGTGTCTTTTTTTTTCCTATACACATTTTCTCCACTAAAAGGGAATTAGCTGGTTAATCCCAGGCAACCAAACTCAAAACTGGTAAGGAAAGCTTAGGCTCAAGCTTCAACTTGCCTCAGACTGTCAGAACCTTTTTGGTATCTGAGAACAATGAATACTTCCGGTCCCCATGGGATTCATGGAATACCCCATCAGCTTCAACTGTAAGTTCTGTGTCTACCTATGTGAAGCCCTATGTTATTTTAATATATATATGTATATGTATACACACACACACACACACACACACACACACACACACATATATAATTTTATAACCCATTCTGAGACTTTCTAAAACAAACAAACCCTCCCTTCCCCCTACCCTTGGAAAGAAACAAATCAAAGGTAGAAAATAGGCACTGGGACATCCATATTTAAAGCCAATGTCATTAACTTAGGAGATTTATACAGCAAACTTGGGTGCACCTTCTGCCTTTAGTAAGGATTTTGTGGCCTTATCTGAAAACTAGAATCTCCTGTTGTTTTAGAGGTGACTTGGTCTTAACTAAACGTACAAAAGTATTAAGTTCTCCAGTCTTACAGGTAAACATCCGAACGTTACAGACATAACAGCTCTATCCCTTTTCTGTCTACCGTCTTTCACTCTCTCTTCCTGGTTAGGCTAACAAGTCTGAATCACAAGGCATCAGCAGCAACAGCAACAAAAAAATCAGCTCTGATCTGTTAGGATTCGGGACGGTTATCATCACAGTACCTGTGTCTGGGCTTTGGGGTCAACCTTGACCACACGTATCACCTCTTTTTCTCTACTTTTCATATACTCCATTATTCTTCAACAACACTGGAACCCAGCCTGTTCTTCTTCTATGTTTAAAAATTCCTACTATACAACCTCCTGAAAAACAGAGTTCACCACAAAGGTATACTGTCATGACATTTCGGTAACGGTAATCAAAAAGACGCTTCTATAATTCTACCAGCATTTTTAGAAGTGGGAAAGTGTTCCCCCTGCACCCAGTAATGATATTTAAAAAAAATATGTTCAACTTTAATTTATTGGCATGACTAGGTGGGCACCCAGCACAGATAAAGTAAAATGGGTGATCATCTAAAAGGTATTTATGACAACACTGTGAAGCAGTTATACTCCAATAAAGATGTAAAAAAATAAATAAAAAATAAAAGGTACTTATATTTGGCTTTGAAATACATTGTTTGATTTACAAAAATGTATGTATGTGTATCAGATTTATTCCTAATTTTGATTTAATTTTAGCTAGTAATAAAAATTAGCTTGAATTTCCAAAGCCCATAATTGCCAAGAGCCTGCAGGAAAAGAGACACTGCAGAGGTGATGCCTTGATTTCTTCAAAGTGTCACGTTGGTACCTTCATGCCTCATTCCCGCCTGTACTGTTAAGTGGTACAACCTACACACTACTTTACATTTTAGAAAAGCCTTTAAATATTGTGGACGAGTTTTTATTGTTGTTGCTGTTTTCTTTTTAAAAAGAAATATATTGGCTCTTTTTTTTAATAAAAATTTCTTGGAATGAAAGAATTGTATCCCCAGGACCAAAATCACATTGAAAACAAAAGTAAGCAAGCCTATTTCCCTAAAGAAATAAAGAATTTTCCACTCAATAGCCTTTGGATTTCTGTTGCTTCGAGAATGTGAATTTTGGTTCAGAGCTGTCCCTTCACACTGCCCCTTTCATTGCTGGTGGCTGAGGCATGCCTGGAATTTTTCTTGGATTGAGGAAATGGATCCTCAATCCAACAGGTTAAACGGTGAAGTCCAAAGAGTTATTTTTTTCTGAAATTATTGACTTAAAATAAGGTTTAAAAATGTTTGAGGAAACTTACTGGGTCAAATTCCATTACCTTCCAGTTTGCAGGGTTTTTTTTTTTTCTTTCAGCTTTTTAACAAATTGAAATTCTGTAGGGCTTAATTTTTCAATACACAGATATATAGATACACACATGTATTTATATATGTACGTAAATCATTTTTTAGAAGCAAGCACTTCTCTCTGGTATGGCATTATCTGGTACGAGACATTTATCAAAAGTCCCTAGCGGGAAGTTCTTGCCTTTTTTTACATTATGACATCTTCCTCTGGTCACCAGGAGCGCTGAGGGTGTATGTGACTACACCTGGTTTGACCAGGGTTGAAATCTCAGGCCACAAAGGCAGCCTTTTTCAGTTTAGACATCTTCATAGGATGCCAGAGACCCAAATGCTGACATGAGCATGCCGAAGGATCACTAACCAAAGCAAGCAGGCTCGGTTCCTCAGTCCAATCTCCAGAAGAACAAGCATTTCCATTGGCCATGAGTCACAAGGATTCATTTAGAGATACCCAAGGTGAAATTCATTTTGATCCACCCATAGGAGAGTTCCCCTGCTGAAATATGCTCTTTTCTTGGTCATTTGACAAAGGAGACATGGAGAATGGGCAAGAGACAAAGTGACACAGGGCAAAGTCAAGGAACATCCCCAGGTAGGATGAATTATAGAAGCCATGGAAAGTCGCCTTCTTTAGTGGCTACATGGCTGCTGCCCCTGCAAAGGGAGACCCACACAGTGGGAGGAAGGAGGTGGCATAATAGACAATGGGGTTCCCAAGGGCAGGACTCTGGGGTTCTCCCCAAACCCTGCCTCGTGTTTTCTCTCTAGGACTGAGACACCCGCACCCCCCAACACCGCTGCCTCACCCCAGTGCCGGCCGTGGCTGCACACAGGCTTGTCTAAACTAATTGGTCATTACCACCCTGAGGAAACCTGATCAACCCATTGCAGCAGGAGTTGGACTTCCCCTGTGAGAAGTCCCTTTGGTGGATTTACTTACTGAGGGGCATCTGGAACACCCTGATGGGACAGGGCAGTTCCTGGAGAACAGACCTCTGGGCTGGCCTCATCTCTGTAACTGGTGGGAATGGACCACTGATCTTTCCCAGCAGTTAGAGAAGATGAACACTCCCTGGCCACGGCCCAGAACTGGTGGATGGACCTCACTCGCCACCCTGATCATGGTTGAGACATAGAATAGAGAAGACTCAAAATACAAACAAAACTCATTCGTCCCATGATCCACTTAGCAACAGGTTAACTGTTGAAATGCTTACACTTGACTTTCAACCTTTCCCAGGAATTTTCACAGAAATCTGAATACTCTAAATCATCCACAGCAGCAAATATACTCTGGGATGGCATGAGAAATGAGCAAAGTTCTGAACTGAATACTTAAGAAATGAAGCACTTGACAAAAACAAGATGTGAATTTGAACAGCAATAACTTTGGGTTATCACCAGTGTCAAGTTGAATCTATATATGTATTCATATATTATATATATCTCTTTCTTTAGAAATGCAACCTTTACAGCTGATTTTTAAAAAGCTAATAGAAAAGTAGAAACTGACAATTATTTTTACACACTTTCCCCCACCCCCAATGAAGCCCTGTTAGGATGTAGCAATCACGTGAAGACGAGGCTTGTCAATTCCTCTATAAATTCTTTGGTTCTGTGGCTTGGGAGAGGATGTGTCACCGAGACCCCTACCCTTGACCCTCACTCCCCTTCCCTCCCCTGATGATGAGACTCTGAACATAGAAGGAACCAAGACTAAGGATTAAGTGTAACATTCAAGTGACAATATTATTCCCCACGCTCCGCCGAGCAGAGAGGAGAACTGTTCAGTATCCCAACATCTTAAACTTGGACTCCATGGAACCCTTTGAGAGATTCCATGTCGGGTAGAAAAAGCCATAAAACAAAATGATAGGGAAACAATAAAATCAAACAAATGACCCTTTCCTTTCGTGGCTCAGAAACAAAATTGATTACCTTTACACAGATCAATGGCGCTATTAGTATTTAAGCCAGGCAAGAGGAGATAATGAACTGAAACAAAGGTGTGAGAAATCCTCATCTTTGGTATTGTAGCTGTTGAGGTTTCTGTTGCTCTGTTCCGTGTTCTTTTGAAAAACTGCATAGGCACAAATTAAAGACAATCTTCAACTTTTAGATTACCGCATGAGTTGTCAAATGAAGCAGCAGCCACGGAGGCTTTTCCTTCCTTCTCTTCCTGTCTCAACCCTTTCTTTAAAATCTGCTTCCAAAAAATGTCCCAAGAGGTCTGTTTGAACACAGTGTGTCTCGCTGTTTTTCTGTTTCTGGTTTTTGTTTTTTTTTTTTTCTTTTCTGGCGAGCTTCCTTCTCGGTGGTGGTGATGTTCGGTGATTTACGTTTTTATTTATTTATTCATTTTAATGGGACAGTTTTGTTTGTTGCAGAAGTAGGTGCAGAAAAAGTTTCTTTGGTTTCGATTAAGTAATTCATAAAAAAAGTCAGTCTCAAGTGTCTGTAAAGAATCATTGCAGTGTTTGGCTTGCTTTGAACACCCCCCTTGGTGCCCACCTGGGGCCATTCACTGGTAAATATGCACATGGTGACCTTTGCAATCTCCCAGGGTTCTGTGGGCGCTCTTCCATTTGCCGTGGGAAGGTGACAGCCAGGAACCAGAAAGCCACTCGCTGGGTGGCTTGGCTAACATCCTTGGTGTAACCGGTCCACTCAGCCCGACAATGAACCAAATGCAAGAGCTGAATGCCATTCGGAGTTGCAGAGGTTTTCTGACTTCTAAGAAGTAATCACAGTATTTTTCAGGCTAGAAAATGGCAAGTAATAAATGTCTTTGGTTTGCAGTATTCTGCTTCTTTGGTGTGCTGTGTTTTCTCCAGATTTATTCAGCTGTTTTGCTAGATGATTCAACAATGGAAGAGATTCAGGACTAGATGACGGTTATGAGTAACACGTACGGTGGTTTGAATTATTTATTTTTTCCTTGCTATGAAACACTGAAAACGTCCCTACCGATGGGATGGACAAGGGAACAACCCAAATCTGAAGGAGTGAGAATGTATCATGTGGTCATAATGCACAATAGGAGGAACCAGGTGACAGATAACCAAGAAGGATACATTTATGATCTAAAAAAATCTAGATCTTTTAAAATGCTGCATTTGCTCCGTGTACTGTAACAGTTAAATTGGCCTCCTGAGTGTGCGTCTGCATTATGTACAAACAGAATTTGTAGCAAACTGCAAAATGTGCTTGAAGCCATATTCCCAATGATTCCCTCATGACTTCCTAACTGGTGTCTTGAAAATCGAGATGCGGTGAATCCAGAACCTTCCTGACTTCTCTGTTTATCTTCGTTGTGCTTGATACTTTGAGCTCAAGTGAACTGATCTGGTTTTTTTTTTGATGGATCCAAGACCACGTGAGATTTCCAGGAGGTAAGGAAAAGAAAATTGTAAACTGGATCAACTTAAGCTTTCTAAACCATTCAATGAAAAAGATGCCTGAGTTGGAAAAACAGGTCCTCGGATTCTTTTTTTTAACTTCCATATTTAAAACTTGTGCTCAGTAATTGTCATTCTGATGTTTTTTTTTATGTTATGGCTGTGAACGTTGGTGAACTATGGTATGATGAGGCTAAGCACTTGGAAAGCAAATGAGGTCATTCTTGTTGCTAGATTCTTCTCTTATTGTAGCATCTTGGGAACCCAAACTCAGAGTCCTTACACAGGCCAAAGTCCCACTATTACTCATGGGAACTTCGACTGCAAGAGGTTGACAGGACTCAGAGTGGGACCGTTGACATTCTAAGCAATCCTGAGCTTGACTGACACCACACTGAAACTGACTTGCTGCAGAAAGGCCCCATTTGGGTTTCTGAGGTGCTCAGCACACTCGCTCAGAGGACAATGTCCGGTTCAAAGAGATTAGTTTTCAGCTTGCACTTGGACTCCATAGCCACTAAAAACCAACGAACAAAAAGAACACCTGGCCTATGATTACAGCTAGAATAGAATTTTCTTTTCAAGAGAATTGTGCTTTCAAATCACCAGTGAAGGGCCCCAGCTAAGAATCCAGCGTCTTTTTCCTTTGCATTTTCTTCCGGTATCTTTTGTCCTCATTTGGAGGTGACTTGTGCCCAACTGAGAGTCCTTCCATCACGCTTTGGTACAGGTGCCGGAGGCGGACGAGGGGCCCCCTGTGCTCAGATCGTCCTGCCACTTCTCCAGGCTGCGGCGCCGGGCATTCATGAAGAAGTTGCTGACGGTCGTAAGCTCCAGGCCCAGCTGCTGGGAAATGGTGATCTGCATCTCCTTGGATGGGCGTTTGTTCTCCTTGAAGATGGCGAAGAGCGTTCGGCGTTGGAGGTCGGTGAACACCAGGCGGGATTTCTTCTGGGAATTGTTCCTGTCTTTGTTTGGTTCTTGCTCTTTGCGTTTGCACGCTTGAAGGGGAAGAGAAGAAGGAGAGAGTCAGTGCGAGCGTGAGAACGTGATCCATTGAGAACATTGACAAAGTCAATGGGGATGGAAAGTCAGAGGGGATGTAAACCGTTAAACTTTATTGTGCAAATTGCCCAGCTGTCAATAACCAGCCTTCCCAGTTCATCTATGGGTGATGGAAAGCATCGGTTAGTGGGGGAAGGGAGAAAGGAGAAAAGAGCAGGGCTGTTTACACAGTCTGGTTTTGAACCAAATGCTTTCTCTTTCACTCCCTACCCACCACTGCCACCCCCTTAAAACTCTTTACCTGTGCAATCAGGTGCTCTGAAGGGATCAGTGACTTCCCCAGGGGGAAGCCTGGTTACTACGTTCCTCTTTCACGGTCACCCTCTGGAATTGTTTACAGATGAGCCACAGTGACTTTCCGGAGTCAAAACTTAAAAGTGCGTAATTTCTCAGAATCAAAGCTTCCACCCTCGTGACTCAAAGAATTGTTAACAGAATGAAATTAGAAGTGACAGAGTGATGGTATCATCCCGACCCCAAATCCCCTTCTTCTAGACTTTTGAAAAATAAAAAAAATAAAATCAAACAGGGAGGGAAAGACTGTGAAAAAATTGGTTTAACCAGTTGTAATTTGGCTGGTTGGAAGTAAAGCCAGTATAAGAAGACCAGGGCTGAGGTTGGCAAAAGAACCCAAATTTACAGTGGATTATTTTAGGGCCCTAGATGTGTCAATTAGTAGATGCAGAGTCTCTGATTCAGTAGATGGGCATCCACATCTGGGGTGCCACGTGCAGCCAGGACATTAATTTATGTGTCACTACCTCTGCCTTACCCTACAAGTTTCTAGAAGGCAGGGATCAGGTCTGTGTGATATTTCCGACTGGCTCTTTCTGGAGCCACGGACATAAATGAATGCTTGGGATGCTGATGACAAGCGGTGTCTTGACTCTTTCAGGAATTTGCACACTTCACAGACAGATTGGGTCTCAGAAAAGTAACTTTTTTTTTTTTTTTTTTTGCAGTACGCGGGCCTCTCACTGTTGTGGCCTCTCCCGTTGCGGAGCACAGGCTCCGGACGCGCAGGCTCAGCGGCCATGGCTCACGGGCCCAGCTGCTCTGCGGCATGCGGGATCTTCCCGGACCGGGGCACGAACCTGTGTCCCCTGCATCGGCAGGCGGACTCTCAACCACTACACCACCAGGGAAGCCCAGAAAAGTAACTTTTAAGGGCTAAATAATATTGTGCATACAAATCACAAATTTAAACATGGGAACATGTGTTAAAATCACTGGACAGAAACCACAGCTCATCCAGGGGTTTTGTGCCGCCTCAACAGAGCTAATCCAGGAAAGGCGAGGAGGGAGCAGAGGGCCGGCTTTGAGCATCCTTCCCTGGATCAAATCCTACTGGACATTCTGGCTCCAGGTTGAGAATTTCTTTGTACTCAACTGACATTCCCCTAAGGCTGGCAGTCGTCTGGAGTGCTGTCTGGAAGCCTTTTCATACTTCTCAAAGCCCTGATTTGTGAGTTTCGCTTCTGAGCTTTGGGTCAGGCCATTTTCTACTCTTTGTATTCTGCAGGGAGCATTTGGTATAGTGGGGCCGCTGGCTGCAGTTTGAGTATCAGGGGAACATCCTTCAAACGGATGGGTCTTCGGATTTAACCTAAGGACCAACACTCATAGCAAAGATATTCTGGAAGCTGAACTTCCCCCTACCCAACTGGCCATCCTCCCTGGTGGATGCTATCCGCCATGAAGGATCACTCCTGAAATAAGTGAAGAGCCATGATAAAAAGGGCAGGAACGGGAGAACCCTCAAAAAGGAACACTGCTGGGCTACGTCAGCTTTGCGGAACCCTCTCTTCCTGACTTTTCCTTCTCTCGTTTCTAAAAGTAAACATATTACCTTTGTAAATTAAACACAACACACACATACACACCTATAAAAACAGTATGTTTCCATCCCAAACCCCATTCTCTTGGGAGGTTTGGACGTTTTCAGATAAGGGGCATTTCCCCCGAAATGGGAACTCAGAGAGAAAGGGCTGAAACGGCTTACAGTCACCCTTCTCCCACAGGAATTTCCCGGTAATGATTTCTTCTTTGATTATCCCTGGGAGGATCTTACACTTCTGTTGGATGTTTGGATAGTTACCATAACCTCATCTGTAGACTTCCTCTCTCCAGTGCAATCCTCTACAACAATGCTTCTAAAGTTCAAGGTGCACAGGGATCATTGGGAAGCTTGCTCAAATGCAGATTCTGAGGCAGTCAACCCAGGCGGGGCCTGAGAACCTGCATTTCTAACGAGCTCCCAGGTCATGCTGCTGCTGCTAGCCCCTATGCCTCGGTTTGACTAGCGAGCATTTACCTGATTTCTAAAATCTCAGAGGAGCACCCTGATGGGATGGAATGTTCTGGAACCAGATGCCTGGATTCTCTCACCTGCGCTCCTTCACCTACAAGACTTGGGACCTCGGTAAATGACTTAACCTTTCAATGTCCGTCTTCCTTACCTGCATAATGGAAATAAGGTGCTCACCTCTGTAGAGGCTTACGTGAGGCAAAGTGTGTGAATGCTCCCTCCCCACCTCCCCTCTGGCTGTATAACCCCAGCAATCCTGAGGAAGATAAACAGCAGAATTATTCTCATTTTAAAATGAAATAAATGGAGACCTGAGGGTGTAAGCGATTGACCTGAGGTCACATTCCAAGTTGGCTGCAGACCCAGGGCAAGAATCCAGCCCTTGGGTCTGTCCATCTTTCTCTCCTATAGAAATGGCATCCCACGCCATTGGCACCTTAGAGGGACTCTATCTGCACGGCAGCCTCGGAGGTTCTACCCCCCCGAGATTCTGAATTTTACCTGGAGGGGCAGTGTTCTGGAATCTGGGGAGATATTGAATATAGTTCCCTGTGCTGTACAGTAGGTCCTTGTTCTTTATTTTATATAGTGTGCATATGTTAATCCCAAACTCCTAATTTCTTTCTCCCTCCCCATCCCCTGCTATCCCCTTTGGTAACCATAAGTTTGTTTTCTACGTCTGTGAGTCCATTTTTTGTTTGTAAATAAGTTCATCTGTATCACTTTTTAGATTCCACATACAAGTGATATCATATATTTGTCTTTCTCTGTCTGACTTACTTCACTTAATATAATAATCTCTAGGTCCATCCATGTTGCTGCAGATGGCATTATTTCATTCTTTTTATGGCTGAGTAGTATTCCATTGTGTGTGTGTGTGTGTGTGTGTGTGTGTGTGTGTGTGTGTGTGTGTACCACATCTTCTTTATCCATTAATCTGTCAATGGATATTTATGTTGCTTCCACGTCTTGGCTATGGTAAATAGTGCTGCTATGAACATTGGGGTGCATATATCTTTTCAAATTAAGAGTTTTCTCTGGATATATGCCCAGGAGTGGGGTTTCAGGGTCATATGGTAGCTCTATTTTTAGTTTAGTTTTTTTTTTTTACGTTTTTGGCACGGGGGATCCTAGGTCCCCGACCAGGGATCAAACCCATACCCCCTGCATTGGAAGTGTGGAGTCTTAACCACTGGACTGCCAGGAAGTCCTATTTTTAGTTTTCTCAGGAACCTCCATACTGTTCTCCATAGTGGCTGTACCAATTTACATTCCCGGCAACAGTGTAGGAGGGTTCCCTTTTCTCCACACCCTCTCCAGCATTTATTATTTGTAGACTTTTTAATGATGGTCCTTCTGACTGGTGTGGTGGTGTATTTGCACTTTTAATAGGGAGTTTAGATTGATTCAGGTCCATGTTGGCCTGTCAGGTTATATTTGAAGATATATCTACATATGATTTAAGAAACAAATGTTAGAAGTTTAACGTTCAGCAACCTGCAGAGAGAGAACAGATCATCAGATCCTGTGTATGCCTTCCCAACAGCTCTCCAAAGACAACAGACTCTACACCAACAAAC
This sequence comes from Stenella coeruleoalba, assembly GCF_951394435.1. NCBI lineage: Eukaryota > Metazoa > Chordata > Mammalia > Artiodactyla > Delphinidae > Stenella > Stenella coeruleoalba. The sequence continues at coordinate 17,248,320 of NC_137160.1, forward strand.
GCAAAGCTGCAGCCTGTGGTCTGCCAACGTACGGCAAGTCCAAAAGCCCAAAATAATGAGGCTGCAGGTACATAACCTGCCCCAAGTCCTCACAGCTGACAGTTGCCCCCTCACGATTCTTACAAAAGCAGTTGGTCAGGAGCTGAAGGAAAATACAAACAAGAGGGCAAACGCCTGCTTTGAAAGTCTAAGAAAAAGTAGACAGATTGAATGATGTCTGGAAGCTGGCAGGAAGGTGGGAACCTCAGAATTTCTCAGACAAGGTGTGGAGCTAGCTTTGCCCAGAGGCACAGTCAGAGTGTAAATGGTTTTGGTGTTAGAACATTACACGCTACAAATGCCCATTTCAAAACAGCTAGGGAAATGTCAAGTAGCTCCCTACGGCCCAGGAATGTGTGTTAGAAACCCAACAGACTGTTCATCAGTGGTGTGGATGGAGTGAGTTCCTGCCACTCACGATAAACTCTGCTCCAGGAGGGTGAGAGGTTAGCCCAGACTCCCGCAGGCACTGGGATCTGCTTCTCCTCCCTCTTCTAGGAAGGAAGCAGGGAGGGCGCACCATGGGGTGATGTGTGTGTTGCCTGACGGGAAGAGAGAGAAATCCCTCATTCTCCATCTCCCTTCCTCTTCTGGGGAAGTGGTCCCTGTGTGGGTCATGGAGGTTTGAGGGCTCATTTCTATTTCAAAGACAGGGAGAAATCATTTGTTGCCCACAATGAGGCTACCTACTGGGGCTACAGTGCCTTTTCCCTCCTTTTGGGGGCAGGAACGGTATCAGCTCAGATGGGGAAGGCTGCCTGTCCCCCGTGGACCAGGACCTGGGACTCGCAGGTATACACAGATAGAGGTATCTGTGATCAGTAACAGAGGTGACAGCTACGGCCTAAGTAGGGTCCTGGGTAGACAAATTTTTCAAACCACTGGGTTCCCAGGGTGAAATAATAAGAAGGGAAGCCCTGGTTCAAGGCACAAGCCCTCCCCGAGACCGTGAGATGCCAATTCACCTTTTCCCAGGTGGCCACCCTCAGAGGGTCAGAGACGAAAGTGCATCTCCAAGCATGCGCCACTTCCCTGGAGCTGATCTTCCTAAACCAGGAGAGAAAGAAGAACTTCTCTCTCCCACTGGCCCTTTCTCTCTGCCCCGCACACGGTCAGGCTGCTCCCGGGCATTCTCAGGAGCCCAGGGGAACTGGCCACAGCGCTGTCCAGTGCCCGCACAGGGGCAGCAAGAAGGCGCGCCCCATCAGGCACGTGGCAAGGCTGTAAAGCCAGAAGTCATTCCCATCAGGAGGCGGCTCACAGGCAGGTGAGGCAGGGTGAGGGGCGGTACCAGAGACTCAAGAAATAATATTAAGGAGGCCACGGAAAGCAGTGCGTCACCCCGGGGAGGGCCCTGGCGCCGACCCCAGAGGGCAGTGACTGTGTCGTTTCTCTGATGGAAAAGCCTCATTTTCACCCACCCCTAATTTTCCTTCTTGGGACAAAGGTCTTTGGTATTTGCCTGCTAGGGGTGGAGAGCTGTGGGAAGCTAGGGCCCGAGCCTCGGGGAGGGAAGGGAGGCAGGCTGAGAGGGAGAAGCAAAGCTGGGGAGGGCCGCCACCTCTGCGCCGCCCGCCTGGTTTTCGCTGTGGTCTCCTCTGGGAGGGCCCGTGCCTAGACGCGCGGGAGGGCGGAGCGACCTCGGCTGTAAATGTCTGCAGGGTAAGGGGGGTGGTAAGGAGCTAGTTCTACGAGGCAGATCCAGGATCTACGAGGCAGATCCAGGTCATCGGAACCGCGCTTCGCTTTAACGCCTGGTCCCACAGCCGCAGGGGCTTCAGCTCTTCAAGGCCTCTGCGCGTCTCCCTCCGCCCATAACTCCATCCTCACGCTTGAGTCACAGAACGTCGGCGCTCCTGTCGGATCTGGGGCTGTCGGTTTCACGTGGGGAGCTAGAGGTCAGCGAGGTGAGCCTGAGAGGCAGGCAAGGTCTGGACCCCCATGAGCACTTTCTCTCTTTATTTTTATTTTATTTTTAAATTTTTTGCCGTACCCCGTGGCATGCGGGATCTTAGTTCCCTGACCAGGGATCGAACCCATGCCCCCTGCATTGGCGCGTCTTAACCACTGCACCGCCGGGGAAGTCCCAGCACTTTCCACAGGCTCTTTGACGGGAACGTGGGGCAGAGGTGTGGATTCCCATTCTGCACGTGGTGAAGGTTCAGTGACTTGTTTAGGGTGACACAACTAGCGTCAGGGCTGAGACGTTGGCCTGGAAACCCCTTCCCAGCACCCCCCCCCCCCCGGTCCTGAGGGGCCGGGGAAGTAAGAGGCACCCAACACCGGCCCGAATCCTCGGTCCTCCCTGCTCTGGAGCTGAAACTACCCACGCTACTGGGATTTTGCCCCAAGAATTCAGGTCCCTGTTGAACAACTTCTGCTGTATTGGGCTGAAACGCTCCCATTTGTTTTTGGAGATCCGGCCCCATCTCATGATTTGCTACAGAGTTACGAGTACCGGAAGGGCCCCTCGGGCTCCTTCAACAAGCTGACAGGAAAGGAAAATGTCTCATGGAAATGAATTACAGACTTGAAACAAAAGCCTTTGTAGTTTTATTTTTCTTGAGGCAACTGATGAGGGGAGAAGACTAAAACGGACGAGGGCAGGGCAGTTTCCATCCCACCTAAGTTCAAACTCGGCTCGGCCATTCACTAGCCGTGTGACCTGGGTATGATCACCGGGCCTCCCGCTCCCTTGGGGTGACTGGGCCAGAAATGACTGACGGGTCCATTCCATCCTTCGGATGGATTTGCCCTCCACGGTCCTCTCCCTCTGCCTGGTACCGCACAAATGCTGTCTTCCTCAGTGACATCTCCTGGAGGGGTCAGAAGAATGAAGGACATCGTTGGCTGTTAATCTGCGAGCTGTTAGACACAACCCACTCTGCCTCTCAAGTCCCATGCTGGGCAGGTGCCTTTTTGGGGGATACTTGCCCCACCTGCCTTGGTGAGAAATGGAATCGGGGCTTTTCTTTCCTTCTGGACTTGAAGCTTCTGTGTCTTTAACCTCCAGGACCGCCTCGCAGGGGTCATGAATGACCTGCTGGTGAAGGTGGTCTGAGTAGGTGCCGAGTGTGAGTTAGCAGCGGGGCAGTCGTGGTACAACGTGGTGTCGAGGTCTGGAATCGTCGGCCCCCTTTGGCTTGTCCTCTCATCTCTGATCTTGCCGATTTGTTTGCTCTCCGCTGGTTGTCTCCTTCTCATGAGCTTTCTGGCCTGTCCCAGTCCTCCAGGAATCCAGCAGCCCTTCCCTCTTCTGCCCCCGTGCTCCCCTTCCTGCCCCCTCCTGCCCCCCAGCTCCATGCTTCTCCTCCCTCACAGCCCAGCATCACCTCCTGTGTCGACCGGTTAGCCCTGGTGTCCTGTGGAAATGGACCTTTCCTTCCAACCCTCCTCCCTGGAAACCACAAACACACAGGCCGAAGAGAGGTCCTTGCAGAGGCCCTGGGGAGGTGAGGGGCCGAGCCCCCGCAGAGGAGGGGAACTCTGGCTCCACGAACATGATACCATGTCCAGAGATGCTCGAGGATGGGCAACGGAAAGCCACCCTCCAAGAGGTATCTGGAAGAAGTGCCAAAGTCTCAGGTGTAGGCCTAGAAGAATCTTTCTCAGTGTGGTTTCTGTCCCCAGGCTGGCGGCCCCGCCCCCAGGCTCCCCTCCTGTGCTGGCTGATGCTGAAAGCCTCCTGCTTCAGCTTAATCCAGTCAGTGGAAGGCTTAACCCCTGCCAGACTGACTGCACCCCTTCCCCTTTGGAAGAGGGCCGTTTAAATCCCCTCCGCAGTCATTCTGTGCAACGTCCTCAGTACAAATGAGACACGGCTCTGAGCGCAGGCTTGGAGATGGGGGAGCTGAGGCTTCCAGGAAGCAGGTGCCCCCAAGGAAGCAAGGCAGCCCCACAGTGGGAAGGGAGGCTGACTAATTGCAAAACTGGCCCCAATCCTTCTCGTGCCACCATCCCTATCTCCTGCAATGTCACTCTGCAGCTCCCCTCCAGCACGGGATGGAGTTCGTCTGTCTTTCTCGGATCTGGGCTGGTCTGGTGATTTGCTTTGGCCAACTGAACGTGGCAGAAGGAACAGCCCAGGCCTCGAGAAGCCGAGGGCTTTGTTCACGCTCTTGGAGCTCTGGCCGCCACATGACAAGCCCAGGCCAGCCTGGGCCACCCCAGCTGCCCCAGCAGCTGACTGCAGTGAGCCCAGCTGAGACCCCTCAAGTGTGGCCTGGACCAGCAGAACTGCCCAGCTGACCCGTAGACTCCTGGGCAAAAATCAACGTTCATGGCTTTATGCCACCGGTTTTGTGGTTCTGTGTTACGTGGCATTCCTGTGGTGATATACAGCTGACAAAGAAGCAAAGAACAGCTGTTGCCTTCCTGCCCAGGCAGGGAGCCACATGTAGGGTAAGAAGTCTCAGCTTGAAGTCATGACCTGGTTTCAAATTCCACGTTGGCCACTTATCAGCTGCATGACCTTGAGCCTCAGTTTCCTCATCTATAAAGTGGGGATACTAATTGCAAACCCCTCTGGACATCAAGGGGCTAGCTGTCATGCTGGTGTGCACAGTAGGTGCTCAGTAAATGTCAATATCCTTCCTTCCATCATAGAGAAAGAAGAAAGAGGAAGGGGGGTGAGAAAGTGAGGTTAAGAATTCATAGTCTGAAATGATTTGCCAAGACTTACTCAACGGTAGATGAAGTGTCCAGAGGGCTTATAGCAAACAAAAGGTTAAAGATTTTTGTCTTCCTGGTGAAGCAGTCTCAGAGCCAATTCCCAGCCTCGCAGAAAAGGTAAGACTGTGATGTGTTTTTACATACGTGTCAGAGATCCTAATAGGTTTTGGACCCCTGGTGTTTCCTAACATCACTAATTTATGTCCAAATACATTCTACATATGATGGGTATTGTTAGCCCCTAATAAATAATGCAGACGTGCTCTACTCTCCTTGCATTCAGTGAATACTTTCCCTGAATTGTTCAATGTGATCCTGCCAGGGCACCGGGTGGGGTGGGGAAGGAAGTCATTGGGGTGTGCATTTTTCAGCGTGGTCACTTAACCTCCGAGTATATGGGTTTGAAAACGATGCCGAAGGAGAATCGTTTCCAGCTTTCAGCTGGAAAGCCTGAAGCTGCCGTCTTCCAAGGGCTATGCAGAGTGGGAGAGTGACCTTCTCCAGCAACAAGGGCACACCCACAGGGGCTGGAGTCGGGTTGGAAAGATCAACTGAGGCAACCAACTGGGTTATGCTGGAAAAATCAATCACAAAAGTAAGGTCGTATTTGTACCTCCAGCCTTGTTCGGAGAATTCTGTGGGGTTTTGAGGTAAGAAGAGGGAAATCAACTCCTTTTACTTCCCTTTGTTACTGTCAGGATGGGAAGGAGTGATGGCGTCCAGGAAGGCTCCCTTCCTCTGGAACTAATTTGCATATTCAAGAGCTTTTAAAATAATAACAGCATCCCTTGCATTCAAATAGGGAAGCAAGAATAGAAGAGTTACATACTCTGATAGTACATATTTAATGTTCAGGAAGCCATCAGTGCTGAACAATGCCATCAATGCAGGCTCCTCGGGCCAGCAAAGGGAGAGGTGCTGGCACACTGCTACAGGGACCTGGAGAGGAGGGGTGTGACACACAGGACTTGGGGCTCAGGCTCTGAGCACTGGCCACTAAGGCCAGAAGGTGGCGCACCAATCACTCACCGGGGAGGCGGGAGGGCTTGATGAAGGGGAAGGGGCTGCAAAGGACAAGATCTTTTCATCATCATTTGATTATCTTGTGCTATTTAAAACTTGGAAACTATAAGTAGTTTGCAGTTAGATGCTTTACAGTTTTCCCTGCTTCTCTTTGATTCCTGACCTTATTACTGAGCGCCACCTTGGTCCAGATGGTCACAGAGCCGGTAGGGTGAACTTGGCCCCTGAGAGCTAAACTCCAACTTCCCTCTTGTTTCTCCAAACATCCCTGGCCTGAGTCAAACGGGAAACTTAATGGCTTTGTCTCCAGGTTGGAGCTGGCTTTTCTCACAGACCAGATGCCCATCCGCTCAGGCAGCAGAGCCAGTGACATCCAGACCAGCGTCCATTTGGGTGGCCAAGAGCAGAGACAGGGAAGTTGCCTGCGCAAATGGATTTGGAGTCATTCCCGGTCCCTGGGGTTTTAGCCCTCCTTTCACTCCCTTCTAACTGGCCTTCCGTGGCGAGAAAAACCTCTAAACCATTTAGCAAATTATCCTGGACAGACAAGGCAACAGGATCCGGGCTGAACAACCCATGTGCCAGTGAGGTAGCTGCTGCCCGGCCTATTAGAGCAAATGTCACAGGCAGGAGATGCCAGAGCAGGAGGGAAAGAGGAGAGAGGAGGGAGAAAAAACAAGAGAGCAGGGGACCACGCATGCGTGAGCACACACCCCTCATTCTGGAGGCTCTGGAAGGGGTCGCATCCAAAGTGCAGAAAAGTCAGGAACCCCAGGAAGCCTGGCATTGCCCGGAACGCTTGAGCCCCACCTGAAGCTTCACTTCTGACCTGGGGCACGTCTCTGCCCATCTGGGTATCCCTGTGGTGTCCTCTTCCTCCCATTTGGAAATCACGGGTGGTAAGTGCTAACTCTCTCCGCTCCCTCAAAACCCTGCTGCCCATGACTTCACTTGGGTTGGGTTATAAACACGTTGGTTGTGACAAACCAGCACCTCCCAGGTCTATTTATTGTCGCATGAGAGGCAGCCATCCGGTCACCATTCGCAGTTCCCTTGCCTCAAAGATATCCTCTGAAGAAAACAAGTTTAATTTCCTATCCCTATTTTCCCTTCAATACAAAGTCACTGAAGGGGACTCATCAAATGGGGTCCTTTGATGCCTGAAACTTGCTTATATAGAGGCCCAGTGTGGCCCCAGAGGGCGGATCTCCAGAAGAGGGTCACCAGTCCTCTGCACCCGACTTGCCCACTCCTCCTACTGTCCCTCCCAGCAGGTTCTGCCTGTAGCTGGGGCTCGCTCACCCAGCGTGGATGTGCGTTCTCCTCCTCGGCTTCCCTTTCAGCAGAAACTCTGGGAGTAAAAGGGGAGCCCCAAGGAACAGGTTTCTAACAGCAGATGTTCCAGGACAGCTGGTAAAACCACCGAGTCCTAGAAGGGCAGGATGTTAGAGACCATTTGGTCCTATCCTTTATTTTAGATATAAGGAGTCTGGGGCTCTTAGGGGCGTCATGATTTGCCCAACGCTGACCACAGGGAGTCAGTGACTGAGCCCTGAGAACCCAGATTCCCTTATTACTAGTTCAGTGGTGTTTTTATTTCCCCCTTGGCTATTAGAATAAATCTTTAGGGAGCACTCAGCCTTTGAAATCACGATTCCTGGTCATCTATTCTGCCTACAAAGAAGCCTGGCAAAGACAGACCTTTAGATCTGCTGCATATCTCTACTCGGCAAGCTATCCAGGAGGTTGTGAGTTGCTAAAACAAATATTTAATTCTGGATAGAACATCTCACTAAAAGCGGTTAGGAGAACCCAGTACAGCCTCTCCTAACTTCCTACTAAAATGATCTCGAAGACCTGGAATAAAAGGTAAAACTCACCAAACTGAACACTAGGACTGCCGTCAACCTGCACGGGGGCATTTCTGAGGAATTCTCACCTAAATACAGGCCAATGGAATTGGATTGAAAAAATAACACCTGAGTCCTCCAGCTGTTCAGAAATTCAAATTAAGCAGCCATCACTCAACTTGACAGGTGATGCCTTTTGAAATAGCCAGAGTGCTGTCCACTCCCTTCTACCTACTAATTGAGAACCACAACTCTCAATAAACAATTGGGCAAAAAAATTGATGGTGGGGTGGGTAGAAGAGGGACTCCAGTGGTAGATCGAACCCTGGGAGGTATAGTTTCCACAGAGTGCTCCAGGTGAGCGTAAGGACAAGAGGAAGGTTTGGCACTTGGTATCTTGGGGACTCATGCACATACACCATTTGACCAGCTTGTCAGCAGCTGAGGAATGGACGCAGGAGATCCATGTCAGTCCAGCAGGGCCAAATTACAAGAAAACTGGTTAGACTGTAGGAGCTGGGTTAGGTGTATCAATTGACAATTTAGTGTAGGTCTACAAGGGTGAGTGCACCAACATCCAGAAAGGAGGCTGTGAGGACAACACACACCCTTCCTATTAATTATATCAGGCCTAACTGGGTTTTTCTCATTTGAGTATGAATACATAGGACAAAAGGAAAGAGATGGAAAACACTGGAAAACAGAAAAACAGACCACCATCTGAAATCAGAGAAAATTCATCTGAAAATATCTTATAGACACTTAAAGAACATTTTAGAGAGTCATTTGGTATCTCAAGATAATGCAAAAAGAGATGGCTTCTATGAAACAGGAACAGAAAATGATTAAGAAGAAAACAAGAGAGAACTCTATAAATAATAGTAGGTAATAAAGAAAACACAAGATAAGAGATGGGAAAGACAAAAAAAATTCTTGCAGGAAAATAAGAAATACATAGCATTGGAGGAAATTAAGAGCAAAACTGATACCATAGTTGTAATGTTAGAATTTATGCAGTTCAGGTGGTCTTTCCTGCAGGGAAGCACTCTTAGTTATATAATGACTCAAAAAGTATATCTGTGTACTCTTTATGAAAAGAAAACTGAAGACATACTCCAGCTTCCTTGGAACATAGCAAAATTAAAAGCTCAAGAATGTGATACTGTCCTAAAAAAGGACTGGCCAACAGCTCTGTGTGGCTATGAGTACTCCTGAACATATCCCAAACATCCAAAGGGGTATCATTACATTAACAATCAGCACGTTTTTGGAAAGGCTACACCAATGAATCTTCAGGAAGGTAGAAGGTTTGGTGCCTCCTTTTGCAACAGGATTTCAATGGTATTTAAAAAGAAATAATTCCATTATTAATGATTTTCATCATTATGTAAACAGCATAGTTTGAAAAAAGGAAATTCTACTGGAAAATTATCTCCCCCTTGCAGAATCTAATACCGGATTCATAAGTGCATTTAAAGATGATTAAATATATGTCAAATTATGAAAAACAAAACAACTAAAAAAAAAAACCTAGAAGGAACATTTCAATGTGTTAAGTTTCAGGTGAGGCCTGAAAGCACCAGTATCATTCAGTATTATGCTGTAAAAGTAGCCAAAGCAATAAAATAAGAAAAAACAATAAGAAGTGGGAATTTTAAAAGGAATAAAACTAATTGATAAAATGACAAAATTTGACATAAACTGAGTGTTCATGATTTGATGGGCATTTTTGAAGTTGTACTAACTCATTCAATTTTTAAAATCAACCTATGAGGTGGTTTACAATTAATTATCCTGAGTCACAGAGGATTAAGCAAATTACTTAAGATTACATAGAAAGTAATAGAGTTGGGTTTCAAACTCAGGTAGTCAGATTCTAAACTCCTTGTACCTAACAGCTACCCTATCTTGCTTCTCTAGGCAGAAACAGAACCCTCATAAAAATAAGTTAATATGATTTTTTAACCTAGAAAACCCAAAAGCTTCAATACTCAAATTATTAGAACTAATAAGAAAGCTCAATAAGGTGGTCAGTTTTAAGATGAACATACGAACATCAATATTGATTAACATCCATAGAAAATCCAAGATTATACACAGATAAGAATATGAGAATTTAGCAAGGTTCCTAGACTCCAGATCCATAGACAAAAATCAACTGTATTTCTATATAACACAACAAACAGAAAACGAAGACGATACCGTTTATAATAGGATTAAAATATCAAGTACATAGAAATAAATCTAACAATAGGTATGTAAAACTTTGACAAAGAGAACTATAAACTTTGTTAGAGAAATTAAAAAGTACTAAATAAATGGATTGGAAGACTCAATATTGTAAAAAGTTTAATTCTCTCCATGTTGATCTATAGATCCAACCAAATCTTTAATAAAAATCTCAGCAGATTTCTCTCCTTCCCTTTCTTTCTTCTTTCTTTCCTTTCAGTTTTTGGGATTTGACAAGCTGATTCTAAAATCTATGTGAGGACTTCCCTGGTGGCACAGTGGTTAAGAATCTGCCTGCCAATGCAGAGGACACAGGTTCGAGCCCTGGTCTGGGAAGACTCCACATGCCACAGAGCAACTAAGCCCGTGCGCCACAACTACTGAGCCTGTGCTCTAGAGCCTGCAAGCCACAACTACTGAGCCCATGTGCCACAACTACTGAAGCCTGTGAGTTAAGAGCCCGTGCTCCACAACAAGAGAAGCCACCGCAGTGAGAAGCTCACGCACCGCAATGAAGAGTAGCCCCCGCTCGCCACAACTAGAGAAAGCCCTCGCACAGCAACAGAGACCCAAAGCAGCCAAAAGTAAATTAAAAAAAAAAAATACAATCAATGTGAGGATGCGAAAAATCAAAGAACGTTCAAGCTATTCTTTTTGGGGTTTTGTTTGTTTGTTTTGGCCACACCGCATGGCTTGTGGGATCCTAGTTCCCCAACCAGGGATGGAACCTGGGTTTCCTGCAGTGGAAGTGCAGAGTCCTGACCCCTGGACCGCCAGGGAATTCCCTAGTCAAGCTATTCTTTTTTTTTTTTTTTTTTTTTTTGCGGTACATGGGCCTCTCACTGTTGTGGCCTCTCCCGTTGTGGAGCACAGGCTCCGGATGCGCAGGCTCAGCAGCCATGGCTCACGGGCCCAGCCGCTCTGCGGCATGTGGGATCTTCCCGGATCGGGGCACAAACCCGCGTCCCCTGCATCGGCAGGCGGACTCTCAACCACTGTGCCACCAGGGAAGCCCTAGTCAAGCTATTCTTGATGAAGAAGAGCAGATGGAAGGACTTGCTGTCTTAACTATCAAGACCTCTAATCAGACTCTAATTGTGTAGTATTGGGACAAGGATATACATACAACTAGACCAGTGTAACAGAAGAGAAAGCCTACAAACAGATCCACACACCTATGGATATGGGATTTAATGAGAAGATTCGCACGTCAGAACACGAGGAAAGGTATTCTTTCTAATAACAGAGCTAGGGGAATTAGATAGGCATTGGGGCAGGGCTTAATTCTTGGCCCCCTACTTCATGTCATACATAAAAAATAAGTTCTGTATGGATAACAGACCTTAGTGTAAATGGCAAAACAAAAGCTTTCAGAAAATAATATACGGTAATATCTTCATAATCTCAAGAAAGGTTTTTTAAACAAGACTAAAAAAAGTACTAACTCAGGGGCTTCCCTGGTGGCGCAGTGGTTGAGAGTCCGCCTGCTGATGCAGGGGACGCGGGTTCGTGTCCCGGTCCGGGAGGATCCCACGTGCCGCGGAGCGGCTGGGCCCGTGAGCCATGACCGCTGAGCCTGCGCATCCGGAGCCTGTGCTCCACAGCGTGAGAGGCCACAGCAGTGACAGGCCCGCATACCACAAAAAAAAAAGAAAAAAAAAAAGAAAAAAACTAACTCAAAGGAAAAAGACTGAAATATTAGAGCACATTACAATTAAGAATTTCTGTATATCAAAGGACACAAATAAGAGAGTGGAGCGAGGGAGAGAGAGAGAGAGGACAGCCATGGATATCTGCAGCACATATGTTTGATAAAGGGCCTGAACTCAGAATATATAAAATCTTTTGGAAATCAACAAGAAGTCAAGACATCCCAATAGGAAAACAGGCAAAGACTTGAACAGGCACTTTACAGGAGAAGAAATCCAAATTTCCAACAATTATATAAAAAGACCCTCAAAGTTACTAGTAATCCAGGAATTATAAACTTAAAACAACAACATTATACATCCACCTAAATGGCTTAAATGTAAAAATCTCTCAATATCAACTGCTGGCAAAGATATGGGAACTCTCCCAGGCTGCCAGTGGGAGGGTAAATTCGCCTAACAGGTTAGAAGACGGTTTGGCAGTATCTGATATAGTTGAATATATGCATGCGCTATGACCCAGAAATTCTGCTCCTAGATAGACTGCGTCGCTGCAGATGCTATCATAGGCTGGCACACTCCCTGGGCTTTTTGATAGCTGCCATCCCAATGGATGTGGGGACAAATAAACATTTTAAGAAGAGAACTGGCCAGCAGAGGTCTGAGAGAGAACCAGACTTCCAGAGTCTAGCCCGTGCCTAGCCACACGTCTGCTAAAACCGAAGAAAATTTGTTTTCCCTATTCCTTCCCGAGTACAAGTTCTCAGGGCAGATTTCTCTGAGCACTGTCCTGTCCTTACCTCACGGTCCAGAAGAGGCTAAAGCGATGCTCACCTCCCACCGGGAACTCGGCCCCCTCTGCTGCCCTGGACCCCCTCCAGAGGACCAGTCCTGAGTGCAGGCTCCCCTCTCTCCCTGCATCCAAAGGGCAGGGGCGAGGGTGCAGCTGTAACCAGACCCCATCAGAGCCGCTGAAGATGTGCCTGTGGATCAGAACTAATGGCATTAGGCGATCACTCAGGGAATAGAGCTGCAATTACTCCTTGGACGCCTTCTCCAAGATGACCACATGCAGAACACCAAGAGGGGAAAGAGTAACGAATCACCAAGTGAATTAACCGCTAGCCGCTCTAATTAGTTTTATCATTTTTCATGAAAACACTAATGAATATGAAATAATGTGGCCATGAAACCACTAAGACAATTAACGCTTCGGAGTAATTTGGGGTCAGAAAAGGATTCTAGAGACTGTTTAAATAGTCTCAACAATCGTGTGTTGAGAATTCAGAGGAAGCCCACGGCTTCAAAATCTTCTATTAGCAGGTAAGTTGCTACTTCAGGAAAAGCAACAGCGAGGTGTCTGTGGGTTTTCTTTCCTCCCTCCCTTCTTTCCTTCCTCCCTTCTTTCCTTCCTTCCTTTGCATATTAAGCCTCCTGGTTTTGGGAATAAAGATGATAGCATGAACCAAAACAGGAACCTTCAGGGAGTGAGATGAGAACCAAATGAACGCACAGTGAGTGGTGGATCTGGGGAACAGGAGAAAGAGGCAGGGTCCAGCCATACTGAAACCAGAAAAGAGGGAACAGTACTCAGCACTTTTTGCCTCATCGCTACCTGGACGTGGGAGAAAACAGCTTTCTGAAATGACTCCCAAACCTGCAATCATGATGCAGATATAAGATAAGCTGAGCCTTGCTGGCGGAGCTGTAATTTTTCTATGTACAACTGTACAATTCTAGCAAATGTAGAGTTTGTGCTCACCACATACCACACTCTCCAAATGGACCTTACCCCAGCATAAGTCAGTAAGCATGCAGTCAGAACCTACTGTGAGCACAGCAGACTTCCGTGTTCTAAGCACGAGCTTAGCGAAATGCCTGTAATTGTTAAGAGTCTTAAAAGGACATGGGGGTGGAGGGGAGAGGGAGTGGTGGCAGGAGTGAATAACACTGCTGCATGTTTGACCAGTTTGCAAGGAGAGCATCCAAAGACCAATGTTGTGTCTGGCAATCTCTCTCGTCACAAATGCCACTGGTGAAAGTGACAAAAATTATGCTGAAGGATAGACCTGTCCACGTGAAATAGGGGATTATCCTGGGTATGAAGGAAATAAGATGTAAAAGTGCCAGGTGCAGCGCTAAACACTATGGTATCTCATTTAACCCGCACACCAACTATCTAGTCAGCACCAACATGATCCCCATTCTACAGGGGAAGCAACTGAGGCTCTCTGAGGTTAATGACTTGCATGAGGTCACATAGCTAGTAAGTGGTGTAGCTGGGACCTAAACTGGATCTGTCTAACCCCGAAGCTCACGCTCTTGATGACAATGCCAAGCAATACTCTTTTTTTAAAAAAAAGTATTTTATTTATTTGGTTGTGCCGGGTCTTAGTTGCAGCAGGCGGGCTCCTTAGTTGCAGCATGTTAATTTAGTTGTGGCATGCATGTGGGATCTAGTTCCCCGACCAGGGATTGAACCCGGGCCCCCTGCATTGGGAGCTTGGAGTCTTAACCACTGCACCACCAGGGAAGTCCCAAGCAATACTCTTGATATATAAAAAATATGGAAGAGTTGGTGACTCAGGCCAAGTCTCCTGCTTATGTACAGAGAAATTACAAAGGTAATATTAATCGATTAATAGTAATAATAATGATTCAACTAAATTAGCAAGTATTCACAATTGACCAGTTGTTCTGAGCATCTATATGCATTAGCTTATTTAAGGCTCACAATAACCTTATGATATACCCACTATTATCTGAGGCACAGAGATTGCTATAGACTGAATATTTGTCACGCCCAAATTCATATGTTGAAATTCTAACTTCCAGAGATGATGACAGTAGTAGGTGGGGCCTTTGGGAGGTGCTTAAGTCATGAGGGTAGAAAACCCTTCTGAATATGATTAGTGCCCTTATAAAAGAGGTTCCAAAGAGCTCCCTAACCCCTTCCACCATGTGAAGATACAATGAGAAGTCTGCAGCCTTGAAGAGGGCCTTCACCCAACCAGGCTGGCACCCTGATCTAGCTCTTCCAGCCTCCAGACCATGAGCAATAAATTTCTGTTGTTAATAAGTTGTCTGTGGTATTTTGGTACAGTAGACTAAGACAGAGATAAACAAGATAAACCTTGAAGACTTTGAAGATTCTACTCAATTCTGAAATGTTTAAAGGCTAATTAACAATGCAACAAAAAGTACATCTTTGGAACTTTTTTTTCTTTTTTTTAGTATTAAAGCAGTGCTTATGGAATGCCAACTCTCCAATTACAGCTCTGTTACCGCAGGGTCCTTTGCCACAGAACTGAATGGGATGGCTAGTCAGGATAAAAGATGAGCAGGGTCTGTTTTTCTTGTCTTCCGGTGGCAGGTGGGTGGAACTGAGAGATAAGGCCTTTCTCCTGGGTTTTGCTTCCAAAGATACAAAACATCAGGAATCACACCTCTTCCACTGGGGATGACTCCTCAGACCGATAACCTTATCTGCTTTCAAACTCAATCTGGAATTCTACCCACCTCCGCTATGCAAATAAGACTTTTGTATGCCCTAAAGGGGGCAAGTGGCCTTGAGCTGGACTCTGAACTTGCAAACAGGAATTCCGGGACTCCAGCTAATCCATGAAAGAAGTTACAGGTTTCGTTCACAATGCTCAGCATTCGAATAAATCAGCCTGCCAAACCACAGGCACAAAAACACAAGGACCTTTTGGAATTACAGGGTGAACAAGTTCAGTAACCAGGGACAGCTTGTTATGAATAACAGGAGACTACACTTGCCTACAAGGGTGTCATTTCTTCACATCCATGGGAAGTATAAGCACTGGGCATTGATTCGTAGGGTGCCATTTCATATGCATGCAGAACAAATCCAGCTAAACCAAGTTATCTGCCCAATGGAACTCGAAAATATTTCTCAATTGAATTTTAAACAGACCTCGATGTGAAGGAAATTTAATTAGGTAAGTAATAGAGAACACAATGAAATGTCCATCAAAATTGCTTCCAAAGGTTTAAAATGTTTTCCTTTTCAGACAATGTAGTTAGAGCTGCTAAGATATCTATGTTAGTACAGTGTCTTGAAAAGTGGGCTTGGGAAATCAAAATGATCACCTCTCTGAATTAAGTATGCGCAAATGAGAGCAACCGAGGTCCACGTAAATCAGCTCAAGTAGCCCTCTGTGTACCAGACCATTAGGGGACAGGCAGAGAGGAAGGAAGATGCAAATAAACACATTATCTGAGGCATACTCACTAATGGAAGGCATCTCTTAACACCCACATTAAGAATCAAGACAAAACCCGTCCAGTATTTTTAACACTGTTTATGATTTAAAAAAATAAAAGCATGCCAGAAATAGAACCTAAGGTTAAAAAAACAAAAAACCCAAAACAACCCTCAACAAACCTTAGACATTGTTAGAGTCACAAATGAGTAAATCGCTTGATCTTTTTGATATCACCTCCAAATTGCTTCTGTATTCATTGGTAAAATGAATAAAGTGCTGGCATTGTTTGGATGTTGTCTGCACAGAATAATGGAGATCTGGATTGGATGACTTAACTTCTATAGGCAACAGATTTGGACTTTTTTTTTTTGCGGTATGCGGGCCTCTCACTGTTGTGGCCTCTCGCGTTGCGGAGCACAGGCTCCGGACGCGCAGGCTCAGCGGCCATGGCTCACGGGCCCGGCCGCTCCGCGACATGTGGGATCTTCCTGGACCAGGGCACGAACCCGTGTCCCCTGCGTCGGCAGGCGGACTCTCAACCACTGCGCCACCAGGGAAGCCCAGATTTAGACTTTTGTTCCTCAGATGGTTGGTGGTTATTTCAGTGAAAAAAAAAACAAAAAAGTTTAAAATGAAGTCTTATTTTAAAATACATGTAGAGGTACATGTGGTCATCTGGTGGGGCTAGAAGGGACCTCCTGTTAGGACACCAGACCTGTGTGACCCTGGGGATCACCTGCACTTACTGAGTGCCAACTATGGCCAGTACTAGAGGGAAGATGAAGGAGAGCAAAGCTGGGCTCCCTGCCTGCTACCATCTAGGGGGAAGGTCAGGCATGGCCACAGATCAGCCTAGTACAAAGAAACATGGCTTCTAACAAGCTGGGCATAGTTTGTTACTTGTATAAAGTATAAAGTAATAAAGGGTTTTGACATACTTCCACACTTATTTCCTATTTGTTGCCAAATCTGCTGTCCTTATCCTATCCCAACCATAGGAATGACTTCCTGCAAGAATGGAAGTGAGCTAAAATATGTGGTAAGAGGTAGATGGCAAAAAATACCCAACCCCTCAAACTCCAATTCACCCTTTCCTGTACGAGGCTCCTTGCCACGGAATCTGGTAGTGCCCCCCTACTCTGTCTCTAGGCTCAGCCATGTGACTTGCTTTCACCAATGGAATGTTATTGCTTGTGCTTTCCCCTTTGTCATTGTCGTGAGGACATACCCAGGCTACTCCAGTGGTCCCAGGATAGGAAACATGGAACAAAGCCACCCACAGACGCATGATCAAGCCAGCCAAACCACAAAGGGAAACCCAGCTGGGATCAGCCTAGATCAGCTGAATCCTGCAGATATCTGAGAAAAAAATGTTTATTGTTTTTGTAAATTAATTTTTATTGGAGTATAGTTGATTTACAATGTTGTGGTAGTTTCTGCTGTATAGCAAAGTGAATCAGTTATACATATACAAATAGCCACTCTTTTTTAGATTCTTTTCCCATACAGGTCATTACACAATATTGAGTAGAGTTCCCTGTGCTATACAGTAGGTTCTTGTTAGTTATCTATTTTATATATAGTGGTGTGTATATGTCAATCCCAATTTATTCTTCCCCCCCAAATATCACATGATATCACTTATATAAGGAATCTTAAAAAATGGTACAATGAACTTATTTACAAAACAGAGTCACAGATGTAGAAAACAAACTTATGGTTACCAAGGGGGAAGGCGGGTAGGGAAAATGCTTATTGTTAAACACCATGAGTTTTGGGGTGGTTTGCTACTTAGTATTATTACGGCAATAGGTAACTGATACATAGCACATAATAGATGTTCAATAAAATCTGTATCTTATATCCTTTCTCTCCTCCTCCCCAACATCCAAGGCCGTCTTATCCCTCAGATCATCACTCTAGGCAAGGAATTCTGTGGAAAAGTCCTGACGACAGCTGATCAGCCTGTTACCTAACAATGATCTTATATAGATCATCTCTCATACTTACATCGTTCTCCGAGATGGACATACTATTCCCATTTTATAAAGGAGGAAACTGAGACCCCGAGAGGTTAAATCAGAGCTAGTAAATGCAAGAGTTATAATTAACATCCAAGCCTGTCTGACTCCAAAGCCAAAGATCGTTTGTTCTGCTGTGCTACTCTGCTGCTACTTCTATAAGATCAGCTCTGAAAGAGGCAGGGAGAAAGGAATGCTTGGTGTCTCTAATCCCTTCCCAACAGCCTAGGATAGAAGGATCTGGGTCCTACAGACACTATTCCCAGGACCTGTCACACACTCCCTCTCTTCTTAGCTTGGGGCTCCTTCCCCATCTCAGATAGGGATGCTCATACCCTAGGGACTTCTGGAGCTCTAAGGAGGCAGAATACTTGGGCTCCTGAGTTGGTGTGGCTTCCAGTAGAAAAGCCCACCTATCTCTACTGTAGATTTTCCTCCCTCTCCCCTCCAATCCAATCCCTACCTACCCCCAACTCTGCCCTTTTAACTGACTTTCCAGAATCTGTCTAGGGAAGCCCAAGTCCGAGGCTCTAGGTGGAGAACTGGTCAGGGAGGGTGAACTCAGCAGTTCTCCTCCAGGTCCCACCTAATTCCTTTGGACGATGGCAGAGGATGGAAGATGAGGCACCAGGAAGAAGGGAAAACAGGAGGGTGTGGTCTTTCTGGACATGGCATGTCCAGGCCATGGCACCCTAGCCAGAGAAGAGGGCGGCCTCTGAATAAGGGCTCAAGGCTCTTCAGAGAGGCCTCAGAGCTGCCTCTTGCTCTGCCCACCCCTGCCTGTCTCTGCCTCTGTGTCAGTGGAAACTTGTTTTGGCTACACAAGGCGCACAGATGACAGTCACTGAAGCCAACTGCTTACCAAGCATACCTAATTATCATGCAGCACAGCAAAGCACTCAGTTAAAGGCATTTTAAAAAAAAGTCTGGAATGTCTTAATTTAAACATTCTGTTCATATATGCCTGGTCTTCATAGTTTGTTACTCATGTAATATGAATGTCAAAACGTAACTGTAAAAAAAAAATCTCCAGGCAACGTATAATTTCCACCTAAATTATACGTTGCAAATTATCTTAGTTTCAGTTTCTCACTAAAGTTGAGATAATGGTAAAACCTCTTTTCACTCAATCGTGTATGGATATTATGAAGATAAGTGAGATTTATTCACTCAAATCTTAAAATTCCAATAAAATCAAAGGTGAAAAACGCTAGTTAATTTTTGTCCATGTGTAATTACTTAGATCAGTACTATGTAGGCAGAACTGTGTATATCCTGAAAATCTTTGAACTACTGGGTTTCAAAGACCTCAAATAACTTTACGTACTCATTTGCCAAAATAAAAGGAAATGAGAAAGAAAAAGGGTAAACTTACAAAAATGTTGACCTCTGGCTTTTTTCTTTACAGGTAAATTTAAGTCAATAAAAATCTAGGAATTTGTACCGTATCAAGTTACTGCCATTTAAATACAAATTTGGTTTACTGATAATTAAAATGACTTAAAAGAGGAAAATAGTCCCTCTGATTTGCTGATGTGTTTGCAGCCTCAAATATTCTAAAATGGTAACATTTTCAGCTGTGTGTGGAGGCAGAACCAACTTTGTTATTTACCAAGCCATCATGAGCACTGTTTTCCCCATATTAAGCTTAGGTGTCATTTCAGGTTAACTCAGGAATCTATTTTTGACTGTGTAAGCAAGTATTTCTGTCAACGATCAAAATATTTACAAAAAAGAATACTCCCATTTGAAGAGTAGAGGCTAAAAATGTAAAAAAAAACCCAAAACAAAACAAAAGAAAAAGAGTAGAGTCTAGAAAAGAATGCCAGCTATAAGTAGACATACAAAACCTAACTCCCGGGCTTCCCTGGTGGCGCAGTGGTTGAGAGTCTGCCTGCCGAAGCAGGGGACGCGGGTTCGTGCCCCGGTCCGGGAGGATCCCACATGCCGCGGAGCGGCTGTGCCTGTGAGCCATGGCCGCTGGGCCTGCGCGTCCGGAGCCTGTGCTCCGCGGCGGGAGAGGCCACAGCAGTGAGGGGCCCGTGTACCGCAAAACAAAACAAAACAAAAAAACCCTAACACCCACACCTCCCCAACCCAGTGACTGAAATTAGGGGAGTCCATAAAAATGGCAGGAATGCATTAAATGACTCAGTTGAAAAAAAATGCCTATTCTGTGCTCAGCCATGGACCAGCAGCTGTGGGAGGCACAAGGATATGGCATCTGCCCTCCAGAGCCACAGGGAAGGGATACAGGAGAGATCTAGAGAGGGGTGTAAGACCCCAGCTAAGAAGCTGCTATGCAGTTTGGAACAGATGACTGCAACCAGAGTTGAGCAAAGGGAGAAAAAAGAATGGGCTAGAGTTTGCTGGGAATGTTCAGAGATGGAGGACCTAAGGTGGTGGCCGGGGACGATCTGGAGAGGGACAGATGAGATAAGGCATTTCGGGCAGCAGGAAGAGAGCGTGCAGGGACATTGATGTGGCGAAGAGGGCAATGTATGGGCAGGACAGCAAGAACTACCTGTTCGAGCAGGTTACCTTGGCAGACTAGAGTCAACTGGTAACACCCTAGTCTAGTGTTTAGTGATCGTTTCACATCCCGCACCTCACTGGAGATACTAGTCTGAAACTTCGGATGGGAGATTTAACCCCACTTCAAGATTCCCTTTAAAACTCATACATACATGTAGTATCTTAGCTTAGGAGGCAAATGACATCAGTGAGAACCCGATATCATGAAATATGAAATACTATCTCCAAATGATGCGCCAACACTGATGATTCTTTTTCGAATGCCATCCACTAACTTGGGGGAGTAAAATGGGCAGAAACAATGTCATGTAAAGGTATTCATTAATTTATTCATGGATATTTACTGGCTGCCTATCACATGCTCTATCCAATCTTTGGTCTCACAGAACCTACAATCTGGGGCGGGGGAAGGACACTGACAAGTAAGCAGGTGATACCTATCTGTGTTCTATGTGAAATGGGAGAGGTAGTCCAGGGAGACCCCAATTTAGGAGACCAGAGAAAACTTCCTAGACCTTTAAGCCAAGATTTCTCTTAAAGACAAGGAACTTTAAGCCACGATTTTGAGGTGAGGTTAGCTGAGTGAGGGGAAAAGTGTTCTAGGCTAAAGGAATGGCCTGGTGTGTTTGAGGAGCTAGGAATACAGCATGTCTTGCGCGCAGAGTAAATGGGTGGAGTGACGGGAGATGAGGCTGGAGGTGAGCAGGGGTTAGTCTATCCTGCTCAGGGATCTGTACCTTCACCAATGGTCAAAGGGAGCTAACAAAGAGTTTTAAACAACAGTGTACTGTGGTCAGATTTGGGTTCCAGAAAAATCACTGTGGCTTAAGGCTGGAAAATGGATGGGACAAGGCAAGACTGGAGATAGGGAGACCAGTCAGGAGGCTGTTGAAATTGGTGATGCCTCCAACGAGGGCAGCAGTGGAGGGGATAGAGACAGATGTTTAGGAGGTACAGTCCACATGGCTACTATGGCTGACCTGGGGGAAAAGGAAAGAGTTTGAGTTGACTTCCTGGTTTTTGGCTTGAGATTCTGTGTACAAGATGCTATTACTGAGAGAGAGAGAGAATAAAAGAAGAGACTCATATTTGGTGGTGGTGGTGATGGGGGCTGGGGGTTAAGAAGAATGAGTTCACTTTGAGATGGACTGAGTTTGAGGACACCCAGGCAAAGATGTCCAGATGCAGAAGGAAACAGGGACCTGGAACTCAGGAGAGCTATCAGAGCTGGAGAGAGACCTGGAAGTCCTCAGCGTAGCAGGATGACAAGCAAACAGATGCAATCTTCCAGGGTGAGTATGATGAATGAATAAATAGAATAGCCTAGGCCTGAACGCTGAGCTAAATGGAGGGAGTCCAGAAAGGAGACCGAGAGGCAATAGCCAGGATTCCAAAAAGGAAAATTAGAGAGTACGGTATTTCAGAAAGTGTGCTCAGGAGTGTGTCACACGCCGTGGAAGGGCCAAGCTAAGGTGAGAACTGAGAAGCATCCATTGGATTTAGCTACAAAGACTTCAACAGTGACATTGGTAAGAGCAGATTTAGCAAACAGGAGTGGCCAGAATGAGACAGCAAAGGCCTGGGACTGAAAGGGGAGGTGAAAAACGGAGACTGACTTATAGCAACTCTTTCTAGAAGTGAAGGGAGGGAAGAGCTAAAGTTGGAACAGGTGTTGGGGGAGCATTAAAAAAATATAGGAGTGTCTGCAGCACAAAAATTCAGATGGGAAAATGCTAAGAAGAGGTTATAAACACAGGAAGGGATTGGGTTCTGAGAAGGTAGGAGAGGCAGGGGCCCACAATGAGGTCAAAGAATTGGTTTTCAACAGGAAGAGTGTCTCTTCCTTTTCAGAACAATAATAAAAAAAAAAAGGATGAGAGGGGTTAACCATCAAGAGTGACTAAGGAATTCACTCTCATGCCTTGAACATGAACTGATACAAACTCTGGTATACGTTAGGAGGCATCTGAATCCAAGACTTAAAAACAAAAAAAATCTTTAGATTTGGAAATCTGTCGCTCTGTTTCAGAAACACAAAAAGCTCTTTGAATCCACACTTTTTTTTTTTTTTTTTTTTTAGTATTTGGAGTCAAAGAAGACTATTGGGGAGGTACTGTTTACACTGCAGTCTTCTCAAAATATCTTTTAAAAACCACATTGAGTTCACTAGAAAGGAAATGCATTTAGTATAAGGCCTTGCAGAGTACACAGCCTTATTTTAATAAGATGCAGTGATGCATATAAAATAGACTTGAAAAAAAAGGCTTTGCTTACTGTCAAATCCATGTTTTACCGGAAAAGGTTTTGATAGTGTAACCCAACAACTACTAGGAAATGCACGCCTGCAAATTCAAAGATCATAGGACTTGAAGAGACTGCTTTAATCAGAGTTTATCAAACAGATTTAAAACCAGTTCTTAGATCTAATTCAAATATGTTCCTGCTCATTTATAGAGCAAGAGTCTAGGTATTTAGACACAGAAGATGATTTTTTTCAACATTGAGAGTGAATGCTCTACCAGATTTGTTTTGTTTGGGGCTGGATTTTCTTCCTTTCATCCAAGAGCCACTTGGAATTTAAAGATGAATTGTCACAGGGAAGAAAATCTCATCTATCATGCCCTTGACTTTCTGTTTAAAGGGGATACACTTGTCTGTTCCTATGCTCCACCTCCCCGAGAACCACTTTAACAATAAATTAGGCTTGAACGAAAGTTTCTTGATATAAAGCAAAAGGTTTACATTTTAATTAGCTTTGGGAAGTCAAGGGCCATTTTACTAGAAACCTAAAGAGATGCGAGTTGTGCTTAATCACAGACCAAAGGACCCACCTGCCTCCTTTCTCTGTAATAAAAACACAAATAAAGCAGAGCTACTGAATGAAAACAGCCAGAGTCAGGGGTCAGTGCCTAATGTCAGCTCTCACCGTGGCCAGGGCCATGTGACTCCGTTGTGTGGCCTCGTGGAAGTGACACAACCCTTGGCCCACAGAAGCGGTGGAGAGGTTCCTCTTAAAGACAGCCCCATCAAGGAAAACTCTAAAGAAATCAAACCCACTTTCTAGATTTATTGGAGGTAGCCTGGCAACATTACTGCTGATATAATGCGAGAATCTTGCTTCACCTAATGAAAACCATGTTTGCAAAACTCACGTGGAGGCAGGGGTGGGGGGGGAGGGGAAATCCGTTTTTGTATATTTGTGTGTAGGGCAGCCAGACCGTAAACCTTGAAAGGAAACCCTCAATCTGAAATACCGTGCTGAGAGTAGCAGTCAGCGCCTGCAGAAGCCAGGAACATGGAGAAAAACATTTCAATCCCTCCGCCCCCGACAGAGGTAATGTTCTTCCTCTTGGAAAGGAAAGGGTCCTTTAGCATCTTTTGTCCTCTCACCGCCATCGCCTCCTCTCCCTTTATTATCGCTGACCTCCCACAGAGAAACGAAGCCACGAGCCGAGGGAGGAAAATCTGAGGCCCTGTTCTGTCTGGGGCTCCGAGATCTAGAGAGCTGGAGCTACTGATCGGGGTCCTGCCCGGATTTAACCCGGTAGAGGACCCACCTCCCTTCTCTGGGGTGAGATGCCAACTTGCTCAGAACCCGGACTGGGCGCGCTGGCTGCCAGGGCCCTCCGTGGCGCTGTTCGTGGTGCTGAAGCCTGCATCGAGGCGTGGAGGCAGCAACCCACGCACAGGCGACCGGCTGTCAGGGGCTCCGGACCCAGATCCACGTGAGGCAAGTCTGGAAACAGCTGCCGCCCACAGAGCTACAGCCAGCGCCACAGTTTGGCTCCAGGTGTAGCTCATTGGTTTACTTCTTTGGAACTGCAAAATGGCTGGTTCACCTTTTCTCTTCCCAGGGGGTTTCACAGAGCCCACCTCTGGCTCACCGATCTGGCATATCTCTTTCCTGATGTCCTCCCTGCCCATAGTAATTCTCTCACCCCCTCTCCTTCGTACAATACTTTGCCTTTGCAGAGCACCTTACAGTTTGTACCACCCTCACTGGCACCACCAACTGAGCCGTTTCTCTTACATACATAACCATTCCTCTTCTCTCCCACAGATATTTTTTGCCTTCTCTGCCCCTCATCTCTCAAGCAGGAGACTATTACCTCTGTGCAGGGTGGGCGAAACACCTTTACCCATCACAGCAAAACCGCTGATTTCTCCTTGGCAACGAATTCGGAGAGGCAGAGGTTAGAGTTCCAAAGGACCAGGAGAAAGTCCCCTAAGAAATTTCTAGGAAAATACGGGTAGTGGTCAGTAGGGTGGGGAATGGAGACACAGACACTAGGAACAAAGTGAAGAAAAGAGCCTGGGCCTTCGAGGTGCAAGGCTTGTTGCAGTTAGAAGACTCCTGGCAGGTGGCACTCTAGCTCAAGGTGCTTTGGGTAGAAGCCTTGACTGTGCTCCTGGTTCCACCTCAAACTTCCTTTCTGCTAAACAACCCCCTAGCCAGGTTTGGAGGTCTGTCTTCCTCTTGATCCAAGCACTCTGCTAAAAAGCACCGTTCCCACAATTCTATTTACTGTAATACACAATGATGAAGGGAACATAAATAAGAAAGAGAGGGTCAGTAGGAGGCTTTTTTTCTCACGTGTGATTGACGGTGCTCAGATCAAAACTGGGTAATCATCAATAACATGATTCAGCAACTGGGAAATGCAAACAAGTTGTGCAAGTGCTTGCTTTGGTCAGAGCCCTGGAGGGGCCCATGGGGCTGGGCGAAGCTTGAAGAGGGCAGTGCCAACAGGATGCCCTCCCTCCCACCAGGGCAGAGCTGGCTGTGCCTACAGCCTGACTTGGCGTGACCTTTGCCTTTTGCAACACACATGCGGTTGGGCCGGCGTTAATGGCACTTTGCAGGGAGCTCCAATTGAGTAAACAAAAAACGCCTTGCCCTGTTCTAATGGAGCACATTATTCTGAGGCCTAAGCCTTCATCCAGGCCCCTGCAGCTGCTCTGCAGGTCAGTGCTACCAATAAAGCAATTAGCCAATGAGAAAACTCTTCTTCCCTGAGGGGGACTCGGAGGCTTTGCTGCAGTTGCTGTGCTTTGCTTTGGGTTTTTAAACAAGCAATCCAGGTTGATCTGAGCCTCTTACGTCAGACTCCAGGATGAAGACACTGAAATTGTGTGTTTGCTGAGTGTGATCTTTTAAGGAACTGGTCCCTTGTTCAACACAGACTGGAAAGCTCACTGCTTCCTGTTCAATTAACCTGAACCATAGCTGAACTCTGCCCTTTGAACTCACTCTGCAGATAAATACATTAGCTCACCTAAGGAATCATTAATATTTTTCAATCACATAAAACAAACATGAATGTCTGAACACAACCCAAGAGATAGCCAATTAGGAATAGCACATGGAACATGTTGAAAAAAAAAATCACAAATGGATGTTATTTACAGAACAAAAAGGGTCAAGGAAGAAATAAAACGGATCATGCCAACAGTTCTGGAAACAAAGGCGACTTTCATTTTCATTTCTGCAAACACAAAGGGTACTGAGCAATATTTAGCAATTCCTGTTCCATCTACACTGCTCAATAAGAAAAAGTTGTACCCTACTCCTGGTCTGGTTTCTACCTACTTCCATCAGGACACACAACTCCAAGCCCTTCTCTTTGAAAGTGACTTCAGTGTTCATGCTCATATACAGAGTCCAAAATACTGCATTTCTGGGGACAAGTTTATTGCCAATTTGCTACAAATGAACCAAAATAATTTTTGTGGAAGTATCACTGCCTTTAAGTGAACCACTGTAAATGAACCAAGCTAGTGGCTTGATTGAAATAATTTTACAGTAGCTGATGTTCCTGTGATGTTGTTACTCTAGCATCTAAACAGATTTTGTTTTGGGGGGAGGGAAAGAGAGAGAAGAGAAGAGAAAAGAGGAGATCGCTAAATGCATCTATTTTGTCCTTATCCCTGCATGTCATCTTAGAAGAATGAGAAAAACATTCCCCAACCAAGACATTACACATTTCAGTCTGATTCAGTTTCACTTCCCACAATTCTGCCTCTTGACTCCTCCCCTCCTTCCCCCTTTTCATTTTTGTTTGGTCTGGAGTGTGGGCTTAATGCCCAGCTATCCTAGATGAGAACACTTAAAGGAATATCGCAAGCGCAAAGGGTAAATCTATTGAATGAGGGTCTTTAACTATGTGGTTTCCTTAAAGGGAAAGGTTGGATCAATAGGATCAATAGGAAAGGTTTCCCTGGC
This sequence comes from Stenella coeruleoalba, assembly GCF_951394435.1. Lineage (NCBI taxonomy): Eukaryota > Metazoa > Chordata > Mammalia > Artiodactyla > Delphinidae > Stenella > Stenella coeruleoalba. The sequence goes on from NC_137160.1 coordinate 17,274,789, forward strand.
CCTGCATAAAAGGGTAAGGGCTTCTCTTTTCACTGGTTTAACTTTACTCTCTGACAAATGCAAATCAATGGATCTGTGTTTACAACAGATTCCCTAACAGACCCAACCTGGGTAAAGCCCAGAGCCTCGCCCTGGGGGTGGGGAGTCCAAGCTTGCTCTAGGGGGATGCTCTAGGGCAGAGCTTAAGGCTCAAGGCCCTGGGGGTGGAGTGGGCTTGCTGCCCACTGGGATCCTGCTGCTGCCGCCTGTGGTCTCTCCAAAGAGGACAGAAAAAAATGGAGCAATGGAGCTCCAGACTCTTCCAAAGATGCCTCAACCCAACATAAACATAAAGCCCAAATTCCTAGGATCTGGTGAGCCAGTCAACCTTGTTTCCTACCAGTATAGATCTGGGAGGTTGACTACACAGAGGAAGCTGGAGTGGGATACCTACAATTGGAGCGGCCCATGCATTTCAGCTCTAGAATTCTCCTTCTGTCCTTTCTTAGGTGGTAACTGGCTCTCTTAGCTATTACAAGGCAAACCACTGAAACTGTGGGTTCTTTCCCCCTTAATTTTACCTTTCCCTTTAAAAACATGATGCTTTCCAGAGATTACATGACTTCAAGTCAATACCAGTTACAGAGAAATTATTTTTCTTCCTGCAGGAGAAAGTATATGTATATTTGATTACATGAGCCAAAGTCCAATGCTGATTAAATTACATTGGAGGTGTGCTTCCAACCCAAACAAAGTCTGCTTTCTACAGAAGAGTAATGGATCTTCAAACGGCGAGAGAGGCGCCAAGGTGGAACGCAGAGCCTCCCTTCCCTCTGGGACAATTTGTGTTGGACAGTTTTTCACAACAATGTCCACAATGTCCACTTCTCCCCCAGTGAGACTAGCTCTGCGTGCACAGCCCGCAGCCTGCTTCCATGCCTTGCCATGCCTCAGACGGGCTGAGCTACCCAGGCTACCGCCCTGCCCCTGCAAAAACCTGTGTACACTTCTCAGGGTCTTCACCTGGAGTGAAACTTGGAAATCAAAAGTCAAGCTTTTCCCAAAGGCACTGAAGTGCATTAGGGGGACAGACTGGGTGATGAAAGGGGGTGCTGATGGGCCCCCAGCCCACCTTGAGCAGGCTCTGTACCTGACAGTATAAATGTCCCTGTTGGGTTCCCTCATAGTGGTCTCTCCCCACCAAGAAAAGTATCCCCTCAGAGGAAGCAATTGTCCCCAGGTCAGGAAAAACAAGGATCTCTGAGAGGGTTGGGGACAAGGATAATCCAGAATCTGTAGATGAAGTTTAAGGCCCAGGGTTCCTCAATATTCACCCTTTTCCCCAGGGCCCTTTATCCAGACAATTATTTCTATTTATTCCCTCCTCATTTTCCTTCCTTTGGCAAGAGCCCAGAAACTAAATCCCTCTGCTTCTCCTCTGAGGTTTTCATTCCTCCAGGGATACCCCCGACAGGATACCACTTTCCCTCAAGACAGTTTCTACCCACACCAGCCACCAGCAATAGTGTGGTGGCGTCCAGTACCTTCTTCCTGAGAACTCTTCAACCCCCTTCGTCTGATCTTCCTTTAGAAACAGGTTCTAGAGCCCAGAAAACCAAGAGGCGACCCTGAAGTGAAATTCTGGATTGAAGAAAGCTGGAGAGGCAGCCTCTTTCCCCCTCAGGGTTCAGGCCTGGAGCTCTAGAAGGTAAACCCTGCCCAGGGTCCCCTGTTACCTCTGGGCAGACACGTGTCTCTGGAGAGAAGTGGGGCCGCTCTCAGAGACACAGAGAATCTGGGCGGCTCAGTTTCCCCTCTGCCCCACCCCCACCATTCACCAGGAATCCAGCCCTGTTTTAGGATTCTAAGATGGGGTTGGAGGAGACTCTAAGATTCCACCCTCCAAAACCCCACCTGCCCCTCCCAGAACCTAAGAGCCCTTCACCGGGAGCTGGAGGGGAGGGGCCCGCTGTCTTCCTCACCAAAAGGCAACCTCGGCACCCTTTTTGGTTTCTGTATCTGATCACCGGACCTAGTTCAATGTAGGTTTTCAGAAGAGGGGTAGGGCTCATTCGGACTAGGAATCAAGGAGCTGTATCAGAGCTCTCTTCTCTAAGGAAACCCACTGGAAGGAAGACGACCCCTATCTCTGGGAAGGACAGAAAGAAATGACTGCTTCCCCTTTGCCACATGGCAAAGCAGAATAACGCAAGATTTGGGGGTTTTTCTCTCTCCTTTCCTTCCTCCTTTTTCTCATTTCGTTGTTGGAGAAGGAAGGAAAACACTCCTTTTCGTCCAGGTTGAAACCTTCTCTTGAAGGAAAAGCTTAGTATTTCTAAAACTAGAGAATTTATAATTTCAAAAAACCCGAACAATTTAGTTCTTATCTCACCCCCACTACCGTCCCAGCTCTTTCTTTCCTTCATCCACCTTAGTGTTCCTTCTGGAAGAATAAGCCATTTGGCGAAAGGAGCCATTGGCAGGATGTGGAGGTCTTCCTGCCAGAGGGAAGGGACAGCTCTGAAGTTCTTTCTTTTCCCGTCAAGGCAGGTGTCTCAGAGAAAACCTCTCTACTAGGGCCAGGTCTGAGTCCCGCGTCTCAGAGGGGAAGATCTCTCCAGCTGCTGGGAAGGGGAGCTGGGGCGGGGCAGTTCCCCAGGCTGGTGTTTCTTACCAGCCGGGGCAAGAAACAAGATTCTTTTCTGGTTGTGACCCAATTAGCCCAGAGCAGACCATTCTGAGGGGTGAAGCCCAGGCCATTGTCACTGGGGCCTCGTTTAACTGTCCAACTAATGCACCAGCGTAGAAAGTCTGCGAATGGGAACATTTAATGAGAATGTTCTTTCTTAACGAAAACAAGGATGGAGCGATCCGCGGAACAGGAAGCTACGAGGTTAGCAGGCAGCTTTAAAGACGTCGTTTCTATACGTCTGTGTCTCTAGCTCTGCTTTGCAAGGAAGTTCATCTGTACCATTTTTTCTAGGTTCCCACATATATGCGTTAATATTTGATATTTGTTTTTCTCTTTAGAGACGTCGTTTCTAAAGTTCGGCTTGGACGTTCCCGCATATGGAGAGGAGACCAAATTTCCCGGATGGTTTCCGTGGAGGAAAGAAGTTGCTCCCGGCCCTGCTGGACCAGATGCGGGCCGCGCGGGGCAGAGGCGAAGGCACGCTAAGCACGAGAGGACTCGGGCGCCGAACCACCCGCAGAGCCCGCGGCAGCGAGCGCAGAAAGCGGCGTTGCGCGCGCGGGGACCGGGGGAGAGGGCAGGCAGCCTGGCGACAGCAGGAAACCTCGAGTAGGAAGCGGCGGGCTGGAGCCGCGCGGGGTGAAGCAGCGGCCAGACCCGAGAACCCGCCTGCAGTGCGGAAGCAGCGCGGCGGGAGCGCCGGGGAGCCAGGCCGCTGGCGAGCGCTCTGCTGGGAAGAGGGCGCCGTCGGGCTTACTGGAAACGCGCCGGATCAAGTTCCAGATCAATGAAATCTGGGTCTACACGTTAACATTATTGTTGCCAGCATTAATGCTCTTTTAATCTTCTAAACATTATCAGCATCGATCTCCCTCCATATACACATTTGTTTGAGAAAGTGACATAACCACATGGTGGAAAGCCTGGAATAAAAATAAATGCGCAGCCTCTCGCATCGAGGGCGCCCGTGGGCTCAGGCTACTTCTCGCCCGCGCGCTCACTAACCCCCCTCGCGTCCCGCCGGCTCGGCCCAGCTCCCGCCCACCCTAATGCGAGTTGGGAAGGTGTTCTCGAGGCACCGGGGACTTGACCAAGCAAGGATGGTAGTGAGCTTTTCAATTATTAATCCGACCAGCCAGCAGGAGAAAACATCTTGTGTTCCGTACCGACGTGGTACATCCGGCCTCTCCGGCTCGGATCCCGAACTAAACCTTCGGGAGAGACCGGCTGAGCCCGGCCGAGCCCGGCCGAGAGGCTGACCAGAGGGAGGGGTGGGAGTCGGGGTGCGGGTCTCTGCGGATGAGGTCCCCGCCCCCGTCCCTAGGCTTAGGGTGGCCTGAGGACGTCCCCTGGCGCCAAAAGGAGCCGCGCACGCACGTGGTGCCCCTGGCAGGCGCCGCAGCGTTGTGCCCTGGCCACGCTCCGCTACCGCGGGCGTCAGGTGGCCCAGGCGACATCCCGTTGGGTTGGTTAAGGGCCCTCCGCTGCCTCAACAAGAGGTGGCTCCGGACTGGTCGCTGGGAGCTGCTGCCTGGGGAGGGCCGGGCGTCTGTTCGCCGCGGGGACGCGAGGCAGGCTCGGGGCGGGCCGCCCCGGGAGCCCGGCTCACAGAAGGCGGAAACCTGGGCAGGGTGTGTCGTCGGAGGGTCTCTGCTCTGTCTTCCAGTTGTTGGAGGAAACCACTCCCGCCACTGGGGCCTCGGTCGTCCTCCGCGAGGCGCCCATCCACTTTCTTGCCTGGGTTCTCTCGGTCCCTCCTGGTTCGTGTGTGCTTAGTTCAGAGGCCTCTTGAGGATTTGTGCTTGAACACGCTGGAGTTTGTCCTCGCCGCCTCTTGCCGGGTTAATAAAAACTGCTCTGCCGGAGCCATATCCGGGGACCACGGAAGAGACCGAAGCCCGCATGGTTGCAAACAGTTTCGGCCCTCGCCACCTTTTATGAACGAAGTCGTGCACTTGGAGCCCATTTCTCTGAAATCTACTGTTGAGGCAATCTGAGCTCCCCCATCTTCTCCCTTCCCTTTTGCAATGCTATCCCGGGCTGTGGATACACCGAGGCGGTCGGCGCTTCTGTTGTGATGGGGGTGTACTTCACCTAAGGGTGCGGTTGCCGACACTGGCCCAAATCAGGCATCTTAACTCTGCGGTTCCTCAAACTCCTATCTGCTTACCTCTGGCAAGACCCAAAATGAGAAAGAGAAAGCGAAATTAAAAGAGAGAGAGAGAGAGAAAGAGCTGGTCTCGATGAGATGGGGGGCTGGTCGGTCTCGGCGAGGTTCGGGCCTGGGAGTCAGGCAGAGCCGCCCTGTACAATCACTGGGATTGTTTAACCCCCAGAGCTCAACGGTGTGGGCCCTCGGCAGCGTCCTGGCGAGATTCCGATCCATACTCCTGGAGGAGAAGGGCTCAGCTTTTCTTCTCCATTTGCTCCTGTCCCCTAGCGCTCCAAGTACATAATACCAGTCCCAGCTTCTGCATCAGTGTCTGAAGAGACTGATCTACTGACCCCAAACTGAAAAGCTTCCTATGTAATAATAACCACTCAACACACTTGTAGTTGCTGATCGAATGGCCAGATAAAAAGGCTAAAGCTTTTGTTCCTTTTCAACTCTGGGTAATAAAACAGACACACATTTGAATGCCTGAGCAAAGCGGGGTCCCTCGCAGGAAATTCCCAGTCGCTGAAGGAGGCTTTCAGACTCCCACTGAGGGGCCTTTCTTGCTCCTGCTCTGAAAATCCCCGATGCTGCCTGAGGCCAGCCCCTGAGGAGTGGCCCCGGGACTCTCCCGTGGTGGGTGGTGGGACTGGGGTCCCCCAGGGATGCCACACTCTCCCCCATCCCAGCAATGCTGTTGCAAAAATGCTTGAGACCGGCTAGCCAGGAAAGCATTACTTTCCAAATCACTTTCAGACATACATTGGCAGAGGGCACGTGTTTTAAAAATCTCTGTCTTTTTCGGGACAGGCGTGAGGGGGCGGCAGCGCTCTGAGATCAGCCTGACTAGAATAGCTGTCATCCTGCCTTTACCTTACCCTGGTCCCCCCTCCCCAAGACCGGCTGCCAAGTTTCTTGCGGCTGCCTGTGCCCAAGAAGCCAGCCCTTGCTGAAGCTCACCCGTGAGGGACTAGAGGCCTTTTCAGGGGCCTAAGATAAAGGGGTACCACACTGTTTGGAATTGTCAGTAAGCTTCCAGTTTTTCACGGATAATCTCTATTCACTGCTTAATCTTTGAGAGGAACCAAGAGCAATCAGAGAAAATTGTAGGAGAGGATGAAGAGTAAAAAGCTAAATGAGGAGAAAGATAAAGTAGGTTTCTAAATCCATGCAGAACTATTTGGAGTCCACCGATGTGGGGAAGCCCTTGGCGGCGGGTCTAGTTTCTTTACCTTTTCAGATCAACACTGCTGGGAGATTACTGACTGGAGATCCGAATCCTCCAACAGCGGGCAAAGGCGGAGGCTGTCAGAGTGGAAACGCTCCCTCCCCAAGCCTGGGCGAACACGTTGCCTGTCACACCCCCCAGCCCTGTCCGGCGTAAGTAGAGTGCACCGTACAAGCCAGACTCCGCGGTGCGAGGATAGCCCCGGGGAGCCGGAGAGGAAGCCTGAGCTCACAGCTCCGGAAGCGCGTTGTGTGCGGCTCGGAACCGCGCGCTACCCACTACCCGTACCTATGTAAATCACTGCCACCACGAATTGTCCGCCAGATAATCCGACGATCGGGAGAGACAGCCTCAATCCAAAAGACGCTGCCCATCTCGGCCTGCGTCCGGGTACCGTGCGCCCTCCCCAGTGGGGCGCCTGGACACTTTGCCCCTCTTGGCCCGTGGCAGGGTCCTGGGGGCAGCGCAATTGCCACGCGCACCGCGCTGGGTCTGTGCGCACTAAAGCGCGCAACTGTGTGCCAGTCGCAGCCACGGCTGCGCCTTTCTCTCTGGTTCCCGCCGCCCACGCAGGAGGTTTCTGCGCTCCTAGAACAATAGAGGGCTGTACCTCGCGGCTCTGCCGCTAGAGGAGGCACAAAGAGCCAAGCCGGCTACAGAACAATGTAACCAATGCGTCGACCCGTCCTCTCCCGCCGGCCGCAAGCCCTCCCCGTCGCCGAGCTACGCGCACAATCAGCGTCCGCTTAATGCAAAGGCGGAGCCTGTAGCCCGCGGCCAAGATGCGTTAACTAACCTGCATCTTAATTTTTTCTGCATCTCTTCCCGCGAGCTCCCAGTCTCTCCCGGAGGCCCCAAACCTCGGCAAATCCTGGCAGACGCTGGGAGCCGGGCAAGGGCGGCCGGCGAGTGAGGCAGGACGCTCTCTACTCTTAGTTGCTCCTCTCCCGTCCTCCCAGAGAGGTGGATGTGGCAGTCCCAACCTTCGTCCTTGTACCCTCCCCTCACTGTGGGCAGTGACAAGGGACCTGGCCCCAGCCTGCTCTTTCGATCATAAAGTCCCCGTGCCAATGTCAAGGCTGGAAACGGGCTCGGGAAGCGCTGTTGTACCCTGGTCACCCGTTCTCCGCGTGGGCAAGGCTGTGACTCTTGTCAGTGACCAAACAAGTTTGCCTCCCGCTCCCCCACCCCAGCCCACCAACTGCCTCCATACAGGGAGACCAGGCAGCTTGGAAAACTGAAACGTATTGCCTAAGCAAGCTTGGAAATGTATTGTGTAAGCAAGAGTTCAAGTGCACAGGGTTTCCAATAAAGGCAATCCCCCTTTCCTGTGAGTCCTGGAAAGAGAGGGCTCCTAGCGGACACGGTGCACCCCCATCGCGACTCCCACAACTGGGTAAGGTCGGAAGGAGAGGGCAGAGTTGGCACGTTGACCAAAGCGCGAATAAAATGCGGGTGGGGGTCGGTCAGGAAGCCCAGGAGACAAGGAGGGAGGAAGGAAGAGAAGAGAAAGGGAGAACAGAAAGAAGAGAGGAGAAAGAGGAAACAGAAGAAGAAATAAAGTAGAGAAGAAATAGGAAGTGTGGAGAGGAGGCGAGAACCAGAGATGTGGCTAAGCGCCCTCACCCGGGGCCACAGGCACCCCGGAGCCCTCTCCCAGCACCCTGGCTCCAGGAGACCCTCTGGGCTTACCTGCCAGGCGTAAGGCAGACATGCGCTGGAACTCGGGCTCCTGCAGCCACTTCCACATCCTGCGGAAGGTCTCCCTGCCAGATTTGAGTTTACTCCACGGTTTGGGGTTCCGGAGCAGGTCGGAGAGAGTCCCCTGAGACCGGCACAACACCCTCTGCGCGAAGATCGCCTGTGGGATGCTGTAGCGCTTCAGCTCGGCGGTGATGCGCTGGGCCACCTCTTTGGTGTTGATCTCCTCCAGCTGGCCTGATGTGGCCACCTGCGATCCCGAAGAGGACGAGGGTGGCCTCTCACGGCTAGGCGCCAGCACCGGCCCATGGGACTGAGCGTGGCCCGGGTGGTGTAGGCCGTTGAGGTGAGACATCATGGCCGCGGGCGGGGTGCCCAGACCGCGGGACAGGTGTTGCTCACCGCGGGTCAGCATGGCAGTGTGGTGCGCGTCGAAGTTGGGGCTGAGCATTTTGTCGTGGCCCGGGGGCCCGTAGCTGGGCAGGCTCTGCTGCGCGTTGTGGAGGCCGCCCAGCCCGTTGCCCAGCGGCGTGGCGGCCAGCGGGGACAGGCTCTGGCTCATGCCGGGCATCTCCTTGTAGGGGCTGTAGAGGTTGTTCATGGTCGGGAGCCCTCGCTCGTCGCGCATGAGGGTGAAGCTGCCGCTGACGTTGCCCGACAGGCGCTGGTGGTGGTGGTGGTGGTGGTGGTGGTGGTGAGGGTGCGGGTGCGGGTGGTGGAACTTGTCCGACACGGTGGAGATGGGCGGCAGCGGCTGGAGAGGCGTCAGCGTGGTGTAGGTGTTGCTCATGCCCATGCCGGGCGGGGACGAGTCGCAGGACATGCTCATGGCATGATGGAGCGGGATGGAGAGCTCGGGCCGGTAGTCGCCGCCGTCCAGGATCGAGGCCATGCTAGTGACCATGGCCGAGCGCGACGCCGCTGCTGCCGCCGCTGCCGCCGTGCCCAGCTCCTGGTGCGCCGTTGGCGGCGGCGGCGGCGGCGGCGGCGGCGGGCCCCGCAGCGAGCCAGCGGCGCCGCGGCCCGCGTGGTGAGGGCTGGTGCTGGCCAGCAGCTCCTGCTCATGGCCCGGGCCCCCGCCGCCGCCCCCGCCGCCCCCGCCGCCGCCCCCACCGCTGCCGCCGCCGGCCGGCCCGTGCAAAGTGCCCAGACTTTCCATTGTCAGCTCCGGGTTCATGGCGCAGCCTTCTAGGTCTTTGGTGAGGCATCGATAGGCGGTGTAGGCAGCCTTCATTCAGTCCATCGGGGCCCGGGGGCGGCGGGGGCGGCGGGGGTGGCCGGCGGGCTGGCAAGGCGCGCGTGGCGGAGCTCTGCCGCGGGAGCAAGGGAGGGCGCGGGAGTGCGTGAGCGTGTGGAGGGGAGCGTGCGTGCGGGTGTGCGCCCCGGGCTGCGGGCGGGCGGGCGCGCCCGGGGTGGGGGTGGGGTGGGGTGGGGGCGGACGGGGCGTGTGTGCGGGAGACGGGAGGGGGCGGGGAAGGAGGGAGGGATCACCGAGTCCCGCCGCTCGGGGCGGCGCGCTGCCTAGCCATGTCCGAGCCCGCTCCGGTGCCGACGTCTTCTGTTTGGGTGAGCGGGAGCTGTCCAGAAGGGCTCTGCCGCTCGCCGGGGCAGCCAACCTACCTTCCCGGACCCGGGGCGGGGCAGTGCCCGATGGGCGCCGCGAGCAGCCACTGCGTGGCCGCGACTGCCCCGGGAGGCGGGCCTCCTGCGCACAGCTGCCAATGGCTGAGGAGCGGGCGGGGCCGCGCGTTTCACGTTTGGCTGACGGCTCTGTGCTTTTTTTTTTTTTTTTTCCTCCTTTGCCACTGGAATCAAACGTCAAGGAGAGGAAGAGAGGGAGGGGAAGAGAGGGTAGTGGGGAGAGAGGCGAGAGAGCGAGTGAGGGAGAGAAATTACGTTAAAGATGCCGCTCTGTGTCTCTCCGGAGCTGCTGCGACCTGGGCTAAAGGGCTTTGCTTCAGTTCCCCTTGCTTCACCCCAAAGCTTTTATCGAGGCAAGCCAGGAGGGAAAACTCCTGCTACGTGCTGATGTAAAAACAATCCCACGTCTCCTAACAAGCCACTTCCCAAGCGTCCCTAGCTGGGAGCCAGTAGTTTAGCCTTTAAAAATGCGGGCGCTAATGTATTCTAATGTAGGGTAAATTCCCGAGACTGGGGAGTGCGGAATCAACGGGGCGAAGGAACTCAAGCGCCCTCGCTGCCTGCTAGCTGCGGCCGGCGGACGCAAGCCCACCCGCGGCGCGGGCCGCAGTAATGCCTGCAAAGTTAACACAATAACATCATTTAATTACCCGGCGAGCCCATAAATCTCTCAGTTATGAGCCTTCAGAAGGGCCCCTGCTAGATTGCAAAACAAAACTAGAACACCAGGAGCTACGGTTTCAAGGTGACCAAATGCTTGCTGCGCGAGCGAGTTGGAAAGGAGTGGTGGGAGGGGGCGGGGGCTGGAGGGGGGTAGTGTACAGCAGGGTTGTTGCCGATGCCTTAGTTAGCAAACTTCTCCTGGGGGTAGGGAGTATGTAAACGTCCGGGACGTTACTCGCGGATCTTCCCCCTAACACACACACACACACACACACACACACACACACACACACACACACACACACACGTCTCTCGAATCCCGGGAGAGGAACGCCCTGGGTTACGGCTGTGGATAGATGACATGGAGCCCATATCTGTATATTCAAACCTTGTTTCTGAAAAGACCAGAGCCCTGGTGAGTTCTAGAACGCTCGCAAGCCGCAGCTTTGAAAAGTGTACCTTCATCTACCCAGGATTGCCGTTGTTTAGTAACCCCTGGTCGGCGACTGGGAGTGGAGCGGGGTTGTAGAGAGAAGGTGGAGATTTCTGCGGCCCGGGTTGGGGTGGAGGGGGTAGTTGAAGGCAGAGAGCCACTCGGCATTGAAAACCTTACAAGAAACAGATTCTTCCGAAGCAGGTTGCGTTCTGTTTGCCTGCGAAGATTCAAGCTAGCTGAGGTTGCGCAGATGTTGCCTTTGTTTAAAGAGACAGTAATTAAGGACAGGGTGGACGTAAGTTGGAGAAGCGTGACCTATTTTCTTTTGATCAGCTGTCAAAAGAAGAGCAGGGGGTCTCCTTAAGACAGCCCCCTCCAACAACTTCCAGCTGTTAGAGAAAACTTGATAAGAAAACAAGGACACAGTCTGGAATACTGTATGTGCCTCCCTGGCGCTAGAGAAAGGTTTTATTCATTTGGAAAACAGTTTTTAGTCTTGGTGACCTTTTACGGCTGCCCTCCTCTCTCTTCTAGCTACAGAGCAAAAAAATCCACCCCCTCCCACATCATGCTGTCACATGAACGTACAGTGACACTATTTCTAGATCAACTTTATTGAATTCTGGCCAATACCTTGCCAATTATTCTTTCAAATAGCCTCTTCTTGTGATATCAAAGCCTGAGTAAGAAAGTGGATGATCCCCTGCTTTGCTAGACATACTTTTCTAGATGCTCACATCTTTTAATGTCACAGTACTAGACAGGTAAAATCACTCAGTTTTCTGTTTCTCTGACTTTCCTCTCTTCCTCACCTCTCCTACCATCTCTCTTCACCCTCCCCACCTTGTATATGGCAGCTGGACATTTGGGATAATTTGAAAGTTAATGTTTGAAATACACACCGAGTTGAACAAAAGTTCACAAGAGTGCAATCCCGTTGGTCCAGGAGTGCTCAGACACTGAAATAAGGCAGGAGAGGAGCAAGACAGGGGAAAAATCTGTTTGATGTGCCCCAGTGCCGAAGGCAGCCTCCTCTGCCCTGGCTTCAGGCTCAAGCAGTGGCCAGTGACCCCAGGCTGGGACATCTGGTAGGCACTGCCTCCGTTCAGAAACCTAGGCATATAAATTGCCATTTAAATAAAATTTCAAAATTATAAACTCATTTCCCAGGCTACCAGGATAAATCTGCTCCTGGGTATTCCACCTCGGTGTGCCTGGGAGCAGTCACGTGCCGGGGAGTTGAAAGGTGAGTTGCATATTCTCGCTGCCTCGCTCCTTCCTCCCTCCCTCCTCCCCTCCCCTTCCCTCGATCAATATTGGCGATCTCAGGGAAATCATGAAATCGCATTGGCTTCTTTGTGTATAATTTCATTGGGCTAGATTAAAGCAGACTTTTCACGTTGTTTTTCTGATAGCGGTTTGAGGTTTTATATTTCAACCCAAAACCCGTTGAAAAGAAAAATTAATGTGCTTGTTTACTCAGCATCCTAATTTTTACTGAATTAAGTTTGCATGTTTTCTCCCTTTCTTTTTAAACCGGAAAAATAGTATCTACTTGAAGATAATTTTAAGAATATCAGTACTAATACAATTTTCAAATATGTTTTGAAATATCTTTGATTTTTTTCTATATAGTTCTTCGAGAAAATAAAAAGGAAGAGTTGCTTTCTAACCACCCCTTGTTAAGCACACATGCTCTAAACTTCGGAAGTTCTACGACTCAAATTTTTTTCTTTTAATTTGAAGTTACACTCCTGTTCCCCCTGACCGTATAGAAATGTGGCAGCAGAAGTGCTACTTCACGACTGTTAGACTCTGGACAAACAGTTGCACCAGCCATTATATCAGGAGCAGGATATCCATTACTTAGAATACCCCATTTGCAGGGCCGATTTTCTTCAAGACCAAACACTTAAATGATTCAAAAGAAGCCTGTAAATAAAATGCAGCTTTGACAACAAATATAAGCTATTGTACTGTAAAAGAAAAAAAAATTGAAGTTGAGCAAGTGCAGAAAAAGACTGGAAAATTTTACTGGACTTTTCATATGTTTTTTCACATTAAAAAAATTTTAAGGGTCTGAGAGGGAGAGAGACATGAACATTCAATTAAAACAGAGACCCTATAAATTATTCACGAAAAAAATAAACACACCACAAGTAAACCCAATCTGGATAAGGGGTCCAACAGCTCTGTTTTTACTAAACAACTGTAACCACAGCCCAAACCCTGGGTAGAACGGGGGCTGCTTATTTCCACCCAAATGTTCAAAATCCTGAAGAAGGTTTTGTGTTGGGCAGAACGGATTTGCGCTACAACTAGGTTTATCAGAGCAATACAAAGAAACATAATGGTGGGCTGACTTGGACTATTTTATTTTTGTCCTTCCCCAAACCATCTGGCGTGTGAGTGTAGGGGTATTGATCAGGATCTGCGAGCTGCAGACCCCATGCCAATCCATAGCGTTTCTGGCAATCAGCGTCGCCCATGAATTGCAGCTGTCTGTGCAGCTCCTGAACAGAAATCCTCGAAAAAGTCCCCCACTTATCAAACACATCATCCGTTCAGGGGTAAGTCAATGTCATTTCTTTGTCATTCCGTGAGCAGGGATTATGCAGGAGAAAGTTTTTGTTGTCTGTTGTATCTGCTGCTGTCCCTTTTTTTTTTTTTTTTTTAAAGGAAGGAGAGCAATTTTCTAGCCATTGAATGGTAATGGTTTTCCAGAAAGGCCTCAAGCGTTTGTAGGAATCTGACGACAAATACTGTTTTAATATTGTGGGGGAATTTTAAGAGGAGGGGGACATTCTTATGTTGCTATACACAAACAATAATAGTGATAATAGAGGGTTCCTTTTAATGACAGAGGATTTTCTCCCCTTTTCTCGCAGCCCCTGGTGATGAAGATGCCGCAAGTCTGTGATTACACTTGCAGATGGACGGCGGGTGCTAGTGGCGGAAAAGGCGTCTTCGGAATTGTGGCTCTGTTTGATATCTCCATTAGCTGCAGTTTTCTTCTGCCTGAAAGCTCGGGCTGGTTGAGCATAGGGAGAAGAAAACCAAAACCGATGCCTAGCCCCACTAACTCCCTTTGGCCTCTGAGCTCAGAAATTCACTGATACTTCTGAGTTTCCAGGTGAATCTAGGAAAGTCTGAAACAAAGTTTTCTAGGTGTTGAGGCCGAACCGGTCCTTTTTCGTCTGCTTCTGGCTCTGCGTGGATGTTGTTAATATCGAAAAGGCCAAGTTAGAAGAGCTGGCGCGGGACTGCCCTGAACTTTTGGGTGGACAGACAGACATTTTGCGCCAGGGTCGGGGGAGAGTTGGCGTTTGTTAGTGTTCTTCCCACCCTCAGCTAGCCTCTTAGGAAAAGAAAAACGAAGCTCCCGGAGCCCTCCCTGCCGGGGGAGCGTTCTCTCGGAGCCCTAAGCCCTGGTGCCTGGATTCGAAGGTGGGGAGTAGGGTCGCGGGGCGAACCCAGCGGGGTGTCGGAGCCTGGGCTTAACCCACCTAGGCTCAGTAGTCCAGGCGCGGGGAGTGGGCGAGCTTGGGGGAGGGGAGGGGCGGAGGAGACCCCACCCCAAGAAGCTTTGGCACCTGCTCTGGGGCAGCGGGTCTGGACAGGCAGCGGCAGCCCGAATCCAGACCTCCGCAGAGCAAAGCTTCTAGCGCGTCCGCCTGCCTAGTTTTAAAGAAGGCTTGGGACTAGGTCGGCCGACCTTGATCGCCTCCCTCCACTCCCTCAGAGAGGGGACTGCTGGAGTTTTGTGTCCTCAAGGACACACACACACACACACACACACACACACACACACACACACACACGTTTCTGTCCTCCTTCCTCCCTGCCCTCTCTGGGTTCCTCGGCCCCCTCTCAGGAGGAGTTTGCCCGGGCTGTGTGCCCGGGCCTCTGAACTGGACCCGAGATGACTGTCGCCAGGGCTGGGTGGCGGGACTGCAGTCCCTGCCAGGGGATTTCCTTCGAATTCGCTGCTCACGACAGACTCTCCTCTGGGGGCCCCCCTTCCGGTTCTGTTTTAGAGGCTGCTACCACTCGGGAAGCTGGTGGGAGAAATAATTTGACTCTTGGAGGAAATTTAAAAAGTGAAGGGGAATTTGAGGATTCAAAGCTTCGAAGATCAGAAGGCTGATTTATTTATTTATTTAGTGGGAGGAGGGTGGGCGCGGGGAGCCGGAAGCCTGACTCTCACAACTACGTAGGCTTTTTTTTCCCCCTGAAAGAACGTTGAGCTTTGAGAAAGCAACTTGTTAATCTGAAAACCACGACGAATTTTCTCCTCACAGGCCTTCAGTTCCTGTCCCATGATTTCTCTCCCCCCACAGCCCCGAAGTCTTGGTTTTAAACCGTGTGGAGCTGCGGTCGCATTTTCTTTTTACAGTGGGTTTCCAAAAGTACCATCCAAGTATACTTAAAGTTTTCCTCTCCTCCAGTTGTCACCCCACAAAAGAATAACTGGCTTGAGGTCCTTTTGTTCAGGTCAACTTGTGCGTGAAATCTTTTTGTTGTCCTTTCAAAGGAAGGCAAAAGTTGCAGTTGATTTTAAAAAGGACGAATTTAACTCTCTGAAAGTGGAGCTGTTTTCAAGTTGCTCTGAGACGCTAAGCACGGGCGTCGCTTTTATTTATTACCTTCTTAAAACGATCATTTATTTGCTCTGGACATAACAATTTTTGATTGAGGATTCAATATTGTTTAGACATTAATACAGATACCTAGCACTTCCCCTCTCTATGAAAATGGGGGGTTTAAAATTTTTTTCGTATAATTTCAATCGTCTAGCTACAGTTGATTTTTTTCTTTAAAGTACAGAGTATTAAAAAAAAGAGTTGATCAGATTTTAAACTTGAAAATATTATTTCCGATTTCAAAGATAATATTTCTGTTGGAAAACTAAAACCCAACCCAGGGGTATAAAATATTTATGCGAATCAGACCACTTCTTTTTTTAAAAAAATCCCATGATATATATATATTTTAGATTCCTGGGATATCAGCTTCCAAGGATATTAAATAACCAAGGAGTCCGAGCTGATTTTTCAAGGTGATACAATCAAAAGTATAACAGAAAACACACTCGGATTATTTTAGGAGCATTTAATCTTTGGAAAATCGCTTCGATGCCACTTTTGAGAAATTGTGAATTGTTTCGCTTCCAAATGTGTAAAGAAAAAGCAACTCTGGCCAACCGTAGAGTTCAGGGGCGGCCGTGGTCGTTCGAGGAGCGGGCCACGGTCCCCGCGGGCCACTTCATCCAGCGCCGCGCCGGGCCTGGCCGGGCACAGGTGGTTTGGCTGCTTCTAAAGATGCCGGGCTCCGAGGGCGTCCTGCCGCCGGGGTTGGGAGAGCGATGCCCGCGGCGCTCCTGACTCCGGGGAGACCTGTTGGCCTCGAGGAAGCGGTGTTTGCACCGACCGGCCGGCTCGGCGGGGAGGCCGGCGTCGAGGCTGCGGGCGCGGGAGGCTGCGAGCGGCTCCCCTGTCGCACCGTGCCCTCCAGCTGCCCGGGTCCTGCCCTCCCGGCCCCGCGGAGCTCGGAGGCCCCGGGGCCCGCGCCGAGCCGCTTCTCCGGGAGGGGCTGCGCGGCCCCGCGGCTCAGGAGGCGGAGGGAGCTGGCCAGGATTGATGTCTAAATCAATGCCGTTTCTAGGCGCTTCTCTCTACTTCTCTTCGTCTTTCTCAAAGGCAGATCGCCTCCCGAGGGTGGATTTCTTCTCCCCTCGCGAAGTCGGGGAGAGGAGAGCGTCCGCACTTAACTGAAACCTCAGCGCCACGCGAGGTCCCTGAGAGGTGGGGGGGATCTAGCAATAAGCACCCACATGGAGGGAAACTGCGGGCCTGGGAGCCGCTCGTCCCTCCTCATCTTCCTTTTTTCCTCAGGCTGCTCCCCCCTCCCGCATTGTTTCCTACACCTGAGCTCCTGCTTCCCTCGCCCACCCGGAATGGCGCCCCGACTCGGGCCGCTCTCCCAGCGGTGGCACGTGGCGAGGCCTGCCCCCGACCGCCCTTCTATATCCCAGCTGGACCCCCAATTTGACGGGATCCGGAAGGGGAGACCCCTAGTCTCCGACGCCAAACCCGGCCCTGCTCAGGCCGGCCTGGCTACTTCTGATTTAATTATTCACTGGTGAATTAGACAGCTGCAATTGTGAAAAATCAGCGGCCACTATTGATTCCCGGAACGAGTAGGGGGTGGGGAGGCCGCGGGGCGCAGAAGGAGGGCGGGGAGTCGGCTCCGGCCCTCGGGTGCCCTCGACCGGGGTCCTCGCCGGGCCCCCCGGCCCCCCGCCGAGCACGCGGCTTCGTAGGGCCTCCAAGCCTCGGGCTCCTCTCCTCGCGCGAAGCCCGCCGGGGCCCGCCTGTGTGTGCGCGGGGCCGACAGGCCTGGTCCACCCCCCTCAGGCCTGCGCTGGCCTCCTGCGGAGGAGAAAGAGGAGAACTGAAGACAAAGGGCAGGACCAGGGGAGGGACGCTCCCTCAGGGCTCGCGGGGGACGGCCTTGGGGGCGGCGGGCGCCTCAGGCTCGGCGCGGGTCTCAGACTCGGCGCGGATCTCAGGCTCGGCGCGGCTCCCGGGCCGGCCCCGCGTCCTGCAGGCGGAAGGGCGCACCGGCGGCGCTTCCGGTCCCCGCACGCCCGGCTGGGGGGCCTCGTGCGGCAGCCGCCGCCGCCCGGCTCCAGGATGCCCCGGAACACCGGCTCCCCGCAGAGGCGGCCCTCCTCGTGGGCAGGGCGGGCCACGTTCGGCGGATAGTGGAGACTTCGCGCCGCCGCCGCCAGAGCAACAAGTCCAGGCGGGCTCGAGGCGGCGGCACCCCGAGGGCAGGCAGTGGATGCCATTTCCCTCTCCTTTGTACCAAACTGGTGAGAGATGTGTGTCCTGAGGAGGAGTGTCTGTATGTCCTCAGAACCAGGAGTTGACACAACTGTGTGGAGAATACATGCTAAAGAAGCCGTTCTGGTTCTAACTGACTCAAAAAGGTAGAAAGATTTGGTGTATATACATAGCGTATGAGAATCACCCCCTCTCCCCGCCTCGCCCTTGTATCTATATCAGAAAAGCACTGGCAGCCAGAGAGTAGTCCTTTGACGTATACAGTTTATGTCCGCTTCGTTGGGCGTCTTAAAACCATGTGGTTTTCCATTACAATTTGAAATTATTTTCTTATACGACATTTTATAAGAATCAAATTATACAAGAAATATGTAGGCTATGTAGAGCAAAAGTATTACAGGTGTAAAACTCCTCATTCCCGATGTCTCACTTTTCTATTTCCTTCTAAAATGGCCCTTAAGTATTTTACTGTCTTCCTTTGTTGGAAGAATGTGTGCTTCAGACTTTCTCCTGGAAAGAGTTGAGCACTGGCTCCCTGGAGATCAGATATAGAGTCAAAAAGGGCCCTCTCACTGCATTGCTTGCTTCATAATCCATGGGCTGAGTATAGGTCACTGAACACAAAATGGCCTTTCCTCTCTTGCTTACTGAGATGGTTTAATGGATTTTGTAATGGTTTTCCAACTATCAGACTGGGGAAACCTGGTTTGTGGGCATTGTTTTCACATCAACCAAATGCAGTGCATTTGTCAAATTCTTTACCTTATCAATATAAATCGGTGACAAGATAATGGAATTTTCTGGGATAATTTTGAAATATCATGTTTTGAAACACCAGGTTTCAAACATGCTTTGTAATTTTAAATGTGGAAAATCCTTAAAATTTTCCATTAAGTTGATCCTGGGCTTGGTGAAAGTTCTGGAAATCCTTTCAATAATATTCTATATATATCTGCTACAAAACTATGATGTTTGATCTGGTTGCAGTTTTTAGTAGGTCTGTCCTTTCCCACTTTTTTTTTTTTTAAGTAGGAGACTTTGTCGGGGAGGGAGTGAATTAGGGTGAATTTCAACCTCCAGTAAAATAGAGGTGGGGTGAGTGGAAATATTTTTAGGAATTCACAAACCAACTAAGGTTACCTAGATTCATATGATTAAGGCAAGGATTTTGTGTTTTGGGAGGACAGAGTTTTTGCCTTTTGCCTCTGCAGTTTTTGCCTTTGCTGTTCCCAATGACGAACTATGTTCATCCCCAGTGAACTTGGCTAATATCAGCTCATATCTGAAGCTTCAGTTGCCATTTTTATACTTCTTTTTTGAAGCTATTTGCATATCTGATTTTCTTTGGAATTTTTTTTACTTTCTTTTTTTCTCATACTTTAGTTTTTCTCCCTGTTATTCTAAACTTCTCTTTTTAGAGTTATTACTTTATTAAATTACTCATTACTTAAGTGATACCACTCATAGTGGTAACTAATGCTATGAGATATCGTGGCATACTTGGGGGAATGATGACTAACCCTAGTTTAGTTAAATTTTTTTTTTTTTACTTGACTCTTTCATCAAGAAGAACTTGCCTTTGTCAAATATTGTAATTTAGATATTGGGACATAAATGGGGATAACTTTGTAATGATTAGCTTCATATTCCAAAAGCTTTAAGGCTTCTCCTTTTCAAAAATGAATTTTCTTTTAGTTCTAATTCCAAGTGACGTAATTCAGTGAGTGGGTTCTGGGTTTTTTGGTTCCTATCTGTAACTAATTTACAGACCAAGAAAGACAGAAGGAACGGAAAACAGAATGAGAGAACAGAAACTGTCATGATTTAAAGTGATTCATGAGACCAGAATTGCTTCAGAGTTATGTCATTTTTTGGAAAGTGTTACAAAGTTTTGATTAAGGGATTTCTTCTGAAGGGAATTTTAAGTTTTATGTGGAAAAATTGCTTGTTTAAGTCCTGTTTTTTCAAAGGGGAACCATAGCAATATTTACTATATCATCAAAGTGTCCTGGCTGGAGAGATGTGGGAAGTTTCAAGGGTCATGTTTAACATCAGGTTTGTTACACAATATAAGCAAACAGTAGCAACCCTGGATATTTTGTATTCTTGATATTCTGAAAAAAAATTGGGTGTCAATCAAATGAACATATAAGGTCACTTACCTTGTAAATGAACCTTATGGATGTACCCATTTTAAAAGTGAATAATCCCTTGGAAACCAATTATTTATAATTATATATATATATATATGCTTAAAATATAGATTTCTGTAAGTTGGGGTTGCTTACAGTAGTGAGTAGTTAGGGTGGGGTGGGTGGGGTGAAGCAGGCAGTGGAAGAAGTTACATCTATAGGAGTTTATCCATAACGGGGTAAAATTTATCCCCATGGTTTATTCTCCCCTTTATGACACTTCAAATCCTACCAGCCTTTAATACTGTGTTTGTAAAGTTTCTGGGTGATATCCACAGTAGGAAATGGATTTTACATTGCAACCCTAGTACATATATATGCACATTTCAGGAAGCAGAGACATCTTTTAAAGTGCCCTTTTGTAGCCAAACTTGTATTTGAAATTAATTACTAAATTTTAGAACCTTGTCTGATTGTTCTGAGAGGTATCATTTTCTTCTCTGTATACCATGTGTTTTTCTTGCTGCTCATTCAGTACATATCATCTAAAGCTTGGTATTGTTACTTGTGTATGAAGTTCATTGGCTGTTTTAGATAGTGAGCACTTGAGGATGCCTTCCTGGAGGTGAGTCTCTAGTGGTATGCTACAGGGCCCTTGACCGTATCTTGTTCAATATTTTTTTTGAAGTCTTTACTGAAGGTTAGAAGGTCTACTCATCAAATTTTTAGGTGACACAGAGCTAGCAGTCATAGCTAATATATTGAAAGAGAAAATCAAGATTTAAAATGAAACATGAATGTTGGAAAGAAAACCAACATGATTTAATCGAACAAAGACCAGTATGAAAGCCCTTTATTGAGGCTGAAAATATAAATCAAAGGAGGTTCCTGGATTGTCACAACAATGCATGTGCAAAAATGGAAGTATTAGTGTACTCTAAATGCAAAATGATACAAAAGTATTATGTTGCATAAAAAGCTAATGTAATTTTAGGCTAAACTACTAGAAATGTGGCATATAGCTTACAAAGAAGGTAACAGGTTCCCTGTATTCTGGGCTGGAGGCTTATCTAGCTCTAGCTACCTCATTTTAATATAGCTATTGATAAGCTAAAGATTACCGTGGGCTCTCAGGGTGTGAGGGAAGAGGAAACCATGCTTTATGTGGAAGAGTTAGAGCACATGTTTAAGCTGGGGAAGAGGCAAATGGTGTGGTACATGATTGCCACTTCAAATATTTGCCTAGCTGTCATGTGGCAGAGGGGGTAGAGTATTTTTTCCTGATCCTCAGGGCAGAGTTAGGACCAAAGGGTAAAAGTGACAGGGGAGCTGACTTTGATTCTAATAATTAAGGTTGTCCAAGAGTACAGCAAGTTACCACATGAAAAGTGCGTTCTTCATCCACAGGAGTATTCTGCACAGGCTGAGTGAACATCTGGCTAGGATGCTATTAATAGGGAACAGCTGAATTAGGCAGCAGGTTGAAATAAGTGATCTTTCTGGTTGAATTCCAGAATTTTCTGAATTAATTATTTAAAAATATTGTGCAAGTGATTTTATATAGATGATTTTAAAAGATAGATTAATGTTAATACGCTTGTAGGAACTTTAAATGTACATGGTAGAGCATTTTCTGTCTCAAAGTGCTGTAAAACCAATCCCTTATTTATGAAAAACACAACTTCATTATTTCTTGTCTGCATTTTTAAAGTCCAAAAAAAGCTCCGAAAATCAAAAGTTTTTCTAATCTCATGTTGAAATAGCCTTAACTGAACTGATGTGAGACTATTTCAGTCTTTATCCCACTTAGAATGAACATTTGTACATACCTCTGCAGAAATATTATTGTGTTTAATTACAAGGTGCTTTCCCAGACCCTGTTGGGGGTATGTAGTATGTGATTTTTTGCTGCTAACACGTTTCAAATATCTGAAAAATTCTCAATTCTAAACCATCTATCTCCAAAGGATTTGGTTAAAGGATTGTTATTATTATCCATACTTACCTTATAATTAGATAGTTCTTGTTTTTTCAGAGTAACTTGAATCCATTGGCCAGAAATCTAGACGATAAGCTACATTACGAACCTGTGCTAGAATGATTCTCAAGAACTATAACTGAGTCCCTAAACCTTGTCACAGAAGGAATTTGCTTTATAAGCCAAATTTATACTAGATAATGAAACGATAAGTTGCTCTGCTGTTTCCATATTTATTTTATGAAGAGGTTAGTGGCAAAAATGATCAATGTCAAAGGTCTTCTCCCAAGCATATCTGACATTCCTTAAGGCTGGCTCTGGGTGACAATATCACACTTTTCTGGCCTAGGTGGAGGATTTAGTAGGATCACTTAATTAATGGCTTTTATTTTACCAATCATTTCTGTAACTATTACTCATTCTGTAGACATTTATGGAGCACCTACTCCAGGCTGGCCCTCAACTAGGCAACAGACAAGATGAATGAGATGAAAATAGTATCCTTAATATGCCCACATACTAATTTGATCCTCAAAACAACCTGTAAGGTAAGCAAGGCAGACATTATTGTTCCCATTAAAGATGAAAAAATGGAGTCTCAGGGAAATTAAGTGACTTTCTTAGGGTCACACATCCAGTAAGTGGTAGAACAGGACTTGAATCCAAGGCTTTAGTTCAGAATCTACTTATTTTTCCATCGTATTAACATATATTAAGGACCTGTTGTTCACGATACAAATTGTATCTTCTCCTCACCCAAAATTTATCATCAACTTTACTTTTACTTGGCTGCTCAGAATTTGTAGCCACTTTTTATGTTTGGAGAAGGCATTGTGAAATGAGTTTTTATGGGAGATTGGCTTCCAACTTCTTACTATGAAAGCCCAAATGACCAAACTCTCCCTTTTCCATCCCCTGGCAGTTGGGACTCAGGAACATCAACCAATCTCAGTCAATAAGATATGCCTCCCTCAAGGTCGAACAGCAAAGAACAAAGGAGTGGGAACAGCCTAGAATTCATGCTGGTGAAGCTGGTGTACTCTGCGTCCAGCAATGTCAGCTGGTTCTTTGGCTGTGATTCCTTATGCCTAAACTTCATTGATTTCAGAACATTTGCTGGACTTGGTTCTCATCCCTTTTGGGCTATTCTGTGAGCCATCTGATTTCCTTTCACTAAATTTGTTGCAAAAGTCAGCCTGAGTCAGTTTCTGTTGTTTTCAAGCAGGAACTTTAGAGAACCATTTTATAGACTAGGTAGTGAGAATTGGTCAGATTGTGGACATATTTTGAAGAGATACCTGACAGCATGTGTTGAGGCATTGGATATGGAATGTGAGAGGAAGAAGTCAAGGATGCCTTCAAAATTTTTGTTCTGAATAATGAAAGAATAAAGCTACCATCAGTTCCAGTTCTCTGTTACCGCAAATCGCCCCCCAAATAGTGGACTAAAACAGCAACCATTTTTATTATCTCTCCGTTGACTTGGGCCTCTCACAGCATAATGGCTGAGTTTTGAGAGGGAGCAGTCCCTGAGGATGGACATTCCAAGAGAACCTGGACATTCCAAGAGACCTAGTCTCAGAACTCACATTGTGTCACTTCCCCCCGTATTCTATGGCTAGAATTATTCACAGGCTCATCCAGATTCAAAGATGAGGGGACTCTGGAACAACAAAGAATGTGGACCCATGTTTTGAAACATTTATTAGGGAACTCTAAGAAAGGTGGGGAAGACTGGGAGAGGAAAAAGTTGAGGGGGGATATCATGTGTTTGGACTTGTTAAGTGTAGATGTCTCTTAGGCAATCAAGAAGAGATAGTGGGTAGGCAATTGGGTTATGAGTCAGGTGTTCAGGTGAGAAGTTGAGGCTAAAGATATAAATTTAAAAAAATATTCTTGTATTTTTTTCTATAGTTTTGTTTATTTATTTTATTGGACATACCGTGTGGCATGTGGGATCTTAGTTCCCTGACCAGGGATCGAACCTATGCCTTCTGCAGTGGAAGCATGGAGTTTTAACCACTGGACCGCCAGGGAAGTCCCTAAAGATATAAATTTAAGCGTTGTATGTGTGTACCTGGTGTGTAAAGCCATGGGACTGGTTGAGATAGATCAGCTAGAGATGTAGCCTTATAATATGTTTTGAAGTCAGGGAGTGTGATACCTCCAGCTTTGTCATTCTTGCTCAAAATTGCTTTGGACATTTGGGGTCTTTTGTGGTTCTAAATAAACTTTAGGATTGTTTTTTCTATTTTGGTAAAAAATGCCATTGAGATTTTGATAGAAACTGTGCTGAATCCTCAGATCACTTTGGAAAATGTGGACATTTTGACAATGTTAATTCTTCCAGTGCATGAACCTGAGATGTCCTTCCATTTGTTTGTGTCCTTTAAATTTTCTTTTGTCATTGTTTTGTAGTTTTCAGCCTACAAGTCTTTCACTTCTTTTGTTAAGCTTATTCCTAAGTTTCTTCTTATTTTTGATGCTATTGTAAGTGGAATTATTTTAATTTGCTTTTCAGGTAGGTTGTTGTTAGTGTTTAGAAACACAATTGACTTTTGTATGTTGATTTTGCATCTTGTGGCTTTACTGAATTTGGTTAGTTCCACAGTTTTTGTAGAGCCTTTAGAGTTTTCTACATATGAAGATCATGTCATCTTCAAACAGAGGTAATTCTACTTCTTCCTTTCTGATTTGAATGGCTTTTACTTCTTTTTCTTGCCTAATTTTTCTGGCTAGGACTTCCAGTGCTATGTTGAACAGGAGAGGTAAGGGTGGGCATCCTTGCCTTGTTCTGGATCTTAGAAGGAAAGCTTTTGGCTTTTCATTGTTGAGCATAATGTTTGCTGTGGGCTTTTCATAAATGGCTTTTATTGTATTGAAGAAAATTCCTTCTATACCTAATTTGTTGAGAGTTTTTAATCATGAAAAGATATGAATATTGTGAAATGCTTTTTATGCATCCATTGTGATGATCATGTGATTTTAATCCTTCATCCTGTTAATGTGGTGTATCATGTTAATTGATTTATATGTGTTGAACCATCCTTGTATCACAGGGATAAATTCTACTTAGTCATGGTGTATGATTTTTAAAATATGCTGTTGTATTTGGTTTGCTGGTATTTTTTTTAGGATTTTTGCATCTATGTTCAGCAGGATATTGACCTGTAGTTTTTTTCTTGTGGTGTCTTTGTCTGCTTTGGTTTCAGACTGACCTCATAGAATTAGTTTGAAAGTGTTTCTTCTTCTAATTTTTAGAAGAGTTTAAGGATTGGTATTCTTTTTAAATGTTTGGTAAACTCCACACATGAAGCCATCTGGTCCTGGGCTTTTATATGTTGGAAGTTTTAAAATTACCCCTTCAGTCTTTTTATTTGGTATGTGCAGAGTTTCTGTTTCTTCTTGATTCAGTCTTGGTAGGTTGTGTGTGTCTAAAAAATTCCTCTACCTTGTCCAATTTGTTGACATATGCTTGTTTATAATAGTCTCTTATGATCCTCTTTATTTCTGTGAGATTAGTTGTAATGTCTCCTCTTTCATTTCTGATTTTTATTGAGTCTTCTCTCTTTTTTTCCCTTGTCTAGCTAAGGGTTTGTTGGTTTTGTTTCACTTTTCAAAAACCAGCTTCTAGTTTCATCAATTTAAAAAATGTTTTTCTATTCTCCATTTCATTTATTTATGCTCTAATATTTATTAGTTCCCTCTTTCTGCTAATTTTGGGCTTAGTTTCTTCTCTTTTTCTAGTTCCTTGTGGTATAAATTTAGGTGGTTTATTTGAGATCTTTCTTTTTTTTCAAGGTAGGTATTCATTGCTATAAAATTCCCTTTCTGTACTGTTTTCTTTGGCATCTTATTAATTTTGTTATATTGTATTGTTGTATTTTTATTTTCATTTGCTTTGAGATATTTTCTAATTTTCTTTTGATTTCTTCTTAGACCCAATAGTTTTTTTTAGAGTGTGTTGTTTAATTTCCATGTATTTGTTAATTTTTCCATTTTTAAATTATTGATATCTAGTTTCATTCCATTGTGATTGGAAAAGATACATAGAATTATCTCAGTATTCTTAAATTTGTTAAGGTTTGTTTTGTGACCTAGCATGTGATCTGTTCTGGACAATGTGTTTCTGTAGGAGAATGAGGGCTGGAGGTGTCCTATTCTGCCATCTTGCTGCCCTCCATTTAAAAAAAGTCCTAGTCACCTTCTTAACCCCTGGAAACCACTAATCTAGTGTCTATTTCTCTAATTTTGTCATCTCAAGAATGTTATGTAAGTGGAATCATATGGTAGGCAACCTTTTGAGAATTGGCTGTTCACTCAGCTTAATTCTCTGGAGATCCATCTAGGTTGTTGTGTATATTAATAATTTACTCCTTTTTATTGCTGAATAGTATTCCATGGTATGGTTGTACAACAGTTTATTTAACTATGCAGCTGTTGAAGGATTTTTTTTTCCAGTTTTTGGTTATTTTATGAATAAAACTGTCATGAACATTAACGCACAGGTTTTGTGTGAACATATGTCTTCATTTTTCTGGAATACGTGTCCAACAGTGAAGTTGCTGGGTTGTCTGGTATTTGCATGTTTCCATTTTTTTTTTTTTTAAGAAACTGCAAACTTTTTCCCATAGTGTCTGTACCATTTTGCTTTTGCACTAGCAATGTGTGAGTGATTGAATTTCTTTACATCTTCACCAGGTTAAGTATTGTCAATATTTGTGTAGTAATGTTTCATTACAGTTTTAGTTTGTGTTTCCTTAGTGGCTAGTGATGTAGAAGATCTTTTCATGTGCTCATTTGCCATCTGTATATACACTTCAATGAAATGTCTGTTCATATGTTTTGCCCATTTTTAAATTGGATTGTTTGTCTTTTACTGTTGAGTTTTGAGAGTTCTTTTTATATTCTAGATAGTAGTCCTTTGTCAGATAGGTAGTTTGCAGATAGTTTCTCCCAGTCTGGACCTTGCCTTTTCCCTCTCTTAAGTAGGACCTTTCACAGAGCAAATATTAATTTTGGTGAAGTCCAATTTGTAAATTTTTCTTTTTGTGGACCATACTTTTGATTTCAAGGCTAAGAATGCTTTGCCTAGCCCTAGATCTATTGTCTCACATACTTATTTTTTCTAAAGTTTTATAGTTTTACATTTAACATTTAAATCCAAGATCCATTTTGTGTTAATTTTTGTAAAAGGGTGAGGTTTAGAACAAAGTTATTTATTTATTTATTTGCCTGTGTATATCCAGTCACTTCAGCTTCATTCATTGAAAATGCTATTTTTCCTCCATTGAATTATGTTTGTACCTTTGTCAAAAATCAGTTGGGCATAAACATGTGGGTCTACTTCTGAGTTCTCTATTCTATTCCATTGAGTTGTGTGTCTGTCTTTCCACTAATATCATATAGTCTTGGTTACTGTAACTATATAATAAGTCTGGAAATCAGACTCATTCCTTCTCCTTTGTTTTTCTTTTAAACAATATTTTAGATATTTTAGTTCTTTATACATTTTAGGATAATTTTATCTATATCTACAAAAAATCTTGATTGGATTTTGATAAGAATTGTGTTAAACTTGAATATACATTTGGGAATAATTGACATCTTTACTATGTTGTGTTTTCTAGTCCATGAACATGGTATGTCACTCAATTCATTTATTTTATCCTGATGTGTAGTTTTCAGCATACAAATCCTATACACATTTTGTTATGCTTTCCCTAAGAGTTTCATTTTGACTTTAAATGATATTTTATTAAAAATATTGGTATCATGTGTTCATTGCTATATATAGAAATACAGTTAATTTTTATGTTTATCTTGCCACTTGCAACCTTGCTGAACTCACTTATTAGTTTTTTTTTTTTTTTGGTGAGGTTCTTGGGATTCTTCTATGTAGACATTCATTGTCATCTGCAAATAGGAACAGTTTTATGTCTTCCTTTATTATCTGTATAAATTTTATTTCTCTTCTTGCCTTATGGCACTGCCTAGAAAACTTCTAGTACTGTGTTGAATAAGAGTGGTGAGACTAGATATCCTTGCCTTGTTCCTGACCTTAATGGGGGACACATTCAGTCTTTCACCATTTAGTATAATGTTAGTCATAGATGCTCTTTATAAAGTTGAGGAAGTTTCCTATCTTCCTAATTTTATGAGTTTTATCATGAATGGGTATTGAATTTTGTCAAATAATTTCTATGCTTTGATTGATATATATGATCATATAATTTTTCTTCTCTTTTTAATGTGGTGGGTTATATTGATTGATTTTCTAATACTGGACTTACTGTGAGTCCCTGGAATAAACATCATTTAGTCATTGTGGTGATTAGTTGTATGTGTCAACTTGACTGGGCTAAGGGATGTCCAGACAGCTGATAAAACACTATTTCTGGGTGTGTCTGTAAGAGTGTTTCTGGAAGATATTAGCATTTGAATTGATGAACTGAATAAAGTAGATAGTTCTCCCCAATGTCAGTAGGTATCATCCAATCCACTGAGGGCCCATATAGAACAAAAAAGCAGAGGAATAGCAAATGTGCTGTCTCTCTGTGTTTGAGCTGAGATATCCATCTTCTCCTGCTTTCAGACGTTGGTGCTCCTGGTTCTTGGGCTTTCACGCTCATATTGGGACTTACACCATCAGTCTCCCCATTGTAATTCTCAGGCCTTTGAATTCAGACTGAATTACAGCTTTCCTGTTTCTCCAGCTTACAGATAGTAGATTATGGGACATTTCAACCACCGTAACCACGTGAGCCAGTTCCTATAAAACATCTCCATATATATATCTTATTGGTTCTTTTACTCTGGAGAACTCTTACTAGTACAGTCATGTGTATAATTCTTTGCATAGACTGTTGAATTTTATTTACTAATATTTTGCTAGGGAATTTTGCATCTATATTCATGAGGGATATTGGTTCACAGTTCTTTCTTCATATTGTCTTTGTCTGGTTTTTGTATCAGGATAATACTTGCCTCATAAAATGAATTGGGAAGCTTTCCCTCATTCTGGAAGAGATTGTGTAGACTTGTGTTAATTGTGGTAGAATTCTGTAGTTAATCCATCTGGACCTGGGGAGTTCTCTTTTGGGAGTTTTTAAATTGCAAATTCAATCTCCTTAATAGTTATAACACTGCTCTATCTATTTCATGTTGGGTGTTAGGTTGTGCTTTTTGGGGAATTGGTACATTTCATTTAGGTTGTCAAATTTATATATGTAGAATTTTTCATAGTATTCACTTATTATCCTTTTGATGTCTGCAGGGTCCCTTATTTTATTCATGATATCAGTAATTTGTGTCTTCTCTCTCTCTCCCTCTCTCTTCAGTCTGTTAGGCACTTGTCAATTTTGCTGATCTTTTTTTTTAAAATTAATTAATTTTATTTTATTTTTGGCTGCGTCAGGTCTTCGTTGCTGTGTGCAGGCTTTCTCTAGTTGCGGCGAGCAGGGGCTACTCTTCATTGTGGTGCACGGGCTTCTCATTGTGGTGGCTTCTCTTGTTGTGGAGCATGGGCTCTAGGTGCACAGGCTCAGTAGTTGTGGCTCATGGACTATAGAGTGCAGGCTCAGTAGTCGTGGCACACAGGCTTAGTTGCTCTGTGGCATGTGGGATCTTCCCGGACCAGGGATCAAACTCATGTTCCTTGCATTGGCAGGCAGATTCTTAACCACTGTGCCACCAGGGAAGTCCCTATTGATCTGTTGTTGAAGAACTAGCTTTTGTTTCAGTGATTTTCTCTGTTGCATTTCTGTTTTCAATTTCATTGATTTCTGCTCTTTATTTCCTTCCTTTTCCTTGTTCTGAGTTTATTTTTGATCTTTTTCTGGGTTCTTGAGGTAGGAGCTTAGATCATTGATTTGAAACTTTTCCTCTTTTCTAATGTATTTAATGCTATGAATTTCCCTTTCAACACTGCTTTAGCTGCATCCTACATGTTTTGATATGCTGGGTTTTCATTTTCATTCAGTTCTATGTGTTAAAAAATTTCCTATGAGACTTTCTGATGGAGTATTTTTAAGTATGTTGTTTAGTTTCCAAGATTTTTGAGATTTTTGGTTATCATTCTGTTATTGATTTCTAGTTTGATTCCATTGTGGACAAACAACACATTCTATAATTTCAGTTATTCTAAATTCGTTGAGGTTTGCTTTATGGCTCAGGATATGGTTTATGTTGGTATATATTTAACAAGGAACTAGAAAATATAAAAAGAACCCATCAGCACTGAAGAATACAGTAACTGAAATGAAAAATGAACTAGAAGGAACTATGTGATACAGAAGAATGTATAAGCAATCTGCAAGGTAGAATAATGGCAATCACCCAATCAGAACAGAAAAAAGAAAAACAAATTTTAAAAAATGAGGACTGTTTAAGGGACCTCTTGGACAACATCAAGCATATGAACATTTGCCTTATAGGGGTCCCAGAAGGAGAAGAGAGAGAGAAAAGGGGGGTAGAAAATGAATTTGATGAAGTTATGGCTGAAAACTTCCCAAAGCTGAAGAAGGGAACAGACTTCCAGGTACAGGAATCAAAGAGAGTCCCAGACAAGATGAACCCAAGAGGTCCACACCAAGACGTATCATAATTAAAATGGCCAGAGTTTAAAGAGAGAATTTTAAAGGCAGCAAGAAAAAAGGTGTCGCATATTATGGAACCCCCATAAGGCTATCAGCTAATTTTTCAGTAGACTTTGCAGGCCAGAAGGGAGTGGCATGATATATTTAAAGTTCTGAAAGGGAAAAACCTACACCCAGGATATTCAACTCAGCAGCATTATCATTCAGAATTGAAGGAGAGATAAAGAACTTCTTAGACAAACAAAAACTAAGAGTTCATCAATACTAAACTGACCCAACAAGAACTGTTAAAGGGTCTTCTCTAAGTGGAATTAAAAGCAACAATAAGAAGTAAGAATCTATAGGAAAGGAAAAATTCCTCTAGTAAAGGCAAATGTGTAATAAAAGCTGTGGATCAACCACTTACATAAGTGAGTACAAAGACTAAAAGACAAAAATTGTAAAATCAACTATAATTACAGTAAATAGTTAAGGGATAGACGTGAAGATATAAAATATGACATCAAAAGCACAAAATGTGGGGGAGGGGAGCAAAAAATGTAGATCTTTTAGAGTGTGTTTGTTAAATGCCTATCAGTTTAAAATAAGTAGAGTAGTTGTAGATCAACATATGTGAACTCCATGGTAACCACAAATCAAAACCCTACAATATACACAAAAACTATAGAGAAAAGAACACAAGCATACCACTAAAGAAAATCATCAAACCACAAGGGAAGAAACTAAATGAAGAAGAACAGAGAACTACAAAAGCAATCAGAAAACAAATAACAAAATGGGAATAAGTACATACCTATCAATAATCACTTTAAATGTCAATGGACTAAATGCTCAAATCAAAGACATAGGGATTGGATTTTTAAAAGACCCATCTATTTGCTGCCTACAAGAGACCCACTTCAGAGCAAAAGACACAGACTGAAAATGAGGGGATGGAAAAAAGATATTTCATGCAAATGGAAATTAAAAGAAAGCTGGGGTAGCAATAACACATCAGACAAAGTAGACTTTAAAACAAGTCTGTGACAAAAGACAAAGAAGGGCATTTTACAGTGATAAAGGGATCAATACAAGAGGATATAACATAAACACATAGTCACCTAATATGGGAGAACCTAAGTATATAAAGAAAATAGACTGGGAGTTTGGGATTGACATATACACACTGCTATATTTAAAATAGGTAACCAGGACTTCCCTGGTGGCGCAGTGGTTGGGAATCTGCCTGCCAATGCAGGGGACACAGGTTTGAGCTCTGGTCTGGGAAGATCCCACATGCTGCAAAGCAACTAAGCCCGTGCACCACAACTACTGAGCCTGCACTCTAGAGCCCATGAACCACAGCTACTGAGCCTGCATGCCACAACTACTGAATCCCGTGTGCCTAAAGCCCATGCTCCACAACAAGAGAAACCAATGCAATGAGAAGCCCACACACCACAAGGAAGAGTAGCCCTCACTCGCCGCAACTAGAGAAAGCCGATGCGCAGCAATGCAGACCCAACGCAGCCAAAAATAAATAAATAAAATAACTAAGAAGGACCTACTGTAAAACATTTTTATAAATTTAAAAAAGAAAATATTAACAGACATAAAGGGAGAAATTGACAACAATACAGTAATAGTAGGGGACTTTAATACCCCACTTAAGTCAATGGACAGATCATCCTGACAGAAAATCAATAAGGAAACAGTGACCTTAAGTGACACATTAGACCAGTTAGACTTAATAAAGATATCTACATTCCATCCCCAAATAGCAGAATACACATTCTTTTCAAGTGCACATGGAACATTCTCCAAGATAGGTCACATGCTAGTCCACAAAAGTCTCAACAAATTTAAGGGGATAGAAATTATACGAAACATTTTTTCCAAACACAATGGTATGAAACTAGAAATCAATTACAGGAAGAAAAATGGGGATAAAAACCAAACACATGGAGACTAAATAATATGCTACTAAAAAAAAAAATCAGTGGTTCAAGGAAGAAATCAGAAAACACCTCTAGACAAGTAAACATAAAAACACAACTTCCAAAATCTGTAAAGTGCAGCAAAAGCAGTTCTAAGAAGGAAGTTTATAGAGATACAGGACTACTTCAAGAAACAAGAAAAATCTCAAACAACATAACATACCATCCAAAGGAACCAGAAAAAGAAGAACAACAAAGCCCAAAGTCAGCAGAAGGAAGAAAATAATGAAAATCAGAAGGGAAATAGGGACTTGCCTGGTGGCGCAGTGGTTAAGAATCTGCCTGCCAATGCAGAGGACGCGGGTTCAATCCCTGGTCCTGGAACATCCCACATGCCACGGAGCAACTAAGCCTGTGCACCACAACTACTGAGCCTGTGCTCTAGAGCCCACATGCCACAACTACTGAAGTCCACACACCTAGAGCCTGTGCTCTGCAACAAAGAGAAGCCACTGCAATGAGAAGCCCATGCAATGCAATGAAGAGTAGCCCCTGCTCACTGCAACTTGAGAAAGCCTGCGCTCAGCAATGAAGACCCAACACAGCCAAAAATAAATAAATAAATATATATAAAAAGAGAAAGGAAATAAAAAATCGATCGCCCCCCCACACACAGAAAAGAAAATATCAGTGAACTGAAGAGCTGTTTTTTTGAAAGGACAAACAAAATTGATAAGCCTTTAGCCAGGTTCATTAAGAAAAAGAGAGGGAGGACCTAAATTTACAAAATAAGAAATGAAAGAGGAGAAATTACAACCAATATCACAGAGATACAAAAAATCATAAGAGAATTATGTGAATAGTTATATGCCAACAAATTGGACAACTTAGAAGAAATGGATAAATTTCTAGAAACATACAATCTTCTAAGACTGAATCAGGAAGAAATAGGTAATCTGAATAGACTGATCACTAGTAGTTAAATTGAATCAGCAATCAAAAAATTCCCAGCAAACCTTAGTCCAGGACTGGATGGTTTCACAAGGGAATTCTACCAAAAATATAAAGTAGAGCTAATACCTGTCCTTCTCAAGCTATTCCAAAAATTTGAAGAGGAGGGAGCCCTCCCAAATTCATTCTATGAGGCCACCATTACTCTGTTGCCAAAACTGGACAAAGACACTACAAAACAAAACTACAGGCTGATATCTCTGATGAATATAGATGCAAAAATAATCAACAAAATACTAGCAAATGAAATTCAACCATATATGATACACACCATATATGGTGTATATCATACACCATGATAAAGTGGGGTTTATTCTGAGAATGCAAAGATGGTTCAGTATCTGCAAATAAATCAATGTGAAAAACCACATTAACAAAATGAAGGATAAAAATCACATGATCATCTCAAAAGATGCAGGAAAAGCTTTTGACAAAATTCACCATCCATTCATGATAAAAACTCTTATCAAAGTTGGTACAGAGGGAATATAGCTCAACATAATAAAAGCCATTTATGACACACCCGCAGCTAACATCATACTCAATGGTGAGAAGCTGAAAAGTTTTTCTCTAAAATCAGGAACAAGACAAGGATGCCCAGTCTTGCCACTTCTATTTAACACAGTTATCGGGAGTCCTAGCCACAGCAACCAGGCAGGAAAAAGAAATAAAAGGCATCCAGATTAGAAGGGAAGAAGTAAAACTATCACTATTCTCAGATGACATGATACTATATATAGGAAACCCTAAAGTCTCCACCAAAAAACTATTAGAAGTAATAAATGAATTCAGTAAAGTTTTAGAAAAAAAAGATTAATATACAGAAATCTGTTGCTTTCCTATACACTAATAATGAACTATCAGAAAGAGAAAGCAAGAAAATGATCCTGTTCAAAATTGTATCAAAAAGAATGGAACAACTAAGAATAAACAAAGGAGGTGAAAGACCTGTACTCTGAAAACTATAAAACACTGATGAAGGAAATTGAAGATGATACAAAGAAATGGAAAGATATCCTGTGTTCATGGATTGGAAGAATTAATATTGTTAAAAAACTCCTATCTCCCAAAGCAATCTACAGATTTAATGCAATCCTATCAAAATAACCCATGATATTTTTCAAATAACTAGAACAAATAATCCTAAAATTTATATGGAACCATAAATGACCCTGAATAGCAAAAGCAATCTTGAGGAAAAAGGACAAAGTTTGGAGGTACCACGCTTTCCGACTTCAGACTATACTACAGAGCTATAGTCATCAAAACAGTATGGTACTGGTACAGAAACAGACACATAGATCAATGGAACAGAATAGAGAGACCAGAAATGAACCCAGGCACCTATGTTCAATTAATATATGACAAAAGAGGCAAAAATATACAGTGGGGAAAAGGCAAGCCTATTCAATAAGTGGTGCTGGGAAAACTGGACAGCTAGATATGAGAGAATGAAATTAGAACATTTTCTCATAACACATACAAAAATAAACTCCAAATGGATTAAAGACCTAAATGTAAGTCCAGAAACCATAAAACTCCTAGGAGAAAACATAGGCAGAACATTCTTTGACATAGTTTAGCAATAGTTTTTTGGATCAGTCCCCTCAGGCAAAGGAAACAAAAGCAAAAGTAAACAAATGGGACCTAATTAAACTTAAAAGCTTTGCATAGCAAAGAAACCATTGACAAAACAAAAAGACAACCTACTGAGTGGGAGGAAATATTTGCAAATGATATGACCAATAAGGGGTTAATATCCAAACTATCAATATATAAACAGCTCATACACTCAATATCAAAAAAAACCCCAAGCAACCTGATTAAAAAGTGGACAGAAGACCTGAATAGACATTTTTTCCAAAGAAGACATACAAATGACCAATAAGCACATGAAAAGATGCTCAACAGTGTTGCTGATCACCAAGGAAATACAAATCAGAATCACAATGACTACAATGAGATATCACCTCACACCTGTCAGAATGGCTATCATCAAATAGTCTACAAATAACAAATGTTGGTGAGGATGTGGAGAAAAGGGAACCCTAGTACACTGCTGGTGGGAATGTAAATTGGTGCAGCCATTATGAAAAGTAGTATGGAGGTTCCTCAAAAAACTAAAAATAGAACTACCATATGATCCAGCAATTCCACTCCTATATATATATATGAAGAAAAACACTAATTCAAAAAGATATATGCACTCTTACCTTCATAGCAGCATTATGTAAAATAGCCAAGGTATGGAAGCAAACTAAGTATCCATCAGAAAATGAATGGATAAAGAAGAAATTATATATATATATATATATATATATATATATATATATATATATACACACTGAAATATTACTCAGCTATAAAAAAGAATGCATTTTGCCATTTGCAACAACATGGATGGACCTGCAGGGTATTATGTTTAGTGAAATAAGTCAGAGAAAGACAAATAGTGTATGTTATCACTTATATGTGGAATCTAAAAAATAAAACCAGTGAATATTGCAAAAACAGAAACAGACGCACAGATATAGAGAACAAACTAGTGGTTACCAGTGGGAAAAGGGATGAGGGAGGGGCAAGACAGGGGTAGAGGATTCAGAGGTACAAACTATTATATATAAAATAAATAAGCTACAAGTATATATTGTACAGCATAATGAATATGGCCAATATTTGATAATAACTTTAAATGGAGTATAATCTATAAAAATATCGAATACTATGTTGTATGCCTGAAACTAATATAATATTTTAAATCAACTATACTTTAATTAAAAAAATAAATATCCATCTCAAGATAGTACAAAAATGACAGGAAATTAAGCTCAAATAAAGGGGAAGGACTAAAACAATACAAGAAGAAATCATTGAAATAGGTTTCAGATTTGGCCTTCTAGGATATTTGCTACACCAAGATATACCTATTTGGGGGCAAGTTTACATTTATTTTTTCAGTCAGATAAATGAAGTCAAGTTATAGCACTTTGGCTTGATGGTATAGAAAGACTGGCTTAGACATTAGCATGCCTGGGTTATAATCAAAGTTCTGCCATTGAACCACATGATCTCTTCATGCCTTGCTTGTATCTTTTTGTCAAATAGGATTATAATACCCAACTTATTTCGTAGCATTTTAGATCTTGTTGTAGTGGAATAAATCAGAAGACTAGGTAGAGATTTGAGCTTAGAATCATAGGTTCTAGCCCTGCCCCTTTTACCAGCTTTATGCCATTAAGTCACTTATCCTCAGTGTCTGTTTTCAGCTAGAAAATAAGAAGATTACACTCCCTCCTAGCTTTCTAAATTAAGAAGGAAAATTTAATTATCCCCATCTTACAAATGAGTGTATAGGTTACAGAGAAGCTAACTCAGTTGTCTAAGGGCATACAGTTCATTGGTCAGGGACAGGACTGGGAACAGTCAACATCTAAACATTTTTAAATTAATGCAGAATATGCTTGACAGAAAAGTGACCATCTACATGGTATTATCTGAAGGACTGATAGTTTCTGAACTTTTTGCTCAACAATTATTCTTTTCTTGGCTCGCCATGGCATCTGAAATTTCCATCTCTTCTCATTTCTTTAGGTTAAGCCACCAACGACCTTGTGAAAAACGCGGCGCCACACTGAAAAGGCACATATGTGCCCAACCCACCACCGAGACTTCAGCACTAGCGCTTCGATAGTTTTGTTCCGGCGTGGAGCGGCAACTGAGTGAATGGAGCCCACCAAGGTTGTTTTCAGGTACTGAACAAAAGCCGAGTTAAGGCGTGGCTTCTGAGATTTATGGGAGTCAGTGTCCCAGCTTGGTCAAGCATGAGTGAATTTTACGAGTCTTTTGGTGTGCTGTCAATGTAGATCATTAATGTGAAGAAACAACATTTTATAATTAGAATGAGTTTTTAAATTCTGCAGTATATTTCCTCTGTGAAATGGAGACCTGTCACTCAGACACCAAATGCAACTCGGTGTGTTAGGGAATTCTTAGAGAACTATAACAGTCGTTTCCATGATAGCCAGTGGCTGCTCATGCCATGGGCTCAGTCCCGTGGAGAGGAGCTGTTGCCGAACAAAGTTCCTGGCCTGGCCTCTGGAGTGGTCATTTACATGGGGGCGGGGTGTGGAAATTCCAAGTTTCACAAATGGGGTTCACAAAGGGGGTGCTAGAAATTAATGTGTATTACAAAGGCATAAATAGGAAGTAAGGTTTGACGTGGCTCTGGGAGAGAAAGCTGATTCGTAGATTGCGGGCACTAAGATAAAGAGAAGGAGAGAGGGGTAAGGACAAAAGTTAGCCTTCCTCGTAGGAAGGGAATACAGAGGTCAGGGCTGTTTAAAGGTGAGATTAAATGGAATGGATCGGATTGATGGAGTCGGACTGATCATCCTGATCTGGCATTTGTTTGAGCGTTCTTGAATTTTCATCTGTGTGTTTCCTTATAATACATATGCCGATACTGAAGGGGTTCAGTGACTCAGGGATCCAAATTCATGGACTCACTTTAAGGAGACAGATAGATGGGTTTCCAGCCTTGCAGCTATTTGGCTACATTCAGGTCCCACTTAAGAATATTACCCAGATTTAAGATAATCCTCAAAGGATTTTGGTTCCATTAAAAATTCTGAGCATAGGCTAGACATAATCCTCGATTCCTCATTTAATAAAATATAAAGGGAAATGGGTGCACACACCAGAACCCTGAGATAGCAGATGATTAGAAATAACTTGACTGGAATACTTTCAGACAAATAGAAATACATTTGAAATCTTTGGGTGACTTTTCATGTGGATTGGAGAAATGTAGTTTCTCCTTTCCTTCTGTACTCTGATACCAAAAAAAACCTCTCTTTGACAGAGTATTATAGAAGCATTTATACTCGCCAATATTTATAGGGTGCCAAGGCCTGGTATTATGGATTCCTGTCTTGAAAGTCAGGGAAAAGATTTTAAGCATCCACCCAGCAGCAAACACTGCACTAGTTGCTTTGAAGTTAAAAGAAATGGAAGAGAAGGACCCTGTTCTTGTTAAGGAGACAAGGCCAAACCTCTGAAAATATATGAAATATTACATATTAAATATATTGTGCTGTAATCATAATTGCTGGCATTTTTGTACCATGTCACGGTTTCAAAGTAGTTTTGCAAGCTTCTTTTCGTTCGATACTATCCATATATGGAGTGTTTACTATGTGCCAGATATCATAAAATATTATCTCATTTAATCTTTCTAAGAATCCTCATTCTAAGAATTAGGCAGGTACTGTTATCTTTACAGATAAGATCTTCATGGCAGTTCTGATGGTAGTCCAAACAACCTTTTAACATAGTTTAGGAGACAGGCTCATGGAGGTTAAATGACTTCCTTAGGGTTATTTGACCTTAGTGACCTAGTCTTTCTTAACCTTTTCTCATAGGCTAGTCTACAATGATACCAGCATGTGAACTTTCTGACACTAAATGTCTTTAATGTACTATTTTTAAACCAATACTTGGTTTATATCTTTATATCTAAGTCCAACATTTTATGTTAGAAGAAGTCGGATACTATGCAGTGGATTTATTCAATAATCTGTGTAGCCTCATAGATTCAGAATGAGACATGGAGGGAGAATTACTCCTCCAGACTTTAAGAGGGCAGCTAGATTTGATTAAGTGGAGAACTTTCTTAATGAGATGGACCCAAGATAAGAAACTTCTCCTGTTGTCTGTTCCAGTGCAGTCTGTTTAGGCCATGTGATGATGTGTGTGAGTATAGCTATCTTAGATTCAGTACTTGGAAATAAACTTTGAGACAGAGTTTCATGCAGAAAGTTTATTGCAAATGTATTCAGGAGAGACATTTGTAAGGCAGTGGGGAAGGCAGGACTGGGCTGAGGGAGAAACCTACCTGTAAAATTGATACAGCCATTATGGAGAACAGTATGGAGGTTCCTTAAAAAACTAAAAATAGAACTACCATATGACCCGGCAATCCCACTACTGGGCGTATACTCTGAGAAAACCATAATTCAAAGAGTCATGTACCACAATGTTCACTGCAGCTCTGTTTACAATAGCCAGGACATGGAAGCAACCTAAGTGTCCATTGACAGATGAATGGATAAAGAAGATGTGGCACATATATACAATGGAATGTTACTCAGCCATAAAAAGAAATGAAATTGAGTTTTTTTGTACTGAGGTGGATGGACCTAGAGTGTGTCATACAGAGTGAAGTAAGTCAGAAAGAGAAAAACAAATACCGTATACTAACACATATATATGGAATCTAAAAAAACAAAAATGGTTCTGAAGAACCTAGGGGCAGGACAGGAATAAAGACACAGATGTAGAGAATGGACTTGAGGACACGGGGAGGGGGAAGGGTAAGCTGGGACGAAGTGAAAGAGTAGCATTGACATATATACACTACCAAATGTAAAATAGATAGCTAGTGGGAAGCAGCCACATAGCACAGGGAGATCAGCTTGGTGCTTTGTGTCCACCTAGAGGGGTGGGATAGGGAGGGTGGGAGGGAGACACAAGAGGGAGGGGACATGGGGATATATGTATACGTATAGCTGATTCACTTTGTTATACAGCAGAAACTAACACAACATTGTAAAATAATTATACTCCAATAAAGATGTTAAAAAAACCCTACAATTAAGGCAATAATAAAGGAATAACCTAGAAATAGTAAAAAAGAAAGAAACTGACCTGTACTTCTGTGGCAGCGGGGCCCCAGCTGATGCCACAGGGAGCTCTGGAGCTTGGATGGCCCTTTAACGTTGTCCCATATTGAGGCATGGGGACCAGACCTTTGTTTCCCTTCATAAGCCAGTCATTGACCATAGGTCACCCCCTTGGAGGGGCTGTGATCCTTGGTGAGGCAGATCCCTGCAGCAGAGGGCAGTTCCTAGGGAGGAACTCAGCAGTCAGTCACCAGCACTTCTTAGCAGCTGGGGCGTGAGTGTGTTCATCCTGAAGAGGGGATGTGGATGGAGTGCCTTAGTGTGCACTACAGTCCATCCCTTGTGCTACTCAAATCCACTTGATTTTTATAATAAATTTACTCTATCTGGGAAACTTTTTTTTTAAAGATTTTTTTTTTTGATGTGGACCATTTTTAAAGTCCTTATTGCCTCTGTTTTATGTTTCGTTTTTTTTGGCTGCGAGGCATGTGGGATCCTAGCTCCCCAACCAGAGATCGAACCTGCACCCCCTGCATTGGAAGGCAAAGTCTCAACCACTGGATCGCCAGGGAAGTACCCTGGGAAACTTTTTTTTTAATCAAATTTTGATTAGTCTTGCTTCCTGGGAACCTACAAATGAGGTTTAGTAAGAAATACTACAGCTCTTGTGGCTATAGTTGACCTCAAGTCTGTAACTAATGCTTGTTATTATCCTTTTTTATCA
This sequence comes from Stenella coeruleoalba, assembly GCF_951394435.1. Lineage (NCBI taxonomy): Eukaryota > Metazoa > Chordata > Mammalia > Artiodactyla > Delphinidae > Stenella > Stenella coeruleoalba. Next base: position 17,315,170 of record NC_137160.1, read on the forward strand.
TTCATTCTAGATTTCTCTCAACTCTGGCTAACCCCTCTGCTGGGCTAGGTGGCTTACCTCCCAGAGGGTCCTGAGCCCCTGGTTACTGTGCCCTTCTTGGGCTCTGTTCTTATCCATTTACCATTAAATGGTAAGCGTGGGACACGCAAGAGACTCCCCAGTGGACCACCTGATTGCCAGACACATTCTTCTGTACTTCCACTGTGTAGCAGAAGCGAAGCTCCCCCTGTGGGCCACGGTTAATTACTCTTGCCAGTGTGGTCGATTCCTTTGCTTGCTTGCTGGTCTCTTGGCATGAGGATCCCAAAGTAGTCGGGTGGCAGCTATAGCTTAAAGTTCGAAGGGACTCCTACTGTGTCCCCAGATGGGAGCTTCCGTCCTCTGCAGAGCCTAGACTTGTGTGGATAGCATGTGGGTTATGGAGGCAGGGGTGGTAAATAGTTCCACCTCTTGGTTCCTGGACCCGTGTACTCTACCTGATGGGGACACAGTACCATGCACTGGCCATTTAGGGTATATACTGAGTCCTAGAGGATCCTGTGCCATCCTCACAGGATATCATCTCCAAGATGGCCCCTCAGCTGTGTCACTAAGAAGATGTTGCACCGCTCGTTCAGGCCAGAGACTTCTCAGGGGAACAGTATGTGATAGGAGCAGCAAGTCCCATGGTCACACGCCCGCTGCCGCAGCACCTCTGTTGTGTAGTGGGTCCCTTGGTCTGAGGTAGTGTTTTGCAGAATCCCTTGTCGGTGGGTCAGATACTCTTGTAGGTCTTTGGATAGTGATACTGTCTACGCCTGTGGACAGGAAAGGTAAACACATACCTGGAATAAGTGTCTGTCCTATCCAAGTTGAATCACTGCCTTCCCCAGGGTAGAAGAGGCCCAGTGTACCTGACTTGCCGTGAATGGCTGGCTGATTGCTTTGAGGGATGGTGCCACATGTTGGAGGTTTGGTGATATCTGCTGCGGGCACGTGGTAAGTGGGAGCCTGTGCTGTTGGTTTTGTGCTTAGGCTTCAGTGGTCATGGCTGCTGTGTTTCATGCATTGTCCCAGCACTGGGGTGGCTGATGACAAAGATGGTCAGTTCACTCTGTCCACCTGGTTGTTTAATGTCTGCCACCAGAGGTGGTCTCTGGTGAGAATTAACATGTAATTCAAAGGTCTTCATCGTTCATGCCTTCTCCCATAGGTCATCCAAATGCCTCTTCCCAAACCTCTTTCACCCCAAGCTTCCAAATTATCTCCTGGCAGTCCCCTGACTAACCAGCTAGGCCATTGTCCATGAGCTAGTGTAAATTCTAGCCTCTGACTGCTTGTCTTTTTGCACAAACTGGAAGACTGGTGTATCACTTGAAGCTCTGCCCTCTGGGAAGACTCGGCCTACTGAGTGGCCTATAGTACAGCAACATCATTGGGTCCAGAGAGTCCGTCACGCAGCCATAGGAGAGGTGCGGGTGCCACAGTACCGGAGGGCGTGTGGATCTGTGCAACTCGCTCACACAGCCTACACGTACTCTCTGAACTTGCTCATGCCTGATCCCTGTTGGATCACTTCCATGTTTTAACAATTTTTTTTTGGTCTCAAAAAGATATGATGGTACCGTGACATCTGGGAAAGTTCAAAGACCTAATATATTCTGTATTTCCTGGACTAAAGGTTAAATAGTAGCTTGTAAGAAAAAAAATGTTGGTATCAGTTACCCATAGTTCAGCTGCATCTAGGAAATTCGGCCACTCACTAGAAAGAGAATTTCAGAGAGTGCCAAAATACCTCCAGTGTCTAAGCAGATATGGCTGGCCAAAACTAAATTATGAAGGAGACAAAGTTTGTTTTTTCTTTTTATACAGTTTTGTACTTGAATGTTTTTATGGTAAAAATTGGAAAGTACTTGGGTTTTTGTTTTCAAAAGACTTGGATTAAAATACTAGCTCCAGTGCCTTCCAGCTGTGTGACATCAGGCAAATTATTCCTTCCTTCCTGTCTGAGACTCAATTTGCTAGCTAAATATTGTAATCAGTAGTACATATCTCATAGGGAGAGGATTAAATGAGATATTCTTTAAAATCATGCCTGGCATAAAGGATGTACCATTTACATGCTGAATAAATGATTGGAGAAATGATTGTTATTTTGAGCTAGTGTGTGTGGAGTACCCAGTGCAGTACCTGTTGTGAAGGAAAGGTCAAGGGGAAGAGGAAAAAGGACATTTGAGCCAACTCCAGATGAGCTGGAGTTGGCTCAGATGTCAGAGTCTCTGCAAGCTGGGAGGTGGCAGGTACTGAGAATGTTCAGGAGCTCTGAGCCATCTAGAATCATCACCCTAAAATCACTGAGAAATTACAGGGAGACCTGGAGGCTTGTGCAGAGGTGGGGGGAGAATGATGGGCAAGACCATTTTAAGGGGTGATCCTTGTGACATATTTATATTCCTTGAAACTCCTCTTTTCCCAAGATGTGTCTTGCGTTTGAGGTCCCTCCATCTAGACTTTGTCAACATGATGTCCCGCCCCTCCTCAGCCTACTCCCTGGTTTGCCAGGCTCTTCTCCTCACTCCTCCTCTCTCCTGCACCTTTCCCAATATGTTTCTCCTATTTGGATGGTCCTCATGCCTTTTCTGTTCAACAAAATCCTTCTTATTCCATTTCATCCATTCAGCCTTCTGGGGTGAATCCCCCTCATGTGAACCCTCTCCTTCTTACTTTGTACCAAATAGTCAGGCGCCCCCCACCCCCACCCCAGTTAGCACAGGATGGATCTCTGCTTACCTCATTTATGTATTCCTCATTTCTCTGTGTAGAGTTTCTGGAGAGTAGCCATCACAGTGCTCAAAAAAGAGTACTGGCTCAATACATATTTGTTGGATAATTATCATTTGTCTATTTTTACCTTCCAGCAAATTAACAGGGAAGTCCCTGAGTAGAAAATCCTGATTCATTTTCAGAGTGTCTTTGGAGACACATGTTACTTCCCTGAGCCTCAGTTTCATAAATTGAGAGCATTGGGTATGATCACTAAGGTCCTTTTCAGTAAGAAAAGTACATGATTCTATGAAATATGAGGCAGTAACACATACGATATCAGTTCTTTGCATGGCTGACTTCTTGTCGTTCAGGTCACCTAGTCACTTAACATATGACTTCAGCTCTTAATTTTAGATAGTAATAAGTGCAAGGAAGGAATTGCCTTCCTCCCTCTTGCCTGCCTTCCTTCCTTCCTTCCTTCCTTCCTTCTTTCTTTCTTTCCTTCTTTGTTTATTTGTTTATTGTCTGTCTCTTCTCACTACAGTGTGAGCTGCAGGAGGTCAGAGCCCGTGTTTTGTTCACGGCTGTGTCCCAGCATCTATAACAGTGCCTAGCAGGTGCATAGTAGGTGCCCTGTAAATATTTGTTCAGTGAATGAATGAGGTCCATAAACTGGATCAATCCAATTACGTTTGCACTGTTAGTAGCCAGACTTCTTACCACTAGAAGAGTTCATCCCAGATCCCACCCAGAACTGCACATAGGTTGGCTGGGTAAATGGACTTCCTCATTGCCAGCAAGTCCCAGGGTGGGAGCTGCCGCAGCACCTTGTTGTTCCTTTTGACTTTATATTGTGCAGTGGCTTCTTATAGCCCCAGCTTTGGGAACCATATGTGTTGGAGGCTCTAGCTCTGTGGAGAGGGTTTGAGGATTTGTTTCAATTTATGAGTTCTTTGGACCAGTCTTCTCTCCCTTTCACAGCAAGTCTGGAACCATAATTTAGTAAACCCTGTTGATACCTTTTCATCTGCCACTGGTTGGTTCATTACACTGTCTGGTTTATATGGGCTCCCAGGAGATTGTCAGCTCATTCGTATAGCGCTTCATTATTTTCAAAGAAACTAGCATTCACCGTTGAGGATGGCTGCAGATCTTGCTCGCCGAGATTCTGGAGATAAAGCAGCTCTGCAGAGAAATGCTTGCTTGAGGCCCAGGGCTAGTGGAATTCAGTACGTTTCTGAAATTGAGTGTTTTGGGTAGGGTGGTTGTCTGGAAGAGCTAGGACACCTAGGGTGGAAACAAATGTCAATTTTAGTTGAATTGTAGAACAAGGGCAAGGAGAGGGTGGGGAGAATGACGAATACATACCAGAGACTGAGTTATGCACAGTTGTATCATGTAATCCCCTAGCAAAACAAAGGAGAAAACCAGTGCTCCTTGATTTAAATACCTGCCAGTGAATAGATGGAGCTAATGACTCAGCACAGACCTGGCTGACATCAGAGGCCATGGCTTTTTGCACTACACTGTGCAGTGCCCAGAACAGTGCTGGTGCACTGGGGAGTCTTCACTGAGTGAATGCACGAATACCGACCAAGCTTGGTTTGGTTTCTTTGTGACTTCCACTTTGATGGCCTCTTCTCCACTCCACTCCAGAACTGTTGGGCTACTTAGCTCTCCTTCCTGACTTGGGTGCTCCCCATGAGTCTGTCACTCTCTTATCTCTCTGATCTATTTTTCACCTTGCACACCCAGCTCCCCACCCATCTAGACCCTCTGGTCACGTTCTTCCTCTTTTTAGGACCTTTGCTGGGAGGTTGGCAAAATAACGTGTGCCTCAACGTTCACGGTGCTCACTCTTCACCTCCCTCCTGGAAGAACTGCTTTCACACCAAGGTGTTTCTCTGATGGCAGTCATTTCAGGGGCAGTTGCAGTTAGGTAGAGGAGCTAGACTTTGGGTGGGAGGGAAGGCAAATGTCTTTCAAATCATCCTAGACCGTCTGCTGCTTGTTCTCCTTCTGCTGAATGAAATAGAACTGAGAGGGAAACCGAGGTGCAAGGAGAGTGTGTGTTTGGGAGATGGGACAAGGGATTTAAGGGTGTTCCAGCTTTGAGGAAGGAACCAACAGCTGGCAGACCAGGACTTTTAAGTTTCCAATGAAGAAGAATGAAAACAAAATCTCTTCTCCCGACTTCTTTCCTTAAAGAATTTAATGAATAGAACGGGAATTTTGTTATCCTAGCCCTTTAAGAAAATGTGGCTCTGTAGATATCAATCTACCCCATCAGAAGAACCTATCCATCATTAACAGGGAGGTTTAGGGGCAGTTTTGATGCCCAACTTAAAGGCTCCAAAACCACGCACCAGTGGTGCCCACTTCACTCCACCTCCCAGCCTCGCGGGAGTGTCTGCTTACTGAAGACCAGCCCCAGGATCAGAAAAGTGTAGAAACTGTGTGGCCACTCCTGTCTCCTCCCAATGCAAGAATCTCTCCAATAGTTTTTGATGTCATCTTGAAAATCTCCCAAGCCAATGGTTAGTAAATCCTCTTCCTACTTGTGACTGCCACCCCTTAGTCTGTGTTTGGCCCTGGGGAGGAGAACAGATTCAGTCCTCTGCCTCTGCCAGGCACAGCTCCCCAGTCTCACTTCCTTGCTCAGCCTGCAAGAGAGTTCGTTATGCATGCAGCTCTTCAGAAGCACAAGGCAGTGTTGAATTAAACTCACAGAAGCAGTGCTTTCTAGCTCATGTCCTCTGACCCTCGTCCCCAAACACATAAATGTGGGTAAAGTATTCAAATGTGGATCACAGTTTTTCTGTGGACTGTGTGGCCGAGTGTCTGCCTCTGAGCCTCTGCAGCTTCATTTGGAGTTTCTGGCTCTATGTTCAATGACTCTAAGCACCATGGAAATAATCCCTGCTGTGTGTGTGTGTGTGTGTGTGTGTGTGTGTGTGTGTGTGTGTGTGTGTGTGTGTGTTGAGTGGTAGGGTGGGGGTAAGTAAGCAAGGAAGGAAGAACGCCAGAGATCTAGATTATTCTATAATTGACAAAGAAGGAAGACCCTTCTGAAGTTGTTGCAAAGTCCTCAAGTAAAGTCATTGCACATAACATGGCCATAGTCACTAAACTTGATTAATCATCGAGGGGAGGGGAGGGTCCAGCTTTCAAATGCTCTCTCTCTGGACACAGCATCATTTGTATTTTCAGTTGGTATTTACTGCATGTCCACTGAATGGATAATCCTGTCACTGATTCTACATGGAATGCGTTATCTAAGCCACCTGTGAGTTTGAGATTGAGAGAAAAGTCAGTGATACTAGTAAAATCATAATAATATTAGCTCGTTTAGTGAGTGCCGACTCATTAGACAGATATTGTGTAATTCACGTAACCCCCACTCCAGCACCCCTCCCTGTAACATCATTGCAAAGTGGATATTATCAGAGGTTCTAAGAGCAGTCCATGCCAGAGCTGGGACTGGAGTCCAGGCTTTTCTGACACATAGCCTTGGTTCTCTCCGTGAAGCCACACCACCTTACCACAGGGACAGGAGCAGAAACCAGTCACAAGGCGGAAACAGCAATTTTGTGCTGAAAACACTGAGTTCAGCCTCACTGAGCATGCAAACATTTCGTGGAGTAGGTTTAGTCTAGGCAGACATCCTGGAAGAGGTGTCTCCTCAGCTAAATCGTACAAGAAATAGAGAGCTCGAATTCACGGGGAAATCAACTTGGGCTTGTCTTGGATTTGGTTTGCTTAGGGACCAAATGCACCTGATGAATGGAAAAGCTACCCCATTTCCTCTCCCCTCCCTTTTTCCTTCAGTCAGGAGAAGTCTAACTTAAAGGAAGTGGCGAGGGGTCCCCTCTTCCTGGGTCTCTCTTTTTGCCTGTGCTGAGGTAGGTAAACGCATCTCCCTTTCATCTTCTTCCTGCTTCTCCCCTCAGACTGGAGTTCCCATACTGCACTTTGTGGTTTTCACTTAACGAATGTTAATGAGATGGGATTGTAATCACCGGATTTTATAAATATCTCATCCACAAATTGGACCACAAAACCCAAATGAGCCAGCTGAGCATCTGTATTCTGTGAGCCTGTGTTTTCCCCACAGTCTTAACCAAAGGATGTAAAACATGTTCTTGTTTTGAAGCTGTTCAGGCCCATGGGTGTTAGATGCTGAGGACAACTGCTGTTTGCCTGGCCTTAACTCAAGTGGCTTGTTGGGTATGAGCCTTTCACACAGTCCTGGGTGATGTAAGGGATTTAGGCTTGATCAATTATACCCTTTTCAAGTTAACGCTAGAAAAATGAGAAATTGATTTTTTTGATGAAACAATATTTTAGAAATTCCGGATATAAAAATGGGATTTGACCTCTCTTATCAAGTCAGCTATCATCATGATGATTACAGTCTACAATTATGCCATATTTTGTATGTCATGGCCTAGTGCGACCAGCTTGTCAGATTTGTTCGGGGAGAGGGTAGAGCCATGATAAAGCATCCAGCTGCGACTGCTCTGTGGTGTGAAGGGGAGAACCCGGACCTATCTTGTTCAGCAAGTCTGCTGGAGTGAGAGCATCGTCAGACCTAAGCATCAGAATCTGACCGTCCTGCCTAATCTCTCTGCAGAGATCTAATAAGCAGAAACTATACTGAATGATTTTTCTGGTGTTTCACGTTTTACTGGATATTTCTTATTTTTACACAATATGCTTCTATTACTGTGCCCAAATCATAACCAAACAATAAGCGAAGAGATGACATGTACTGCAGACAGCCTATCGACTTGCTGATAGGTTAACAGCATTTTGAAGGTAGGGCTAAGCTTTACTCACTTTAGCTCAGCACCTAGCACAATGCTTGGCCCATAGAAGGGACTTAATTACTGTTCATTGAATATTTGAAAATAATAGTCTAGCTTGGAACTATCTGAAGACTAGTTCCCAGGCTTCTCCACTGCAGAAACATGAAAGAGATCCCAATTCTTAAAAATTTACCAGTAAAAAATGTTGCTTGCTTTGGGTAAGTGACTATGTGCAAGGTGATGGGTTAATTTGAATGACCTGGTAAATGAAACAAAAGATAAATATCGTGGGATGAGAATATGAGCGATTTAGTTAAAAACCACTACCACCATACCTCTTCATATCTGGGAACATGAATGACTGTGACTTTAACTTTCTTAACTATTCACTCCCAGACATTGGGCCTTTTTTTCAATACCATTTATTTGATCACTGATTTAAAATGTCGTTATAATCACATACTGAATTCTTGGATCTGCTCTCAGAATTTCTGTTCTAGAACAGAATATACTGATTTTTTTTCTGTCTACTCATTCACTAATAATACACTTTTAATTATGGTAACTTTCTATATGTTTTAATATCTGCCAAAGCTAGTCATTCATTACTAATTGTTTTCCAATAATTTTTTTGGTTGCTTTTTGCATAGATAGTCTTTAGGCTGAATTTAATAGTCACTTTGTCAAGTTAAGTTGTTTTTTGCTTGCTCTCTGCCTTCTATTCCCAAAATCTGGTTGGAACTCTTATGGGAACTGTGTTAAATTTATTTATTAATTTGTGAGAAAATTGACTAATTTATGACGTTACATCTCTCAATTTGTATATCTCCCACTACAGAGGCAACAATACAGAGTATAGCGTGGAAACAACCAAACTAAGAATCAAGGTGTGTGAATTCTAGTATCTGCCAAGTTAGAACTATGTGCCTACTTATGCTGCAGTTTTCTCATCTCAGACATGGAAAAACATAAATACCTTTACATATCTGAGGTTTTAATACTTCTGGGGCTTTTAATGAGGTACTGTCCATTGTTTGACAGAATATAGGTACCCTCCTCTCAATTCTAGGATTTTGTGTTGATAAAAAATGAGATTATAGCTCAATACATAGAGGACTTCTAATTCTTGTTAGGGAGCAGGAAGTTCCAAGAGACCACTGCCTCCACCCCAAAAGGTGAATAAGTTAGGTAAGCTATAGTATCATAACTTTAACAACTCATCAGACACAAGGCTCCACAAAAAACTATGAGAAGTAATAAATGAATTCAGTAAAGTTGTAGGATACAAGATTAATATACAGAAATCTGTTGCTTTTCTATACACTAATAATGAAAGAGGAAGGAAGAAAATAATCTTATTTAAAATCATATCAAAAAGAATAAAAATACCTAAGAATAAACTTAACCAAGGAAGTGAAAGACCTGTACTCTGAAAACTGTAAAACACTGATGAAGGAAATTGAAAATGATACAAAGAAATGGAAAGATATCCCATGTTCGTGGATGGGAGGAATTGTTAAGTATTGTTAACATGTCCACACCACCCAAAGCAGTCTGCAGATTTAATGCAATCCCTATCAAAATATCCATGACATTTTTCACAGAACTAGAACAAATAATCCTAAAATTTATATGGAACCACTAAAGGTCTCGAATAGCCAAAGCAATCTTGAGAAAAAAGAACAAAGCTTGGAGGTAACATACTCCCTGACTTCAGACTATGCTACAAAGCTACAGTCATCAAAAGCTTTTTCACAGCAAAAGAAACCATAAACAAAATGAAAAGACAACCTACTGAATGGGAGAAAATATTTGCAAATGTTATGACGGATAAGGGGTTAATATCCAAAATACATAAACAGCACAAAAAAACCTCAGAGAGCTGAGGACAGACAGAAACTTAAGGGAAATACAATTCAGAAGTAATAGCCTGTTTCTAGGAGGGAAGAGCAGGGCAGTGGGAGGGAGAGAAACATGCTAGAGGCAGGGATAAGAAGCCAGCTTAGCTTCAGATAACCTAAAAAAATTAAGTGTTTTATTGATCTATAATTAACATACATTTCAAATATTTGAAGTGTAAAATTTGATATGTTTTGACATTATTATATACCTATGAAACTATCACCACAATCAAAATAATGAAGTTTCTTTGTGTCTCCTTTGTAATCCTTCCTTCTCAACCCACCCTCCTTACCCTGCCTGCATCCCCAGGCAATCAATGATCTGCTTTTTGTCAGTATGAGATTAGCTTGTATTTTCAAGAATTTTATGTAAATGGAATTAAGCAGTATGAACTCTTTTAGGTTTAATTATAATTATTTAGAGGTTTACCTATATTGTTGACTGTGTCAATAGTTCATTCCTCTGTATTGTGGGGTAGTATTACCTTGTATGGTTATACCACAGTTTTTATCAGCTTGTGTAAGTCTCTGGCAAAATCTTTTTCCTGAGAGTGGACCTTTGTTATGGATAAGGCTCTGGTTGGGTATATTCAAAATGATCACTCTTCCTCTCCCCCTTCTAGAGCTATAAACTGTATGATTCCTCTTGTATGAAGTCTAAGAACAGGGAAGGTAATCCATGGGGATAGAAACCAGATTGTGTTTGTCTCTGGGGCAGGATAATTGACTGAAAGGTGATAAATGGAAATTTCAAGATTGACTGAAAGATTTTATGTGTTGTTTTAGGTGTCAAAAGTCATTGAACTAGGGCTTTCCTGGTGGCGCAGTGGTTGAGAGTCCGCCTGCTGATGCAGGGGACATGGGTTCGTGCCCCGATCCAGGAGGATTCCACATGCCGCGGAGCGGCTGGGCCTGTGAGCCATGGCCGCTGAGCCTGCGTGTCCGGAGCCTGTGCTCTGCAACGGGAGAGGCCACAGCAGTGAGAGGCCCGCGTACCGCAAAAAAAGAAAAAAAAAAAAAAGTCATTGAACTAAACACCTAATATTTGTGTACTTTATTATATGTAAATTATACTTCAAAAGAAAAATCCTGCCTATAGATATGGAAAAACACAGTAATGTTAGCAAAGTGTTTGTAGTCATGGAGATCCTGATGAACGGAGAAACCAGCACAAGCCTCGATGAATAGCTCGGGAGAGGGAAGTTGGTGCCCACCACTCACTTCGTGAGCTTGCATCAGTCACTTCACTTCCCTGGGTCTTAGTTTCCTCCTCTATGGAAAGAAGTGGCTAGAACAGGTGATCAGTAAGTAGCATGATCTTATATATTGTCCACATCATGGCATTCTTGAGAGGGAGGTGAAGCTCTCATACTCATGAAGCCAGGAGAAGAGTGGTAAACTGCTCCTGTCCTGGGCAGATGGGGAGGAGTTATTATCCTATCAGATAGGGTCTCTTAAATGGCAAAGTGACATTTTGTGAGGTGACAGCCTCGGTGTCAGCAGCAGTCTAGATCTAGGAGTTGTATCTTATGTGTGATCTCATGGCTTCTGTTTGATCTGTTGATGTGTCAGGATTTGTCAGCGTAGCTGCTTGCAGGTCAGTGAGAGAGGTTTTTATTTAGAAAAGCCTCTAGTTCTTCCAGTCAATGGGCTGCTGCCTTCCACTTCTATGGAATAATAAAGACTTTCTAGTAGTAAGACATTGACATTTCTAGGTTAAAAACTGTTTTTGAAATGAAGCTAATTCTCAGTAGGATGAAAAATGGATCCTGCTTTCACCTGTTCTGATAACATGAAAATAGTGGGCCTCCTTTACAACAATCACCTTATTTTTTTCACTCTTTGGAGGCAACCGATTAACCTGTATTTATAAAACTCATAGAGATTATAAGCTATTAGGGTCACCTCTGTGCTGCCAAAGCTTTGAAGGGACTGAGAAGAAGGTTCTAAGTGACTAGGGTTCTGGCCACTCTGAAAAATAATAATGTCAGTTTGATGGACTTCAGTTCTCTAAAAGAGACATCTCACTAGAATCCATTCCTAGAAAGAATCCAGTGGGTACTCTACATTTGTATATAGAAGTGATAGGGACTAGAAGACATCTCGGAGGTGACTGGGAAAGGCTCCCACAGTCAGTGAGCGTCCCTCAGGTCCTAGGAAGGGAGTGGGGCTTAGATAAATAAACAACTGTATTTGTAAATAAATCTAGTCTCTCAGATGGTCAGAGCAGGAGGCAGCCGTCTCATTTGTATGCTGCTAAATAGGACCTCTTTGTCCCCACACATGCCCCAGTCGGTGGATCCTGTTTTGAGAATCAGGAGGGGAGATTCTAATTCTGGGTTTGCCCTGGGAAGGTCAGATTGCCTGGTGGTAAGTGCATGGGCTTCATTAGCATGACCTTTGGAGGTTGGTAACCACCTGAGAGGACGGTAGAGGAGATAAAATGAGATGTTTCAAAATCCTTTGGCGTACTCCCTGGTACATCGTTCTGTAAATTCCAATACTAGAAAGTTAGATTCTCAGGTTCTGCATGGCGCCTCCTCAGTCCTTAACCTTTTTCGTGCTGTTGGATCTCTTTGACAGTCTGGTGAAGTCTGTAGACCATGTCTCATAATTTAAAAAATGCAATAGTTATATTGCATATAACTGTCAAAATAGTGAAAACAAAAATTTTGATATAGTAATATATTTTCTTAAATTAATGCATTAAATGAGATCTAGTGGTGGCTTTAATACCCATTTATTTCGAAGTAGTGATGAACATATTTTAAAATATCTGCTGCAATTTAATGTATTAAAATATCTGGGATTTCTATTGGTAGCAGAGTCACGGATATTGCTAATATCACTGTGATTTGTTGCCTATTTTCATAATTGAAAGCAATTTGTAAATTTCAATTAGAGATTAGTCAAAATAAAGATGTAATTTGTTTTGCATCTAGATTCAGGGACCTCTTGAGTTCTGTTTAGGGAGAACAACTGTTTCCCAGGACTCTTGGGGATAGTCCTATGCAAACTGGGACAGTTGGTCACTTGGACCCCAGGTTAAGCTCTGGGAGCTTCATAGCAAGATGTAAATTTCTTTCTTAAAGGAAAGATATTACCCTACTATTACCTTTTCATCTATCAGGAGGAATTCGAATTAGCTTCAATGACCAGACTTATCCGATGATATATTTCCTCTAAATCTACTTCGCTTTAATTAAAAAAAAAACTTTTTTGTTTTAAATTTTCAGTAGATCCTATTGTGTTTTCATTGTTGCTGTTGGAATGCTGACACGTGCATCACTGATTACGGATAACAATGGTCGTTTCAAATCTAAGCAGTTGCCTTTTGGTTAGAGGAGTCTGAAAGCCAAGTACAGCTTAGGGGTGGGCACAGAGAAGCCACGCAGCCCACTATGGCACGGGGCGGAGGAGGTGGGTGCCGACAGGGGTGCAGGAAGCTGAAGATGCACTTTGTTTCTGATGTCCTTGTGCTTTTCTCAGCACGATCGTGCAAAGGGGCTGAGAGTAAGGGTCAAGGGACTTAGATTCCGGTCTTGCATCTGTCATTTACAAGCTGTGTGACTTAGGAGAAGTCAGCCACTCCTCTGAGCCTCTGAAGTTCCTTCCAATGTTAATATCCTCTGCTTGTCAATCTGAGAAGCCATTCACCTGGAGCATATCATCCCTTGGTGTCCTGTTTCTAGATGGAGGACAGGAAGTGTGCTGGGGTTGCTTTGACCAAGACATTTTCCTCCTCACTCCCCACTTTGAGCCAGGTCCAGAGAGCCATTAGTCATGGCTCATGGAGGTGCTGGCTCCTGTTCTGCAGGCTCCCCACCGGGAATGCTGTGGGGCATGAATGGGGCCCCACTGGCATCTAGCTGAAGTGAGTTATTTGGGACAATTCTCTGTGGAGATTGATATTCCTGTGTGTGGTTATAAAAGTGTGCAGGCCTATTGGTTTTTCCTGTTCAGCTTCCATTGTTTGGTTGAACATTAGCTGATGGATAAGGATGCCTCCCTCTGCGGTCCCAGTGCTTCATCCTGTCAGGGTGTTTGCTTATGGAAAGGGCTGAGCCATAGGCCAGGTCTCCACATCCCCTGAGGAAATCTTAGATTTTTAAATTGTGTTCAGAATGGAATCATTGGATTTTCTGGGTGGGAGAGGAAAGAAACAAAATAATCAAACATTTTTTTCCCTGATTATAAAAATAAATGTTCATTGGAGAAAGTTTAGAAAATTACAGAAAGGCACCAAAATTTCACCATGCGGGGAGAGCCATTGTTAATTAATATGCTGGTGTCTCTCCTTCAGGTAGGGATATGAGGGAAATGCCGTAATCAAATATCTGAAGGGATTTCTGAATATATCTACTCATGACAACTATCTCTATTATTCTGAGAGCTTCATGCTGAAATTAAGTAGTATGTGCTGATGACTCAGAGCTATTTACTTTAGAAGAAAAGCATTGACAACCACAGTAGAATATTCTGGCTGGGTGGGACAGGCCGACCACAGAGGAGTAAACTCTCCTACATGAGGCTGTTCAGTGCTAAGACCATACACGGAGCCGCACTGTCTTCCTGTCTCTGAAGCTGAATGAAGCATTTTCTGTTGATAGAAATGATACTGCCAAGGAGACAGGACTAGCTGCCGCAGGAACTTTACAGGTACAACTCTAAGGAGAGCCACAGGCAAGTCTGAGCAATTGTGCAGTTAACAAACACCGAGTATCTCTTGTAAAAGAGTCAGAGTAAAGGACACAAAGAAGTATGGGACGTGGTCCTTGCCTTCAAGTAGCTTACATTAGTTGGGTTACAAGGTGCAAAGCATAAAATACAAAGCAAGATGAGCTAAAGGTCAAAGAAGTAGCAAATACAAGGAATGCCATGAATGGTGGGGATTTGAGGGCCGAGTAGGCGGGAGAGCGATCTCATTCAAGATGCGGAAATGGGAGTGGGGAATGGGAGTGGGGGATGCACTCCTACCTGTGGGGGGTGGCACCTGTACCTGGATACCAAGAGCTTAAACTAGAACAATTTCTATATGCAAACCATCTTTTGGTGATACCCATTTTTGAAAGCTTAAAGTCTAAGGAATTGTATTAATCTAGGTTATATGTTGGTAATACATTAACCCCCAAATCTCAGTGGTTTAACAGCTTGGCTTGGCTCACTTGGACACCTCTGGAAATGCAAAAATCATGAATAAGTTTCTGAAGATGCCAGTTTTCTATGAGGCTGTTGGGAATCTGCCCACCCCAGCTTCCTGCCTCTCTTCCCATAGCCACTTTCTCCCTCCCTAGAGGGACTGTTTGTCTTTTTTCATCACAGTGCTGCCGCCTATTTTAACCCTTGAGCTTCTTCTGTGTATCCCCAAACTGGCAGCAGAGGAGGCCAGACTCCTAGTTCCAGCTCCCGGGGTTATCCTGATAACTCTGTACTTACGTGGGCTGGGTTTTGGGTGCTGTGGGCTTGCCGAGTCATGTTCCAAGGGCCTGGCTTGGGGGACACCATCACAAGCCGGAGATTATTGTGGTGTGTGTATCTCAAGGGCAATCCCTGGTTACAGAACAAGGTGAAATCTGGAGTTGGCATTACTGTATCCAGCCAGGGGCAGATGAGGACACCAAGCTGGGAGCTGAGTGGGAGGGGCACTCTGGGGAGATAATATGTGAGGAAAGTCAGTGCAGTTAGACGGAAGGGAAACGAGCAACTTCCCTGAAGCAGAATGCTGGGACTGTTTAAAGGAGCTGCCAGACAGTTCACAACACACAACAGGGGAACAGTCTAGGTATTCAGCAAAAGAAACACAGGGAATTACAAAGATTAAAGAGGATGACAAAGTTCTTTGGTCCCTTGTCCCTGGTTGGTAGCTCAGGATTCTCTTCTTTAGATAGTATCCAGATCAGCCCAGCCTTCCTCCTTTTATACCAAAGACCCACTGAACTTACCTCTTCCATGGTTCCTTCTTTCTGCTCTAGTGTTCGCTGTATTCATCACCTGGAAAATTCCCTCTCTTAGTCAGGGCTGGATCCAAAGAGTGAGAATGGACAGATCATGTAGGTTCCCTGGCACCAGTGGATTGTTTCCTGGTCTAGAACATCTAGGTGAGGGTGCGGGGATGTCTTCCATCTGGGAACCCTCAGCTACCAACAAGAAAGACCA
Source organism: Stenella coeruleoalba (assembly GCF_951394435.1). NCBI lineage: Eukaryota > Metazoa > Chordata > Mammalia > Artiodactyla > Delphinidae > Stenella > Stenella coeruleoalba. Next base: position 17,330,780 of record NC_137160.1, read on the forward strand.
TTTAGGCCATTTAAGCCTCCACATTTCATGTAAATAATCTTATCTCCTAAGAATGAAGGCTCCAAGTAGCCTTTCTGGTCTTGACATAATTTAATGCAGAAAACTTTCTTGTACATGTTCCATTTTGAAGGACGTAATGCTTCCAAACTGGACAAAACAAATCTATGTAGCCATTTCATTTTCTGGTTTTCTATTTAACTCTGACCTCTCTCTTCTTTAAGTCACTCAAGCACCCTCCTTTACTATATCTACACTTCATTAAAGATAGTTTCAGTGTGTTCCATTTCTGAGAAAAATATCTCCAACTAAATTTCCACCTTACTTCCCAATAGGCTTTGTTTACTGATTAGGTCACAAAGGTTTCTGGAAGCTAAATCACAAGTATTCGTGTTTGTGGCTAAAGTTGTTGAGATCTATATCTATATATCTGTGATGTCTGCTGCAAGATGAGAATGAGTTTTAAATTGATCTTTAAGTGTCGAACAACTATGTCCACTGGAACATTTTAGACATCTCTTCTGAACTTATACTTCATGTCATGGGTTGGTCAACTTTCATGTTTTCTCCTACATGTTTTTTTCTTTCAATGTGGTGCGTGTACCCCAGCCAGAAAACTCACTTATACAAGACCAGTATCCCTGGCACTGAGCATCTCCTTGGTGTGGGAAATGAGCTCTTTGTATACTAGGAGCTTTTTTAGAATTTGTTGATTTTGGTGGTGATGTTTGATTTGTTTCTGAATCCACTGTTGGAAACACATCCATTTATTGTCTATAGATTTCAGAAAGCTGTATAAAATATAATTTAAGAACATAATTTCCACCACCCAGTAATGCTGTTGGGCTCTTACGGTATGGGTTTGTTAATTTTGAAGGGGAATAATGTCACCAGGAGCACATGTGAGTCCGTGATCACTGAATTGTGTTCCATGGGTCCTTGAATGTGGGTCCTTGAATGTGGGTCCTTGAATTACTTGGTGGATGGGGTAATATTGTAAATGGATGTAGTGGGTTGAATTGTGGCCTCTAAAAAATATGTCCACCTGGAATGTGACCTTATTTGTAGTAAGGATCTTTGCAGATGTAATAAGGTAAGGATCTTGAGATGAGATCATCCTGGATTAGAGTGAGCTCCAAATTTCTTATAAGGCAAGTCCTTATAAGACAAGAGAATGGGAAACATATAGACACACAGAGAAGGCCGTGTGAAGATGGAGCCAGACTGGAGTTACGTATCTAAAAGCTAAGGAATGCCAAGGGCTGCTGACAGCCCCAGAAGCAAGGACAGAGACATCAAACAGTTCTTCATCAGAACTCCCAGAAGGAATCAACCTTGCTGATGCCTTGAATTCAGACTTCTGGCAGAATAAATTTCTGTTGCTTTAAGCCACCAAGTTTGTGGTGATTTATTATGACAGCCCTCGAAAACTAATACAATGAAGGTTGTCAAATGATATATTTTGCATACAGGAAGGAGCATGTTACTTAAAGCAAGGTTTGACAAACCATAGCCCCACAGGCCAAATCTGGCTGCTGCCTGTTTTTGTAAATAAAATTTGTTGGAACACAGCTGTACTCATTCATGTATCACCTCTAACTGCTTTTGTGCTACAATAGCAGAGTTGAGTAGTTGTGACAGAGACTGTGAGACGCACAGTGATGAATATACTTACTCATTTATTTTAGGTGCAGATACAGATTTACTTAAGAGAGGGACAATAATAGGGAATAGGGAGTTCTGTAGTTATTTCATTGGCCACCCTTAATAAATCTGCTTTGAAAATCTGTATGTTCTAATTCTGAATTTGCTTTTACAGTCACATCTCTCCTGTAGAAGTAGAGAGATTGATTTTAGAAAGTTCAACAAAATAACTGGTCTATGGGATTTGTGTAGCCTCAAGGTAGATTATTTACCTCATCCTACTCGTTCTGACTTCTTGGACTTATTGTGAACTGGAAACACTGTTAGGTTGGTAGGATTGAGTAAGCAATAAACATACTCTCAGAATAATGAAAAGAGCTATCTATCATTGTATTGAAGGTCCATCTCTCCCATATGGTCCTGGGTGCTTCTTATTTGATTAGCAATGAGGATGTGATTGGATGGGCTTTCTCCTTTGATGAGTGAAGTTTCTCCCAGCTCCCAAACAAGAGAAAAAGTAACTGAATTAAGTAGCACACAACAATAGCTTATTTACTTACCTTAGCATCGTATATAAATAGGCATTACTTCTCTGTTGGGGAGTCATCCTCATTGACGAAGCATGCTTTCCTCCTAACCTTTTTGCTTTTCTAAAGCCTTTTAAACTTTTCTTGTGAAACAAAGATTTAAAAATTTGATCATTGAACTTCTACTTGAACATTTCTGACTGGCTTTGAAAAAGACTTCTCTTACAAAAATTTGTCATACCTCTTGAAAATCCACTTAAAGGGATTTATACAGGGAAACAGTCATTGATGTTCAAACATTCAGTTACAAAGACGTTCATCAAAGCACTGTTTACAGCAAAGAAAAATGGCAAAGAACGCAAACTTAAATTTGAAACAACAATGGAGAATTGGTTAAATAAGATACAGCTTCCATTCTGTGAGCCTATCAAAGAATATTTAATAACATGGAAAGCTGTTCTTGATATATTTTTAAGTGGAGAAAAATCAAAAGAACGCAACAGTATGCATGGTTTAGAACAAACACACACTCAAAAACAGGTGAAAGTTTTAGGTATTTTTTTATAGTCTTTTGCTTATCTCTATTTTCTAATATTTTTTCAAAGAATATTTTTATAATAATAAGAAAAAAGAGTTAAAATGAGCAGATTTTCCTTTCAAATATTTTCATTTAGAATTGAGAATTGTTAGTTGATATAAAAATAACTGTTGTTTGCGTCCCAGAAAATTGATAAAGTACTTAAAATGTGGCTCGCTAGGACAATACATTTAGATAAGTCACTTTAACTCCTAAGCCTTGGTTTCTTCATTTGGAAACCAGAGCATTGAATTCATTGAATCTCTAAGTTCCTGGTCACCTATGATATTCTGAGTGGTATGAGATAGAGCAGCCTGTTCACCAAGCTAACTTACTCACTGAGAATAGCGTGCTCAAAATGGGGGATACCTCAGCTATTGAGGCTGGTATGGGCCACCCCGGGCCTTTGGACCCTGTAGAAGGCCCGCTGGAGAAGGAGCCCACACTCTTGCTTAGACTAACTCAGAAAGCTGATTGCCTTACTGACCTGGGAGCCTTGGGTCAAGTTGGCCCCTTTCTTTTTTTTTTTTGCGGTACGCGGGCCTCTCCCTGTTGTGGCCTCTCCCATTGCAGAGCACAGGCTCCGGATGCGCAGGCTCAGCAGCCATGGCTCACGGGCTTAGTTGCTCCGCAGCATGTGGGATCTTCCCGGACTGGGGCACGAACCCGTGTCCCCTGCTTCGGCAGGCGGACTCTCAACCACTGCGCCACCAGGGAAGCCCAAGTTGGCCCTTTTATAGGTGGGGTTTCTTTAATTTTCTGTCTTGGTCAAGCTGTGGCGGTGCATTTTCTTAGGGAAAAAAAAATTCTACTTTTAAAATTTAATTCGTACCAATTGGCCCCAGGCAAAGAGAGCCTGCAATAAGCTTGGTGTCAATTTCACGTTTTGCTGAAGTTTGTGAAGTGTTTTGTTTTGTTTTAGAATAACTTAACCCCTTCTCTGTGAGAGGTGATGGGGGGGAATCATCAGCTTGTCAAGTAGTTTTCAGAAAATATAAGCCCTGAGTATTACAGCTGGTGTCTAAAGTTTTTATTGCCTTCACTCGAATTTAATGGGGCATCCTTTACTCTGTTTGCCTCTCCCTTTCTCTCTGTCACCTGCATCCCAACATTCCCTGGAGCTGCGTAGGGTAAATGATATTCCCCTGTAATGTGTTGAACAATTTCCCCAGTAAGACTTTTAAGTTCCTTCAGGAGGGGCATTGTGATTTTGCTCATTTCGTATCCTGTTCCTATCCTGCCTGGTGTTATACATAAGTGACCATTAAGGACTTTTGATTTGAATCAGAGAGTACTGCAACAAACCCTCTCTGATGCAACCCTGTTTACCGAAGGTGGGGTCTTTCCAACCATACTGTATTTTTTTTACCCTACATAAGTTCTCCTTTTGCTTAACATTACAATCAGGGTGCACTTTGGTGCATTAATATGCTGGGACATTCTTAATGTTGGAGCATAGATATTGAGAAAAACAATTCTGGGACTGTTCATTCGTTCAGTCAACAAATACTTATTCATGGTGCTACCTGAGGCAGCAGAGTCAGAGCAGAGTGAGGACTTTTGGTGTCTGTGGTGTAGGCACAAAGATGGGAAGGGAGATAAAAATAAGTAGAAGTGATATTCAGACTCTATGGTGTATCCATCCATCCATCCTGCCAGCCAACAAATATAAATTGATAGCCTACTAAGTTCCTAGCACTGTTATGGGCGCTGGGGGCACAGGCTGATTAAAGCAGGCAAATTTATCTGTTTTGGAGTAGGTAGAGTTTATAATATAGTGGGAGACACAGAAAATCTATGAATAAATAAATAAATGCTATCATTTCAAGTGAGGAAAGAAAATACTTTGAGAAAAATAACACAGGGTAAGGGGATGGAGGCTGATGGGGTCATTCAGGGCAGATGGTCTAAAGAGTGACTGGAATAGTGTGAAGATGCAAAGAAAAGAGCCCTGGACTGAGAATCAGTTTCTCATTTTAACTCTGCCACTAACAGTGCAGCATGAACCAAGTCCTTAAGCATCCCTCTCTCACCTGATTAGTGATGAAATAAAATGATGTATGTGACTGTAATATTCAAGAGTAATGTATTATTATTAACAACATTAAGGCCTGTTGCATGATTTGCATTTAAAGGACCTACGGAAAAATTGGGCATGGGGGAGGTATTAGTATTTGTGGCTAGTTCATGGCCGTAGACAGCCAAGTTCAACCTTTCTGGAGTTCTACAAATCTCCAAGGAGAAATCCCCAAACACAGGGAATGAAGAAAGGAGGATGCATTCAATGTCTTTGTTGGATGCAGTGTGTGTGTGTGTGTGTGTGTGGCTGTGGTGGGGTCTTCCGAATGGGACAGAGACAACGAGCATTGTTTTCCAGTGCACAATAAAACAGTTTATTTAAAAACAACGCATTCAGTACTGTGTTTGGCACACGAGGCAATGAGGCAGGCACATTCACACTTAACAGGTACATTTGGGGGGCTGTTGAAGCAAATCATTGCATTTTCTCCATAAACTACAGTCACAATATACACGCGATTACCTTTACAAAAGAAAAAGATGATTGTCCTTGTTCACCAGGAAGGCAGGAGGTTATTTACATGTTCCTCAGTCCAGCGTGCTGGCTTCCTTTAGGTCTCCATGGCCCTGTCAGTCTGGCAGCTTGCTTCTAAGAGCAGCTGAGGCTGCCTCTCACAAGAGATGTCAGCCTGGGTCCTAAGGGTTGAAGCTTCTTCCAAAGAGCAAGAGATCTTCTGATTTAGCTGGGAAGGAGTGAAGTCTTCAATGCCAGTCTCTCAGCATAAAATAGCATTTCCAGAACAAATGCACTAGGTGCGTAGGGGGAGAGCTCCATGGTTATGACAGCACAAGAAGCACTTATTTTCCCTGACACATGCTGCCTCCCCATTTCTTTAATAACTTACATGCACTGTTCTCCTACCTTTTGGTTCCATCATTACACTATAAAGAACTTTGTAACTCATCCTACACTGATATAACATTCCTTAAAATGATGCTAAAATGAAATGCTAAAATGAAATGCTAAAATGAAATGGTGGAACCAAAATGAAATGGTGGAACTCATTTAATGGTGGTTAAATGAGAGAAGATACCGTAAACATTCTTTTGCCTTGTTTTCTGATTTATGCTTTCACGATGGATTGTCAACTTTCCTTCTAAAGAACGGAGGCAGTATGGTGTGGTGTCGTAGAATCAGTGGTGGGGAGACCCAGACTCTAATTCCAGTTAACTAGCTGGGCAGATAAGCTTCCTACTGTGAACCTCAGTCGTCTCACGTCCATGTTCACCTAGAATCTAGACCTGAGTGAATGTCTAGATCTGTGAAGTTCTGCTATGGACTTAGGTGACTGTCCTATGTGAGTAAATGAAGCAGCATCTGGTAAACCATGGTATTTTTGTTCTGTGTCCTGGGTGAATTTCAGTGCTAACTGCTGATGTTCCCGCGTTTGGATCTCAACCCGTCAATAAACCCCTGCCAGGGTTCTTGGCTGTAAGGCTGCTTTTTGCCTAGTAAGGGCTTAGATGTGGATCTTGAAATGAGGTTAAAGAGTATTTCTCTCACGGATACCAGTTATACTAAGTCTTGCAAAATGGTCTGGATTCTAGATTTCAGAGGGAAATCTCCCCTTCCTTTTTGAAAATAATTAAATGACTTTATTTCACCTACGTACATTGACCAAACCTCTGTCCCATTATCTACCAGATTTTCTCCCACCCTCCCTAGCTAAAGCTGTTATGGAGGTGGCTGGTTCCTCAATGCTGGTTTTTCTGTCGATTTATTCATAATAAAATGGGGGCTACTGTCAAATCCCTTCTGTTTGTAACTATGGACTTAACCTCTTTGGTGTCCAGAAAAGAGCCAGAGGATGAAGCCCTACTTTGTGCCCAGCCTCCATGCAAATTGTTCTGAATACAGAAGAAAACATTTTAACATGTACCTGACTCATTTAAAATAAAATGTAGTGTGTTAAGTGTAGAGAAACAAGCTCATTTTGGTAACTGTTAAGAAGAACAGAAAACAGAGGCATACCCTGGCCTTTGGAACATAATATAGAAAATGTCCAAGTTGAGCTTCAAACATTCACAGTCTAGAAAGGTTTTACAGAACCTATAGGATATTTTACTACGGCAAGGAAAGTATATTTGGTCCTTTATGATCTGTTTTTGATTTACTACATGCAGAATAAAAACCTATGGCCACTTATTGTATGTAAGGAATTAAGTACATTTTTTTCCAGCATTACCTTCCAAAGGACTTAATTAAACCCACCTAAGAATGACTTACATCAGAAAACCTTTAATTTGCAAACAAAGCTTGTTCTGTGGCACACTAGGGTATCTGATTTCTAGATACTCAGGAAATAGGGCTTTCACTTATAACTAGTGGTGAGGAAGAAGGAAAGTCGTGCTCAATGCCCAGGGACTGCAGTGGCCAAATGTTTTCTGGTAGAGTTTTCTCAGGGTCCAGCCTTACACTAGCTTAGCTAAGGGCGAGGCATCATATGGTGCCTTCCTTTACAGTTTTCCCAGTAGTATTCTTATTTAGTGGTGTTTTTAGCCCACTAGGAATTTTCTGAGTGCAAATAAAGCCCAGCCGAGTGCATACTCAAGCTCCAGATATGGGCAATGATGCTTAGCTGAGTGTCCCCCTGGTAAGGCAGAGACATTTGAACTACGAAGCCTCTCCAGGTGTAACGGGTCCAGGTAAGCATATTGGATGTGTTTTCTCCCCTGCTCCTTTGCAGGCACTAATTTCTGGATGCCTGTCAATCTTGTGCCAGGAGGTTGAGGAGAGGACAGAGAAAATTAGAGAGCTGGGGGAACAGGCGATGGACTACAGGATGTAAAAAAAGATCAGCCAAACGTGGTTTCAACTGGCAGTTAAAGAATGTTTACCTGGAAGGTCAACTTTAGAAATCAGACAAGCCATGGCTAGTAATTTCCTAAGGTTCTGAGGGGTTTGTTGAGTGCTTCCTAAGAGTCATATGGCTAGGGAATATTTTGAACACCTTAGGGTCCTTAGCCTCAAGGACCAATAATATACTAAAAATTAGTAGAACTGATCAAGGTGGAAATGCCTCTCTGTGCGGAGCGGGGGCCCTTGGGAGTCCCTCCAAAGCCACTGCTAGTCGTCCTATTTGGTATCACTGACTCAGAAATTGTTCAGGCAGTGCTGTGCTGGAGCCAGCTCATAGGGTCTCCTGAGAACATATTGTGACATTTTCAGCTGGTTGACATCAAGTTAGTAGTTTGAAATTGGCTATGATGAGAGTATTTACACCATGGAAACTGGCAAGTCCTACAGATCAGGGCTTTATCATTCTTCATAGCCAGTTGTTAAACATTTAGCAGCACACCAGAGAGCTAAAGCTGTCTCTTAACCCCACAGAAGGGAACTCAAAGGAGGTCTTTAGTATCTCTGATGATTAAAGGCTTTGCATGTGCACAGCTATAGTAAGGAGCCTGGCCACAGCCTCATTAGGATGGAGACGCCTCATTCAACAGAGCCTGGCACAAGGCAGCCAGTGCCAACCGGCCATCTCTCTTATACTCACTTGGTCTTAGAACTTTAGCTTCTTGATTTTTTTTTCTTTTTTGACTGGTTTCATTTTAACCCGAAGATGTGTGCATTTGGGGCATTACCTGGGGGTTGAGAGATCAGACCACTTGAGGAATATTTTAGGCTCTGGGAATGACATCTAAGTAGAATCTGAATGAATCGTTTAAGTTCCCTGTTTCTCAGTCTATCTATTTATAAATATGAGTGACCTGAGATCTGTCTCTTAGTTTGAAATATAAAGAGTGAAACATAAAGAGCTGGCCTTGAGGTAAAGTATGTTAAAGCTATGTTCCCCGCTCTGACTGTCTTCAGGCTTGCATCCATTCTGACTAAATTAACCAGTAACTGTTCACTTACGAATTAGTGACTGGTCAGTTTAGCCAAAATAGTTGAATGGTTAAGTCACTAAGACTGTGTGTATATTGTCATGATAACTCCAGGGAACAGACCTGATATTAACTGCTTGAAGCGTGATAAGCATTCAACCACTTTGGTCAACATGGCATACATGACTTGGCTCTATATTTTTGTTTCTCAAATTGTGGCCACAACAGAATCACCCGGGAATCTTTGTAAGCTGGGCTTATTCCAGGACATTCTGAGTCAGAGGTCTGGGGTGGGGAGCAGGGATTGTATTAGCTTCTCCTGTCATTCAGCTTTGCTTGCCAGACTGTGAGTCCATTGTAATTAACAACAAGAGAGTGAGCTTCACTGAGGATAAAAACATCTGTTCAAACCCATATATCTTCAATAATAAGTCATCACAATAAAAAGAAATTTTAAGAAATACTGCATAATACAATGATGACATTCTAAAATGTTTCCCATTTCAAATGTTATATCTATGTGGCAAAGCACTCAAAGTGTGAGAGAGGCATACTTAGTCATTTTGGTCCTTGGTATCAACTCACCTGTGGCCTTGATTAATTGGGCCACAGAGCCCAGATAGGTCCATCAAGTGGCCCAGGGGCTCTAAGTCCCCAGCACCTATGATCCTGCATCTGGGCTTTTCAGCCACATACACATAACCCCAACTTTCTTTGTAAGCAAAAGCATAGTTCTACACATTCAGGGAGAAGTAGAGGCTAAACAGAAACTTTTGCCTGGCACATTCAAACAACTGAGGGGAAAAGGACTTAAGGATCCAGAATTATACAGAAAATTGCTAAGTCTCTCATTTTGCACATGAAGACCCAGCTCAAATTATTCATTATTATTTGCACATCTTCTTAGCATATTGAACTAAATGCAATAACGTGGAGTCTGCTGTTGAAATTACTTATAATATGGGAGGCATTGACAAAATTATTTTTACCTCAAGTGGCCTCAACTGAAAATCATACATAAGGAGAAGTACATAACCATCTTCAGTACTCAACTTTTAAATTACGTATACATATTACTAAAACACGATTTTATTAAGACGGATAGATTATTAGATAAGAGTCCATCTGTCAACTGGGAACTGTCAGTAACTGAACTGTGATTTACCAGATTTATCAGAATCATGATTTACCAAGTAGGTTTCCTCGTTTTAGGGGAGAATGTAGCTTATTACCAGTGGACTGTTGTATACCTAGGCAAGCATCTCCTTTTCCATTGAGAAATAATTTTCTTTTTGGTGGAGGGAGAATCTTTTTTCCTCTTTTACAGCTTTTATAACTTATTTTCTGTGCCTTGTGAACCCAAGACCATAATCACTTTCCCTTTGAGCCCATTTTTATTTGATGCTGATAAGCCAAGAAGTACTAGATGAGGAGTCAGAATCCCTCCACTGATTTCCTGTGCAATCTTGGGAAAATCAGTTAGCCTTTCTGTTTCTTCATGTCTCATTTGGAAAGTCAAGAATTAGGACTAGAGCTACTCAAAGGCTCTTCCATTTCCAGCGTCCTAGGGCTCTAGAATTCTGTCCCTGCTACCTTTGCCCTCAAGTCAACACCTCTTTACTGTCTGTGAGTGTCTAATAATTAGTAATTTGCCCTAAGTCAGAAGAAATGCTCTTCCATTCCTCAGCTTCCCCACCAAGTTAGGTTACTCCTGGCACTCACATTCATGGATACCTGGAGGCCTGGGCACAAGGAGGCTGGGGGAGCCTCTTCTTTTGCACATCCTGGCTGGTAACCCCATGGTCAGTGCCTGATATCAAAGTTACACACAGACAGCACAGCGGTCACAGTCAGCACTGCTAGGCATACGCACTACTAAACGCACGGCACTTGTACAATGATCAAGGACAGTTAAGACACAGGAGCAAAGGCGGAGGAAGCATAGATGTTTAATCGTCAAATATGGGGAATGTTTTCTGGGTTTGGGAGGGATTCATAATACCACACCTTAACTCTGCCTCACCTGGATCTGCATGTCTGCACATGACACTCAGAACAACTGATGAAAACTGAGGGACTAGCATTAAACAGGTGGCTAAATGTTTGTGGGTTTTTTCCTCTGCAAGTGAATTGGTCATTTGTATTGGTGTCATGTGTAGACAGACTTGGGGGCTTTATGGTGATATCTATTCCAATAGCTGGGGGTGGGCTCTGCCGTGAGTATCTGAAAAGAGGAAAGATTCTGACAAAAGGATGCGCTTAACCTAGAACCAATAAAGCAAGGGCAGTGCAAATGCCAGGGGTTTGTACCTGTAGCTGAATCAGGAGGGAGGACCCAAAAGGCCCGTCTGCCCAACTCCCTACTCTTGACCACACAGCCCCGGGAGTTCTGCCTACTTACACCACTGCCTTTCTAACCTGGACTCATGGGACCCACCAACTGTTTTGGTCGTGACAGTGGTTATATAGGTTTAATCTTTGAAACGGTCTTTAAAAACAAGAAGAGTTTTTGTATGATCAGCTAGAGGCTGTTTTTCTCTATGCTGGAACTGTAGGTCAAGGGCATAACTAACAATAAAAATAACAGTAAAAGCTGCCATATATTATTGAGTGCTGACTACATGCCGAAAACTGGGATAAATGCTTTACTCACATATTGAATCTAATTTTTGCAAAAGGAGGATATAGGCTGCATATAAAGAGTTTATAATTATGAGAATTGTGGTTAACCACTACGGGAGGACTTGGGATTTTCTTCAGAGTGTTTTCAAGAAAAGGGAAGTATGGTCTTTTTGGATCAGCTCCAGGAAGTCCTACCTGGAAACAGGGGTTGAGCCTGATCTCTTAAGTTCTTCTAGTTCTGGGATACAGGTCTGTTTCTTCAACATTTTAAGTTTTTTGAAAGTGATGGATGAAATGATGTTGGGAGATGGCAAAGTCCTCTCACTCCAGGTTAAAATGGAGCCAAGAGTGAAGTGAGATTTACAAAATCTCCCTGAACTTAAAAAAAAAAAAAATCCCCAAACTTGCCATTCTGATATCTAATTTAAATGGTCCACTAACAGACAATTAACTGGTTTTAGGGATTTTGGTCTTTTGCTCTTTTAACTTTCCTGGTTCAAAGTGTTTACATATTTATATTTAGTGAAATCTAATGGGCACATTGGCATTAAAACTCCAGAGGCAGAAGCTGGCTCATATAATATTGGCATTAATATCACTTAGCTGTAACCAAATGAACTAAGTGCTTAGGAAGAGCCAGCTAAACACTCCTGTCAGTTATCCGGCTCTCAGTGACCCTAACAGAGAACAGCATGAGAACTGTAGTACTTTCCTCTTTAAAGTGATAGGGAATAAGCACGTGGTTTCGGTGCCCATCAAATTATACCATTGAACTTTAAAATGTTTTAAATATCTCCCCTTCTAATTATTTCAAGTATCGATCTGTTTTAGTGTTTCCCATTTTAAAACATCTATTCCTGTTTTTTCCTGTCTGTTTGGATGATTGCCGTTCACACAACATTGTGAGATGTGTCACAATTGGTAACACGTTTGCACCTGTATGATTTTTCTTTCACTGGTTAGTACTGGATCTATGTAACCTGCTCTGATTAGCTTTCTGGAAAAAAATTAGAATAAAACAGCCCCCCTTTAGGACCAGGCAGAACATGAGCATAAGGACTGAGTCTTTCCTTACTGAATTTGGTTTGATTTTAGGCGTGATGATACCTTCTCAAGGAGGGGCAGTGAGCTGATTACTGAACTATAGTAATTATTTGAAATGGTATTTGTAACATGACAAGCAGTCTAGATGAAGATTTCTGGAAAAGAACAAGCTACCCCACCTCATTGTATTATAAATGTGCTTGACTGGTATTTGGAAAGAAGAAAGAAACTCTTATTAAAATTTAACATCAACTTGGCCAGGCTTTGGGCTGAACTGGAAGAACAAAGTGCTGCTCAGTGAAAAGCCAGGGACAGGAGTGATGGGATTTCTACTCCTAAGGCTGAAATAATGGAAAAGAGAACAGCGAGCGAATTCCTCTGCAGCAGGCCTATACATCTCCAATTCCAAGGGTTTATTTAGTAGCGATCTTGCCACCACACAGTGGCTTTTCCTTTCGAAAGGCTTAATTTGTAGGTGTAAAGATCCAATTTCCGTGGCAACAGGGAGCATGTGGTGTCTACGATTGTCTTGAAGTTTGGAGCAGTGCTGATGGACACAGTGATACTCAAGATGACCTCACCTCAGTGCTATTCACATGGGGACCTGGCCAGCCTCAGAGCATCTACTCTGCTTTAACCCTGCTGGTTCTCAGAGGCCCTAATCATAGTTACAACACTTTAGGGGATATGGGATCCATAGCAACTTCTAAGTATTCTCCTTCCAGGTTCTTAAGCTGACTCCTTGCCTCTATATTCTGAGAGAATTCCCAGCCCAGTGCTGGGGTTGGGACTGTGGGAGGCACTAAACCCAGGCTGCAATGCCCTGCAGACGTGGCAACAAAATGATCTGCCATAACAGCCCTCACGCCAAGAGATGAGATGCTGCCCACGACCTAGGCTTTCTTCGTGGTAGTGAAAGATGCACTGTGTTATACACCTCTCGCCAGAGAGGAACCACGCTGCTGTAGAATGACTTCACGGACTAGTGAGAACATCATAAGAGGCGTTTCTTATAAAAGTAATCATAAGGGGATCCCCAGCATGATTTGCTCAGTTTGTCATGAAATATCAAAGTTACCCAGAGCCTTGAACATATCAATTACAGATGCAAGACATACAAGCAAAGCTATTTCAATAGGATTCCTAGCAAAAATATTAAACTCCACGGTGGGGGGGGGGGGTCAGGGGAGTGGTTGGGGGGGTGGGGGGGGGGGAGAGAGAGAGAGAGAGAGAGAGAGAGAGAGAGAGAGAGAGACAATATACGCAAGCCAGTCTTTTATGTTATCATTTTAAAGAGTCTGATCCCACCCAGGCAAAACTGAAATCCTGCTCAAGTTGGCCAGAGGCCTCTGATTACGAGGGCTGTATCTGAGCAAAGCTGCAGAAACTACAGCCCTAATCCTCATAAAAAATGGGAGGCAGTTTATTATTAAAATACAAACATGAAAATACTTCAGACCATTTCGTTAGCAGCATAGTTCCAAATGCAACATTCCCTTTATCAATCAGGTTTAAGTCAGGTGGCTTCCAAGCATCTGTCCTGCTAAGACCCTTAAAAGAGCAGTGCAAAAGGGGGAGAGAAGACATCTTTCCTTTGAAGTGGCAGACCATCCTTATAAGACATTCTCTAGGGTTCTATTCTGTCGTCTATTCAGTGTGAGTTGGGGCACTTTTAAATCAGCCATTTGGCACTTCCTGTTCGCAGTCCTTAGGCACAGCGTGACAGAGTCAGCTTGGTGAGCCCTTCCCCGTGCATTCGGTACAACAGCTGAAACTCAGCAGGCAGCTGGTGGGACTCCTGCCACTTGGTAGTAAATTTGGTTCCTTTTTTGTCATAGTAATGGTATGGAAGATCCTCCCTTGTGTTGGGGTCAAATCCAAAAGGCCAAAATCCATACAAGTGGATCTCTTCACATATTGCTGACGCAAGGGTGTACATAAGAATACCTGTGCTCAGCCGTTTGGGTGACAAATGTTTGTTTTTCCAGTACCTGTGGAACAATAAGTACAGGTGGATTCAGAGGCCAGTGTTGAAGGTTTTGGTCAGACGGGTCACTGTGACTGGTTTGGGAAGTGAATTTGTCCAGGTAACTTAACCAGTACTTGCTTTGAATCTGTCTTTTAGACCACAGAACACCTCAGGGCAGGACCGGCTACATAATTTGTGAGACCCCGTGCAAAATGAAAATGTGGGCCCTTACTTTAAAAATTATTGAGAATTTTAAGAGGGCAACAGCAGAGTATTAAACCAAGCATCGGCCTTTCTAAGCATGGGCTCGTGTGTTACTGTAGAAGTCACACATGTTTGAAGCCATCCCTGCTCTGGGTTGTCCTAAAGAGTGGTGTCTCTGACTCAGTGGTGATGCCATGAAAGCCCACCAGTGAGAATGCCTGTGCTTCTCACACATAAAGGGCCCTTGGGCTAGGGAGGAGGTTGTTTAGTCAAAGGGGACCTCCTCTGTTACTTCCTTATCCAAACCTAGAGATTAAATCTGTCTTCTTGGGTTTGGAAAGATTGTAGGGCCTTATTTTTTTTCTACCCGCTCGTAAAAAAATCACATTCCCTGTTCCTTTGTCTTAACCAAATGCTCCCAAGCCCTTCTTTGGCGTGCCAGAACCTAAGAAAAGTATTTACACACTTTCCGAATTTTAAAAAATGCTAAATTATGGTTGTTCCTTCCACGTTTAGATAGTAATTTGAAGCCTTCCTACCTAAACTGCCAAATATCTGAGACTGCCGTGGAGTGAGGGTGTGTGTGTGTGTGTGTGTGTGTGTGTGTGTGTGTGTGCGTGTGTGCACGCACACACGTGTGCCTTTATGACTGGCTGTGCAGGCATAATCAAACTGTTCATGAATCAGGTTTTCATGGACTGTACTTCCTCCAAGTTTTCATTGAACCAGCATGTTCAAGCCCGAGCTGTTGAAAGGCTGGGGGCCAGGTGGGCCACACAGGCCGCTCCCTGAAGGTTCTATCACATGCAGTTCCTTCTTCACTACCTGAAGGCTTCATGTGGCCATTTCCCTTCCAGGTGAAATTCAGAAGTTCAGTCTTTGTTTTAATATTCTTACCTAAGGAGTTAGAATGGCTTCTGATGTTTCTTTTGGTACAGCTGTACTTAAATAGAACAAGAGGGGAGCAAAACGATGGTCAAAAGACCACAGGGCAGGTTGGCAGGAGGCCTGGCTTCTAATTCTGGTTCTGCCCATTTTGGGCAGTGATGTTGGGTGAATAACTCGTTCTTTGTACCTCAGTTAATGTATCTTTAAACTTAGGAGTTGGGTTATATCACCTCTAAAGAAGGTAACCATACATCCTGCGAAACTGGAACAGTCCCAGTTTTTGCCTATTGTCTTTGTTGTAATTCTTAATAGTGCCCTTTTTCTTTCAAAGAAAAGGTTCCAGTGAGGACTGTAAATTGTGGCATCACCCTACCTGTTAGATACATACCAGCTGATTACATGATAATTTCTCCTTATATGAGAGGTCAACTACACAGATCTTAAATCTGGAAGACTTTAGAGGACTACAGGATACACTACTATGTACCCATCTACCATGGGATAAAAATTTTACAGTCCTTGTTTACCAGACCTCCTAGAACCCACTCTAACTTGCAGTAACATCTGGACAGTATGTTAGGACACTGGGGCTATTCGCATAGGGGAAATTAGAGTTGAGGCAATTTCCTCAGATTATTTAAAGAAAAAAATTCTGCAATTAGTCTTCCTTTATAAAATGCCCTGCATTTTACAAATGCCTGCTCCCAATTCTGGCTGCTTATTAGAATCAGCTGGGGAGTTATTAAGACATACCAAGTGCCTGAGCCTCTCTCCTGCCCCACCAGACAAATTACATTAGAATCTCTTGAATTAGAGCCCAGGCAAGAGTATTTTTTAAATCTCTCCAAGTGATTCTAAGGTACAGCGAGAGTTAAGACTCATCGGACTAGACAAAAATATTGCATCCTGGTTAATCTGTCTTTCAAATTACAAGGGATAACGATGAGCTGATAAAATACTTTTCACATGTTTTGGCACTCAAATCTCGAATTATAAAAGCAGATTATACAATTTTGATTTGTCTAGGTGGTTTTCTAATCTTGGACATCTGACAAACACCCTACTATCAAATAAAAAGGAACATTTAAAGTCGATTCCCTCTTTAAAAAAAACCAATTGATTTGTCCACTTTAGTCATCGGCATTATTGGGACATGGCTATCCATTCAAAGAAAATTATTGATTTGTGGTGATTTCCATGACTGCTTGTTAGGCTTACCACCAAGGAAGGGGACAGGGAATGGAGAGGAGAAGCTGATGAAGCACCAGTCCCTCCATTTGACACTTGGTTACCAGCTGGGGTAGGAGACGGAACTTCTTACCTAGAATGATCCATTCATTCATTACAAAACATAAGCGTTCATTCTAAGGTACTAAGCTAACCGCAACAACTAACTAATCAGTTCGCTACCACCCCCAAGAGATTACAATATTGATTTGCCATCTGGTAGGGTATGAGTTAAAGGCAATAAAATATACACACCTGTTGACATGTTGCATTATATTTCCAGGCCAAGCCAGTTGGACCTTTAACTGACCTCTGTGTTCAACAAAAAAGTCAACTAGTGTCCTGGTAACAGTTGCTGAAGTGTGGAAGAAAAATGCAGGGATCCAAAGAATGGCCCCATCGAGCTTTTTTAAACTGAGAAAAAAGTTGTTACGGTCCTGAATGGTCAAAAGATTGTTGTAATATTTTTCCAGGATGCTGGGGTTGAAGGTGGTAAGGTTGGTTTTCCTTCCAACATCTCTTTGGAAAGCCTCCGTAGGGGCAAAATTGCAACGGAAAACAAAATCTGACTTATCTATTTGTTGTCCACACCGGCTCCCTGTCAGGATCCCACTATTTCCAACCACAGCACAAATATTATAATGCTTATTCACAATGGGTGACACATCTGGAAGCAGCGATCGGAAGTTATTGCTAATAGAGAAAACATATTTATGGCTGGAATAATCATAGTGCATCAGTTGTCCAATCCGAACACTATTCTTGGTCAAAGAAAAATTTTTTATTACATCGACATGCTGAAGAATTTCTTGCCTAAAATAAAAAGAAATTCATTAAATATATCCCATTCAAAAGAACTGATTTTCCATCTTATGTCTTATGCTATTTCATTTAGACAAGAACCATAGGCACTGAACCCAAGAAAGATTATACATTCATAATTGAAGGAAGAACTGCTTCAGAATTTACAAACATGTGCTAGTCTCTCAAATTCTGGGTATAGTCCTTTGAAGCTTGTAAATGTTGTAATTTATGGTTTTTATCTGCCAATTCTTTCGTTTTCTGCTCTACCTGAAAAGTGTATTTGATCAAGGGGGAGGCATAGGCTAAACTGTGTCAGAAAATACAGGGAGACAATTTACACAGGCCCCAAAGAGCTCACATTAATGCACAAACATTGGTGGCTAAGAGTTTGTAACTAGGGACTACTTGTTTGCTATTGGACTGCAGCATTCAACGAATATCAAACATCACTGGTGTCCAAATAAGAGCCAAACAGATATGAGTCAGTATGGTACTAACTATTATTAAGATATGAAAATGGTAATAGCAGCGGGTGTAGTTGAATATTTAATAGAAATGAGATGATAATCTCATTAATGTCCTTTAAATAATGAAAATGGAACATTTTTCTACTTGATTATATAGAAACCCGTTTAAGTTAGAGAAACCTAATTCTTAGAAAAAGAAGCTATTTTAAATCCTGAAAATGTGTGCATATTCTAAGAATTCAGAGGATAAACAAGGCAAGGGTGATACTTAGTACTAATTTCTGGTTGCTTTCATGTTGAGCATTAAGTGTAATTAAGCGTATCCTCTTAAAGTCTCTGCTATTTAAAATATTTAAGAGACACCGCTCATATGTTACTCTTCTAGTAGGTTCTTCAGTTCTAAGAAACCACATTGAACCTCCTGGGTCTTTTGCCTAAAAAAAATAGCAGGAATGAAACTAAATGCTTTGCATATCATCATTTTACCTGGAATCCTATTTTTTAAAAATTACTTCATTTGACAAAATACAGAGAAACATAAACTGAAAGCTTTAAGCCAGAACTTCCAAAGTTACTAACAGTGTTCGTTACAAACTGTTACAAAGGTAAAGTAAGTTTAAAGTGATACTGGGAGGGGCTTCCCTGGTGGTGCAGTGGTTGAGAGTCCGCCTGCCGATGCAGGGGACACAGGGGACACATGCCGTGGAGCGGCTGGGCCCGTGAGCCATGGCCGCTGAGCCTGCGCGTCCGGAGCTTGTGCTCCGGAACGGGAGCAGGCCACAACAGTGAGAGGCCCAAGTACAGCAAAAAAAAAAAAAAAAAAAAGTGATACTGGGAAAGTTAACTAAAGCTTACCTAAATGGATTAAAAGGAGGGAAGTTTTGAGAAGGCAATATTGTTCTAACTGGTTATTTGGGTCACATGGCCTAGTGTGGGAAGAATATTTTTATTGAGTCAGAAATATGTTTGGGGAAAAGATATACTGTATTCGACCCATGAAAAATTTCTGGGCTGTCTATAAAATTAATATTGGATTAAAACCACAAAAGTTAAAAAAAAACTTCAGAGTTTTAGAATTAATCAGTTGTTGTCATGGACTAACTTCTAGTTAATGTTTAAAAATTTTTAACCATAATCATGTGACTGTGTGTCAACCTTTCAAGTAAATATTTTCATGACACCATGGATAGGTACTGAATTTGTTTTAATTCCATCATTAGATTAAAATAAAAGAGTGCAATAACTAGAAATTCTATGACTAAAACACAACACCCTAAATAGAGTGGTAAAATAAGTATTTGTAAAATAAGTATTCATACCCCTAATGAATACACTAGATGGCTCACATTCCATTTAGCAGCATAATAATCCCACCAAAGAGGAAGGAGAAATGACTTATCTGGAATTGCTAAGAGTTGACCAGATATCACTGAGGAGAATAAATACTTTTGTATAAATCTCATCCTTCTTCCCCCACCTCCAAAAAACAAAACAAAACAAAAACCCACACACATAACACAAAAACTCCTTCATGTATAAATGAAGCTGCTACAAGACAATTAAGAACAATGTTGGGTAGCTTTTACAATATGTTAAAAGCTATAAAAATTTAATGAGAAGAGACCCGTAAAAAACCAAAACCATAAAATACTTGCATATATTTGGGCAGAGATTTTCACTAGTAATTTGTTAGGGATGAAGTGTAGTGTCTTCTGTGTTTCAGTGGTACAATACTTTTTTACTTTATTTAAAAAATTTTATTTCTAGTCAGGGAATGAAAATGCATTGCGTGGTATTTTTGTACTTAACTTTTTTTTTTTTTTAAATAAATGACTTTGGCAGTATTAGCCATAATGTTAACTATACATCATGGTGCTCAATTAAGCTCAAGTTAGGGAGGATACTGGAAATATCTTTTTTCCCTTCCATTCAAATTGGTCTTTTTGAAGTTTTCTTTTTATGAGAGGGCACCACATATTTAAATTAAAAAAGATTGCTAATCAGCCTTTGTTCAGTCAGGCCAAGAAGACAATGCAAATACACCTCGGGTTGGGGGGGGTGTAGATTTTTGTTGTTTTGTATTATTTCGTTTTGTTTTGTTTTTGAGCTCCAGAATTCAGAACACCTTTTGGATCTTTTCCCCCTATCCTACCTTTGATGTAAAAACGCTGTCCGATTAAATGTCCACTTAGGTCTGGCTTGGAGTTCATGAGTCAGAGAATGCGGAAAGGGCACAAATGACGGATCTAGAAGCTTCAGCGCAAACTGTGACCTGGAGAGGAGTATGAGTACACAAACAAACGTGCTGGCCTCAGCTAGGGGAAGCCAAGGTAGCCATTAAAGTCCAGCCGGTTGGGAGCGGGGCGGGGATGGGGGCGGCTGGAACACGTACTGGCTACATCCCGCCCCAGAGCCCCTTCTCATCTGGTCCACCTTCTGCTCCCCACACACACCCGGGAGGAAGAAAGAAAACGAGGGAAATCCGTCTCCATTGTCCATCCCTGCGGGTGCGGGAAAGACCATAAAATGGCCGTCTTATGGAGAGCAGGGGCGGGAGCCCGGCGCTCTGCTAGAAACGGATGCGCGGAGAGGACCAGGGAGTCAGCACCGCGGACAGCGGCCGCACCACTGCTAGCCCTACCCGCGCCGCCCTCGCGGTCCGGCCAGATTGATTTTTGTAGAACGGACGGATGAACCGGAGACCTAGGGGAAGGCTGGGGGTGGCTCCTTCCTTAACCTCTTCCTTCCCGAGCCTAGGTCTGGTTTCACTCCCTGTCCCCTGACTGGGGACCCCCCTGGAGGCCGCTGGCCAACTCCTCTCCTCTGCCCAGGTGGGGTTTCTCTAGGTTTCGCGTTCTGGCCTGGCCTGGACCACAGGGTGCAGTCTGTATTTCCTACCCGCCCCTCAGAGGCTCTGCTGGGGGAGCTCCTAGGGGGGCACACTGGGGCAGAGGCTCTCGACGAGCTGCGCCAAGCTTCGCCCGGAGCCTTCTCAGTCCTGCCTTGCGCCCGTTGGTGACTTGGAGCTGGGATGAGGGTAGGCGGCCCTTAGGAGGCTCGCTTCCCGCAGAGGGCGGGGGAATTGCAGAAATCCCGGAAAGGCGGGGGGGGGGGGGGGGGGGTGGGGGGCGATGGCGCGGTGTGCGGGGGAGGGAGGGAAGGATGGAGGTCGAATACCCCAGGGGCTCCCGGAGAACAGACCCGCGCATCATCTGACGGGGTGAAGGGTTGGGGAGAGGAAAGGAGGAGAGCGCAAGAGGAGTTTGGCGCCTGCGCCATTAAATCGCCCCGGACCGCCCGGAGCCCGGCCGTGAGGTCTGCGGACAGGGGCGCGGGGTAGGCACTCACCTAACGCATGTCCATCTCTCCATGCCCCTTCCCAAATACACACAAGGCCTCTCCCTCCACCATCATTCTCCTTAAACCCTCCCCCCATTTTTGAAATGGGGGAAGGGATGCCGAAGAAGAATACGAGAATGCAATCACATTGATTAGGACAACGGCTTTTAGGGGCTCTGGGTTAATAAAAAGCACGGGAGGGGTGGTGGTGTAAGAATCAGAGAGACGAATGGAAGGACCACTCAGTTTTCTTGCCCAAAGTGTCTCGGAGAAGGCAAAACACCCCCCTCTGACCTCCCGCCCCCATAAACCAGATACCTGAGGGCACTCAGAGGCCCGCACTCACCGGAATCCCGCGTGGAACATGTACATTCGGGGTGCCCCCGGGTTGGCATACTTGGGAGTGGTGAAGATGTTCTCCTTTTTCAGGGACACGTAGCTGATGAGCGATAAAATCAGCAGGGCGACGCTGAGCATAACCAGCCCCAGCACACTGGCGACCCGGGCCATTTTGCAATTTCTCATCCCGGGCTGTGTTGGGATCAGGAAAAGCGGGGAAAGCGGTCCATTGAGCGGCCAGCAGCTCGCTGGCGTGTCAGTGTGTGTGAGTGTGTGTGTGAGTGTTCGCGCGCGCGTGTCAGCGTATGTGCCGGGGGTGGGGTGGGGTGGGGAGGGAACCGAGCAGGGGAGCCGCGGAGGGCCAGGGCGTAGGGGCGGGCAGGAGCCCCAGAGAGAAGCCAGGCCCCCAAGGCAGGGGCAAGCGGGCCAGGAGGCTGAACAGGAAGATGGAGGGTCTGCGCGGCGGCGTGGCGATGTAGCTGCGCGCCGTGCGTCTCCGACCGCCGGCTCAGGCTCCCCAGCGCGTTTCCAGCGAGGCTGCCGTCTCCTCTGCAGCCTGCAAGATAAATGTGATTGGAATAACGTTACAGTTCGATCTAAGCACAGGATTTAATTAATGAACTCTAATCTCCCAAATAACCGGGGGAGGGGCGGAAGAGGGAGGGATGAAGGGGAGGTGGCAGAGGGAGGGGAATTGAGGCTGGAAGGCTGCAGCCCACGTCAATGGCCTTCCCAGCTGAGGGTGCGGGCGAGGAGGTGTCTCTGGCCAGACAGAGGCCCAAACTTAGTTCAATGGACAATTCATTACTTTATAAGTTAATCGTGGAATATAGAGATAAATAACTGGAGTTGCTGTCCTGGAGGATCGCAGCAGCTGGGTGCTTATGAGATGCAGGGAGAGTGGTTTTAGGAGTAGAGATTTAAAAGCTTCTCTCCTCACCACAGAGCACAACCCCGGGCCCCACGGATCAGCACCTGCCCCAGCACCCCAGCAAGGAAGCCCTAAATAGCGGCTGGGCCTTGTGCGCGCTTAAAACCTCCTTGGAATCTTCCGTAATCTCTCCTGTATCTGCTTCCTATGCCCAGTGCATGCTACGCTTCTCTCTAAAAGATGGGTGGTGCCTAGCAGAGTTGTAAGGTGAGCTGTGAGTGTGGAGGGCCCGGCTTCCCCTCCCTTTCCTCCCAGTGTCTGACTCCCAGCACCCTGCACGTAGACAACCAGCATGCCCCAGAGGTAACCAGGACGGAGCAGTTCCCCCTGATTAAACTCTCCATTGCCCACTTTTCTGACTCATCTCTGTGGCCAGGCCTTCAGGATGGGCCACTCAACTTTGCCCTGAAGCTTAGCTTAGCTTAGACCAGGAGCTGGGGCATCATAAACCTCTGTCCATTATAAATGCCCAGAACTCTCTTTTGGAGGAACTTAGGAACCGAGTAAGAGATGCTGCCTCCGAGGGTGGAAGGAAAGCTCACTGCCTAACACTTTGTGTTGCTGTTTCAATTTGTTTTAGCATATTCACATGTTATCTGTTTTAATATACATTGGAAATAAAAGTTAATTCATTTTCGGTCATGCTGTTGGATGCTCAGAAGGCAATCTACATGTTTCTTTAGCTCTGTCCTTTGCAAGTAACTTGTGACGTCTTCCCCCTAGCTTTACCCTTGGCCTGGTCCTCCCAGGACAGTAAGCACTAAGGAAAGAAAGAAGCTGGAGGTGAGAAATCGGCCTTCAGGAGCCTTTTCCAATAAAGCAAGTTGATGTTTTCCAAGGTGGCTATGATTTCTTTCTCTCTTGAACTTCTGGTTTTATGGGCTTTGGTGGACCTGATGTTATGGTCTCTCTGTGGGCTATGAATTCTTCAAAGCAGTGAGCTCCTGGGCTGTACGCTCCTGCAGATCCAGGACCATGTCTTCTTCTGCCCTGTTTCTGCATACTGTCTATGGGGAGACATGCTCAATAAGTGTTTGAGGACCTAATGAGCTCCCTGTGAAACACGTCTGGCTGTGGACAGCAGCGCACAGAATGCAGCTGTCTTTTTCCATTGGAACAGAGAGTTAGTAATTTTGCACCTACTCAAGATATTTTATATCAAAATCTAAAAATGTAGGTTAAGAGGACACAATCTTTTCCCCATGGGACTTTTTAACTAAGTAAAAATTTTAGAGAAGCCTTACATGTCCACGCATGATGAATACTTGAAGCATATTTTTTGAATAAATACTATTTTTTTAAAAGAACTCATATGAATATAGTGTAAAATGCCAAAGGGAAAAAGATCTTATGAGAGCTGTCTGGGAATTACACATATTGGAAAAACTCTTCTTGAACAAGAAGTAGAGGGACACACCGTGGAGGCCAGAGTACTGGTTACAGCTCCAGGCTCTGAAGTCAGCAGACTGGACCTCAAACGCTGACTCTGTGACCTTGGATAAGTTGTCAGCATCTCTGTGCTTCAAGCTCCTTATCTACATAACTGAAATAAAAACCTCCCAGGATTTTGGGGAAAATTAAACAAGGCATGTAAAGTCCTAGGTACAGCTCCTGGCTTGTATTAAGCAGTTAATAAATACGAGCTAAACAGCTTGGGCAAGTTGTTAGTGTCTTTCTCTGACCCCATAAATATCCTGCTTCAGAATGCATAGAAAAGGATGTACTTGGTGAGGCATTTTCCTGCGGAAAATGACAAAGATCGAGAAGCTCTTTGGTTCTCTTACAGCATTACAGGCTTTCCTGGAACATATGATATGGACTCATTCTGCCTGGATTTAAAAATTGATGTATTACTTACGCTCAGCACACCACTGCGAGCCCTCTAAGGAAAGTCCTGCTAGGATAATTCCCATATTGCATATGGATCACTGAAGGTCATGTGACGTAAAGGAACCAAATTAGCCAGAAAGTAAACAGGCACGCAGGAATCCTATGCCAGGCCTAAGGGTGACAGTGGATTGCTCAGTAATTACCAGAGGAAAACATCTTGGGAATGCTGCTTCACAGAGTAACGGCAGCTACTGAATATGGTATTTTTCAGGCCTGGGATTATAGCTGCTTAGTAAATTAAAAAATTGGGTACTTTTACAAAATATCACTTTTTCAGATTTCATTGGAAACCAGACCTCTATAGTAGTTCAGGAGGGCAAATACAAGAAATACAGAAATGGAAGACTCCTTTGACTTAATATTTTCTAGGGGAGTTTTTTTTTTCTTTTTTGCGGTACGCGGGCCTCTCACCGTTGTGGCCTCTCCCAGACTGGGGCACGAACCCGTGTCCCCTGCATCGGCAGGCAGACTCTCAACCACTGCGCCACCAGGGAAGCCCTAGGGGAGTTGTTATTTTTGGATACAAGTACTTTCCCACTTTTTGTTTGCAAAAAGTACCCACATTTTGCAAACATGGCTCTGTTGCCCTGTATAGTTCCTCACCAACCCATGTGTAGTTCCTCACCAACCCATACCTACCAAGAATAACTTATAGGCACCACTTAGATGGGAAAGCTGGGAGGGATAGTGTCTTTTGTTAGAAATGACATCACTCATTGATTTATTTCTGTTTTTTTTTCATCAATTCATTAAATCAAATGTGTTGGTTGTCAGACACTCTGATATGCAGACTCAGGGGTTATAAAATTATTCTTGACCTCATAATGCTCATGGTCTTGTGAGGGGAGAGAGGAGTAAGCATTCTGGCAGTACTATGTAACTGGGTTATAAACAGTGTCTGGAGAGGTTGGTGGTGGGGTTCTTCATAGAGGGCAACCTCTGAGCTGGATTTTAAATCATGAGTGGGGTTCATTAGGTAAAGAACTTTAGAAAGGATGTCCGAAGTAGAGGGAAAACAGGAGGCAAGGAAGATTATGGTGGGCTTGGGGAACAGCAAGAGTGTGAGTTGACTGCCACAAAGAAGAGCCCACGAAGGCTCCTGATGAGATGCCGTATCTTCAGCAGTGCTGTTCGGAACTGTCCAAAGTTTGTAGAGAGGAACCAATCAATCGCATTTGAACCGAATGGGTGTAGGAGCAGCTGGAGTCAGGCCCATGGAGAGATGGAAACAGCGACTGCTCATGTGGACGTCAGCTGATGTGTCCAGTGGCCCACCGGCCTGTTTTGTGCCTTAATTTATGAATGAAAAAAATTGACCATTTTCTGTTATGAAACATTCTTTTTTTTTTTTTTAATTTTATTTATTTATTTATTTATGGCTGTGTTGAGTCTTCGTTTCTGTGGGAGAGCTTTCTCTAGTTGCGGCAAGTGGGGGCTACTCTTCATCACAGTGCGCGGCCCTCTCACTATCGCGGCCTCTCTTGTTGCAGAGCACAGGCTCCAGACGCGCAGGCTCAGTAATTGTGGCTCACAGGCCTAGTTGCTCCGCGGCATGTGGGATCTTAGGGCACCAGGGAAGCCCTATGAAACATTCTTGAATAAGGCATCATGGAGTTGACTTTTGGAAGGGCAAGTGACCCCTCCAGATGACAGTCCACTGGGAGACTCCCAAAGAGCAGTTTCCCAGTGGACTGTCCCCAAGCCACATGTGATGGAGTTCTTTCTGTACACTGTTGCCTGACTCCTTCATTTCTACTAGGTCTAACAGTGGCCACAGAGGAAAGATCTTGGGGTCCTCTGGATTTCTACCTCCTATTTCCCCACAGAAGATAAATACTTTATGAGTTCAGAGGTGGGAAAAGTCATTGTGGTCAAAGAGAGCTTCATGAAAGCTCTCAGATGGAACTGAAACTAGAAAGATACATGGAAGTTTCCAGAGATGGAGATGGTAACAGGGACAAGGCAGTCAGGGACAACGAGGCTGAAAAAAGATGCAGAGGCAGAAGAGAGAAAGGCGTGTTGGGGCCAGTGAATAAATAAGCCCCCTTAGAGTAAGGTGAAGACAGCCAACATGTATAGAGCGCTTCTTAAGTGCCAGGTGCTTTTTATACATTTTCTGTAATCTTTGCACCGATCTGGTGAGGAAGGTATAATTCTCCTCACTTTATAGCTGAAGAAACTGATGTTAAGGATTTGCTCAAGGTGAAACCTCTTTGACTTTAAAGCCCACCCTTTCTACTGCTGCATACTGCTTGTAAGCAGGTCCAGAGACAGACAGCTGGAAATATGTGCAGGCCTGGGAAGTTTGAAAGCATCATCTTTTGACAGTAAGAACCAGTTAATGCTACTACCGTTGAAGATGATGATGATTTCGTCGTCTCACTTTTTGCACACCTGCTGTGTGTTGGGTATTATACTAGGCGTTTTACATAACTAATCTCATTCAATCTCCGTTCCATCCCTCTGATGGTATAATGACTGCCGCCATTTCAAGAATGAGAAACTGAGGTTCAAAGAAGTTAAGCAACTTGCCAAGGTCACACAGCTACTGACTTTAATGTGTCCACTGGTATTCCAGGGCCAAGAGGAAGTGGGCTTTAAACCTCCTCCCTTGGTCATTGTGTCTCAGGGCTACTGAGGAAGAGGATGCATACTAGCCTCTTTAAAAAAGCCATTTAATCACAAGGGTTGTGGCGGGGTGCGTGGCAACAAGGAAAAGACCACAGTGATACATCTGAAAGGCAGTGGCCTGCTCTGTGGCTGGGAGAAAACTGAGTAGGGCTGGAGCCTGGGCACAGGGGTGGGGGCGGTGCCCAGCCATCCCGTGGGGACAGTCAGGAGACAGCATCTTATTTTCATTGTATACTTTAGTACCAGCACAGCACCCAACACAGCTGATGCCCAGTGTGGAAAGAAGGCAAGGAGCTTCTCTGCTCTATAGCATACCTGAGGTGCAGGTTAGGGAGAAGGTCAGTTTCCAGTACTGATTGTAGGGAAAGATCACTCACCTTGAATGGGATGCGCGAGTTGGCTTGCTTACTGAAGAGAACACGTTTAATTAAATACAAAATATAAAGCACAGGAGGGATGCACTGAACAGTGAAACGCCCTCCTACCCTTATCTCCCTAGAGACAGCTACTGTTACCATCCAGAGATGCTCTGTGCATTCATAGGCATTTGAGTATGTATTAATTTTTATTTTATTTTATTCTTTTTAATATATATATTTTAAAATTTATTTATTCATTTATCTATCTATCTATCGTTGGCTGCGTTGGATCTTCATTGCGGTGTGCGGGTTTCTCGTTGCGGTGGCTTCTCTTATTGCAGAGCATGGGCTCTAGGCGCACGGGCTTCAGTAGTTGTGGCTCGCAGGCTCAGCAGTTGTGGCTCGTGGGCTCTAGAGCTCAGGCTCAATAGTTGTGGCACATGGGCTTAGTTGCATGTGGCACATGCAGCATGTGGACTCTTCCTGGACCAGGGATCAAACTCGTGTCCCCTGCATTGGCAGGCGGATTCTTAACCACTGTGCCACCAGGGAAGTCCCCTGAATTAATTTCTAAAACATAAATGCTGAGAACAGTTTGAAATGATTTTTGTTTCAAGGTATTTATCTGTATCTTTTACAAAAGACATTTTGCATAAAATTTTAACACTTCAGATGTTTGCAATGATTACATTTTCCAGAAGCTGAGGAGTTACTCATTTTGCACCTACAGACTTCTCATAAAGCTCAGTGAAGTATCTCTATGTGAAAGGAATACAAGAACTTCAAATAGCTTTTTCTTCAATGAATAATAAAATATATTTGGAAAGCCGTCTTAAGGCTTTTTGCGGTCCAATCCCTAGGAAATCGTTGGGAAGAGCTATTACGTTCAATTGTGTTAATCTCCTGGGTCCTTGTATAGAATTTCGACTTTTCAAATGTTTGCAGCGATTACTTTTTCTAGAAGCTAAGGTATTATACTTGGAGAAGCTACTGCTTCTTGAAAAATAATCTTACAGTTAAGCTTTAAGCTATTCTTATGTCTATTGTGTCTCTTTATCGCACTGACTGTGGGTAAGGAAATCATCCATGGTGAGAGCAGCCACAGTGACATTTCCTAGGTACCATCAGGGGAGGTGTTTTTTAAAAAAAATCTCATTTTAGCCTTCATCTTGAGTTTTTGGGCAGTTTTTTGTTCCTTGTGCTTCTGAAACTGTAATTGTCAACAACATATCTTTGAGAGCAGGGGGAAAAACACTTTTGTTTGTATATTATTATAACAAAAAGCGACAAAATTTCCACATAATTAAAAAAAAATGCACTACCACGTGCTGATTTATTGATGAGTACAGCTTCCACAGGGGAAATGATAGGAATTGTTGAAGGATGGACTGCTAAGTATCCCCTCCCCTGTCTGTGGACCCCCCTCTCCCGATTATAAGCGCATGCCTCTAGCTGAGATTTCTCATATTGTGTTCACAGGAAATTCACAGGAATAAGTGGTCACTGGACTTCCCAATATTGAAAAACTCAGTCTCAGTAGGGCAGTGGGGGGACTGAGCTACATCATGTTATATACTATGGACCTCCACGTTCTGTGTCATGTTCACAATAATGCTATATGATAGTATTTTATCCCTTGCTGCAGATAAGGGAAAAAGAGACTAAGGGGGATTAAATTACTTGGCCAAGTTCACAGCAGCTATTTTAAAAATGGGATTTTAATATAGGACCTAATGACTGCATAGTTACTCCTCTTTTCACCAATCCTCGTTGCCTTCCATGCCAGAAGCTTAGGGTCTATACACTGGGGCATGAAAGATGCTTCCTCAAAGTGAATATTTCTCATTTAAAAAGGAGTCAAGGATATAGTATCCACCTTGGCTTCTGTATCCCTTTCTCCTCATGGTCAGCTTTTTACAAGGATGGTTGAACATGAGGAAAGTGGCTTCTCAATGGATGAGATGATCGATGTAAACTTGGGAAGAATCCTTTATATCTTTATTTCAAAATTCTATTTTACTTGGTAGTTTGACATGCAAAGACTCTAAGTCCTGTTGGAGGTGGTGTAAGATGAGGGAGTGTCTAGCTTTGGGTGTCTGTACTTGTGTTTGGAGGAGGGCAATTTTGATGTAAGCCTTTTTTGCAGGTAGAAGAGGTTGGGTGGAGACTTGCAGGCAGATAGAGAATGTAATTACCACCTTCTCCCTAACAGCAACCCGAGTAGAAAGAGCCAGGGCAGGCTCAGAGGCGAGAGGGAGGTAACTGATCTTCCCCAGCATCTCTCCGATGCTTACACCTGTTACCTGACACCTGGCTGAATTCCCATGGAGGAGCTTTACTCTTGCTCTGAGTTCAAGCTGCTCATTAGAAAAAAGAAACTCAACCATTATGTATGCCATGTCCTTCACAAAGAATTGTATTGATCTTGTATTTTTCCCAAAGGAAAACGTCCAACAAAAGTGAGTAGAGAGCATGTTGTAATGCTATTTTTCTCCTCTGTGATCATCTAGGATTACAGAAAGCCTCCCAATTGGACCTTAGTCACCATCAACAGGTACCACTGCTCACCTGGGGACAGGTGCTACCTCAAGGGCAATCAGAGTGCGGAGCGCTGAGAAGGTTGCTTCATTTCTTGGAGACTTGGCATGACATATATTAGGTATGTAGGCATATCCAGGTATGACGTAGACTCCAAGGTGGTTACTGAATTCTGCTGGTTTTGGCTTAGATTTTGGACAATGCTTTCCCCATCTTCCAGGGGAATTAGGCTTTTCTGACCCTGCAGCATTGTCTGCACTCCCAGATGTCCCCCAGTCTGTTCTCTGCCTTCCCCATTCTCTGTGACAATTAGGACTGACAACTAAATGGGGACCTTGTAACATCAAACTTTTGAATCTTTACAGCAATATCCTTCAACTCTTTAGTTTTATGTTGGATGGCTGGGCATTTAGCAATTTTAGGTAGGATTTGCAGAACTGTGGAAACTTCATCTATCATAGATCTGGTGTAAGACTAGCTGTGAAAAAGTGAGGGTTGCAGACAGCATTAGACCTCTAGACAGTGGCTGTGAGCACTTATCAAAGGATGCTCTCTTTGTGAGCTCAGAGTGGAAAGGGATGCTGGTTCCACGTAGGTCATTACAATTGATAATCGCGATCTTTGGGGCAAAAAACTGACAACCATATAAATCTTACATTTTTACAGCACTTCAATCTTTTTTCAAAGTACTCTCACATCTATTATCCCATCTTGACCTCCCCAGGAAACTGTGAGTTGGGCACAGCAAGTCTTTCTATCCTGATTTCATAGATAAGACACAAGGAGGTTAAATCCCACAGCAAGGCAGAAGGAGACGGAGACTAAACATCCATGTCTGATGTTAAGACTGCTGGTCTCTCCACTACAGAAACCCTCTCCTTTTCTACTCTCTGCAGTGTAGCCTGTACGGTTGAAATCACTTTATTTAGAGCAGTGTTTCTCAACTCGCCCTGCACGTTTAGGTCACCTGAGCAACCATTAATACCAATGCCCAGACCACATCCCAAACCAGGTGCTAATGCAACTGGATCTTGGCAGTAGCTCCCAGGCATCTGTATGTTTTAAGGTGCCTCAGGTGATTCTGATGCACAGTGAGGACCAAAAACCATTGCTAGAAGCTGACCAGTGGCAACCCTCCTGTCAAATTCAGTGGCTTTTCCTTCACTATTAGCCGGGAGCCAATGGATGTTAATTTCTTCTTTAAACTCACTCCTCCTTCCATAAATGACATTCTCTCGGTTCCCTGTTCTTCTCTGAGGGTGCCCTCCCAGTCTTATTTCTTCTTCACCATCTTTATTTTGTCTTCCCAAATTACATGACTTCAACCTCTCTCTTTTCTCTGCATGGTCACACAGGATACAGGGAACAGTGTGAGGGTTTGTGCAAAGGGTCACTTATTTTCAAGGGCTTAAACATTAGGAAGCAAGCCAAACAAGAGCAGAGGCCTCATTCTGATCACTGCTGCAGCTCTAGAACCTAGGACAGTTCTAGAACCTAGGATAGACACATGCCCAATAACTGGATGATCAGCTACTTGACTGAGTCTCATATCTGCGTATACAGTCCTGACCTGCATTCCAGTCTCGTCCCTCTAATGCCATCTCTTGGATGTGCCATCTTCTTAAACCTAACTTGTTCGAAACTGAACACATCATCTTCTTTCCTCCTACAAACTAGTTCTTTTAAATGTTTCCCAACCATTTCGTCACTCCCAAGGGCCTCATCCTTTTCATCCTGTAAATCAGCCTTGAATCTTCTTCCTCCTTTACCTAGGCTTACATCATGGTCACCCCATTTGGCTGACACTGCCCTGCCCGCAGCTCTGGTAGGGAAGCAGTTCGAGGCTGTGCTCTGTGCACTAACTGGAGTAGAAGTGGGTCCACCCATCCACTGGCTGGTTGCCCCTACGGTGACCAAGGAGAAAGGCTCTCAGTTCCCTTGGAACGTGGAGGGAGAACATGGGGAACATTGACTGGAAGAGACTGAGGAACTACCAGAGTGACTTTGGCAGCCAACTTGCATGGACACTGAATGGCTTTCTAGCTTTGGTTCTATGTCCTGTGAATCCTTTATAGACATTCCATTTTCTTAAGATCTGCTGGCATGAACTTCTGTTCTGGTAATACCCATAATCAATTATATCAGTGTTAGTGGTAGTATTTCTTCCTTTGAAAATTGTATATTTTTTTCAATTTGCCTCTTCCTTTCTTTTTGTACCACCTAACCAAATTCCTAACCATCTCCTACCTGAACCAGGTAATCACTTTCTAGCAGGTGTACTTGAACCTTCTTGTCTCCTTCAACTCATCTTATTTGCTGTCACTTCTGCCTAGACTTCCTACTTCAGTGTAAACACATGGGGAGCTTATGCTTGTCCCTTTGGAAATCTTTCTCAAGATTAAGGAGAACGAACAGTCCAGGGACTGAGTAAAAGAACGGGTCTGGAATCAGCCTGCCCGGACTTGAATCCAGAGGCCAGTTAACTAACTTGGTGACCTGGGAAAAGCTCTTTAACTTCTCCATGCCTCAGTCTCCTTACTCAAATGGGAAAGAGTGGTACATACGTCATAGGGCTATTGAAGGGATTAAATGAGTTAATTATGTAACGCACCAGGCTCTGTGCTGGGCATACAGTAAATATCAAGGTATCTTGGCTTTGTTATTGGCATCTCCTCTGAGAAAGCATCCCCAGTTTCCTGTTCATTCCCCACTCTCTACCAAAGAGTTAGAATTAGGCACTTGTTTTCTCTGTTCTCATCAATGATATATTTTCCCATTATTTTATAGGCTAGCAATCTTTTGCGTTCTGCCTTTCATAATGGTCATTACATTGAAATTTGGCTAACTATGCACCTTCTACCTAATAACCTCAGAATGGCATGAGATTCTTGGCTGGTACCTGGAATAGGCACTTTGGCAAACTCCCCAACCCTCATCTCCTGCTCAAGAACAATTCTCGATGAGTCTAATCTCACTATGGTGATTTCATTCTCTTGCCACATTTGGCTTTGCTCTGGCCAATAGGACATGAAAGGAAGTGTCTGGGAGAGTTTCTGAGAAAGATTACCTCTGTTTTAAAATGAGACCTGAGGGAAAAGCAGTCACTCTTCTTCCCCTGGACATTGTCATGTTTGTCATGAGGTTTGGAATGGTGGCAGCCACCTTGTGACCATGAGGGGAGATAGCTGAGGACAAATCTAACACTGGGGATGATAAGGTAGAAAGTCAGAAGGAACCGGGTCCTTGAGGATATTGCAAGGAATTGATTTAACTGATCTTGCAGCTTCCCTTTACCAGGACCTCTAGCTGTATGTGAAAATAAATCTTCTTTACTGTTTAAACCAGTTGAGTCTGGGCTTAATTTGACCAAAGGCATCTTAACTGACATAATGCCATGCCACATTGTTTAAACTCTGATGTTTATTTTTTTTTAAAAATCTGGTCCCTCCTCTGATGTCCCTGGGACCTCCTAAAGAGAGACTTTTGAAGTCTTAAAGAGAGGCAGTAGTGCTAGATGAGGCCAGTGTTTCATTACCCATGGGAGGAGATGAAGGAAAGACTGAAAGAGAGAAAGGAAAATAAAGGGGAGTGGGAAGAAGAGAGTGAAGTGGCTCTGCACAGCTCCCTGCCCCCATCCAACCTATGTGAAGGATGGAAGCTCCCCAAAGTTTCTTTCTTTTTTTTTTTTTTGTGCTACGTGGGCCTCTCACTGTTGTGGCCTCTCCCATTGCGGAGCACAGGCTCCGGACACGCAGGCTCAGCGGCCATGACTCACGGGCCCAGCCGCTCCGCGGCATGTGGGATCTTCCCGGACCGGGGCACGAACCTGTGTCCCCTGCATTGGCAGGCGGACTCTCAACCACTGCGCCACCAGGGAAGCCCCCCAAAGTTTCTTATAAGGACCCCCGGGGCATAGCCCAACAGCTCCCCTACATGTGGACTCAGCTCTTCCTTTCTGGCTAGCCAGCTCTTGTCAGTAACCTGCCAAAATAACATAAAGCATCAGGTTAATTTCCCCCTTACTTTCACTTAAAGAATTTTATGCTCCTAATACATTCCTCCAAAGCATCTTTGAGCTCATCTGAATAGCAGGCCTTTACCCACTCTTTATGTAATGAGAACATACTCTGTGCCCAAGTTCCATGCTCTGGGGATCTAGTGGCGAACGACACGCACAAGGTCCCACTCTCATGGTGCTAATACTGTGGGAGCATATGGTGCTAAGTGCGATGTAGAAACTGTAAGAGGAGATGTGATAAAGGGTGTGAGTTTAAGCTGATGCCTAGAGTAGAGCGAAGAGCCAGCCAGGCGTTCCAGGAATAAGGAACAGCAAGTGCAATGGGCCAGGGGTCAGACTTAGCTTGGCTTGTTTGCGGAACGGAAAGGTTGGTGTGGTTGGGAACGTGGTGAGGGTGAGGTTGGCACCAGATCCGTAGGCCCCTGTAGCACGTGGAGCTGGACTTTATCCTGGGTGCAGGGGGAAGCCCTTGGGTGGTCTTAGCAGTGGAGCCGCAGGATTAGATGTGTCATTTTGGAAGCCATTCCTGATACCACGTGAGGAATAGTTAACAGGACAGGGACAGGGGTTGAAGCAGGGAGAACGGTTGGGAGCCCAGCACAGTGGTCCAGAGGAGAAGAGGATGGTTGATGAGAGGACTGGGGTCCCTGTGTTCACAGGGCTCATTGTCTGGTTGGGGACATAGGAAACAAACTGGACATTCTGATAGAGTCCGTGCTGCAATAGGAAAGCTTACAACCCGGCATCCTGCTGTTCCTCTATTACGCCTCCCGGTTCTGTAGGGACCTGGTTTGTAGGGGACCTAGTTTGGCAAGAGGCCCAGGGGCTGAGCAACTGGAAAGCAAGTTTCTCCTTCTAGTAGGGAGGGAAAGAACTCAGCTTCTTCAAGCATGTGTGAGGCACATTTTGTGCTTTTTGATGTGCACATGCCTTGACTTTCAAGTGAGATTTTAGGTCTTTTGCAGTAAGTGATGCTTTTTACTTTTTGTAACCTAAGTGGAAGCTGGTATGTGTTAACCGTTCAATAAATACTAGTCAGTGTTTGTCAGTGATTCCTGCACTCAGTCGAGAGATGATAAGAGTCTGGACCTTACTAGAAAAGGAACTCAGTCAAGGTCCCAGGAGGAAACAGTAGATAAAACCAAACGAGGCATTTGAAGAGAGTTTCATAAAGGTGTGGGCAGGGATTAGGGAGACGAGTAAGGGATGTGAAGCACCACAGGGCTAACGGCCGTGGGGAGCTCTTACTCCCCTCCTGAAGGGCAGGAGAGCAAGGGGCCACCAGAACCCAGGGAGGGTGGGTGATGAGGAAGCCAGCCTGCAGGAGCCGTGGCCTCCAGTGACCAACTCTTGGCAAACAACTGCCTGACTTCATGCTGTGCCCAGTCTCTGGTCTCCAGTGGGGTCTTGCCTTAGCTGAACCTAAAGCCAGAAGGCAAGTGAACCCACAGATGCAGTCCAGATCCAGGCCCGCATCCCTGGGCACGAAGCAGAGTGGATCAGAGTGGAGAGTGGCTGTGGAGGTGCAGACGGAAGACAGCTGACACAGGAAACGTGCCCCTTCCCACCTCCCTTCCTTTTGTAGCACCGACTTTAGAACGGCAGGGACTGTGTTTTGTTAGAATCAGAGTAAAGCCGTCATCCCCATCGTCATCATCATCATCATTCCCATTTACACAAAAAGGACCCTGAACAGTTCAAGGTAATGCGATGCATCAGGACAGAGCGAGGATAATATCGGAAGCCTTGGGGCTCCTGGTTCAGAACTTCCCACCACCGCACCCAGCATTTCCCCAGCCATCCTGCTCTTGTCGCCACATGGATGTCTCATCTTCATCTTCATAGTTAACCCACCTCCTGCCTGGCAGGTCACCACAGAGGACCCTGTACTACAGAGTCCCCCGAGTCTGCACACCAGGCAGCTATTTGCGCTTTTGTCTTTGTACCACAGGCAGCATCACTCTAAGCCCCTGGAAACTGGGAGCCCAGGAGCCACACCAGGTCCTAATGAAATTCCAAGGCAAGGACGGTAATGACCAAGGAGCTACCTGATCGGAATGGTCTCTCCTCTCAGCAAGCGGGACACGGTGTTCTGTGGCCGTGCCCGCTGCCGGCCAAGGCTGCCTTCCAGGAGAGACTCCTCCCGGGCATGTGCAGGGGGTCGGCCTCAGCGGGCGTGGCTCCATTGGTTTTGAGGTGAAGGGGCTGTTTTCTAGGCTTTCATCCTAAGAACTGTAAAATGGAGACAACGTGGGACTTCACTCAACCCTGTCTGTTAGGAATAGTGACAATTCTTGAATTAAGAATTAAGAGCATTTAGGAGAGTGGCCTAGTAATAACAAATGACAGGCTAATATTTATTGTGTTGATTATGTCAGGCACTATTCTAAGCACTTTTTCATGTGTCATCTAACTGAAGTTTTTCAACTTTATGCCGGAGGCGTGGGTATTATTCGGGTGGTCCATCTGTATTTCCCGGGTCCTTTCATCTGCTCCACTCTTGTGGATGCCTGGCAAAACTTCTCCTCTCTCCCTAAGCCTCTGCACCACCTTCCTCATTCTCGCTCTCACCCGATGACTTCTCTGAGAAACTAAAAGCAACCAGAGCAGAGCTTCCACACCTGCATATCTTCTACCACCGTGTTGCGTCAACACGATACCATCTACCCTCCCTCTCATCCATTCCCCTGGACGAGCTGCAGCCCTGGAACTTGTGCACTAGACTGTCCCTGGCCTCGCCTACTCCAGGGCAGTGGTTCAGCCCTGCTCCTCTCCTGCATCATCAAAATGTTGCTCTCTGCTTGTTCCCTCCCAGCAGCCTGCCAACACACTTTAATTTCTCCTACTTTAAAAAATTCGTCTCTTCACAGATGTAGAGAACAAACGTATGGACCCCAAGGGGGGAAAGCGGCTGGTGGGTGGTGGTGGTGGTGGGATGAATTGGGAGATTGGGGTTGACATGTATACACTAACATGTACAAAATGGATAACTAATAAGAACCTGCTGTATAAAAAAATAAATAAAATTCAAAAATTAAATAAAAGTAAAAAAAAATTCGTCTCTTGACTCCATTTACTCGTCCAGCTGCCACCCCAATTTTCTGTCCTCTTTTTTTTTATTATACATTTATTTATTTTTATTTATTTTTGGCTGCTTGGGTCTTCATAGCTGCGCAGTCTTTCTCTAGTTGTGGCGAGTGGGGGCTACTCTTTGTTGTGTGCGCGGGCTTCTTACTGCGGTGGCTTCTTTTGTTGCAGAGCATGTGCTCTAGGCACGCGGGCTTCAGTAGTTGTGGCACACAGCCTCAGTAGTTGTGGCTCGCGGGCTCTAGAGCACAGGCTCAGTAGTTGTGGCGCATGGGCTTAGCTTTTCTGCGGCATGTGGGATCTTCCTGGCCCAGGGCTCGAACATGTGTCCGCTGCATTGGCAGGCGGATTCTTAACCACTGCGCCACCAGGGAAACCCTTCTGTCCTCCTTTATAGCAAGACTCCTTAAAAAGAGTTGTCTGTCCTTTTCTTAGAAAACTTTATTGAGGAATAATTGACAAGTATAATTGTATATATTTAAGGTACACAACGTGATGATTTGACATACATATACGCTTGGAATGATTGCCAAGATCAAGATAATTGATATACCTATCAGCTTACATAGTTAACATAGTCAACTTCCTCTCCCCTCTCTTTGTGGTGAGAATGCTTCAGATCTACTCTCAGCAACTCTCAAGTATACAATGCCTTACACTTAACAGTGGTGTTGTATACTTGAAAAAAGTTATATGCTTTGATGTCTCCAATTCTCCCCAGAACCCACTCTAATCAGGCTTTCCTATTGCTAAATCGAATGGTCCATCTTTAGTCCTAAGCTTACTGGGCCATTATCATCATTTGACACGGACGATCACTCCCTGCTTGGAACACTTTTGTCTCTGGATTCCGGGACTTCATGCTCCTGTGAGTTTTCCTCCTTCCTCACTGATTTTTCTTTCTCGGTTCTTTGCTGGATTCTCCTCATCGTCCTAATCTCTCAACTGCGGGGAACCCCAGAACTTAGAACTCAGACTACTAACTTGTATCTACACTCATTCCCTGGATGGACTAAACCAGTCTTATGACCTTAAATACCTACATGTGCTGACAATGTTCAAATTTACGTTTCCAGCCTGCACTTCCTCCTATATTCCTGGCTTATTTCTCCTCCGTAACACTCATCACCATCTACATATTTTACTTATTTGTTTATTTTCCCACAGTCACATGTAAACTCTGGGAGGGAAGGGATAATTTTTTAGAACTTTGTATTATGAAACATTTCAATTATACAATAAATCCCTTATATCCATCATCCAGCTATGATAATCACCAACTCCTGCTGAATCTTGTATCATTTACACCATCCCTCCAACCCCACTGGATTAATTTGAGGCAAATTACAGCCATCATACCATTTAATCTGTAAATACTTCCATATGTATCTCTAAGATGTAAGAACACATAAAATACAACTATAGCAATTCCTTAATACTGTTGAATATCCAGTCAGTGTTCAAATTTCTCTAATAGTCTCAAATGATTTTTTAAATTGTGGTAAAAATATACATTACATAAAATTGACCATTCTAATA
Organism: Stenella coeruleoalba; assembly: GCF_951394435.1. Classification (NCBI taxonomy): domain Eukaryota; kingdom Metazoa; phylum Chordata; class Mammalia; order Artiodactyla; family Delphinidae; genus Stenella; species Stenella coeruleoalba. The sequence goes on from NC_137160.1 coordinate 17,369,328, forward strand.
ATTTTGAAGTGTGCAGCCTGGTGGTATTAAGTACATTTACATCGTGCAGCCATCACCCTCATCCTTCTCCAGAACTTTGTCATCATTCCCATCTGAAACTCTGTACCCATCAAACACACAAGTGACTTCTTACTAGTGTGTTTGTTTGTATCAGAACATGTAAGATCCATAGATGGCATGTGATTATTTCTTTTCAGTTCATAGGTTCCCCCTCCCTCTTTCTCACCCCTCTCACTTGGTAATTTTTGTTGAAGAAACTGGGTGGTTTGTCTTGGATCTTGCTGGTTATATTCCCATCATGTCATTTAACATGTTCCTCTGTCCCCTGTATTTCTTGCAAGCTGGGAGTGAGACCCAGAGGCTTCTTCAGATTCAGGTTTGGTCTTTGGCTGTTTGCCAGCAGTACTTCATTGGTGCTCTGTGTCAGGAGTCACGTGGTGTCCGGTTATCTCTTTTGTGGGGTGTGAGCGGCCATTGACGATCATGCCCAGATTTATGGACTCAGTGGGCATTGTAAGATGGTGATATTTTATCATTGCTTTTCTTTACTTTCCAGAACATTCCTGTAGAGTGAAACATCCCTGCATCAACTGTTTTTTTTTTTTTGCGGTACGTGGGCCTCTCACTGTTGCGGCCTCTCGCGTTGCGGAGCACAGGCTCCGGCCGCGCAGGCTCAGCGGCCATGGCTCACGGGCCCAGCCGCTCTGTGGCATGTGGGATCTTCCCGGACCAGGGCACGAACCCGTGTCCCCTGCATCAGCAGGCAGACTGTCAACCACTGCGCCACCAGGGAAGCCCCCCGCATCAACTCTTGAGTTACCTTGAGATACAGCTCATTTAGGAAAGTTGAATTAAATGCTTGATTTTTTTCAGTTTTCAGAATAATACATCTAGCATCATCATAATGTGGCCATTTGGAAATACCCATGAGTATGAACTGATGGAGCTTTACAAATGTGATGTGCTTCAATCCATTGCCAGCATTAGTCTTATTGATGCTGTTCCTCAGCTAGTGGAAGCCCCTTCAGTTTGGGTCCCAAGATCTTTTGACAGGACTTCGGATGGCTGCCTTGTTTTCTGGGGTGACACGATGATCCAGGCTCATCTTGTACATATTCTGACCTGGGATCTTTATCTGTTTTGTTCGTTGCTGTATCCTCAGCATTGTTGTATGTGCCAGAATAGTGTCTGGTGCACAGCAGGTGCAAAACGAATACTTGTTGAATGAACGCATCCATCCCCATTTAATAAGGAAGCAGGCTGAGATAGTTGGGGCTTGTTCACAGGCGTGCAGCAGCGCATGGGAGAGCAGGGTTTGGACTGAGGGAGTCTGCTTTCTGACTTTGTGTTCTTAACTGCAACACAGATGGTCACTCGCTGGGCCTTAAGATGGGCCAGAATGAAATACAAATACAAATTGGTCAGGAAGGTGTGGCATACATTCATGAATGGTCAGTCCAGAGGGACTCCTGTTTCCGTGGGCATCCCCCAGCACTGTTCTCTACAGGGACCTCACATTCACTGTGCACCGAAGTGGACACTGATGCGTGTGATTTTCTCTGCACTTCGCAGCAACCCTGAGAGCTATAGTATCTGAATTTAACAGACGAGATAGCTGTGCCTCAGGGGGTGAAGTGGCTTCCTCTGGGTCACACAGCCAGAAGGTGGAAAAGCCAGCACTGGAGTCCAGGCCTGATTCAAAGTGGCGGCATGTTCCTCCTGTGCTTTCCTGTTTCCAGCAGACTTTGGGACAGGATATTCATTAGGGCCGCCCCTTAAGGCATATCTTATTAAATGTTTGGAGACATTTAGCCCCTCTGCTGGGAGTCTTATTTCCCCCTATCCCACATGTCAGTGTCCTGACCATCCTTCAGAGACTGGCTCAGACCCCAGGACCTCTCCGCTCTTCTGTCATCGCCCTGTGGTCCATCACTTCTCTTGCTTCCTGGCTGCTCCAAATCTGAGTTCTGGGTAGCGGAGGGCAGTGGAGATGGAGTGCTCCGGAGAGCAGACTCTGTGCTCTGGCTGGCCCACCATACCCAGCACAGGGCCAGTGCAGAGCGGTCACTTAGGCACTTGGAATTGTTGTAGAACGTGTAGCTGGTCCTTCAAGTTGAGGGCGATAGTTAATCCTCTCATCTCTTCTTCCCACTGTCAGACACATTCATCCAGGTGACAAAGACATTCCTGTCTGAGATTAATGGCTGAAAAGAAGCACAGCACCTCAAACAAAATTTAAAGAACAAAAGAGTAACAGACAACGAGGTTGCTTATAGCTGTGGCCTCCAACCTGGATTGTACCAGAGAATTGGCTGGAGAAAGAAACATTAGATCTTTTATTTGTATTTAATTTTCAACTCATCCTTCAAAGATGCCTATTTTTGAATATGCTTTATAATGTACAAATATATGGGTACCACTGTATATAATTTATAAGTTTTTAGATACACATATATTAAGAGTGCATCTAACATATTTACTAACAGAGATGAATGATCAAAAAACTTTGGAGACCACTGATTTTTGGAAATTCCTGGCTGAAACCATCAGGAAAATTCCAGGCTGTCCCTCCTGGAGTAGAGGGGGAAGGAAACATGATTCTAAGGCATCAGTGCTTTGAGCAAATGTTTTTGCAAAATATGCCGATAGTTGGTTTTTCCCAAGGGCCCAAATAGCTGGGTTGGCTTCTCTCTGGAGAGGTGGGTCAGCTTCTGCCTGGACCAACATTAGTGGGAGGTGCCAGCCCTTCCCCACCGGAACTGAACACCTTGGTGCCCCTGGAGAGACAACCGGCACAGGTATCGGGGCTGCTGGCTGCCTGCCGCGCGGTTTTGCCACCACACCTCTCCCAGCAGCATCCCAGTTCGTAAGTTGTTCTTTTGTTGCTCTGCTCAACCCTCTGCCCCACCCTACCCCATTTTTCATCTCTCCAGCTGCCCTAGGTGTTCTCTTTGGCCAGATTTATCTACATACAAATGTTGGGGGGTGGGGTCTGGCCAGGGTGTCCTGATCCAACATTGTCCCCTGGGCACTGAATTTTGGGAGGTGGTGTCAGAAATGCCCCCTCCTCACTGGTGCTGGGAAGTAGGGTTCTGTGGGTCTAAGGACAGCAACAGGGCGTCCTTTAGAACTAAGGGGGGGTGTGTGTCTGGGTTGAAGGAACTGCCAAGGCTGTGAGCCTGAGAGACGACCAAGTATAAATGCAGGAGTGACAACTGGGGACCAGAAGCAGGCGCTGAGAGCCAGCACAGAGGGTGGGGGGAGGAGTCCTGAGGGACCCCCTGCTTCGCTGACTGAGCTGTATGTACCCTCCATGGGAGGTGTCGTATGTGCTGGGGGTACTTAAAGCACAAGAGAAATGCATTTTCCTGGGGTACCAATTTTACTTGAAGAATGAGGGAAAGATTTTTACACTAAAATAAATATGGAAAGAGTATGGAATAAAATACAAAAAGCACATGCATTTTAAAGGTGAAAACAGATTTTTCCTGCAGATCTTTTTATGCCTCTTCCCAGACCCCAGAGGATTTGCCTCCCTGGCATCTGCTTGTGGGAAGCACTGCACCAGAACATCTGCCTGTGGGTCTGTTTGGTGTGAAGGGCCAGAGGCGGAGACAGGCCGTCTTCTGCCCCAGGATGTGAACTCGAGAGGAGCTGCCCTGGCCTCCCACACAGCAACCCAGGCCGTGAGCAGAGCCTGGGCGTCAGGGTCAGTCTTTGCCAGGGAAACCCGATCCCACCCAGGCGTGTGGTTTCAGTCTCACCTCTCTGCAAGCAGCTCTTGCTGCTTGGTGTCACTTGGCCAGGGAGCTGGAACTAGGGAGAAGTTTCCACTGTGTCAGAGCCAGGGCCTTTTCTAGGGGAGGGAAGAGTTCTTTCTAGACAGGGTCAGGGCTGCTCATTGGGCTGTAGAATCACTGAAGGTCAGAGCAGTGAGGACCTGATAAATCCTCTGCCTAACGCCATTGTCACGTAGGAGCCTCCTGGAGCCCAGGGAAGCAGTTGGCTGGTTAGTGGCAGAGGCAGATTCACAATAACATCGTTTTTTATAATTAAAAAAATGTAAATTGTATTGTGATAAGAACACTTAATATGAGACCTATCCTCTTAGCAAAGTTTTAAGTGTACGAATACAGTGTTGCTATCTTTAGGCACAGTATTGTACGGTAGATCTCTAGAACTTATTAATCTGGCATGACCGAAATTTTATGCTCATGGGTTAGCAACTCCCCAGTTGTCTCTCCCTCCAGCCTCTGGCAACCAGCATTCCTTTCTTTGTTTCAATGAGTTTGACTATTTTAGATACCTCACATACGTGGAATCATATAGTATCTGTCCTTCTGTAACTGTCTTATTTCACTTAGCATAATGTCCTCAAGGTTCATCCATGTTGTCACTTATTACAGGATTTCCTTCTTTTTAAAGGCTGAACAGTATTCCAGTGAATATACATGCCCCAGTTTCTTTATTCATTTGTTGATGGACAGTTAGGCTGTTTCTATATCTTGACATTGTGAATAGCGCTGCTATGGACATGGGAGTGCTAATATCTCTTTGAGATCCTGATTTCAATTCTTTTGGATGCATACCCAGAAGTGGGATTGCTGGATCGTATGGGAGTTTTATTTTTAACTTGGGGGGAACCTCCATGCAGTTTTCCATAGTGGCTATACAATTTTGCATTCCCACCCACACTGCACAAGGGTTCTAATCTCTCTGTATCCTCCACAGTGCTTTTTGTCTTTTTTTTTTGATAATAGCCATCCTAACAGATGTGAGTGATATCTTCCTGTGGTTTTTATTTACATTTCTGTGATGATTAGTGACATTGAACATCTTTTCAATACCTGTTGTCCATTTGTGTGCCTTTTTTGGAGAAATGTCTGTTCGGGCCCTTAGCCCACTTTTAAATCAAGTTATTAGGTTTTTTTGCTGTTGAGTTATAGGAGTTCTTTATATATTCCGGAAATTAACTCTTTCTCAGATATATGGTTTGCAAACATTTTCTCCCGTTCTGCATGTTGCCTTTCCACTCTTTTGATTATTTCCTTTGCTGTGCAAAAGTTTTTCAGTTAGATGTAATCCCACTTGTCTATTTTTGCTTTTGTTGCTTGTGCCCTTTGTGTCATATCCATGAATTTGTTGTTAAGATTAATGTCGTGAAGATCGTCCCCTATATTTTCTTATAGGAGTTTTGTAGTTTCACATCTTACATTTAAGTCTTTAATCTATTTTGAGTTGAGTTTTGTGTATGGTATTAGATAAGGGTCCAATTTCATTATTTTCCATGTGGATATCCAGATATCCCAACATCATTTGTTGAAGAGACTATCTTTTCCCATTGTGTATTCTTGGCATCGTCATTCCAGGGCTGTTTGCACTTCTCCAAGGCCTTTCATTTGAGAGTAATTAAAGGGTCCATCCGCTCCAACAAGGCAGTGGTCAGAATTTCCTAGAAGAGTCTTTGCTAGAGATTTGTTATAATGAAAAGTGACTCATAGAAAAATATATGCGCACGGATCTTTATAGCAATGTTATGGGAAAAGTAAAATAGAGACAAATCAAAAGGCAGATTGGTTTTATCCGTTATGTAACAACCTTGCAATGTAATAATTTATGTCATTCAAAATATTCTTGGGGAAGAATATGCACCGGGTTAGGGCGTCAGTGACAAATACAGGGTCAGTGGAAACAGTGATGTGATCCTCTGGATGCTGGACTGTGGGTGGTTTCTATTTTCTTTAGAACTTTCTGTATTTTTCAAGTTTTCTGCAATGAACACTAATTATATTACTTACAAATTATTTTACCTTTTAAAATAAAAGCGAAATGTCTCTTTGACTGACTATAGTTACTACTTAATGAAAGTTGCCAATGTGTTCTATAATTTCTGAGTTCATTGGGTAGCCCACATCTTACCTCTAGTTTGATTTTTCTTTTTGCTGAAAAACACCTGTTAAGTGATTTATGCAGAGAGGGAGTGTGGGTGGTAAAAACTAATTATTCATTTTTTGTACACTTAGGATGTGTTTATTTTGCCCTTGCTCTTTCATGATCATTTAGCAGAGTACATATTTTTTGTTACATTTTCCTTCAGCACTTTGAGAGATATTGTCCTGCTGTCTTACGGCATCCGTTGTTGCTGTTGAAAAGATTGAGGTCAGTTTAGTGAGCATATTTTTGTAGTTAATCTCTCTCTCTCTCTCTCTTTCTACCTTCGTCTCTCTCTTACAGCTTTTATGATTTTGTCTTTAATGTCCTATATTTTCACTATGCTGTGTCTAAGTGGAGATTTCTCTTTGTTTATTCTGTTGACAATTGGTATATACCCTCAATTTGAGGATTCATCATCTCTCATCAATTCCTAGCCATGTCTTCTTTGGATATTGCCTTGCCATCAGTTCCTCAGTTCCCTTCTTCTAGAAGTTTGAGCACATGTATACTTGAGTCTTTCAATTTATTCTCTAAGTTTCCTCACTATTTAAAACAATTGCTTAATTGAGGTAAAATTTCTATACAGAGAAATGCATAGACGTTAAGTGTACAATCTGATGAATGTATGCACCTGTATAACCACAACCCCCATCAGGACTTGGAACATTTCCATCACCAAGAACATTCCCTTATGCCTCCATCAAGAAATTCCCACCTCTCATAGACACTTGTTCTGATTTTTTCCACCATGTATTAGTTTTCCTGTTCTTGAACTCTTTATAAATGGAATCATGCAGAATACAGTTTTTGTGTGTGGTTTCTTTCACTCAAAATATTTTTGAGATTCAATCATGTTGTATGTACCAGTAGCTCATTCTTATTTATTTATCTATCTATTTATTTATTTTAGTCAGAGTAATACTTCATCATAGAGAAATACCAGAATTTGATAAATCTATTTTCTTGCATCATCTGGGGAGAATGGGGCCCATTCTATTGAGTACTTTTTTTCCTTGAATATTAGTCATGTAAAATCAGGAAAAAAGCTATTGAAGTCAACACTGTGTCACTTCCACCTCTCATTTCCTCACTCTCTACCCCCTGTTAGTACCTAATGTTCTTCTCTTACCCAGCTCTTGAGTGTCTCCCCTGATCTCCCCTGTCACCTAGCTGGGGAGAAATATGATTGCATCATTCACTCATATGAAATATTGGGGAATGTGGTAGATAGAATAATGCCTCTCCCCAAATGTCCATATCTTAATCTTCAGACCCTTTGAATCTGTTACTTTATATGGCAGAAATAACTTTGCAGATATAATTCATTTAAGGATTTTGAGATGGGAAGATTATCCTGGATTATGGGGTGGGCCCAATGAAATGACAGGAGTCCTCATAAGAGGGAAGTTAGATGGTCAAAGGCAGAGAATGAGACAAAGGAAGCAGAGTCAGAAAAGGCGATGTGATGATGGAAGCAGAGAGACAGAGACAGAGGCAGAGACAGAGAGACAGAAGGAGACAGAGACAGAGATCGGAAGGTGCTACGATGCAGTTTTCAAAATGGAGGAAGATGGCCATGAGTCAAGGAATGCAGGCAGCTCTAGAAGCTAAAAATAGCAAGGAACAAATCCTTTCCTAGAGCCCCCAGAAAGAAGGCAGCCCTGCTGACCCACTTTAGACTTCTGACCTCTAGAACTGTGAGAATAAGTTTGTGTGGTTTTAAGCCGTAAGTTTTTGGTAATTTGTTACAGCAGCAAGAGGAAACCGGTACAGGGACAGAAGGTTTGACCTCCCTAGAAATGTTTGAAATCTAAAGAGACCCAAAGGAGAAGAGTATTACTTAATTCAAATGAATGACTCTGTAATGGTGGGTTTCAGCCACGCAGGTGGCCGCCTTACCTTACCTACAAGGCCTGCGTCTGGGATGTTCTTCACGCGTTGTAATGCCTACACCTCCTTCATCAATGCCATTGCTTTGGAGTATGGCTTTTTCTCTCTAAGAAGCCTCCTTCCTTAATGCTATTGAGCTGGGAGGGTCCTAGCACTGGGGTAGGTTTTAATTTATTAGCATCCAGACAGATACAGTGAAGGGAATGGGCTGTGAAACTATGAGAGGTTCTCAGCCTAGAGGCTGTAGGCCTTGTGGGGCCCTGGACACCTCAGAGGGGATGCCAGGTTGGTGGAAGGAGGCACCCAAGTCCTCAGCTTCATCCGTTGAGGTCTCGCCCTTCAGCCCTACAGGCCTAGCGAGGTCACATAACTCCTCTAACAAAGCGTACAGAGGAATGAGTTGCAGGAAGAAACAAAGGTGATTTTGCTTCCGATTCTTCTGAGACAGCAATATGTCAGCAGCCCCCAGAGAGGCTGAAAGTAAATGAATCAGTGCTAGAAAGTGAAGGATACCATCCGTGCTGAATGGTGAAAAGGACTCCTGAACAGTATCTTCATTGATTTTTTCTATAATTGACACAGCATCTTGGTTTGCCTTCGGGCTTCAGGAGGAGAAAACGGGGAGCCTGTGTACACAGCTTCCTTGGGTTGGAATTTAATAAAAAAAATTCCCCTGAATGAGCTTCCTTCCCTCCATCATTTCTCTTTCTCTTTGTATCTTCTCTCTACTCTTCCCTTCTTTCTGCTTTCTTCCTTCATTTCTCCTTCCCTTTCCAACCCCCTCCTTGCCAGTTAGCCTCTGCCCCGACCCCCGCATTTCCTTTTGTACAAATAAACGTTTCGACAATAGGTACCACAGTACGAGTAACCTATTTTTGCTGGATGTGACATGCAGGACCTTAGGAGAAAAAAAATAGCACATTCCATCTTTTGTCCGCTTAAATCTCATTGGGTCAGAAGCTCATTTTCTTGTGGAAAAATCTCTCTCTCAAACATTGCCATATCTGAGCACTGCCCCCTGGGGTGGGATGCAGGGAGAAGTACCTGGGCTCCCTTCAGGGCTCCCAGGGGTCCACTCACAGGAGACGGAAGGATCATCTCCCAGCTGATGGGGCAGGCTCCCCACCTGCCACCCAGGCCTCGGTGGGCAGAACCTTGTTCCTGGCTCTGTTACTGGTTATGGATTTTACAAATAGGAAGAGCAGAGGTCAGCCAGATAATTTTCAGGAGAGCTTGAGTCCCTCCGTAGGGCAAGTCTGGCTCCTAAGCCAGAGGGAAGAGCTGTCAGCAGATTCATCAGCAGCCACCGGGAAGATCCCGGGAAACAGGATCGGGTGCTGGGGAAGGCAAATCATCTGATACCCTCTCTCTGTACCAGACATGCTTGCCTAAGTGTGCTCAGAGGAATGGGAGAGCATTTCAGACATTCTAGCATAAAGATATTCCATCAGGCACCAAACTAGTCTTGGCCCAGAAGAGGTTCAAAAATTATTTAACAGGGCTTCCCTGGTGGCGCAGTGGTTGAGAGTCTGCCTGCCGATGCGGGGGACGCGGGTTCGTACCCCGGTCCGGGAAGATCCCACATGCCACGGAGCGACTAGGCCTGTGAGCCATGGCCGCTGAGCCTGCGCGTCCGGAGCCTGTGCTCCTCAGCGGGAGAGGCCACAACAGTGAGAGGCTCACGTACCGCAAAAAAAAAAAAAAATTTAACAAAAAGTAGAAATGAACCTGAGGGTTTGTTGTTGCTTTTAAGAGTTGACTACAAATTTGCCTTTGTGAACCATGTTCACTCATGCAACAGATATTTATAAAGTTCCTGCTATGTGCCAGGCACTGTGCTTCATGTTGTGAATACAATGGTCAGCAAGAAATCAGAACATTCTCTTTTACAAGAAAATATAAAACTTCCAGTATGCTGGGTGCTATAGAGGAGAGATGGTGGTGGCCACAGGAAGGATAACAGGGGGGACTGACGTGGTCAGGGAGGTCAGGAAACAGCTCCCTGAGGAAGTGGTGACTCGGTGCTGGGAGCAAAAATCTGCAGGAAGAGCAGGGATTAATCAGGGGAAGGGAGTGGAGTGTGTCCAGGAAAAAAAAGGAAGGCATGTGGGAAGGCCGTGAGGCACGGTGGTGTCTAGGAATGGGAAGAAGCCCCACCTGGCTGACCAGTGCTGAAGGTGGAAAAATGGTAAGAAATGGAGTTGGAGAGTCAGGCCAGGGCCCAGTCTGCGGTAAGGATTTCTTTGGTCTTTATCTCAAAAGCATTTAGAGGCCTTGTTAACAGCTTTAATGTGTGTGTGTGTGTGTGTGTGTGTGTGCATGCGTGTGCGTGTGCGTGTGCGTGTGTGTGTGTGTGTGTGTGTGTGTGTGTGTGAAAGAGAGAGAGAGAGAGACAGAGAGAGGGGGTATCATGAGATCTCAGTGGTATTGGCTGGGACTAAGGTGGTGGTGGAGAGGAGTGGATGGAGTCCATAGACATAGATATTTTTAAGGGAAAATTGGCTGTATTTGGTGATAAGCTGGATGAGAAAGGTGAGCGAGAGGAAAGAGTTAATGACTTCTGGGTTTCTGACCTGAGCAACCATGTGGACGGATGGATGGCGGTGCCATTGGAAGATGCAGAGAGCCACGGAGAAGGAATGGATTCAGGATGGCATGCATTTGGTATTAATCCTGTTGGGTTTGAGGTGCCTTTGAAAAATCGAAATGGAGATGTCAGGTTAACGTCCCCACGTTCTCCATGGTTCTTCTGACACTGACAGAGCTCCCGCCATACGCAGTTTCATCTGACCCGCCATAATATGCAAGTGGGCAGAGCACCCTTAGGCTCAGAAAGGTGAAGTTGTTTGCCTGAGGTCACGCGGCTAGAAATTTGTAGAACTGGGGTCAGTTTAATTCTTTAGACCCCAGTGTGGGTCCCCTCCCACCTTACAACGCTGCTTTCTAGTCCCGTCACGTGAGTAACGATGGGCTTCCCGGCACTGTGGCAAACTGCTGGGAGAAGATATTTTGGCAGATGGGTCTTCTGCCAGGTGGCCCCGTAGACTGCCTACAAATGAGGCTGATGCCACAGGACACCCTAAGTGCTAGTGGTAGAAACTGATGGTGTCAAACTGCTATCACAGAATGTTTAGTGTGTAGTCAGGGTTCGAGGTCAAAAGTCACATTCAAGGTTCAAAATTCAACTAAGAGGACTAACATTTATTGTTGACTCATTTATTCTTCACGACTGCTCTGTGGTGTGGTGGAGGTGGGTGTCATGATCCCCGTTTTACGGACAAGTAAACTGAGTGACCTTTATATAAGTTACATGTCCAAGGTGGCTCAGCTGGAAAGCGGCCAAGCTGGGACTAAAACTCAGGTCGGTCTGATGGCCAGTCCGTGCTCCTGGAATGAAGCCTCACTGATTCCTCATGGAATGGAATTCCCCATTTAATGATTTGAATCATGAAAAGACTGTTAGGAAAAAAAGTAACATCGAACATGATTCTAATGTGAACGGTCTGTTGCTTTATGTTATTTTTCCTTGAATACCAAGGGTCACCTCTGTGGTTGTGTGGAATACTAACGACCATTTTTGCCTGATCTTATATAAAAAAATCAAGCTCCAAATAAAGCAATAAAACGATTCTTATGGTGCTGTCTTAACGAGGAGAAATTGGGCTATTCTACTCCCTGTTTCCTTCCTAGCAGCCTGCTTTGAGCTTGGTGCTTCCCTGGGATTTACTAGGGAAGAGTTAGAAGTGGAAAGATTTAGAAGTGGCTTAAGGAACCAGAAGCAGGACAGATATCAGGCACCCCCTTCGAGTGGGGGTAAAGTTGCCCCAGCCTCTTCTGCCTTCCTCTTGGGACTTCCTCTGCCCTTTCCTCTTACCTGAGTGTGTCCCCAGTACCCCCTCCTCCAAGATGTGGAGAGTGTCTTATATCAGTGAATTGCCGCCCCAGCTACACATTAGAATTGTGTGGAGGACTTAAAAAAAATATATATATATATATATATGATGGGCGCATCCCAGACCAATGAATTCAGAGCCTTTGGCATTGGGGTGGATGATTCTAATGTCTCACCAGGGCTGAGAACCACTGCCCAAATGTTTGTGCCCAAAAACCTTCTTGGGATTTTGGGGAAGAGCTAGTTAGGAGGTGGGCAAAGGAAGAGGAGCTAGTGAAGGCGACTGAGGCTAAGTTTCCGAGAGGTAGAAGGGGATGTAGGTGTGACCGATGATGGAGGAGGGTGTGCCAAGGTCAGGGGTGGTCAGTGATGTCTCAGGAGAGAGACGGAGAGAGCGAGGGCGACTGGGGAGGAGGGAGCGCTGGTTCCAACCCTTAGGAGTTCAACTGGAGTCATCGTAAGGGTGTGATGGGGGGATGGAAGCCTGCGTGAAGTGACACGGTATCAGGAGCCAAGAAAGCAGGAATGGGGAGGATTTGTTTCTCTTTCAAGCAAGTTGGTGGCAGAAGGAGAAAATTCTTGAAGCAGTAGCATGCTGTGGACAAGGTGAAGGAACTCTTTCTATTAAAATGGAGCACTTGAGCATGTTTATGCGCTGAAGTCGGCACCAGCTAGGAGGGAAAAATGTGAACGTGATGGACAAAGCTTCTTCGATCTTCCTAGGCCAGGATCTGGTTTATTTTCAATCTTGTTACTTGTCTGTGCCTCAGTTTCCATATCTGTGAAATGGGGATAATAACAATAGCTGCTTCAAAGGGCTGTGGAGAGCAGAGTGCACCTGGCACATAGTTAGCAGGATATGACACGTGCTTGTTATCATCCCTCCCCCTCTCCCCCCACCTTCTCCATCATGCTCTTCTGTCTGCTCTTCTGTCCCAGGCCACATCCACCTGGGAGCATGGCGTGGGAAAGTGATGGTGGATGGGTGGCCTGGATGGGTGGTCTGGACGTGCTGCAGAGCACAGGAGGACAATTTAGCTGCCCTGCCTCTAACTCCGGCTTTTTGATGATTTCCTTTAACAGTCTTTAGTAGCCTTGCTAATTTTGTCACAAAAATCTATACTTGGTCCTTGTGGCATATGGTGCAATGACAAAACTCTCAGTGTAGCAAAGTGAGGGGGAAGGCTCATCGCCACGACTTTTCATTAAAAAAGGTGTTTTAAATGTGGTTAATGACACCCCTAGTCCTTGTCTGGCTGTCAGTTCCCGAGTCTGTCCCTGAGTGTGGGGCTGTGGAAAGACCTCAGGGCTGGGCAACAGATGACCTGGTCACAGCCCTTGCCTACCAGCAAGCAGCTGTGTGACCTCAGGCTAGTGGCTTCACGTCTCTGGGTCCATATGACTTCCTGTAAGGCCACTGGATCTCTGTTCCAATGGCCGACCCCCATTTCTTGACCTTCCGGGGCTACTGCCCACTGCTGCCACCCACCCTGGGATCAGGGGCTTCACAGCTGTCCACCGAGGCTGCTCAGCAAGGCCAGTGTTGGCCATGAGAGGAAGCCGTGAGGAAAGGCAGGGCGGGGATTTAAGGGGACTATAGAAGGCCTGGCAGCATCCCCAGTGGACCCCCTTCTCATCAGGGAAATCCATCGTTGGTACTTGATTCCTTTTGTGTCAAAGCCAAGGTCTGAGGGAACGAGGCATCCTATTTCAAGTCCTTCCCATCTCAGCAGGGATAAATGTCAGGTGCTTTCCCGAGAGCACCAGGGCCTTGAGGGGAAGGTCTGCTGCGTGGAGAGGGTGTCTGATCACAGAGAGGGGAGAAGGGGGCAAAGGACTCTCAGCTCACAGTTCGTTGGGCCAGGGGAGCGTCACGTCTGTCACCTGTGCTGACTGTAACTATCTTCCATTATCATCTGAGTAGTGTCTCCAGTGCTTCAGAGCTGGACAGACTGGGTTGGCGGTCCCGGAACAACTTACGAGCTGAATGACCTTGTACTGCTTCATAAATGCTGCTCTGTGCTTTGGCGTCCATATCCACAGCCTCCCTCATAGTGACAATGACAAACACCTGGGTGGCACTCGCCATGGACTGGGGTCTGTTCAGTCCTCACAACCCCATTGTGTTTCAGCTTGGTTACTATCCTCAATTTACAGACCAGGAGACTGAAGCTCAGAGAGGTCACATGACTTACGGCAAGTCACACAGAGAATCACCGTCCGGGCTGGGATGCAAACCCCGGCAGGCTGGCTCTGGCCTGTGCGCTTGGCTGTTAGGCTCGTTGCCCCCTAAAGTCCTGGCATTGATCTTGCGCCGTCTTCCTCTACCACCCGCTTCCCCTCCACGTTGCTGACATTCGCCAACCCTGCACACATCCCCTTGTTCTTGAAGCCCTTACCTCCTGCTGGCCATCACCCTAGCCGATCTCCCTGCCATAATTCTTGGTAGAGGATCCTTTCTACCTTAGCCCACCTGCTCCTTGACCTCTCCGCTTCCAATCCATCTCACCCCACCCTACCATCCTCCCAAGTCATACCCTTGACTGTCATTACCAGTCACCAGCCCCTCGTCTCCAGTCATCTTACTCTGTGACCTCACATCTCATCTACTCATTTCACTCTGTCTGTTCCCCAAATCTAAGAAGTAACCCTGACTCAGACCCTGCAGTTGACTGAGCCTCTCCCATCCTCTCTCTGGCCCTCATCTCCTCCCATCATGGCCGCACTCCCTCCTTACCCACCTTCAGTTCTGTGGCCCCATAATTATATTTACACCCTTACGTATGTGCTCCCCTTGCTAGCTTCTCTCTCAAAATTCCAGCCCTGGTTAAATCCGACGGTCCCCTTGCCCTGTAATTGCACTCATGCAGCTGAACAGGACGGGAGAGATACACACAGCCCCTGGCCTTGAACTCACGCCCACTAACTTCCAGTGGGCAGTTCTACTACATCTCTTGGGTCCACTTACACTTTCACATTTGATGAATTTCTACTTTCTCTCTCCTCAAACCTTCCCCATGTACACTACGGTTGATGATCTTGGCTCGCTATTTCACTGAGAACGTGGAAGCCATCAGAATAGAGCCTGCGCGCATTCTCACTATCAGATCCATCCACCAACACGCATCTGTGCCCAGCGTGAAAATCAACATGGAGACCAGACTTGAAAACTCCCTGAGCAAACAAAACCATTTCAGCCACAGAAGCAAAACTAAATCTAGCTTATGGACACAAGCAAAACTTAACTTAGGTTCTTTCTTTAAATGCCTCTGATCATCATAAAAGAAACCTGATCATTTTCTTAAAATGGTATGAGATACTCACTTCTAAATAATTCCCTGCTGTCCCCAACCCCACTTGTAATAGCCTATCATTGTAAAGGTTAAACAAGTTCCTCATTTTTACTTTATAAGTTGTGCTGTAAAGAAACTTGCCATTTTCCTAAAATGGTATGAGACAATCACTTTTAACCAATCCCCTGCTGTCTGGAAACCCCCACTGTAATAACCAAATATTGTAAAGGTTAAGCAACTCTCTCATTTTCACTTTATAAGCCACCCTGTAACATCACGCCCTGAGTTTCATGCCAGTTTTGAATTTGACAGCTCCTAGTTCACGAATTGTTCTTATATGCATAATAAACTCTTACTCATACGGTTTTCTTGAACTGGCGTTTTTAATTTTGCTACTTCTGGATTTTTGACAATTTCTGACATCAGAAGTAGGAGTCAAAAAAGGTCGCCAATGACTCCAAGGCCGTTGGGCCACCAGGTGCTGGTTCCCACGGAGCCCCTGAGGTCACTGCTTTCTCACCGACCTGAAGTTGGGGGCAGGTCTCTCTTGGATCCGAGCTCTGCTCCCTTTGCGTTTTGAGTGCCCCGACTTTATTGTGCGTACTTATGTTTTGTTTGCTGTAGCTTCTTGGTAAGTCATCCTATTCTGTTCAAAAGGCAAGAAACACTGATTCCCTGTGTTTTGGAGTGGCTGTTGAAAAATAGGGTCTCTCATAGTTAAAACATCTTAGGGAATCTAAAGACAAAGATGGGTTCCTCCGGATCCAAACTCTTTCTCCCTTAAAAACTCCTGCTTCCTGTTTGTACACTGAATACGGACAGGGTCCTGTGGCTTTTCGGAAAATGCATTCTTGGATCGGTGTGCAGAAGCTTCTAAAAGACAAAATGACTCCAAAAACAGCTTCTCTAATTAAAAAAAAAAAAAAATCCTTACAGCATGCAAGTAAAAAATCTGTAGTAAAAATCTTTGGCATCTGAGCAGCTAATCTTAACTTAGTCCTTCTGCCAGAAACACGATTTGGATCCAGTGATTCTTCTGAGTTTCGTATTATTGTACTTGAGACATGGCAAAAAATTTTAAATGAAAGTTATAAGGTCTCTGTGTCTGTTTATATGTTTGTGTATATATATTTATGTATGTATATTACATATATGGGATGTTTTTAAAAGAGCACTACTAAATTGGCTTGAATACAAATAAGTACTTATATAAATTAAGTATTCCTAAAACTCTTAGAAATGTAGAAACTAACCCAAATGTTTTTCAAGTTTACACAATCTAGGTGTTTTTGTTTGTTTGTTTCTTTGTTTTTTACGACTATGTAACTTTCTGTATTTGCCTTTGAAATCTTTTGTCACTTTGGTTGAATGTATAACTGAGTATTAGTTCAGTTATCTGTGATCCTGTTTGAACAAGTGTTTTAAATCTTTTGACATTTTTGACGAACTTCCCCAAATCAAATTCTGAATTCTTTTTGACTTCAAACTAACTTGGGTTTTCCAGAAGATTTCAAAAGATTTGCTCTCTCTTCTTATAAAAGAGCAATATATGTATTTATATAAGTTCAATAAGAATCTGTTCTCTTTGTAACAAGACACAATTAGACAAATCCTTAACTTGGCTTCTTAGTCTAAAGAGACTTTTTAAGATCTAATCTGAGATTCCCTATTACCAGACAATTTTAGGGGACTGAGGTTGACTTTATGCCAACAAAGCCCCTTGGATAGTACCAAAGCTTTGACCGGAATGTCATATTTGAGAATATGAGTAGAATCATTATGATTGCTAAATTTATGTAAATAATCAAGCCACATTTAATAGATCGAGACTTATTTTACAGACAAATTAGTTTCACTGTAATTATCTTTGATAAAAACGGGATGACTATAGAAAAAATTTATGTTTTAATAGAAAAACTATAGTGTACCTGTTATCGGATTCTAGTCCTGTCCATTGTCTTTGAGGTTTTGCCATCTACCTGTAAACCTCAGAGAAACCACCACAGTGGATCGTATATGGACAAGCTTCATGCCTGCTGCTGTGTGGGCCACCCAAGAGAGTTCACCAGCACACACATCAAAGGCAGTCAAACTGCAAAGAAGGAAAATCCATCAGATTGAAACTGCTTTCCTCGTTCCACCATCTAAAGATGCTTCGAGCTCAAATCTAGGAATGTTCTCAACTGGCTGCTCTCCAAACTCAGAAACTGAGTCTATAATTTGTTCCAACTACTAAGCTTTGTTTTTCTTTCATTTCCATAGAAATGCCTTTATTAAATTACCTGATTGACCACACCATATAGTGGCCTTATTTATGTGGAAGCTCACCTGTAAGATCACCTCCTAAAATAAAATATCCCCTCATGTTTATCCTGTCCCAAGTAATCATGAGGACAAGTGACTACTCGTATATCATGTGTTCCTCTCTAAATAACTCAGAAAGAAAAAGAAACCCAGTTACACGTTACCCAAAAAAATGTAGGTTGACTTAGAAAGATAAAGCCTGAATCTGATTGTAACCTATTTGGTTTATTTAATTGGCTAAATACCGGCCCCTGGGAATCTCTGTTCCAGGGAACTTTTCAATCCCTGGCTATTATTCTCTTTATAGTTGTCATATTAACCTCTCTAGTACGTTGTATTCTTTCAAGGGTTTTAAATGCCTTTTTAGGCAGCCACTCACACACCAGGATCAGACAACTGGAAGAACTCAACAATGACCGTACCAATGATGGTAACAGTGATGACGTGACCCTCTGTCCAGATGACTCAGCTAGTGGAAACAGTGATTATGGTTTTCTTCGGCCTGACTATATTGGAAGTGGTAACTGAGAGTAATGCCCTGCTAGTTGGTCATACTTTCAGCCTGCTCAGAGAATGGCCAAAAGGGGGGAATTATTAAATTTAAATACAAAATGGAGACCAGACTTGAAAATTCCCTAGCATGCAAAACCATTTAAGCCACCTAAGCAAAACTAAATCAAGCTTATTTAATGAACAAAAGTGGAACATAACTTAGATTATTTTTTGTAAATGTCTCTGATGATCATAAGAGAAACTTTAGTCATCTTCCTAAAGTGATATAAGGTAATCATTTTTAACCAGTCCCCTGTCATCTTGAAACCTCCGTTGTAATAACCAATTATTGCAAAGCGGAAACCACTTCCTCACCCTCTAACATCGTGCCACTGAGTTTCATATCAGTTTTTTTTAAAGACATCTCATTATATATTTTTATTTATTTTTTATTTTAAATGTATTTATTTTATTTATTTACTTCTGGCTGTGTTGGGTCTTTGTTGCTGCACGTGGGCTTTCTCTAGTTGCAGTGAGCGGGGGGCTACTCTCCGTTGCGGTGCGCGGGTTTCTCATTGCCGTGGCTTCTCTTGTTGCGGAGCATGGGCTCTAGGCACGCAAGCTTCAGTAGTTGTGGCACGTGGACTCAGTAGTTGTTGCTTGCAGGCTCTAGAGCGCAGGCTCAGTAGTTGTGGTGCATGGGCTTAGTTGCTCCGCGGTATGTGGGATCTTCCCGGACCAGGGCTCGAACCTGTGTCCCCTGCATTGGCAGGCAGATTCTCAACCACTGCGCCACAAGGGAAGTCCCTCATATCAGTTTTGAACTTGAAATCTCCCAGTTCACAATGGGAGTTGCGAAACTCCCTGTTCTTACGTGCACAATAAACTCTTAGTACTATTTTATTTATTTGGTGCTTTTAATTTTGCTGTTTCTTGATTTTTGACACCAGAAAGTTCTGCTTTCCCTCCTTTTGCTATGGATGAGCAATCTGTGTTTCTTTTGGTCCCAAATCTCAACTTTTACACTAGATCCCATCGTCTCTCTTCTATTCAAGGACATAGTTCCTGAAATTAGCCTTCTCTCTCCTGCATTATTAAAATTCCCCCTCCTTACTGGGTCATTCCCATCATCATGTAAACAAGCTATAATTTCTTACATTCTTACTAAAACACAAAACTCTTGTCCGTCTCTAGCCATTGCCTCATCTTTTTGCTTCCATCCATGGCAATATCTCTGAAAGGTTGTCTATACTTGCTGTATTCAATAGCTATCCTCCATTCTGCCTTGAATCCACTATAATATGGCTTTTGCCTCCAACAATCCAAAGGTATTGCTCTCATCAGGTTTGCTGATGATTTCCATGTTGCTAAAACCATTGAGCAATTCTCAGTCCTCATTTTATTTGCCACAGAACTAAAGTGTATCCCCTTTGCTCAGTGTATCCCTCTCTCCTCTGTGGCACGTTTTCTTCACTTGGGTCTTTGTCACTTCACTCTTCTGACTTCCTTCTTACTTTGTGAACTACACTTCCTCACAATCCTTTGCTGGTCTCATCATTCCTCCAGCCCCCAAATGTTCGCATACCCCAAGGCTCAGTCCTTGGACCTCTAATCTTTTCTGTCTTCTCTCTCCCTCAGTCATCTTATCTAAGTTCCTGGGCTTAAATATCATCTATATGCTGATGTCTCATAAATTTCTATTTCTAGCCCAGTTCTCATCCCTGAACTTCAGACTCATATATTCCGTAGCCATCTCAACGCCTCCACTTGTCATCTTCGAAACTGAACTACTGACCTTCACCTCCAAACTTGCTCCTCTCACAGGCTTCCCCATCTCAGCTTCCACAGGGCAGTTGCATCTTCCAAGGGTCCAGACCAGCCTGGGTCAGAGACACAGTTAGATAAGCATCCCTTCTTCAGGTTACCTGGATGGCCCTGGGGAACTGACACATCCTGTGACCTTGAACTAAGCAATGGAGGTAGTTCAAGGCAGCTAATTTAGGTGCTCCTGAGGGGAGAGAATGTATAGCAAATGAACAAATGAAACCCAAGCCAAGAGCAGAGGCCAGCTCCCAGGCCAGGCAGTCAGGAAAGTTCCCATTCTGGGACCTATTCATGATAATTCCTATTGGAATTCCAAAAAGATCAGGAAAAAGAGGCTGGTCCTAATATTACTTGTGTCCCTCATTGACAGTTTTGAGACCAGGAGCCATACCTTATTCATCTAGCATGGTGCCCAGCATACAGTAGGTGCTCAGGAAACCTGTAAAAGATGAATAAATTATTCAGAACTGTGTCTTTGCCAGGGAGCTAGAGAAAGTGAGAGATCTGCGTGCTTATTTAAAAGGGAGTATTGGGATGCGGAAGTGTTGTCTCTATGAATCTGGTTTTGGGCAGGGGTGGTTACACACCTGAAGATAGTTTTAAAAGCCTATTTACCCAGAGCCTGTTTGTGTGCTGGGGTGTGAAACTCTATGAATGCACTATCACCAGGGCCTTAGATGGGTTGTGTGATTTGCTTTGGCTAGAAGCAGGCTACTTCTTCACACAATCCCTGGGGGCAGAGAGACTAGCCAGACCACCTGCTACTCTAATGATACACACACACACACACACACACACACACACACACACACACACACACACACGTCTGCAATTAATGCAGGAGATGTTTTGGTCTTTAAAGCAACAGTCTTAGCTTGCTCCAAAGGTGCAATGTCCAAAATGGTAACCTCTAGCCACATGTGGCTATTAACACTGGAAATGTGGCTAGTCCAAATTTAGATGTGCTGTGAGTTTAAAACAGCCACCAGGTATTTAAGGCTTAGTACAAACAAAAGAGTGTAAAATCCCTCATTAGTAGTTTTTATATTGAGTAGACAATGAAATGATAATATTTTGAGTATGCTGCATTAAATAAAAATTTTATATTACAATAATTATTATTATCTTTTATTTATTTTATTTTATTATTTTTTTTTGCGGTACACGGGCCTCTCACTGCTGTGGCCTCTCCCGGAGCACAGGCTCCGGACGCGCAGGCTCAGCAGCCATGGCTCACGGGCCCAGCCGCTCTGCGGCATGTGGGATCCTCCCAGACCGGGGCACGAACCTATGTCCCCTGCATCGGCAGGTGGACCCTCAACCACTGTGCCACCAGGGAAGCCCTATTATTATCTTTTAAATGTGGCTACATAAAATTAAAAATTTCTAAATATGTGCTCACATTATATTTCTATTGTACATTGCTGCTTTAAAAGATACTTTGTCAGGGAGCCCATTCCTAGAAAGCTTGTATTTCATTTAGGTCTGGAAGAAATTATAAACTCTGAATAGATAAGAGGAAAATAAGATCTTGCACGGGAAAAATGCAGATACCTGACACCACAAGGTGTATTTAGCAAAAGAGAATAGCCCTGTTGGCCACAAACCCACCCCTAGTTTTCTCTGTATTTGATCTTGTTTTCTGAGGACTCAAGTGTCAGTTTCACCATCATTTCAATGTGCAGGGAAAGAAAGCACGATAGTGACAGCTAACATGATCGAGCTGGGAACTTTCTGTGACTATTCTGGCTATGTTCTATCACTGAGAACTTGCTGTGTGCCTTGGGCTGTACTAATTACTTTACCTACTTTTGCATTAATGAAGTAGGCACCTGACTATCCCCATTTTGCAAATGAGCAGAGTAAACAGATGGCACACAGAAGGATCAAGACGGTGGAAGTTACAAGAAGTGGGGGGTAAGGGACAGAGAGTAGTCATGAGTGTTGCCCCAGTTCCTGGCTTGACTAGTAGGTGAACGTTGGACCCGTGCCGGGGTGGGAGATGCCAGGAGGGACCGATTTCCTTGGTGTCCTCCCAGCAGACACCTGGCAGAACGCCTGTGTGTAGCATGTGCTCATTAAACATTTGTTGATTCACCACCTGAGCCTTCTCCCTTACCCCTCACTTTAATGATGCTCCTTCCTTGTTCCCATCACCTCTTCCCAGGAAAACTCCTCCTCTTTATTGCTGTGTGATGGACAAAGGATGTTCGTTAGAGTCAGATGGACTCAGGTTTGGAGCCAAGTCCTGCTACTTACTGGCTGAGTAAGTGGAAGGAAAATCCCAGTCAGTTTCCTCCCTTGTAAGATAGGGGGAACTAACACCCACCTCCCAGGCTGTAATGGGATCCTAATGACATGTTGAAAGTAACAAAACTGCAGGCATAGGGAAGGTCCTAATAAGTATTAGCTAGTGTCATTATTTGTTCTTTTTTTTTTAACATCTTTATTGGGGTATAATTGCTTTACAATGGTGTGTTAGTTTCTGCTTTATAACAAAGTGAATCAGTTATACATATACCTATGTTCCCATATCTCTTCCCTCTTGCATCTTGGCTCACCTCTGGTTCCCTCTCTAATTTCCTGCTCTGAGTTGCTGGAGGAGGGGGCGAGACTGATGGCCTGGGGGACCAGGGACCAGGGATTCGAAAGGAGTGACTTCTGTGCTGAGGTCCACTGTGACCTCCACCTCAGGCCAATTCACTTGTAAACTCCTTGAGATCTGAAGAGAGCCAATCTGTTGGTCTAGAAAGATATTTTTTTCTTAAGCAATTCTATCTATGAATATTTTGAGGACTTTTCTTTCTTTTAAATATCTATGTATAATTAGCGAGCCTGGGCAGCTGCCCTTTGGAAACTGGTGACCTGCTTTGCATGTGCAGGTCGCAAACAGAGGGCAGAAGCCACGTCAAATGTGACTTTCTTCTGGCTCTCCATTGTCATGGTCCTATGAGCAGCCATGTGTCACAAACACAGAGGAGCTGACCGAGGACACTTCCTTCCATTACAGCACACGCTGAGGGGGAGCCCGGCCTAGGGCTAGCGGACCTGGATCTCCGCTCTGGATCCTGCACTCAGGTGCAAGATGGCTTTGGGCAAATCTCTTTTCCTCTGTGGGTCTCGGTGTCCTGTTTGGGTCTTATGGTCTCAGCTCCTGAGCCCCTTGATGGCGACTCCAGAGGCAGAGACTGACGGTATCCTTCTGTTTGTAGCTGGGTCCCTCGTGCCTCACATAGTATCTGGCATTTAGTAAGTACTCAGTAAGTGCTTGTTTAATAAATGACCCTCAGCAGTTGCAGCTGTGACCATCAGTAGACGCTGCTGATCCGTAAACATTTCTTGGGAGAGATGAGTAATAAGGGGACTTAACAGCTATACGAGATGCTTTGGGCAAGCTGAGTGGTTCTTACCATTTTTCATCTTTCTTGTCCATATGCTATGCTCATGCTCTGCCTGAATCTACACAGAGCATAAAATAGTAAAAGGAGGGATAATAGTAAAGCTATTTAGTTCAGTCAAAACCTCCTGAGTGTATTGAAGACAATGAATAAGCTGTACATATTTAGTTACTTTTTGGTTTAGTATATAAAAAATGCTCTCTGATTTGGAATCAAGAGAAGGAGCCAGCAAGTGCCTAATGAATTGTGTCAGTTTGTATATACGGAGCATCTCACGTGAAGGCTGAATTTGGTTGGCGGAACTGAGAGAGAGATTTCCTTCTCAGCACCTCGCAGACCCCTCTCAACGTGTGTGCCCCTGAAGGTGGGCAAGAGTAGCTGAGGGGACCCACAGACTCCGTGAAGTCCATTAACTCTCATCCCTTGACCAAGCCAATGCCTGCAGAGCCTTCCCAAGGCCATTCGGTGGACGGGGAGCCCATGGGATCCTCCTCTTTAAGTGGAAATGGTGCTCACTTGAGCATTTGGTCCAGGAAATTGCTCAGTGTTCTCAGCACAAAAAAGAGGGCCCTGTGCCTGAAATTATGAGCTGTCTCCTGGACAGTCAGGATGGGAGAGGATAGCAGGTTGGGTGCTGATCTCAGACCTTGAAACCAGGCAGGCATAGCTCAACAGCAGGGAGCAGATGAAACAGGGCATTGGGCTGAGGAAGAACTACAGGATGGGGCCCCGAAGCTCCTAGATTTCTCTCTGGCTCTCCCTCCCACCCTCCTTCTTGCTTGCTTGCTCTTCTGAATCTCTCTCTCTCTCTTTACACACACACACAGCCCAACCGCTCTGAAGACTTGCCAGACCAGAGCAGTGAGATACACACACATGGAGATGCGCAAAGAAATCACACAAATGGAAGGGGCGTCATCCAAACAGGATGGTTTTCCTCCTAACCCCTGTCTGAGTTTATTTGCGATTTATGGTCATTGTCACATTTAATCCTTTCTATTTTCTAAAATGCTTCCCTCTGAGAGCCCAAGAGGGATTACTTCTCTCCATCCTCCTTTCCCAGTTCCCAGGGGTGCTCTGGGCGGTGCTAGGACAGGAGCGGGCTGCCCTAGCGGCCCCAGCTGCTGATGCGATGTCAGTGCTGCTGGCTGCAAGTACCCAGCACTCCTGGTGGACAGTCCCATTCTGCCTCAGGTCGCTCAAAGGCCAGAGTAGTGGGGCTGCAAGAGAGACAGCCCCCTGGGAGGCAGGAGCTGCAGAAAACTTAGTGCGAGGCCCCTTTCATTCTGAGTGATAACAAGTCCCTGCCCTGGGCATTGGATGGACACCACAGTGGGGAAAGCAGGCTGGAGCTGTGTGATTTTCTCTTTAGTTCCAGTGTTATAACTAGAGTTGCAGAAAATGTCTCAGTCTGCCAGAGAGAGGCTGGGTGGATCTGTGGAGCTTGGCCTGGGCTTTGAGTCTGGGAACTGGACTTCTGACCCCACCAGCTCTCAAACCTTAAGCCAGACCTATCGCCTCAGCTTCCTTATCATTAAGTGATGAGGATGGTCCAGACCGAGCCACTGTCCTGAGAGATGCTCTGTGAAAATGGGGCTCCAGGATCAATGTGGCTGACAGCACAGCTCATTCTAGCAATAGCCAACACTTAAATAGTGCTTGGCTTGGTATCAAAATGTATTAACTCATTCAATCCTTGTGAAGCAGCTGCTGTTGTTATTCTTATCTTACAGATGAGGTACAGAGAGGTTAAGTGATGTACCCAAGGTCACACAGCCAGTAAGGGGCAAAGCTGGGCTCTAGCTTCCGAATCTGTGCTCATCACCATCATGCCCCCTCCATGCACACTGCAATAGTGAGGCAGGGCTCTGAGAACTTTTGCAGCAACAAACCAGTTTAACTTCGTTTAACCCAGCAATTCCCAAACTGATTTGACCAAAGAGCCCTCAGGAAGCATCAGAGTGTGGTGGCTGAAAGCGCAAAGTCAAGAGTCGGACATGGCTGGGTTTACACCTTTCTCTTCCACTTATACAACTGTTGTGACCTTGGACAGTGCTCAGTCTTTCAAAACATCATTAAATCTATAACATGGGGATGATGTTGATAACAGGGTTGCTGAGCGGATTAAAGAAACGAATGCATGAAAAATTCTTTGCAGAGTGCTTGGCTTATTTTATGGATGTCAGCCCTTACTATAGATAGATAGATAGACGTACAGATAGATGGACAGGTGAAGAGATAGGAATATATACTGTAAAGATATCTATGTGCTATATATAGAGATATATTTATCTTTATATAAGTCTGTATCTTATATATAATTATATATTTATGTATAAATTTTATATATCATTTAAAATATCTTAATATATAATTTATATAAAAAGTTATATATAATTTTAATATATAATCTATATGTAATATATAGATATAGACAGATAGATAGATAGATAAATATATACACACAAACACACATGTATACACACATCCTATTGTGAGTCTGAAGAACTAACATTCCTGAAACATGTTTGGGGAAATGTTAGTCTATCAATCTCTAAGGTCCTCTTCTTTTCCTTTCCCCCTGTTTTGATTTCTAATTTTGAATTCTAAACTTCCTAAGATCTTATTAATGCATATGTCACTTCCTGTGTGGAAAGAACTCACGTGCACAGGACGTTATAGCTGGAAGGGCTTTAAATAGAGATCATGGTGTCAGACTCATCTGTCTCTTGGAGAGCTGAGGCCTGAGGAAGTTCATGACTTGTCTAAGGCCACTGTCCACAGTGCCATCATTGGAAAACAATGTAACTATATGAATTCATGGAATTTTAGGATAGCACCTCATCCCCTCTCTTGCCCTGGGATGGGGTGGGACTTCAATCCCTGTGAGCCTTTAGAGCAGAGACCCCCAACAGCCTCAGGGTAGGGTGCTCTGGGCTTTCCTGAAAATCCACTCACGAGGTTCTCACAGGTTAGCTAAGGACTCCCTAGAACCCCCTCTTCCAGCTGAGCTTCTCCTGGCCTCTCTTTGATTTCCTTCAGGAATATGAACATTCTTTAAGATCCAAACAATGTTTAAGGAAGGGGTTGCTAACTCCTTGGCCCTCCTGGCCAAGCATATAACTAAGATGGGTGTTGGGTCTGTTTGAGATATTTTAAGAGATTGTCACTGTGGCATCAAGGAGTGCAGGCCCTCTCTGAAGTCATTCCAGTCCCCAAACCCCACAGTGCTGGTCACCAAGGCTCGTCTCTGCCTGGATGGAGATTTCCAGGCTTACGATCTGTCATCACCGTGTAAATAGCCCTAAAACACCTTGCTCTTTCTTTCCTCCTGACCTGGGTCTCAGTAGTCCATATCAGACTCTAGCTCTTCCACTGTGACTGTCTCCTGAGTTTTACATGCTGCTGTGCTGGGCCGACCTCTGACCTTTGTCCTCCGTGGCTAACTTTCCACTAATGTTTTGTGTTTCCCTTTTCAGAGAGTTGTTGCTGGAAAGTGGCTGACCCACCAGACATCATAGTTCTCATCTGCTTGCCGTCTAGGTGGGGCAGTAAACTGACTTTAAGCCAATGGGATGTGGGAGAAGGGATGTGAGCCCCTTTCGACCCTGGACTATATAAACCTTCCACGTGACCCTTGCCCACCTTCTCCCCATTTGCTGGGTGGATGTTGAAGCTCTGAGTAGCTTTGAAAGGCATGTATTGGGGATAATGGAACCCCTCACAGCCTGGAACCCTGAATGACTGTATGGAGAAGAGTCCCATATCCATCCCCACTGCCCAATGGCCTTTATGTTAGCAAGAAATTAACTCCTATTGTGTTAAGGCACTGATATTTCAGAGTCTTTTGTTACTGTAGCTAGTGTTCCCCTAATACATATTCATATTCCCTCAACCAGTGATGTTTCCCACCCCTAACTCCAGCTCAAGTCCACCTCTGTTTCAAGTCCTCCTGGCCCCCTGATCTCAGTGGGCCCCGTCCTCTGCATTTCTGTACCTTACATTGTCACACTCAGGCTGCTCCCACTATGTTACATATGGGCTTGTAGCGCTAATTGAAGAGGACAGAGATCTTGTTCTCTACTCATTCTGCATCTCCCAAAATGCCCAGCGTCAAGCCCAGCAAACAGTAGGCACTCAATCAATACTTGTTGATCGATCTGAGAGGGGCTGGAATGATCCATATCAAACTCCAGGCATCATCTGGGAGCTCGCTGATTAAACAGATGAATCTTGCAGCCTTTCTTTAACGCCACCAACCCAGCCTTTGCTGCGGGGGAGCCCCATGTCTGAGCCTCTAGGCTGCAGAGCCCTCCTTGTCAGCCAGGTCCTGGCTGACTTCCCAGGATCCAAGGCACTCCGGGCCTTTCTCAGATGGCCAGGGCATCCATCAGTGACCTGTCGAGTGAAGGTTATTCTTTGTTCTCTTTGACCCTCCTGCAAAACAAACAACCCACAGTAGACCCCTCTCTCGAGGGCTCTTGTTTCTCTTTCTCCACCTATCTGGGGAAGAATGGACTAGAAGTATCTTCCAATTACTGTACCTGCATTCTAAAATATATATTTATGTTATAAGGTCTCATGGAAGTGTCATGATGAGGGGTCTTGGAAGCTCAGACCCAGAACAAGGGGCTTGAATACTGGTTAGCAGCATAGCTCGCACCAGCCATTTCTGCTCTAATGCTATAGCTGCTGACAGGTTAGTGAGAATTCAGCCATCCCAGGTAGTTGGAATTATGGTGATCAAAAATATTTTAGAGCCACTACACTTAGTTTCATTCATATATTTATTTTTTCCATTACTTTTTGTAGAAGAAGTAATATTTGTTTAATGAAAAATGAGAGAATATGGATAAGCAAACAAACATTGTTTTTCATGTCATGTGAATTTCTCTGAGTCAAAGATAACTTACTCTGAATATTTTGGTGTGCATCTTTTCCAGACCTTCCAATGCCGAAATATACATTTCTAATATACATACTCTACACATACTGTTTTATAAGTTGGTTTTTACTTAACATTTTTCTATCACAAACAGTACCATTTTAAAGGACTTCATATTATTCCATTTTATAGAAATGCACTGTAGTCCAGAAAACTATTGTTATCTATTGTTTAAGTGTTTTTCTGTTTGTTTGTTTTGTTTTGCTATTATAAATTCTTTGATGGACATTCTCGTAAGCATGCAAGCTTAGGATAAATTCATAGAAGTGGAATTACTAGGTCAAAGGGAATGTAGATTTTAAAGGTGTTTGACACCTGTAGCCATAAAGGTCACACCAATGTACCCTCCTGCCAGCATTCTAGCTAGTTTTAAGTTTATTCAGTCAAACAGGTTTGTGTATGTGGATACAAACAGGGGAGAAGTAGGATGGGGAGAAAGAATTTAAAGTTAATGTATTTTTAAAGCTGTTTATCTTAATTCAATCTGCTCTGGTTGAATTCTGCTGCTCTTTAGAACAGACTTATGGGTTTAGATCCAGTTTTTGTCTGATTCTAGGTTTGTCTGATGCCAAACATCTGAAATCATCCCTTTGCATGAGTATAAAGGAGATGGGTTTGTTTTCAGCGTAATTCAAATGGGCACAAGCCCTGTGATCTGGAGAGCACTGTGTGGGAAGGTGTGTGAATTCATCTTGTAGTTCACAGTGCACCACCCCTCCGGCCCCTAAGTCAAGGGGTGTTTGCTTCAAAAGGAAAAAAAAAAAAGAAATCTTATTTTGAGATGCTCAAGGAAAAGAAAAAGCAAGGTGATGTGTGAGCTGTTTTATCTTGGCAGGAAGAATGTAGGTGCGGGGAAGAGCTGCATTTGGGAACTGGCTTTTTAGTGTGTGCAGATGTATTAAAATTCTTTTACTTAATATGTCAAAGTAAAAAATAGAAGCAGTTAATATCTCCCCCTCTCTCTTCCCTGCCATGCTCCCTTCTGTTGTCTGCCTTTTGACTCCCATGCTGCCAGGCTGCTGTCGGATGGTGAGAGGGTCACTTAGTGTCTGTGGTGGGCTTTGCAGCAGGGAGCACCTCTGCCCGGGGACAAGACCCTTCACACTGCCCAAGGTCACTTGTTCTGATTAGCTTGGCCCCTGAGGAAGGAAAGGAGTTGGCTTATTAATGAATCCCTGGGCAGGATCACTTCTGGAAGTGGGGCATGAACTGTCGTGTGGAGAGGAGCCGGCGAAGTAGCTCTGGTTAAACCCTATTCCGGGAGGTCCAGTCAGTTGTCCAGATTATGGGTTTGTGCTTCTCCAAAAAGAGGTTTGAGACAGTGTCACAAAGAGACACTGGAAGAGAACTGGAGTTGAGCCAGGAGTCTGGTGCAGTGACTTTGCCCAAGCCAATAGCTCTGAATCTCAGTCTTAATATGTCAAACTGTGATGACAGGGTTGTTGGTGAAGATCAGATGGGCTAATCCTTCTGTGCCCACTGACTCTGTGATAAAAATATCCCTTGAATTTCTAATGGAAGTTTTCCCTCCCGTCATTCCCTCTTTGGTACTCTTATAGCACACCGTTAATGTAGCTCTTATCACACTGAGTAATGACAATTTTCATAGTTTCTGTTCTTTGCCGGACTGTTGTGTGAATTAGGGTAAAGTTAGTGACCATGATGAATAAAACCCTCAAGTTTGAGAGCCTTAGCCCAATAGTTGTATATTTATCAATTACTTGATTGATGAGCACTTTCATGTAAGAATTCAGGGACCCAGGTTCCTTCCATCTTGTGGCTCTGTTATCCCCTGGATCCTTGGAGTCTTGTACACCCAGCCAGAAAACATGGGATGAATGTATGGAGAATGCATACTTGCTTCTTAACTCTTTTGGCTTATGAGTGACTCGTGTTACCTCTGCTTACATCTCATTGGTGAGAATCATCACATGGTTCCACCGAGATGCAAAGGAAGCTGGGAACCACAGTCCTTGGCTGGGCAGCTGCACCAGAGACAACTCTGTTCAATGAAAGGGTGAGTCTTAGTCTTTGGTGGGCAGTTAACTGTCTCTTCCACACCTGAGATCTCTGTGAGGGTAGGAGGCTGTCTTTCCTAGTCTTAGCACCCTGCATCATTCCTGACAAGATGTTCAGTCCAGTAGACTTGCATCATCTGTTTATTTAATTTTTGTAAATTTAGCCACACAGAAAGGGAGGGAGAAAACCATCTCCCTCCCCACAGAAAAATAGTGCCTGTGGTTTTGTTTACCAATCCCAGGCAGTGGGTGGACAACTAGAAGATGGGTCTGCCAACTACAGATTGTGGGTCATACCCTGCTTGCTGTCTGTCCTTGTAAATGAAGTTTTATGGGAACACAGTCATTCATTTACATATTGTCTGTGGCTGCTTTCCTGCTACAATGGCAGAGTTGGTTGGGTACTTGTAACAGTGACTGCCAAGCCTAAAAAATTTACTATCTGGCCCTCTTCAGAAAAAGTTTGTGGACTCCTGCTCTAGAGAGAGAGTATGAGATGACAGACTTGAACCTGCTGTTCTCTTGTTAGTTTTCATCCCCTTGAGCACATGAGAATGAGCATCTCATTGTGCTAAATGTGATTATCAGCCAAGTGTTTAAAGATGCATGTTTTTAACACAATATAGTGTCCAAATGCAAACCAACTCCTTGGTGAATGCACAGACCATGTATATGGTACTTTCTAGGTTATTTAAGAAATTTTTAAGGTTCACATTTATCTTACACACTCTTAGAGATTACTGCTCCTTATGAAATGTAACGCCACTGTAAAAGCATGTTGAATGAATGCATAAGTGAATATGACAACCCTTTGGAAAGTTAAAGGGATCCTACAAATCGCAGTATTACTATTACTTTCATTTCTTATTATATTTCAGAAAACAGAGATAACCCCTATCTGAATCCAAGGAGATGCTCTATTCAATGAAAGGGAGAGTCTCAACCCCAAGATGCTCATTAGGAGTTTGTATTCTGCTGGTTTTGTGATTGATTGACTCTCTCTTCTTGGTTAGTATATTGTCATAAATAGAAAATAATAGCTTTAAAAAAAAAGATGGGTGGGGACATTACAGTTACCCTGACTTGCAAATAGTGAAAAGGAGTTTGACTTCTAAATACATGCCACAGTGGCAACATTACCTTATTGGCTTCCTTCACTCAGTTTTCTGCACTCCCACTGATGCTTCTTGGGATCACCTTCCAAATAAGCCACTTGCACTCAAATCCTTGTCTCAGGGTCTGCTTCTGGGGGAACCCAAATTAAGACAGCTTCTCCTTTTTAAAATTTTTGTTGCTCAAACTAACCATTGAATATGGACTCTTGGAAGTGGAAAAGGAAAAGAAAGGAAAAGTTGAAAAAATTTTCAGTTTCAGACTTTCCCAATCTTGAAGCTTTTCATGGAAAGGACTATCCAGGGAAAAAAAGAATAAAAGAATACAAAATCAGACATCCCCAAGTTTGAGGACACGAAGCACAGTTGTGTTGACAATATACTTTGGAGAATTATAAAAATTATTTCTTCAATGAGAAAATCAGATTGCCCCTAATAATAGAAATAGTCACTCAACAAGAGTTTTTTAAAATTACCACAAGTAATCCTTATGTAAAGCCAGGACTGAGAGTTACTGCTCTATATGTTTAAGTCCATGACGTTAAAATGACATCATAATAGCTAGTGTTTATTTTCGGTTTCGCTGAGCCAGGCAATGTGCTGAGTCTTTGCAAATGCTGTCTCATCTATTTCTGAGAGCAACTGCCGGGGCCGAATTTTTTGTTATCTGCACTTAATAGATGGTGGGCCTGTACTGAAGGAAGTTAAGGAACTCGCCTGAGACTGCACAGTCCTTGCTCTGTGTCTGAAATTCAGGCTGAAATTTAGCTTCGTGCCTTCCTCAGTTACCATGTGTTCAAGTACTTTCTCTTTCTTAGTCAAACTTGCCAAAGGTTGGTCTCATCAATGTACCAGTTTTATTTTATTGATTAATTTATAATTTCTTTTTTTCTTTTATACTTCCTTCCTTCTACTTCCCTTGGATTATTTTGTTGTTTTGTTGTTATTTCTTCCTGATTTGAAAGTCAAGTCCCTTTATCTTCAATCTATATTTTGTATTGATAAACTTGTTTATTACTATTCATTGGCTTCTCAGTACCACTTTGGCTGCATCCCATAAATTTTGCCAAGTAGTGCTTTTGTTTTCGAGTTATAAATAGCTTGTAATTTGCTTGTATTTCCTCTCTAGCTTGGGAGTTACTTAAAAATATGTTTTAACATTTTTAAGTGTCAGAAATCCAGAAATAGCAAAATTAAAACCACCAGATCAGTAAAATAGTATTTAGTAAGAGTTTATTGTGCATAAAAGAATAGTTCTTGAACTGGGAGTTTCCAAATTCAAAATTGATGTGAAACTCAGGGGCATGACATTACAGGACAGCTTATAAAGTATAAGTAAATGAGGAAGCAGTTAAACTTTTACAATGATTCGTTATTACAGTGGGGATTTCCAGGTGGCAGGGGATTGATTAAAAGTGATTATCTTATACCATTTTTTGGAAGATGACTTAAATTTCTATTATGCTTATCAGAGACATTTACAAGAAATAACGTAAGTTAAGTTTCACTCATTTAATAAAAAATAAGCTAGATTTAGTTTTACTTACATGGCTTAAATGGCTTTGTGTGCTTGGAGGATTGTTAAGTCTAGTCTCCATCTTATTTTGTTTTAACACAAGTATAGATATTTTTTGTAGTTAACTTTTTGTTGTTGATTTCTAACTGTGTTGCATTGTGGTCAGTGAAAATACTCTACATGATGACAGTTTTTCCTTTTTGGTCTATAATAGAAAAAGGGAGGTTCCAGAATTTCCATCTGGATGGAAGAGAAAGCTCTATCTGCATAGGCTCCGTAGATTTTACCTAAAATTGAGGAAACATAAATTATCCAAGCTAAAGAATGGAGGGGGGTGGCTGAGGGAGATTATAGGAAGACGAAATCCTTCTCCTTGCCCTCAAGCGTGCCAGTGATACAGACTTAATTGTCTTTGTATCCCCTTCTCACCTATTGTATTCTCTAGCTTGGGGACTTGGTCAGAATACATCGTTGAATTGAATAGTTATACCCATCATAAAATAATTAACATTATATACTAATAGAAGAAGTATCAGCAGTGAGAGCAAGAAGAACTAGAGTTCAGGGTGACCAGGTGTCACCGGGTGCACGAAGGAGGAAGTGAGGCTAGAACAGGCCCTGTGGGATGATTAAGATGAGGCCAAGTGGAAGGGAAGGGAGAGTGTTTCTAAGGTGGAAAGAAGCACCA
This sequence comes from Stenella coeruleoalba, assembly GCF_951394435.1. Taxonomy (NCBI): domain Eukaryota; kingdom Metazoa; phylum Chordata; class Mammalia; order Artiodactyla; family Delphinidae; genus Stenella; species Stenella coeruleoalba. Next base: position 17,402,634 of record NC_137160.1, read on the forward strand.
TCAACCTGTAGGCAGGTTGATGAGAGCAACCTGAGAGCAAACAATCATGTTCCTTTGCATGAAGGTAGAAATATAACAAGTAGAGTTTGACTGCAGCTAATAATTCATGCTTTAGAGTAATGGGAACTCTAGGTGATTAAGCAGGACAGGGCTGGCATGTTTAGGGATTTTAAGTTTAGAACAAGGACGGTAGTTTCACATGGGAAGTGGGAATCGCTGTTGGAAAGGCTCAGGGAGTGTTTAAGGTGGCAAATCCCTCAGTGATGAGCAGCATGAGTTAGTAAGGCGAGAATGGGGTGGGCATGAGGGGTAGCGTGAGCCTGGGAGACGTTCTGAAGGAAGAATCAATAGCAGATGGGTTCTAATTGAATGTGCAGGCTGAGTATAGAGAAGAGTCGAAGATGACACCTTGGTACCCAGCCTGGCAGGCTTGGAGATGGTAGTGATGTTCAAGACACAGGAAAGTAGGTTTGAAAGGGGGACCATGAGTTCAGCTATAGATATGTTGAGGCTGAGAACATCCAAGAGGAAAGGTTCAGAAGTCATCAGACTGTAGAAGAAAGAGGTGGTAGAAAGGCTGCAGAGAAAGCCCCAGAAACCAGAAGAGGGAATTTCAAGGAAGTGTGTCTGGAGGTGGGAGGGGCTGTCAAAAGTGTCAGATGCTGTAGAGAAATGAGGGCAAGGTGGTCAGTGAAGCACCTGAGGTTTGGCCTTAAAGAATACAGTTTCAGCTAATGTGGTGGTGACAGTCAAGTGGCAAAACGAAGGGAGAATAGGCAGCAAAGCAGGAGAGGCCATGGCCCTAAAGGGCACAAGTAACATTACCTTGTCTAACCACCTGCTCCCTTTCATTTCGCCCACAGCTTTAGACAAAGACCCGAGGAACGGGGTGCCACTGGGGAGCGAGGAGCTGGAAGAGGTTAGGAGGTAAGCCTGCTGGGCACCACGGAAACCAAGAATGACTTCCAAGATTTGGAGGTCACTGGGATCACAGCAGGGAACAGAGGGCTGTGGGCCATTGCGAAGTTGGGGTTAAAGGAGAAATTAATCCATTGGAAACTTCTAGGCTGGTGAAAAGTGGGTCTCAGGGGCAGTAGGGAAGGTGATGAAGGGATCAAGCTGGGGCCAGTGTGGCGGGCCTAGACTCTGCACGCTGGGCGGCCGGTAGAAGCTGGTGGACTCAGGGACCGCCTCGCCTTTGGAGAAACGGGCTGAGAAGGGGAGGCAGCCCTCCCCACTGTGGCAGCAATAAGTGTGGTGATTTGGGGGTTTCCGTGGTGATCAGAAGTCACCACTCACGCCCCAAGATCTTCCACTTGTGGAGATTGCTGTCTTGAAAGGCCCTGCTGGCTCATTAAGGTGGGGGGCAAGAAAAAGCTCCGCACTCTGATGGGCCTGAAAGTTCATACTCTTTCCTTTCAGGTCATACTTAGCACAGATGTTAGACGTTATTAGCTGCACCTCAGTGTGAGAGGAAATCTCTCAGGATTAAATATTTATGGCTCAGGAAACCTAGGGGTCTTCCCAGAGGGACTAAGTGGGGCGACGTCAAGTCCTTGGTGCAGGGAGGGGTCTGAAGGGAGTGGGTCAGATTTCTAAGAAAAGGAGGTCTTTGCTTCTCCTGCGTTGCTGGGATGCACCCAGGTCTGTCTGTCACACATGTGCACTCATGTTGCAGACACAAGCACGCTGGCCTGAGGTTGGGAGGACTTGGTTTTAGATATAACTGGGTGCACTTGCCTTAGTCATTCACCCTCTCTGGGCCTTGGTTTCCTCACCTGTGAAATGGTGGGCCTGGCAGCGGCATGGCAAAGTAACCTATTGAGCTATTTTGCGAGCTAAAGTTCTCTGTGAGTCCAGGAGGAAGCCAGTGTCACCTAGGGAGGGGGAGAATGGAGCAGCCCATTTGTTTTGCGGAAAGGCCCTGGCCTGCTTGGGGGAATATGGGGTCCAGGCCCAATTCTGCCATTGTCAATGGCAAGTCGCAATTCCCTGCCCCCAGGCCTGTCTGTCTGACTTAGAATAGATGGTGCAAACTACTGTTTAAAAACGCACAGGAGTACTGTGGTCCTTTTGTAAGAGACAAAAAGCACATGGCTTAGAAGCCTGGTGGAACTTAGCCCTCTGAGATTTCGTAGGGCAAAGGCCATATAAACACTAGGAATCCTTGCATTAGGGGATGGGGGCCGTCATTTCCCATGAAAGGAGACCCCTATGCCTCAAAGAAGAGGGGGTTCAAACATCATTATGTGATTGGTTGGCCAACCTTGATAGCTGGGTGGTATATCAATGTCAAGGAAGAGCTTTGGACTTTACCTTTTTATCTGGAGAATTTTCCTGCCAGGTAAACCGTACACTGATGGCTACATTATCGCTCGTGTATATGTGTGTGGAGGGGGGTTGGGGAGAGGAGTGTACATATTTAAAGAGGATGTTCTCTGTAATCATACGTCTTGGACTTTCCCATTTCTATGATGGAATCATTTTAAAACTGGTAGAGACACCTCTCCAGATCCTGTGTCCCCTTCATCTGTCACCCTGTTCTTTCCTCCCTTTCACAGACAAACTTCTCCTCGATCATATTTGCTATCTTTGGTTCTTCACCTGGTGCTCATACCTCACCCACTCCTGGCTTCCACCCCCATCCCTGCACAGAAATGTTTCTCACTAAGGTCTCTGTGCATCTAGGTCTAACAGACATCTCTCCTTCGCTTAACTCCTCAGCAGCATTTAACAGAGTTGAGTTGTTCTGGATCACACTTTCTCCAATGCAGTGGGCTATTGTGTTCTTCTTCCTTGTCTTAGCCTTTCTCCTTGTCCTTTCGGGCGCTCATTGAGCCACTAAATGGTATTGTTCAAGAACCATCCAAGGCTCTCTTTCCTGTCTCACATTATGTTCCCTCCCTAGGCAATTTCATTTATGCCCTCGGCTCTCATAACCCTCTAAGTGCCAACTGATGCCCAAATTTGAATCATGGCACGATCCTGCATGCTCACCTCGGGGTCAGAATGGCTTTGCATTTCTGGTGCCAGGGCCCTACGAAGGCTGTGAAACATACATGATTCTGCTTAAAATCAAATCATCTCTTTTTTCTATTCAAGCAAGCAGAATACTTGGTACTTTTGATCAAGATAATGCAACGTATAATGTTAGGGAAAAGCTTGGCCTCACTCTGAAGAAGGCTACAATTCAGTTGGAAAGATCAATTATGTGTATGTGAAACAATACATCCCAAGGCAAGCTGTGAAGGAATTTACAGAAGAGGAGAGGCCATGAGCGATATTATGGAAAAAAATAACTGAATCTGACTGAATGAGGTGCTGGAGTTCTTCCCTCTGCACAAAGACATCTATTAGTCAGAAAGAGAAGCCAGCATTCTATAGTGTTCTATTAGAAATTAACACCATCACCAGCTCTCATCAAAATAACACATGAACAGTACATCTAAAAGCTATTTAGCAGAACCACTCAATATCACATGCGAGGTTTGAAGATGCCCACTTTGAAATTGCTCCTTTTAATCACGGACTGGAAGCAACAAGATGTAGGAAAAATTATTCTTGCCTCAAATTAATTAGGATCCTCCCTGGTTGAAAGCTTTTTCAATGAAAGAAAAGGAAAAATAATTAATGCCGCATAAAAGATGATGATGGAAGAGGGCTGTGTACAAATGCAAAGACTGTTTAAACCACTCGCTGCTTGCAACGCATCCAGGACATTCTTCTGGGACGCTGGTCATGGATCCACTGAGGAAGAGGATTCCTTTTACTTCTGAGCCAGCGGCTCTTAGAGCCTGTTAGAAGTGGGAGGAGCAATGTTGTAGCCATAGATTTGAAATTGTCCAAAGGTTGATGCTGAGAAAGAAGGCTGACTGAAGGCAAACCTGAAGCTGTGGAAGCTGCCTGCATCTGTTCCTTCCCAGTGCCCATACTATGTTCTGTTTCCAGATGTCTCTCGCTAACCCCTGGGATCCTGGTCCCATAGTGGAATCTTAGTATACCTGGCCAAACCCCGACACCTTCCAGCAGCCCTCTTCCTCTGTCACGATGCATCTGCCCAACGTTCCAGCTCCTCAAGGCCTTCCTCACCCCTACTTGTCTGTGTCATGTTACCGTAAACTAGGTAAACTAGGTTTTACTTGAACAGTAGCCTCCCGAAGGTAACGGTGTGGCCTGAAGGAGTGGCCTGCAGGGAGAGGTTTTAGACCACCTGACAAGTATGTCCCGTGTAATCACAGCACATCCAGTGTTAGGGGAAGTGTGTTGACCTCAAAGTAGAGCTACTTGATTCCAGGTGGGAGGTCCTACCGCATCCTAGCTGGGAGTACTCAGGCTTGTGGCTTAACCTCTCTGAGCCTCAGTTTCTTTGTTTATGAAGGACAGATGGTGATATCTACTACTCAGGGTTGAAGAAGATTAGAGATAACGGATATCATGGGCTCAGCCCAGTGCCTGGAACAAGGTTGATGCCTGTTAGTGTAAGTTGTTGTGATTGTGTAGGCCCCTGACCCTGCCTATGGAAATGCCATTTTTTAAATAAAAATTCTCCTGATTTGGTTGAAGGAAGAGTAATGATGGGAAATGGTGGTTCTGCACCAACCAGTCGTGTGCAAGCCCACGCGTCAGTCGTGTGTTCATGCTGGCTGCCTGGGCAAAGAGAGTACCAGGCCTGTGTTCCAATGGAAGAGCCCTCACTGATCCAGGAGCCAGGATGACTGGCTTCTAGTTGGTTCCACCTCAAACTGGCCGTCTGGTCTAGGGTGAGTTGCACTTCCTCTGAGAATTCAATGAGCAACTGTACGTGGAAGCCTTTGAAAAGTGTGAAATGCCATGTAAGTGTTGGCTATGAAGAATATCACTGCCAGTTTGGCTTCACAGAGTCTTGAGGGAGGCCAGGTCATGGTCAAATGCACTCAAGTTCACAGCCAAGGAAGTAGAGGAGAGGGAGGACCACATGGATTGTCTGGAGAGACAGGGGGACCTTATTTTCAGGAGGTTTTGCAGAGATTGTTTCTCAGACCTGACTTATGTAAAGACATTCTCTTCTTCCTACAGACACCTCCGTTTTCATAAGGAAGTGTCATGCAGTTGCCTCCCTTGGATCAGGGAGGGGAAGCATTTCATTTTCCTTTCCCAATGAGTAGCTTAGAAAGGATGCCCTTGCCCAAATGCTGACCCTTTTTAAAAAACTGAGGTATAATCGACATACAACATTATATTACTTTCAGGTGTACGACATACTCATTCAATATTTGTATATACTGAGAAATAATCACCACAATAAGTCTAGTTAACATCTGTCACCATACATAGTTACAGATTTTTTTTTATTGTGATGAGAACGTTCAAGGTCTAGTCTTTTAGCAACTTTCACATATGCAAGACAGTATTATTAGCTGTGGTTGCCATGCAGTACCCTAATCCCCGTGACTTATTTTATAACTGAAAGTTTATTCCTTTGATCCCCTTCACCCCTTTCTGACCTCTTCTTATACTGCAGTACCCTTTCTTCAGTGATGGGGATGATAGGGCAGGTTTTAAAATGGTACCCCTCAGTCACTTGTGGAAGAAGGACCCAACTGCTGTGTGTTTTCTAGACTAAGAACATCCTTCTCAGCCATGGATATTAGCAGGAATTCCAAACAACGGGGAAAACCTGACTTCACATTGGGTCATCACGTCGCTTTGCCACCAAAGTATGGGATAGTATATTTAGTAGTGGGGAGTCTGATGATGGCATTCACATTTATTTAACCAGAGACCCTCAGGGGTGTATTGTAATTATGTGTGTGTCGCACAATGGCCTGGCTCGATACCAGCAAAATCGCCAAGGTGAGGGCAGACTGAAGGGCAGAGAGCACTGAAATATCTTTCTGCTTAGCCACTGCTATCCCATTTACGTAGCATTTAGTGGACACCAGCACTGAGCTGGTGATTGCAATCGATTGGAGAAAACAGACATGCAAACAGTCAGAATGCTGGACAAGATGGAAGATGTGCGAAAGTTGGGTAAGAACGCCGGTGCTGTGGAAGTGCAGAGGGAGGAACAGTTAATTCAGGTGGGGCGATCAGAGGTGGCTTCAGGAAGACGAGACATTTGAGCTGGGCTTGCAGGTGAGTCAGGTGTGAAAGGTAGAGCAGGTGGTAGAAATGTTTAGATGTATATATGGATGAGCAAACCTGGTCCAGACTGATGCTGTAACACAACCGGCCTGGAGACAGATACAGGAGCCCAGCCACCTGTGGCAGGATTGGAGGGATGGAGGAGGAAATGGGGCTGGAGAGACAGCAGGAGGCAAGGCTTGTGAGGGCATCCCGAGGAAAGTAAGCTCCCTCCAAGGAGGACCTTGTCTGTTTGTTCATCTCTATTTTTAAGACCTAGCCAGCAACTGGCACATGGCTGGTGTTCAATAAAAACTTTATTAAATGTAGGAATGACTATTTATTTTTTATAATTTTTATTGGGGTATAGTTGATTTACAACATTGTGTAAGTTTCAGGTGTACAGCAAAGTGAATCAGTTATACAGATACATGTATCCACTCTTTTTTTAGATTCTTTTCCCATAGAGGCCACTACAGAGTACTGAGTAGAGTTCCCTGTGCGGTCCTTATTAGTTATCTATTTCATATGCAGTAGTGTGTATGTGTCAATCCCAATCTTCCAATTTATCCCTCCCACCCCCCTTATCTCCTGGTAACCATAAGTTTATTTTCTACATCTGTAACTCTATTTCTGTCTTGTAAATAAGTTCATTTGTAGCCTTTATTAGCTACAAGTTAGCCTTTGTACGAATTAGCCTTTATTAGCTACATTGTTAGCCTTTATTTTAGATTCTACATATAGGTGATATCATATGATATTTGTCTTTCTCTGCCTGACTTACTTCACTCAGTATGACAATCTCTAGGTCCATCCATGTTGCTGCAAATGGCATTATTTCATTCTTTTTAATGGCTGAGTAATATTCCATTGTACATATGTGCCACATCTTCTTTATCCATTCATCTGTTGATGGACATTTAGGTTGCTTCCATGTCCTGGCTATTGTAAATAGAGCTGCAGTGAACACTGGGGTGCGTGACTATTGAGGTGAGGCATTACGAGCATTTATTCATGCTTTAGGACAGTGATTCTATTGGTGCAAAGGGATGAAAGAATCATGGCGAGCTCTCCAGGGTGGTGGACATTTGTCATTAGTTACCAGAAGGCTCCTTCCCAGCTGGCCACAGAGCTCCTCCTCCTTGAGCAGAACCTGTTCCTTCTTGTCCAGTGGCCCAGTGATTAGTTCACAGTGGGGAATATGCCTCAAGCGAAGCCAGTGAGAACCTTTCCCGGAACTTTTCTCGCCAGAGCTCTGTCAACTCCTGTCTGTTTCCACTGGGATTGCTAAACCAGGGGGATATGAATTTGGGGCTGCCAGCAACTGTCTTGACTAGCACAGTGGGCAGACTGCAGTCAGGCAGCAATACTCGGAGCCCTGACAACATCATTTGTGGTTCCAGTTCCAGTTGTGCCTGAAACCTCCACAAGTCTACATTATTCAAGTCAATAGTCCCCTTTTTAGCTTAATTCACTTGGAGGCAGAGGTTTGTCCCTTGTAACCATGGTGGTCCTGACTAGGACAATCAATTAGGAGACTATTTCCAAAGTCTCAACAACTACCACAATTTGAAAGCAAAATAAGAAAGATTGAGGTCTACTGCAGAGGCACTTTACCGGATATTTAACCAAGGGGCTCTGTCTTAACCAAAAGTCATAGTAAACTCAGAGGTGTTTTCGTTCACACTGTGTGTATGTTTTATTTTTGCCCCATAAACCTACATAGTGCCAGGGACCCAGCGTAGATGTGATGTGATGAGACAGGAAGTATTATCTTCTGTGGGTTGTTGTATTCCTGCAGTTCCTCTGCTTACTCCTCACTCATCTTCATCCCTGTTTTCCATCTTCACTTAAAGGAGGCAGAACCTTCTAGGTTGGAGGAGGAGGGTTGGAGAAATTGATGAGAAAGAAGACAGGGTGTTAGGTTCAGAGTAGGGAAATGACCCTTCCTTTTGCTTGGAATTCCCTTTTAAATTTGGAAATCTGAGGGTGGAGAGGACCTGTGTGACTCACTTCTAGGATGAAGCCCAGGGTCTCAGCAAGACTGATAGACTCATCCTCCCAGCTGTCAGGGTGGGGTCGCGGTGGAATGGAGTTAATGGTGAGATGAGGTGTGTGCGGGCAGGAGAGGGCCAGCAATCCCTGGGTTTCCTTGGGAGGGAGAGAGTGGGCCAGTCTGTAAGGGGCCTTCTTGTGGCCAGAACCAGGAAGGATGAGCAGACCACCCATGACTTGGCTACAGAGGAACAGGGATGGAGATGGGTCAAGGCTGAGAGGCAGTCATTCCCACCTCTACTGGGCTGCAGCGACATTGCACAGCCCTGTTGCCTCCTCCCCTGGAGCTTAGGATCAGCTGCAGAAGGCATGAGGGAGGGTGGGAAATCCTGAATGTGACTTAGACCTGAAATGGTTGTGACTTCACTGAGTTTGAGAATTCTCCTGAAATTAATAAGATTGAGTTTCTGACCATCAGGTGGAAATGAGTCATTGAGAAATAAATCCTATTAGAGGAAGAACCCTTGAGTTTATGATTTAGGAAATTTGTACCTGTTACATACACTCTGGGGTACTAATCTTTAGTAAAGATTCAGTAAAGATTTGGTAAAAGTAACATCTTTAATTAAAGGGCGTATGGGGTTGACCAGCAGCACAGCTCACCAACAAGCAACCCCCTACTGTGCTTGTGGACCGTGGCCAGCCCTGCTTGCATGACCATCTTTACTGTTAAGGCTTCTGTCTAGTGAGCTGCCATCCATTCCAGGCGAGGGAGTGACCAGCCTGATTGCCAGAGCCCACAGACACTAATTATAGGAACCGGACATTTCTGAAGGATTCTTTAAGCCTTTGCCCAAATAGAGACCTCCCAGCCCTGATTTCAAAATGCAGGTTTGCCCAGGATTGATTAATTTGTACAGATGAAAACATTCAAAACCTTTCAGGCAGTGGTGCTCAAATTTCAGTGTGCATCCAAGTTACCTGGTGGGGAGAGGGGCATGGTGTTTGATAAAATGCAGATTCCCAGACCTGGCCCCTAGATTTTGATTTTGATGTAAGTGATCTTTGGTACACATTTTGAGAAAGTCTTAAGGGTATCGAATACCATTTGGATTTCCTTAAACGCACTCAGAATGGGCAAATAACTCATTCAAATTCTCTCCTGTGGATTAATTCTAAAGGCAAACCTAAGTTTTTAAGGGGGGAAAAATCATGTGAAAGGTAGTTTCTCTAGAAAGTTGACAGCAACTAGAAGGAGGATGTGCCTCAAATAGACATGACATCTTAATCACTGGTACTGAGGAGCTGTAATGCCAGACTGTAGAATGCTTACATAAAACTGTAGCTCTTTTTCTGTTATTAAAGAACGCAAGCCCAGGAGTACAATAGCGGAACAAGAACTAATTCTGGAAGCTTGCTGGTATGGTATTGTCAGTCACACCAGTGATGTGGATAAAAGCTTTTATCACATGAAATAATTTCAGTAAAAGGGCTTTATCGCTTTTTATTTGCTGGGCATTTACAGGAGAATAAACATGCTGGTATATATTATATACGGAGCGAAAGTCAGCAGCAAATGAAAGCGAAGACCCCCAGACCCAGTTACCAGAACAGACTGGTTGCTTAGCAACCAGGCAACTGGAGAATTCTCTCCCCCTTTCTTTTGTTTTTAGATTGCAGTAACCTTTGATCAATTTTGGTTCCACAACAAAAGCCTTGGCTATTTTGAGCAAAGGATACCTGCTAATTTGTAGTAGAGGGACGTAGACCATGACACCAATTTCTGTCTACAATTTCATGTTAAACAGAAAAAGTCTAAAATTCCTTTTAAAAGTCTTAGTGCTGGTGGCTGGGTCCTTGATGAATCAGAAGTTACATGATAATTGCCTCCAATTACTCTAAAGATGTTGCTGTCTGTCAATTCACCTTCATTCTTCTGCTCACCGGTCAGCTTTTGAAGCCTAGTTCTTGGTTCTAAATCCAGTTCCTAAGAAGCATCTGAATGCCCAAGTCCTAAATCCTTGGGAGACTTCAGATGGCCATTCCTTTCAAAAACATCGTGGAATTAGGGAACACTGAACAGGGAAGGGCTTTATGAATCATCCCTCTTGTTCCTTCCTCCTTTATAGGCTCTTTCCATTCAATGTCCACAGGCCCAGCTCCTATCCACGAACTCTCTGGATTCTTCTCCCTTTCAGGGAGCTTTAAAGCTGTGAAAATCAAGGAAGGTACAGATAATTATCTGATTCGATCGTCTACCCAACATAGAAGGGGAATATCTGACAGTCTGCGCATAGCATGTCAATGGAGATTCCGTGGGATAGAGCAGATACTGGCTTCCAAGGATCAAATCTCACAAAAGTCTGCTAACAGTTTGGATTCTAGAGGGAAAGTTTATTTCAGTGAAGTTAACTTTTCTGAATCAACCAGTCAAGGACTCCTAATAGTTCAAAAGCACTATCTGCTTAGTTGGAAAGAATGTGAAGGAAGGGGTGGCGGAGAGCAGAGGTTAGGGAGGGAGGGGATCACGCCATTGTTCTGAGCTCTGTGGCTCTTCCTCTTCAAGGTCTTCTGTCGGCTCGAGATGAGTGGGAACCGTGTGAGCAGTGCAATTATTTTCCTCCTTAAAAAAGAAGGTGAAGAGTAGCTTTGCAGCCCCACATGCTCTGGGTCTCGAATCAGCTTTGGCTTTGCCTTGATGAGCAAAGGATAATTTCATGGCCTCTCCATGACTCAGGTTAAATTAGGACCACAATTCCCAAGAGGCAAATTCCCAGGCCACATGGGTTATAGGTGTAAAGGGATGGCGTTGGTGTTACTCTCCCAACCTTGTCTAAATGCAAAGGCATGGTGATGTCCTTTGATGTCTAGGGATGCTGGGTACGGAGGAAGGGAAGTTGTTCATCCAAACCAGCCCGTAGAGTTTGTGAGGGGCCCCGGACCGGTCAGAGGAGAGGAGTCTGGACCTACACCCAGTTTTGCACTCTGAAGCCCCATATCCAGGTTTGTCACCGGCTCACTTTACAGCAGCTCCTTGCACTTTGCTGAAAAGAGGATGAGCAATGCTCACCTGCCCTGCAGATCTCCAAAGTCTGAGCTTGTTCTTGTTAGGCTGGTGTCCCCAGCACCTGTCACTTTTCTCCCTGTCCTCAATTACTGCCACCTGAGCAACTGCCTGGGTGGGGAAGCACTTTGAACTTAAACTGTCTTTGTGTCTGTGCCTTGAGCTGAACCTAATTGCGATTCTCCACCTGCTTCAGCATTCCAGGAAACCTCTGGGAGCCCTCATGCGGCTCATTTAGATCCTGGAGAATCCCAGAGAGGCCAGCCAGAAACGCAGAGGCCTAGGGAAGAAGGACCTGCCGTTTTTTTCTTTGTGGCTCGCCACTGACTCCCTAATGACCTGATTCCTGTTTCTGTGAACGGATTAACATGAGTGAAACTGCGTTTTGATTATTGCCATTTCCTAAAAGAGGATTTAGGATCACGAGGCTACTGTGGCTAGAACAGCCTCCTCCTTCCCTAGCTGCAGAAGGGGCCCAACACTGGAAATAAATAGGTCAGTGGAACAGTTGTGCTGTTGAAAGGCTCACAAACTCAGAGCATTCACAGAGGGACATGGTTCTGAGTGGTTGAGTTAAACATTTTACAGCTAGGACTGTTTCATTCGAAGGCCTGAACATTTATATGTGAACCTAACCCAGTTGCTGACAAGAACTCCTCCTAATATACTCTTCATGCCCTGCTTGATGCCGGAGCTGGTCAATTCAGTGTGAGGACAATTTAATTTAGGAAATAGTATTAGCCAAATTGGTAATTCCGTGCGGGGGCAGATCAGGAACCTGGCTGACTCAATTCTTGGCTTTTCCCCAAGTTGAGTTAGAATTGTGTAGAGGTCACCTGTTATCCTTTGTATCTTTATCTGCAGTTATTAACGGTACGCTCGGACGCAGAAGTCAGAGAATTGGCATAATGGGGAACAAGGGCTACAGAGAAAAGTACAATAGAGGTGTGTGCATTGTCTGGGGTTCAGAGACTGAGAAATCTCTGTTGAAAATGGTTGAATTGGGTGTGTCACCCAGGATATATATTCCCTGTCCTTTTTGCTCCATCAGCTGTTAGAAGTAACATTTTCTTAAGGAACCCCCATGGAATTAATCCTTTGGGTAGAGTATGCCAATCTTTAATGTAGGTGCTGCCTTTGGATTTTAACCATTTGTGCAAACTTACAGTTTGGGAAATGGACTTAAGATGGATTAAGATGGACTTGAATGGATTAAGATGTTGACTCCAGAACTTACCTTGATTGATCACGACTCAAATCAAGAAAAGTGAAAAAGTTCTAGCAGCACAAGCAAGCTGCCATTGCTGAGCTATGCCACAGAACCCCACCCCAAGCACTGGGATTGAAAGGAGAGTTTGAAGGCCCAACACAAGGGCCTGAGTCTGGGATAGTGACCCCGGGCAGCCCTTCCCTCCACTGTCAGATTTATAGACCAGAAAAATGTGGTTAACACTGAACATCAGCTAGGGGAATTCCCAGATTAGTTCCATAGAGCCCGAAACTTCAGGAGTTGGCACACACCATGCTGTAGGAGGAAGAGGCATTTCAGGAGGGCTTTGGGCAACCCACGGGCGACACCCGGACCAGATCATCACGGATCTGCGTTCTACCCTCCAGCTTCCAGCAACTCCTTCCTCTTATTTTCCTGCATTTCCCCAGAAGAGGCTGGCCTCGTATATTTGCAACTGGACATTCCAGCCTTATCAGAAAGCTGGTCGAATGTTTGCCTCTTATGGACTTAACATTTACTTTTAACACAAGAGTGACTAACCACAGCACAATTGTCCCTCAGTTAAAAAGAAGCCCCTAATTTCATCCTAGGCTCTGGAGTCAGCCTGCCTGAGGTTGAAGACTCCAACAACTACTATTTGTAGGTGAGTTACCTAACCTCTTTGTACCTCAGTTTCTCTGTCTATAAAATGGGAAATAATAGAATTTACCTCATGGGATTGTTGTCTCAAATGATATAATACAGGTAAAGGACTTAGAATAGGGCCTGGAACATGGTAAATGCTCAGTAAATGTGCCTTAATATTACATAACCCAATATTGATGGACACCGTTAGTGTGTTTCTGTGCTCACTGGGGAAGGAATAGAGAATGACTGTGCTTCTTTTAACACAACACCACCAACTCTCCTCACAGCCCTAGTTATTCTCCTTGGTTCTAAAACAGTTCCATTACCTCTTTCAGGGCCAGGTAATGCCTTGAAAAGCCCCACAGTGCTCAGACCACTTCTTTTAACACTTAGCAGTGGAGACAATAGAACCCAGTCGTTTGGGAGTCAACTAAAGTAATCGTTGAGCCCCCCTTTCAGGCCAGCTCGGCAGCAGGGTGGTGCTATAGCTCCAGTGGCCGGAGTGGAGGTCTGCGGTGCTCTGTTTTGACACCTGTATCCTGAATCCTCCAGTCCCTGAAAATGGGAGCGTTTCTGGTAGAAACCTTGGATGCTGGGGACACTTTAATCCCCAGAGGGATGAATCACAGGGCCAGGGAGGGTGATGTAGAGGGAATGGAGAGAACTGGGGAATTCATGGAGGACACAAATTCATTTAACTTCTGAGACAATTGAAGTTTCATCATTCAGTTCACATTGTTTTAACACGTGATTTTCAGATTTTTCCCAAGGCTTTAAGTCTTCTTTGGGCTTTGAAAAGTCCAGTCTTGTGGCCAGAATCAAATCTTTACTAACTGAGGGTTGTGCTGGCTTAAGGCACTCTGTTTTGAGCATCAGTGCTCACTCTGCGGTCTTGCAGACCTAGATGTGGTGACTTCTCTGAGACCCGGACTTGTCATCTGTAACCTTGGGATCATAATAGGACCTGTTTCAAATAGTTTAAATGTAAAGTGCTTAGTACAGTGCCTGGCACATGGTAAGTACTATGCAAATGTTTGCTACTATAATTATTAAAAATTTTTTTTCCGGGGGAATATGCACTTAACCAAAGATTCAAATTAGGTGGGTTCTGGTTAATTGATATTCCTCTGTAGGTAGGGAAGTCTTAAAAAATAAGTCTTTGTTTCTGTGAGGGGAAGGTAGAGCATGATACAGTTGGATTAGGAAGTATCAGGCATATCTAGGTGATATGCTTCCTCCCAGGAGAGCGTTCTATCTATGCAGACACCCTGTAAGTACCAGTTGGTTACAAAGGTGAGGACTGATCTTGTCTGCAGCCCTTATTTTACGCTCCCAGGCTTGGGAGCCAGGGCACGTGGTGCCACAACTCAGGAATTCTCTCTCTCCCTTTGCTGGGTCCTTTACCAAAAGAGCAAGTCCTCCCAAATTGTTTCACTGTCTGTAGCTCCGCACAAATTGGCCAAAGGTTGGGAGCCTCTCAGGAAGAGATAGTTTATGCCAGCAGGAAAAGATGTTAACCTCAAATACTTCCATGAAAGTCAGTTATTAGGGCCAAGCCCAGAGCAGCTCAGGGAGCATCAATTCCTGGGAACGGGGGCCTCCATGTTATAGTGCCCAGAGCCAGTATGGCTGCCTTCCAGGTTCATTAACTGTTATTAGGGGGGCACAAAAGGGTGCACAATCAATGCATGCTTATTTATGGTACCCTTGTCCTTGTCATTCTTATTACTATTGCTGTGTATACTGTATTCTGGTCTGCTCATAATTATACCAAATGTCATCCTTTATATATTTAATTGTTAAGAAATAAAATTTTACTTAAAAGTTGGAAATTTTAAATAGGGACCTAATAGAGAGCAAACTCTCAAGGGAAATAAGATCAAGACATTCATGGATTTTCAACTCAAGTATAGATGGCAATGAACTAAGAGACCGGAGGACACAGAGAGTCTCCTTCCTGCATTTCTGTGTCCTCTTTATGGCAAATAAGGTCAAAGTATATCGGCGTCCTGATGGGAAACACAGTTTTGTGATTAAATATGCCATCAAAGTCTGTATTTTCTAGTGCTGTGAAGCAAGGGAATTTTAAAACAAGTGTTACAGCATGTAAACAATTCTCTATTAGTTGAGGAGCACACATGCTATTGGTCAGGGCTGTAGAGCATTTTCATTGTTTCATTGCTCCATTTCTCTTCAAAGAGGTAAAGAAAGAATCTATGTAGGAAACAGAATCTCAACTAATTAGTAAGGCCTGGCCTTCCGCCCCCCCATAAACTCATTTATCAGATATGTTCTTATTTTAACCAGTTATTAAAAAAAGCAAATACTCTTTATCAGACATGTCTCTATTTTAACCAATTACTTTATTGCATTTTTATTACAAGTGCAAAGGTTAGACAAAGTTGACGCCTGCCGTCTACATGGGCCTTAGTCACAGCAAACACTGCTGGTCAAAGAACTTTGGAACCAGGCTTCTTATTGTCCAAACTGTCATTAGTGCCTAAGTAATTATTACAAATGTCTTTTATATGTCAACCATTATGTTGAAAGTCTTCCCAAGTTCAAGCACACCAGGGGAGAAATCACCTCCCCCTTGGATTCCTCTGATAATCTTGAAAGATTATTTTTTCAGCCCTAAACGGATGTGCATAAAATGGTCTTTTGTGAGGTAAGGCTTATGGCACTACCCGGTCATAAATACAGGTTGATAGAAGCACAAGTGTTAATTACACAGTGTATTAATTTGAGCTAAAAGTATCCATTTGAATTTCAAAGTTTATTTAGCTATCTGACTATTTGTCTTGTACCAGCCTTTTGCTCTTTCCAACAACCACTTAGAGAACGTCTTTCACTGTCTCAGACAGGAGATGGAAAGGGAGGGGGCCAGAGAAAGGACATGGACATAGATATTTTCAGGTTTAGAGTGCTTGCAACATTCATTCAGAGAATTCTTGCCCTGAGTTCTAATCTCTGGTTTTGTTCCGTCTTTGTAAAGAAGACTTTGGGGAGTGAGGAGAGGCAGTGGGCGTGGGGAACAGGCCGGCCCCATGGACATTGAATTAACAGTCTTGAGTTGATATTCTTGTTACTACAGCTCAGAATGAGAGTTCTGATGGATTTTACCACTGGCTGGCTCTGTGGTCTTGGGTTAAGTCACAGCACCTCTTGAAGCCTTAGCTTTCTCATCTGTATTTCAAAGGATGCTGCGCATGGGTCTTGCTCCAAGTGTGGCCCATCAGCATTGCTCAGTCTTGATGAAAATGTGGCTTCTGGCCCTTGCTGCAGAGCCTCTGATGGCTGGGATGGGGCCTGAGAATCTGTGTGTTTAACTAGCCCACGCGTGCTGCTCACACGCTCCATCTAGGACCACTGGCTACATGAGCCGTGAGGCTCCCTGTGAGCTTGCAGTCTGTGCTGCTGGCTGGGACAGGTATGGGTGGCTGAAACAAGTGTACGTATGATGGCTGGGGCTGGCCTTGGCTGATAGCAGGTAGCTGGACCAGATGTTAGTTTCAGGAGAGAGGGGGACAGTCTCCTGGCCTGTGGTCAGGGAGGGGTGGGACTCAAAGCTCTGGTTGCGTCCATTTTCACTTCCCTGAGACACACCACCTTCTCCTACTGGGTGAGTCTGGGTGAGGCTGCTGTCCAGGAGGATTGCAGAGACCCCAGGCCACCCTCTCCCTGTTTGTTTGGCTCCTTGTAGACCAAGATGGTCTAAGAATCACCTTTATCCACATGATGCAGCTATGGATGTAGCCTTTATTTCTAGAGCGGTGTGAAATTTGAGCAAAGGTTCTTTCTCTCTCTCTCCCTCCCCCTCCTCCCTCTCCCTCCCTCCCTCCTTCCCTTCCTCCATTTGCCTTGCTGCTGTCTCTATATGGATATTCCTGATCTCCTGGACTGGCTGTCTAGAATGGCAGCTGACTTTACCTCTCACCAGGCTGCCTGATGGAATTAGAAAACTCCAAGAGACCTCGTAGCCCCAAGAATTTATGCCTCTTTACTTCCCAAAAGGACAAGTCCAGTAAGTCAATAACCTACCTGCTACACCAAGATATGTGATTCATTAATTAAAGATTGACCAGCACAAGACTGGGACTGAGGAATGAGCCAGGTCACACTGTGGTTTTCAATCTGTGTCATCTTGGCAGAGGCCGTCTGCGTGAGTCCGCCCTTGTGCACACCCCGATACCCCCCAGTACCAAGCAGTCATGTTCTTCTTTATGTCATCTAGCCCAGCCTCAGTCATGCTGTGTTTGTAAGACTTTGCTTCCCTGACGAGATGGTGAGCTCTTCCGAGGTGGGCACGGTCTTCTTCCTTGCATCTCCAAGGCCTGTGACTACAGAGGACCACAGGTTGGGTGACTTACAGAGATTCACTGTCTCTTAGTTCTGAAGGCTGGAAGTCTGAGATCAAGGTTTGCTTTCTCCCGAGGCCTTTCCTTGGCTTATAGATGACCATCTTCTCCCTGTGTCTTCACATCATCTTCCCTCTGAGTGTGTCTGTGTCCAAATTTCCTCTTCTTATAAGAACACAGTGGTATTGGAGAAAAGCCCACCCTAATGGCCTTACTTTAACTTCCAAATGCTGTCACATTCTAAAGTACTAGGGCTTAAGACTTGAATGTATGAATTTTGGGGGTCACAAGCCGGGAACACCTCAATGTTTGTCAAGGAGTAAATGAATTAACTCTCTGTGTCTATGCTGTCTTTACAAATGGACACTCTCCTTCCTTACCTCTTCCAGAAACACATAAATAAGCGTGGACGTTTTACTGGGCAATACACAAACAGGAGGACATATTTTTAATAAAATTGAGGCTACTGGTGATCAAACTTGTGATCCGACCAGAGCCATCACAAGGTTTGGTTGCTACAGACGGTACTTGGGTTTCTTATTTTCCTACATTCTTGAGTTCCTGGGAGGTTCCATAGCAGAAGATTCCACAGAAAGACAAGTTTTTGTTTTGTACCACTTCGTCCGCATGACTTTTCAACTTCCCCTTTGAAAGTGTTTAAGCAGTTGAATGTGTGTCTGTTAGAAGTCTGAACTAGAGTGGAGTGGGGAATTTGAAATCCTGGTACGGTTCTTATGGCCCAGGCTGTCTTCTGTGCCTTTGGAGCCCCTGAGAGCTGATCATAGTTTTCATAAACCACCAAGCTGCAAAGTCTCCAAGAATCCTTCTCACTCTTACCAAGTCCCTACATCATCACCCTTCTCATCCTCATTTGGTGTTTATAGAGTGTGCTGTACTTTCCAACGTGGGTTTATGTCTATAATTTGTTTGGGGCCTCATACCACCTCTGAGAGGTAAGAGAAAAAAGGATGACGATTCCCTTTTCTAGATGGGGAGAGGAATGAACAGATCGATTATGTGATATGCACAACTTCCCTGACTTAAAGTTTTCCTTCCTCTGCTCAACTCCAGGGTGACTTGTCCAGATGTCACTGGCATGGATCTTAACTTCTTCTCGCCTTGTATTATCTGTTCTTCTGTCAAGCTTCCTGAAAGTAGGGCTCAAACCTTTGACCCCTACGTGATCCTATGTGCCTGCACACAGTAGATGCTCAGTCATTGCTTGTTATGTAGCACACTTAGCACCATCTCTTGAGCAGCTACTGTATCCTGTCCTGCTTTGCACCTTAACATGCTCCATCTTATTGAATTCTGCAGCCCTCTGCAGTAGGTATAGCTTCATCCCCGTTTAACAGAGGGGAAAGCTGAGGCTTAGCAAGGTTAGATGACTTGGCCAAGGTCACGGAGCTGGTAAGTGATGAACCTGGATCTGAACCTGGGTACCCTTGACGGGCCCAGCAGCTGTGCTTTATCACTGCCCTGCACTGAATGGTGGTCGCACAGGGAGTTAAGAACAAACCAGACTAGAAGCCCTCTCTTGGGGCATCAGTGTCCAGAGCCCCAGCACAGCTGATGAGCAGCCTTTCAAATAATCCGCAGCGCAACATCTTCCATTTTCACAGACAGCTTAGATTTCCTATTGTCTAATCTCGGTTTGGCTCATCCTACGTATTTCTGATTCAATTTGCCTCCTTTGGGACGCCTACGTGTTCCTACGTACATACATTCATCTGTTCAGTTCTGAGAGCTCATTACCAAGCCTGAAAACAGATCTCGACATTTCTGGGTTTCTATCATCTCCCAGATCTTTTGTCCCAGCCCCTTCTCATCCCTGCCAACCCCAAGCAACCAGCCTGAGAATTTGGGACTTTCAAATTGTGTCCTTCTCCAAGGGCACAAGGACATTCCCCAGTGTCATTTTAGAGGACTCAGTCTGCAGAGCAGGTAGTGAAAGAAACAAAGTATCATTTCCCTTTGGAATTAGCAAAAAAAAAAAAAAAAAAAAAAAAAAGGCTGGGGGGATCTTGTTTCAGTAGGGAATTTATTGCTAACAGTGTAATTATGGCAGAATGGTTATTAGTCATAAAATTCTCAGTGTATTTTATTGGTAAGACTTAGAGCTGTCAGAAACAGTAACTACATCTCTGTTCTCCCCTTCCTCTCACAGCAACACTGAGGAGCCTGGGGCGGGCGGGGGGGTCTCACCCACTCAGCCAGGCCAGCAAAATCCTGCCCCTGGGTGTGTTTCCTGAGCTCCAGCCTCTGAGAGCCAGGTGTGTGCTTCTGCAGGCTGAATTTGGCTGTAAATTATGTTTTGTTTTCTGTCAGCTGCCTGACAGCTAAAATCATATGTGCTGTCAGAGGTGACAGGGGCCACAATGGTGATGTATTAAAGTGCTGCAGGGTCACGGGAGAGCGGGCTGGGCAGGTCCTCTGGCCCCTCGGCTCTTACCTGCTTCCTGGGGTGTGTGGCCAGAGCCAGTGTGCCGGGTGCAGGAGGGCACCACGAATGAGATGCAGTCTCATCAGAGTCATGGAAAACATGGCCAGCTTCCATACGGAGCTCTAAATAGACTTAAGATGTTGGCGAAACCCTATCTCTTAACTGCATTGTACGACAAAATGCAAAGTCCATCACCATAATTACTTCCAAGCACGAGATTCCAAAGCATTTTGGCTATATTCAAATGGATATTTAAACTCACAGACAACAAGCTTAATTTTTCCCCACGTGACTGATGGGTTTTGGTCACTGTCCCAGCCCCCAGGCCCGCCCTCCACCCCCACCAGGATGCCAGCTTTTTTCATTTTTAGAGACCAGAGCGATGTGATAAGCCCTGCCTTAAGGTTTCACCACTCCCTAAATAGAAACATGGCATTCTCTTGCTCCACCCCGGCCCCTTATAAGCTGACCTCAGGCAGTCTCTCCTCTGTGTCTGTCTAGATTCCTCCCCTCTCCTTTTCTTGGATTCCTACTGGGTTCACAGGGGCACCTTATAAGGTAGAATCCAGCCTCTTTAAAGCATTATTGTTGGAAACCCACCACTCTGTCAGGGACGGCTACCACTTACTCAGCCCTCGCTGAGGACAGCCGTCACGGATGCACAGGATCTCCATCTACAGATCCCTCGGGGCACGAGAGGACCAGTTGGAGAATCAGAGTGGGCACTGCGGCCGGGCCCACCTCCAAAGCCCACTCCTCTCTTTCCGCCACTGCTCTGAAGCTCACAAGGGATGAGCTCGAATGACCTTTATTTTATTATTATTATTATTATTTTTTTTTTTTTGTGGTACGCGGGCCTCTCACCACTGTGGCCTCTCCCATTGCGGAGCACAGGCTCCGGACGCGCAGGCTTAGCGGCCATGGCTCACGGGCCCAGCCGCTCCGCGGCATGTGGGATCTTCCCGGACCAGGGCACGAACCCGTGTCCCCTGCATCGGCAGGCGGACTCTCAACCACTGTGCCACCAGGGAAGCCTCTGACCTTTATTTTGAACAACGGGCACCTTAGGTCTAGGGTTGGCTTCTTGGGCACGTAGCTGTACAGCCACCCAGGGCCCTACGCCCAGAAAGGCCTTGCACTTGGGGGTTGATGATCTCTGGATGCTGAGTCTTGAAATTCTTACTCATTCTGTCTTTGAATTTGTGTTTCATAAGTGAAGTCCGATGGGACAGTGGCACATGTGCCAGGGCACTTGGAGCTTCAGGTAAGCACCATACACCTCTGGGGCCTCTCTGTGCCCCCAGAAAGGTTCTCAGCTGCCTGTTTCCTGGTACCCTGGCACCCAAGGCCCTGCTCAGCAAGCCCTCTTCCTCTCTCTCCCTCTCCAACACTGCCACTCTCTGCCTGGGTGTTGACAGGGGAGGCCCAGGTACTCCTGCTGCCCTCGGGCAGGGCCTGAGTGTGGACGCAGGGAGGGTGGGGGTCAGGCGTGTGCCCTTCAGCACCTTGGGGTTGGTGGTGGCCATCCCCACCCTGGGCTGGGTTGGCAGGGCCTCTCATTCACCCCCGATCCAGGTCCTGAGCACATCCCAGTGTGGAAGTTGCAAACCTTTGGGGATTGCCCATCTGCGCAGGGGCAGGGAGACTGACTGCCTTGCTCCTGGCCAGGATGCTGCATTTTCCTCTTGTCTTAGCCCACCTGATGATGTAGCTGGCTCTGCTGAGGTCCTTAGGTGTATGGAAGCAGCAGTATTATGAATAGAACATGGTGGTGATTTGGGGCTATGGGGTGAGGGCTACCTCAGGAGAAGGGGTTCCAATGCCTTGGCCTTACCCAGCTGAATACTTCTGGGAATATAATAGGCTCTACATTTTCTATTTAGAAAAAGATGTAAGTCAGTAGGAAAAGCAACGTTTCCCTACAAACATCACAAACCAGAGAAGCAAAGCAATTGCAGTTACCAGAAGGGAAAGGGTAGGTATTAGGTTTCAATTTCAAGGCACAGAATGTTGTTCTTTTGATTTTTTGGTTTCTGCACAGCAAACCCAAAGAGGTCAATGTGTGTCAGCCTCTGGACCAGCACACAATGACCCTGAAATATTTACAGGCATGCTTGCCTGCTGTCTCATTCAGGGTCAAAGCAGACCTTGACGTTCTAATATGGCAACTTGACTCGTGTCCTGTAGTGTCACGGAACTCCAGAGTGTCAGGGCTGGAAGGAAATGTATCCATTCAAGCCCTCATTTTGCCAAGAACTGAGGCCCGGGCAGACGTGCCTTTCTTCCTCACTTACTTAGGACTAAGACCAGAGGTCTCAGGGTTCCTAGTCCAGTATCTTTACCTGAATTAAAGGAGTAATATAGTGAGAGCTAACACTGAGGATTCTAGGTGCAGAACTAATCCTTGCACTCAGAGCTTAGCTCATGTGATTCTCACAAAAACCCTCTGAAGAAGGTATTTCAGGGGAGTCTCATCAAAGGCACATCTAACTGGGGCAGATCCAACTGTGTATTAGTTTCCTAGGAGCTGCCATAGCAGAGTACCACAAAATGAGTAGCTGAAACAGTAGACATTTATTGTCTTCAGTCTGGAGGCTAGAAGTCTGAAATCAAGGTGTTGGCAGGATTGGTTTCCCCCTGAGAGCTGTGAAGGAGAATCTGGTCCAGCCTTCTCTCCTAGCTTCTTGTCGCTTCAGGCATCCCGTGGCTTGTAGATGGCTCTCTTTGCCCTGTGTCTTCACGTCACCTTCCCTGTGTATGTGTATTTGCATCCAAATTTCCCCATTTTATAAGGGCAGCAGTCATGCTGGGTTAGGGCCCATTTAATGACCTCATTTTCCTTGATCGCCTCTGTAAAGATTGTGGCACAAAGTAAGGCCACATTCTGCGCTGCTGGGGGTTAGCACTTCAACGTATTTTTAGGAGGGACAGAATTTCATCCATAACAAATTGGAGAGAGAGAGAGAGAGAGATATTAAGTACCGAGGGCTGACTAATTCCATCATATTTCCACTGGCAGATGGCCTGTGTGGAACAAGGGTGAGACAGGAGACATAAACCTCCTTCTCTCCCCCATCAGATTAAGTTCCTAAGTGCCTTCCAAAGTGTGAGCTGTCAAGAATGTAATTATAATATTTTAGGAGAGCCATTTTCCACATAACCTGACCTCTGAAGATAAACCAGCTAGACTCTCTTGATGACCAGAAGAAACCCTGATCTGTGTAGTGAGACATGCTGTGTTGATCTCCACCAGGAGAAAGGAGACTCTGTCGCTGAACTGTGGCCAATTTAAGGGGTTTTCAAGGGAAGCTCCGACCAATAGTGAGTCCTTCCTTAGGCACTGACTTTAGAATCCAGCCCTGATAAAATTGTAAACACCACTGCATTGTTTCCATGGTAGAAATGGCGCCCCAGAAACACAGAGGGATTAAGTTCCTTCCTCAAGGTCACTCAGCTAGTACGTGGCACAGCTGGACCAAGGGAGTGACTGTGTGTCCCCTCCTATCCCAAACTCGAGGACTGAGCTCCTGGGGTCTGGGTTGAGGCTGGGGTGGGATTTGGAGGAATCCGTTTTCCCCTAGAAGGGAGAATGTTTGTTCTTTATGCAAATTCGCTTTGTTCCCAGAGAGAACTGGGTGTCTTGAGGCCCAACCTGGGACTGATACCTGGCTTCCTTCTGTCTTAGGGTTTAGAGTTAGCAGGAAAGGCAGGGAGAACCACCCTTCCCACAGGCAGAGACGGCACCTATGTGAAGGGCTCTGGGGAGCAATATTTTCTCCAGAGATCAGCTCCAGGACTAAGTTCATACAAAACCCAACATTTCTAATCTTGGGCTGTCAGAATGGTGCAAAGGAGGGAAAGCCGCGGACCAAGAACTTAGCTTGAAGTCGAGGCAGAGGGGGAAGTGGTAGAGGAGAAGGTATGACAAAACCCACACCAAACCCAGAACAGGCAACAGGAATTAAGCCACAAGGTAGGAGGATGGAAACTTTGGGACCTATCAGATGGAAAGAGTTTCGATGCTGAATTCAAGGGCAACTTCATTTTCCTGATCTCTGTGGAAGGTGTTCCTAAGGAATAAATGAGATAAAAATATTAATCCAGTCTCTGGTTTTTCTCTTCCTTCTTTCCACTCTTCAGGTTCATGAAAGGTGAGAGTAGGTAAGCACATCCAAGCAGTGCCCCGAAATTTACATGTATGACAAAATGATCCCTCACACCCAAAGGGCACCCTTTGCCGGGCCTACTCACACGCGCTGACACTCAGAAAACCCTGCAGGTGGCCTGTAGCCTGCCCCTTGGTGGCAATGTGAGCGGTGTTCTTAGAAAAAAGGACACCATGTGAAGCTTGGAGTTATGCTGCCACAGGGCAAGGAACTACCAGAAGCGAGGAGAGCAGCCTGGAACAGAGCCGCCTCTGTTACCTTGAGAGGGAGGCTGGCCCTTCTGACATCTTGGTTTTTGCCTTCTGGCCTCCAGACCTGTGAGACAGTACATTTCTGTTGTTCTAACCTGCACAGTTTGTGGTATTTTGCAGTGACAGCTCTAGGAAACCAATAGAGCTGATCCCACGGCTCTTCGGGGTCGTCACAGCTGGTTCTGGGGGTCATGCGTTCGAAGCTGTTCATCAGCCACGCCCTGGGTGTGGGCTGCTTGCTCCCCATATCCAAGGGGTGTAAACTGGGTGAGGCAGCTCCGTCTAGTCAGGGTTATTCCTGCAGAGGTGCTCAGCTCTGAGGCATCTGCAGCCGGCACTCCTGCCAGAGCCAGGCCGGGGGGGAGAGAAGAGAGGCGCCTTCACCCAGGGTGCAAAATGTCAGGGGTTGCCACGCCTCAGCAACCAAGATAAACAATATTTTAATGCAAAATTATACAAAAATTACAATGAGTGAAACCATGCATGATGGAAAAACACCTCTCAAAAATTTAAGTTTAAATTTTAAATCAGTAGCGTTGATTTTTCCTCTTGCCGTGGGCTGCGGAATGGCTTGGCATGGCACTGCTCCCTGCAGCTACAGAAAAGAGTGCCTTGGTCCTGAAAGGGACCTCTGGATGGCAAACCACAATGCCCACTGCGCCCAGGAAGTAAGGCCAGGTTTAGGTCCTAGGTAGTCAGACTCCATAGCCTGGATGCTTAATCACTGCCCTCTACTGCTTAGAAGCATCTAGAGGAAGTATAGCAAGCAAGAGGAATGATAGAAGCCATAAAGTTATAAAGTATGTTGTGTTACAAAATCAAATCAATTCATTGTTCTGTGAAATGGAAATGCCAATGGGGCCATGAATAGCTGGGTTACGGTGCTCTGGGCTCTCCATCTATGAGCACTTGGACCCTTCTGGATTCAGTAGAGAAGGGAGCCCACCTCGGCTGCTGGACAGGTTACCGTGCCACGGCCGACACGGTCAAATCAAGGTCTTGATGTGCAAGGACAAGGGCGTCTGCTTATCCCTCTCTTGCCATCAATCGAGCCTTTGGAGTGGTGCAGGGCTTCTGCCTGGCACATTCCCTGCTGCTTTAATGACAAATCCGGTAGGTAGGTTTTAGGCTCAGAGGAATGGATGGATGGGGCTGTACATTGACCTCTACCCTTCATCCCAAAGGCCATCTCCCCAAGGCCACCTGAGTAATTCACTCCTCTCCTTTCAGGCCTTGATTTCCACTCCTCTCCCACCCACTGACAGAAGCTAAAATAAGAGACAACCTTCCTTTGCCCAACTGTTATAAATTCCTGTCTTAGCAGATCTCAGGCTGATTGTCCTGGCTCTGCTGTCTGTAAATGAGGCTCCTCACAGGTAACGGATAGCCCCATGCTCTGGACGTACATTTGACCTAACAGGAAGCGGCACTTCTAACTATTTAACAAGACTGCTTTGCAGCCAACTCCTTTGGATGGCATTCTCCCTGGGTTGATCATTTCTAATCGATAAAAATTGTCCGTGGGAACGAGTAACTCCCACCTCACATCGAATGACGGAGGATGTATCTTGGCTGTGAGCTCTGAGAGCCCCTGGCCTCCTGAATAAACATCACGTCAAAGGTTAGTCTCTGTTCGTCCCGACAAGCCTAAATTTAGCAAAATTAGGATATGGATTTTCCTTTATTCTCTGTGATCACAAATGTAATGTCAGATTTTTTCTCCCAGAGAGCTTTTCATCCCACCTCTACTCAGTGTCAAGGTTGTCAGAACCATAATTTATTCATATTTTTGACCTCTGGGGAGGACAATATCCAAAGGGTCAGGGAGTGTTATTGGATGTCAGGATGAAAATTCACTGCTCGGAGCCCTTTACAATGTTACATTTAATCAGGCCCTTGCGAATGAAGCCGCGATGTTGGCTGCTGTATTTACCCCTGAAGAGCGAGCCCTTCCTTATTAGCAGTTATGCAATATTTATGCATTTCCCGAAGTTCTCAATGTGGAAAACTCTCAGAGCCTGCTTGGTTTTCTCTGTAAGGAAGGGGAGGTCTTTGATTTCTGCCCTTATGCTTGAGTCACCGCCGTGACCCCTGGAGCTGCTGTGAGACCGGCCAGGAGGGGCGAGGGGTGATGAGCGTGCCGCTGTGGGCTGGGCCATCTCCTTCTGTGGTCCCTCTCCCAGCCGCTCTGAGATCTGCCTCATCCTTGCAGGGCTCTCAGTGCAGCTCTTTACCCAGAATGTCAAGGCCTGGGCAAGCCTGGAAGCTTAATTATATTCTGAGAACTGTGTGGAGAGGCCTAGAGGGCTGGAGGAACAATTAATCAATGCTAAATAATAACAATAATTATTCTCTGATTCACGGATAGAATAACTCCCTCATTCCTGACCTGCAATAGATACAGCCCAGATATGCACGGCAGAGCCTGTAGGCTCATTAGAATTCTTGCCAATCGGCATCTTATATGTCTTCTAGAGAATTCTATTTTCCCAGTCATTGTAAACGGCTTGGAAAGAGCTTTTGTAAACCCCACTGTCTTTTGATTGGTTTGTCTCCATTCCCCTTGAGGCAGCCAGGGGATAAGGTTCTGATGGAGTCAGTTCAGGCAGTGGGGGAGAGGGTCAGGCTCGGGGCTTTGGGACCAGGCAGACCTGTGTTTATGAATGGGTCCCACCACTTCTCTGCTCCGTAACCTTTATCGTGTCACTTAAATTCTCTGAATCTCAGTTTACTCATTTGCAAAATAACAGCAATAATTATTTCTCTCCAGAGGGCCCTGGGGAAGATTATGTATGATGAATATGAATTGAGATGGAGAACATTTTATTTTCTTCAGAGCAGGTACAGGGAAACCCTCTGATGTGGAAAGAATCCCCTGATTAGCTCACTTGGGGTTGAACAGCCAGAGCCTGGATACTGACGGTCATTTCAGAGGAGGCAGAAACTGTCCTGCTAAGTAGAGGGAGAGGACTGGGAAGCCGCCTCTATCTGGGGAACATTCTAGAAATATCGGTGAGGCTGATCCCTAGTGGACGTTGGTGAAGGGGTAGCAGCCTTGGGACCAGGTGGCCCAGGGCCCAGAGATGGGACAGTGAGGGGCAGAGGGAAGTCACAGAAATCCTCAGGACTTGGGCTTTGAAAGAAGGGGCTGGGTGTCAAGGAAATGTCACCTTTAATGCAAGGGCCAGGGTCCCCCAGCAGACAGGCTTAGCACAGAGCGTGGCTGGGCCAGGGTCCCCCAGCAGACAAGCTTAGCACAGAGCATGGCTTCTGGTAAAATGCACAGTAAGCATTTGCTTTGGTCAATGTTAGTATTTTCCTGTTAGCCCAGAGGAGCTGGCATGTCAAGTCCATCCCCGAGGTGGACCAGGGCTGGAGAAGCAGCCACTTCTGCTTTCAGACTCCTACAGCCTTTGAGAAGGAACTTGCAGAACTGAGGGCTGTGAAGAGCATTAAAAGTCTGGGCCAGGCTTCCCTGGTGGCGCAGTGGTTGAGAGTCCGCCTGCCGATGCAGGGGTCACGGGTTCGTGCCCCGGTCCTGGAGGATCCCACATGCCGCGGAGTGGCTGGGCCCGTGAGCCGTGGCCGCTGAGCCTGTGCGTCCGGAGCCTGTGCTCCACAACGGGAGAGGCCACAACAGTGAAAGGCCCTGCAAAAAAAAAAAAAAAAAAAAAAGCCTGGGCCACTGAGACAGGGATCCGACTCCAAACTTTCATGTTATCTCATCTTATTAACCATTTGTAGGCTTTTTGTGTCTTACATATGTGTCAGTATCAATCATTTGTCTTATGAGTTTCTTTTTTAATGTAAAGGTACCTGCTCAAGTACCTCCTGGAAGCCCAAGGAAGGAAACACTATTCTCCCTGTTGCTCTGAGTCTAGGGAACACAGCAAGGGTCTCTCCCATCACAAGTCCCCTCTGCTTGCAATGCTCTTCCTTCATCTCTGCAGGTCTGAACCCCACCGAACCTTCCAGGTCCATCTTGGATGCCACTTCTCCATAAATTTTTCCCTGCTCTTACAGCCAGAGGGTGCCTCTCTGCTTGGCGTGCCCGCTGCAGCTGGAGGTTCCCTTTCTTGTGGTACTTGCCACTTTCTGCAGGGCCCAATGCATACATAGTGGGCCAGTAACATTCACAAAGGATGTGCCCGGGACCTTCACAGGTGCCCAGATCATAACTTCCACTCATCACTATGGATAATTGCTTCCACAGAACTTGGATTTTCTATTCAAGAGCTATCTTCACTTCCTTTTCCCTTTCCCCATCTCTTCAAGCACTTACTTTCCTATGGAAGCTGTTTTGTTTTTACAAAGCATCAATGTTTTCACCCCTTCGCTCCAGTGACTGCATTGACTGGTGCTGTTCGATAGAACTTTCTGCAGTGATGGAAATCTATATCTACACCATCCAATAGGGTAGCGACCTATGTTATTGAGCGCTTGAAATGTGGCTAGTGCAACTGAAGAACTGAATTTGTAATTTTATTTAATTTTAATTAATTTAATGCTAAATTTAAATAGCCACATTAAACATGGGGCTAGTTGTTCCCATTGGGGACAGTACAGTCATAGAAACTGACAGGAAGAGAATCACACAGGTAGGTGGCCGGGCTCCCTCGCTGGCTAAGGAACTCGCTTTTGCACTCAGGTCCTTGAAGAGTGCATGATTCAAAAACATGCTAAGTTTCCACTTCTCTCTCAGGGAGGAGATAGCAGGAGTTAAAAATCTTGGCATGCCAAAGACGAAGCGTTTTCTTGTTTTATCTCCGCCATCCTTACTTCAGGGAAGCACATTAACAAATTTCTGTAGCCCACACAGTGCCTTTCAAAGAGTGTGTGTATAATAAATATTGGAGGGGAAAATGAGTGGGGACTTTATGCTTTTGAAAGACTAGCAGCCACTGTGATTCTCTGCTTTTAAAAACAGATACAGGGACTTCCCTGGTGGGAAAGAAGTCTGCCAATGCAGGGGACACGGGTTTGAGCCCTGGTCCGGGAAGATCCCACATGCCACAGAGCAACTAAGCCCGTGAGCCACAACTACTGAGCCCACGTGCTGCAACTACTGAAGCCTGCGCACCTAGAGCCTGTGCTCCGCAACAAGAGAAGCCACCGCAGTGAGAAGCCAACACACCAGAACGAAGAGTAGCTCCCGCTCGCTGCAACTAGAGAAAGCCCGTGCACAACAACCAAGACCCAATGCAGCCAAAACAAACAAGCAACAAAAAACGAGACGCAGTTGATGTTTGGGGTGAGGATACCAGGAGACTGAAAAGAATCATTCAGTAAATATTGATTGAGGGCACCTTCTGGTACACAGTGATCATGGTAGAAAAGGGAACATGAGGGCTGTTTCTTTTCTCCCTTACAGCACGGTGGTTCTGGAAGCTTCCTTGAGGGAACTTTGACAAGCTTATTGGTATGGTCTGGTGTTATGGATTGAATTGCGTCCCCCCCCCCCACCAACAGTTGAAGTCCTAACCCCAAGTACCTCAGAATGTGACCTATTTGGAAGTATGATCATTGCAAGTATAATTAGTTAAGATGAGGCGTATTGGAGTAGGGTGGCCCCTTAATCCACCCTTAATCCAGTAGTACTGGTGTCCTTCTAAGAAGAGGGGAATTTGGGCACAGAGGCAGAGACACACAGGGAAAATGCCACGAGGCAGAGATAGGAGTGTTGCGTCTACAAGCCAAGGAAGGTCGAGGACTGACAGCCACCAGGAGCAAGGAAGAGGCCAGGAAGGCTTCTCCCCAGTCTCGGAGGGAGCACAGCCCTGCCGACACTTTTTTTTTTTGCGGTACGCGGGCCTCTCACTGTTGTGGCCTCTCCCATTGCGGAGCACAGGCTCCGGACGTGCAGGCTCAGCGGCCATGGCCCATGGGCCTAGCCGCTCCGCTGCATGTGGGCTCTTCCCGGACCGGGGCACAAACCCGCGTCCCCTGCATTGGCAGGCGGACTCTCAACCACTGCGCCACCAGGGAAGCCCCTGCCAACACTTTAATTTTGAACTTCCAGCCTCCGTAACTATGAGAGAATAAATTTCTGTTGTTTTAGCCCATGCAGTTTGAGGTACTTTGTCACAACAGCCCTAGGACACTAAGACAGTTGGTTTATGCCAGGATGGTTGTGGTGATACCCACAGGGACTCTACCGGTGGGTCAGTGAGGATTCACTGGGCTGCACTATGATTGGGGGGCAGGGTGCACAGAGGAGGTGCAGGCCAAGGTGGAGTCACTGCAGCCACCAGCCCCTAAAGCATTAGCGGGATCTTGCTCTGGTTCTGCAGACGCCAGGGTGTTGGAACAGAGACAGAGCTCCGGCCCCAGCACCACCACTTATGTTGGTCAAGCCCTGCTCCTCTCCTCTCCTCTGCGAAATGGGGATGCATTGTCTTAGAATTTTCCCCTCACTTGTGTGTCCCGGGTGTATCTCCCCAACTGGGTGGAGACCTTTGGAGGGCAGGAATCATATCTCCTCCCCCGCTTCAAGGTGCTCAGGGGGTACTGGATGTTGATGGCGCAAAGCGCCCTGAGATCGTCAGTCACATCTGCTCCACTTACTGCTGTAGACCCAGTGCCTGGGGCTCAGTAGATATTTACTGAATGAATAATACAGTCATAAATGAAGATCCTGGACTGAGTTGGTGGCACCCAGGTCTCTCCCTCACATCATACTGATGCTCACTTTGGAGGTGCGGGAAGGTATAACGTACCAGAGTGTTGTCACTTCTGGATTGCTTTCATCCTTTGTATCTCGGATCAACACCAAAGGAGCAGTACTGAGGGACCAGGCCTCCAGGGGACCATGCGTCTCTGTCATTGACCCCACAGCGCCAAGGCCTACATTTTCCATCTACTCAGAATAAGAGAAAGGATGGTGGGTAAGGGGGAGGCGAGTCCAGGCTGGGTTCAGAAGCGGGTGGTGTGGCAAAGTTGCCTCAAATAAAGGATGGAATTAGGTAGGATCTGGCTTCTCTGGATTGCTGCAGTGTGGAGAATGTCTGAGTGTTCCCAATGAGCTTTGAGCTGGAAATGACCAGCTAGCTGAAATTGTCAGCCCTGTGACTGAGATCAGACAATCATAACACAAACAAATAAATAGCGAGAACAGTCTCCTCTCTTTACGAGTGGGTCCTTGCATTCTCCCTCTCTTCTTTCCTTCTTTTTAGAGCAAAACAGAGCATCTTCATGTTTCCATCCTGTGGCGCTGCAATCACTTGGAAATACATTTCGATCAGATTCGAGCTGGTTCGCCTCATTAGGTTTTTCTGTTCCTCCTTGTCAAGATCTCCCACCTGGCCACTGTGGCATTATTTCCTTGGTTGGCCGTCTCAGGGGAGAGGAGGCAATGGCGAGGAGACCTCTGCTGAGAAAGGAGGGGTTTAACAAGGAGTTGCTGCCCCTGAAGCCCCCATGGAAAGAGCACATTCTGTTTAACTAGAAGGGCACGTTGCAAATCCTGTTTGGCCGCCCTTCATTTCCTTCCCCACACCTCCCTGCTCCCGAGCCCCTGCCTCTTTGGGGGAGGGAAGGGACTGAACCTCCTTGGATTGAACCTGAAC
The DNA here is from genome assembly GCF_951394435.1 of Stenella coeruleoalba. NCBI lineage: Eukaryota > Metazoa > Chordata > Mammalia > Artiodactyla > Delphinidae > Stenella > Stenella coeruleoalba. Next base: position 17,434,436 of record NC_137160.1, read on the forward strand.
TGGAAACCAGCTCCTGTGAGCTCAGTTAACTCTGAACAGAACTGTTGGCTCCCTCTTCTTCTAAAGGAAAATTTACAGCTCCAATTTTTACAATTTACATCTTTCATTTAATATTCCAGCCTTCTTTCCCCAAGGCTTCCGGCACAGCTCGTGTCAGAAGGGACTACTTATTTCCCCAACCCTTTTTGCATTATTAGTTTCATTTATTATTTTTATGTTTTCTGTTGGGTTCATGTACATATCATTTCTCTGAGCTCCCCGGAGGAACTGACAAGGAGCTGGGAGCCGTCATCTCTCAGCCAGGGAAGCTAAGATGCTGTCATAGGTTCTCCAGGGAAAATGTTTCTGGCTTGTGCATTTCAAATTAGCCCCAATTAACCCCTCATCAACCAGCCCCAAAATGTCCATGCAGATGTTGTCAAACCTTCTGCTCCCCATTCCTGTCTGCTCCAGACAGTGGGGGGCTTCAGGGGACAACATGATATTTTAATCTCTTAAAGAACTAAACTGCCTTTCTCCCACATCCATTTATCTTTTGGAGATACACAAAGCCAGAAAAGACTGGAGTTTAAAGACGCGTCATTGTTTGAACGTAGACAGGCAAACTGATTTTACTTTGCCTTTGAAAATCCTAATATTTCTATTAAATAAAGGTGAGACAGCCACAGAGCAGCTGTGTGTCCTATGACACCTGCTGGACCATGGCAAAGGAGCCTTGTGCAAGGTTACGCTTGGTGGCAATGATCTTTACTAGATGCCCCACGTCACTTTGAGAAAGGTAAAGACCTTTGAGAAAGTCACCTTTCTAGCCTGGTATTTAGCAGACACGTTTTGAGTTATCATGGGTGTAAATGAATTCTCACTCAGCTTCTAAGAGGCAGGATTGTCCCTTAGAAACATTTCTGTTTGTGGGCAAGAGAATTGTTGAGCGTACATGCTCTGGTAACTCAGGGCAGGAAACTGCTTCTTTGGGGCTTGGGAAGACCCAGAAAAGTCACAGTGATTGTGTGTGGATTGGAAGCTCTTTGCTGGGAAGACCTCTGTTTCCCACCTTACATCGGCTACAGTGACGCCTTTGCCTGGATTTCATGCAGGGGGGAGACTCCTGATGTTTGCTGATCTAATCACTTCATTCCTCTTCACGGGGGTAAAAGGTAACAGGGTGTCAGCCAGGAGGGGTGCGGAAGCATAGCAGGCTTGAAGGGATCAGTCCTTCCAGAGTTGCGGCAGTTTTGTGACAGGCCCCTTTGTGTTCCATCATCAGCTCCATGGCTAACCCTTCCATTGCCTAGTCAGATCCCAGGTCCTCCGCTGAATAGGCTCGACATGTTTGGTTGTGAAGCACTTGAGAAGCTCAAGGTTAAATGGAAACCCCTTGTTTATTTTGGGCTGAGTCATTCCCATGACCCATTCCTGGACTCAGCCCCACGTACCACATGACTTAAAAGGCTGCAGATTTCCAGTCACCCCGGGAGAGTTTGAAAATCTTAATGTGAACAAATGCAGTTACATGAAGATCACGCCGAAAGAGAAGTTCATGTTTATGTGTTCACGCCCTCGAAGCACTTCCTCGCTCATTATCTCATCTGTGCCTCCTGAGCCCGTCACAAATGACTCGTTTTCTCTTCCACGCTGGATCCTTCTTACAAAGTGCTCTTTGAAGTCAAAATATTTGACAAAATAAAATTTTGCCCAGAGTGAGACTAGCCTTGGAAAACCTGACTAAATCTGGGTCAGATACAATGACAGAGAAGAATTGATTCAAATTGTGCCAACACATGGTGTGTTTATTTCTTAGAAGTAATAGTAAATTAAGAACAATGAAAAAGGGAGAGGTGTATTTTTAAAAGTATATATCTTTTTGAGAAGCACTGTGTTGCTTATTAACCTCCTGGGGAATGGACTCCCCCTCATGCTGAGGCTTGGTGACATGTGCTGGTGTCCGTTGCTCTCCCCCCGGATGAATAGTAAGTTTCCGGAACGGTACTTACAGTCTGTAATACTATTACCACTCGGTCTGCTGTGGGGTCCCTCAGTCATTTTTTTCAATTAAAAAAGGCCCAGTGCTCTATTAACCTTTTGTCTGCGGCTCCATCCTTCATGCTGCCATTGCCCTGAGATGACGATCCGTGTATTAAAAAGGGCATATATTACTGTAAGCCACCTCCATGTTCTCTGTCATTATAAAGATGAAGCATCATTTTTTCATTAAAAAATATGAGACAGTTTGTCATACTCACAGCTGCCGGGCCTGCCTGCAATCTCCTTGTTACAGGATGTGAGAGGTGACTCCTACCACTCAAAGCCCGTGGGCTGGAAGCTCTCCTGAACCACTCCCCGTGGAAGATGAGCCAGCGAAGGGTTTTGTTGCCAGGAGGCAAAGATGAGGCCTATTGACATTTTATCCTGATGGCTGCTCTTAGGTGAAACACTGGCCTTGGTTTACCAGATGCCTGAGCAGTAAATAAAACTGCAGCCTTCACACCATCTACAGCTGCACAGAAAACCAGGTGGCTTTCTGAGTCCTCGACTGTCTTCTCATGTGGGAAGCAGACAACTTCTCCAGGAAGCACAGAGTCCAGGCCATACACTCTGTGCTGTGGAGCTCTCTGATTTTCAAGTCTTACAAGAAGCTGCCCAGAGTGGCCAATCTGGTCAGGTTACCAGGGTTTGAGTCGACTTAGGGATAAGCTCAGCCAGGTGTCCAGAACCCAGCCACCATTGTTAGCTCTCTGACACCAGGTGACAGCCATTTGGGTCAGTGTCTTGGCTTCAAGTTTCCAGAACACTCAAGGAATTGCCTTTCTTATCTCATCCCAAACTTTGGGGGAAAGGTGCTGAGACCATTGGGTCTTTGGAAATACGATTTGGCTACACTGACATGGATGTGGGAATAGGTTTGATTGTGAATGTTGTTAAAATCACTGTTGGGCTGCACCCACTGGATCTCCATGTAAACCTCTGCTTGTCATTCTGGCCAATGATGCCTCTCTGTGTCTCCCCTGCTCTCCCCAACTTAGGGCCTCAGGGTCTCCTAGTCCCTCCAGCACCTCAGTTAGAACTGACTCATGGGAAAGAAGCCAGCTTCTCATTCAGTTCAACAAGCATTTATGGGCCATGTTGATCGGCACCATGACTAGTTTGTGATTTCTGACCTCACTTGTGAAAACTGTGCAACAATTCTTTCATTCATCTCTAATTGAACACTGTTCCTGGGCCACTTGTGAGCTCTTCCAAGCCCTGCTCTCCCTTCTCATGAAAGGGACAACATTGTCACTTTCTGGCTTCTGTGTGCCAGATACTGGGGGAAGCAGGTTTGCGTCGTGGTTGATATAGTTGCCAAATTGCTCAAGTTCAAATTCTAACTCTATCAAGTACTAGCTCTCTGCACTCAGAAAAGTTCCTTGACCTCTCTGAGCTCATTTTGTCACCTGTTAAGTTGGGCTATTAAAGAGTATCTCTCATGGGGTTACTGGGGAGATGTAATGAGACTATCAGGAAGTCTGTGCCTGGCATGAGGTTAAGTGCTCAACCAACTCTAGCTGCTGTTATTTTCAGCTACTCACGATCACATACTTACCACTTTAACCCTTATGAGAATCCTCTGAAGTAGGCATTTTATCCGATTTTCATTGGTGAAGAAATTAAGGCTTGAGAGGTTATGTGACTTACCCCAATTTCCCCAGGGGTAAGCTGTGGAGCTGGTAATCACACCCAGGTCTGTGGTTTCCCAGGTGTATCTTTTTTAATTTATAAAAATATTTATTTATTTTATTAAAAATGGAAGCGCCCCCCGACCCCAGGCAAGGCGTGCACTTTACATTGTACCTCCAAACTCTTCATGGCCTTCAATCATATTTCTACTCCATTCCCAGGTCACTGTGCTTATTTCATCCCCTTCAGAACTTGGCTCCAAAAATTTTCACTGTACTCTTGCTCCTGTATCTTCCATAGCTCCCTCTCCATGGCTTGCTCCATGGGCTTTTCTTCTATTAACAACAATGCTGGTCAACAACACTTTTTAACTCCCATGCATTGGTGGGCTGGAGATAACTCCTACCAGCTCACAAGACCTGATTGTTAAAATACCAGGAATTTTGCGAGACAGTTGACATCATGTTGGTAGCTTGAAATCAGCCATGAGCATTTACGCTATGGACATCAGCAAATGCTACAAATCAGGGCTTTATTTTTGGTGTCCTGAGAACTGGTTGTTAAAGCTTACCAGCATGTCACTACTCCCACCCACACGTTCCCAGCTACCAGCATATCTCCCCTTCTCTTTAAAACCAAAGTTCTCTTTTTTTTTCTTTTTTTTTATTGGAGTAAAATTGCTTTACAATGTTGTGTTAGTTTCTGCTGTACAATGAAGTGAATCAGCTATATGTATACATATATCTCCTCCCTCTTGGACCTCCTTCCCCGCTTCCCCCCACCCCAATCTAGGTCATCACAGAGCACTGAGCTGAGCTCCCTGTGCTAAACAGCAGGTTCCCACTAGCTATCTATTTTACATATGGTAGTGTATTTATGTCAAACCTAATCTCCCAATTTGTCTCACCCTCGCCTTCCCCCGCGGTGTCCACATGTCTGTTCTCAACGTCTACGTCTCTATTCCTGCCCTACAAATAGGTTCATCTGTACCATTTTTACCTCTCTACCTCCCTTTCCTCAAATTACATCTAGTCTCCAGAGGAAATGAAGCTTTTGTCTCCACTCTTACCACCAAAATCAGCGATGACCTCAACCCATCTCAACGAGCCCTCATTTGGTGCTGTTGATCTCTCCCTCCTGAGTCTCCTTTGGTTGATGCGACACTGTCCTGATCACCCTCCTTTTCTGAGCACTCCTTTTCCTTTCCTCTGGGTCCTGAGGTTTTGTCTGTGTGCCTCTTCTCTTCTCTCTAGACTCACCAATTTTATCCACTCCATGATGTCCAATATGACCCACATCCTCTTGACTCCTGTAGCCTATGCTCTATGTACACGCACCACATCTCCTCAGCCCACTGGATCTTAGTGCTGAACAGCTCATGCACACATAAGAATGCTCTGGGTGTCACTTCACTCTCCTGCCTCAGGGCTTTTTCTGACGCTTCCAAATTTGAGTGCAGGAAGCATGGAAGAGTTAACACTTCCTGGGTGCAGCCCTCACCCGATGGGTATGTGGTAAGTGGATAAATCCTCCAGCTTCCCATCTTTAGAGGGATAGCTCTGTAGTGGTTACTACCATGTGACTGCAGAGAATCTCCAGTGAGACTGAGCTCCAGTTGCCCACTGACATAAGCCGCTCAATAGCACACTTTACTGGCTTTTCTTCATGCCCCGTCTCCCTCTACACTTTTCTCTACTCTGCTCTGTGGCATCACCTCCCAACTAAACTACCTGCACCCGAGTCTGTGTCTCAGGTTCTCCTTTGGGAGGAACCCAAACTAGAATACTCCATGGCTGAAATTTCAGTTCAAGACTCACTACAGATCTCCAGACCTGTAGCATCTGTAGACGGATACTATCTCAAGATCAACATGACCCAAACTGAGCCCATTCCATTGACTTCTGCTCCTGTCCCTACATTGATTTCTGCCTCTGATACTCTCTGCACTCTGATTATTCCGTGTTAGCGTGATCTACTCAAGTTCCCAAGCTAGAAATCCCAGAGAGTAATTTTCTCTTTTATTTTGTCTACTACGTCGGATTACTCACCAAGTCTTATAACTTTGAAATGTCTCTCAAATTTGTCCCCCGGGCTGAGGAGAAATTGGGGGAAAATCATCAATTCACCAGGGGCTCTTTCTCCTCCAACAAAGAAATTGTGCAAGCCTCCTCTTGGCATTCACAAAACGAAAGCGGCATGAAGGTTTTGCAGGTTCAGAATGCTCTCGGGACATTGGAAAGAGTATGTTTTCACTACAAGTATGCATACAGTGGCTGAGATGTGTTCTTCCTTCTTCATAAGAAGTGGCTGCTGGTTCAGTCATGAAATCACAGGAACTGTGGCTTAGTTTGATGAACTTTGTTTTTGAAATGCCAACCAATTGAAGAATTTTTTTTTTTTTTTTTTTTTTTTTTGCGGTACGCGGGCCTCTCACTGTTGTGGCCTCTCCCCTTGCGGAGCACAGGCTCCGGATGCGCAGGCTCAGCGGCCATGGCTCACGGGCCCAGCCGCTCCGCAGTATGTGGGATCTTCCCGGACCGGGGCACGAACCCGTGTCGCCTGCATCAGCAGGCGGACTCTCAACCACTGCGCCACCAGGGAAGCCCTGAAGAAATAATTATTATAATAAGTTAAATAACGACTGTTGCTCACTGAACCAATCTTGCTTCCTCAGACATCTGTGGTCTGGACCCTTCTTACCTGCTCTGGGTAAGAAGGGTCCACGTGCTTCTGGCACGTGTTCAGGTAGAAGTGGTAAATGGATGCATGCTTCTGATGCCCCAAAGCTCTACTTGCCAGGGCGCTGCTCTATTTTCAGAGCTGCTAGGCAAGTATCTCTTCATCAAACATCACCATTGAAGTATGGCAGCCCTTCCCCCAGAGACTGCAATTTTCTAGACCCACAGTTGGCCCCAGACTCCTCCCGAAACAATGATATTCCCTCTCCCAGGAACTTGGAGTTGAGATTCAGAGAGGCTGGCTCACTTAGTTGCCAGCACTGGCCCTGATGTAACACTGTTAGCCAATGCAGATTGTCTTGACTATTGAGGTTGCCATATTGGGGCAACCATTTTGAGGCAACCATCAGTGATTGACATTGACAGGCATCAGAAAAACCAGGTTAAAGAAAAAAGCAGAAAGATGCAGAGAGAAACATAAGTGAGCCCCCAAGGGAATCCAGAGAGAGGCAGATTCTATATAGTTTTCTGACATAAACAATGCTTGGAGGATCACGTGCACATCTTTCCACACCTATGATTATTTCTTTTTTGTTTTGTTTAATAAATTTATTTATTTTTGTGTGTGTTGGGTCTTTGTTGCTGAGCATGGCTTTCTCTAGTTGCAGCGAGCGGGGGCCACTCTTTGTTGCAGTACGCAGGCTTCTCATTGAGGTGGCTTGTCTTTGTTGCAGAGCACGGGCTCTAGGTGCGCAGACTTCAGTAGTTGTGGCACGTGGGCTCAGTAGTTGTGGCGCACGGGCTTAGTTGCTCCACAGCATGTGGGATCTTCCTGGACCAGGGCTCAAACCCCTGTCCCTTGCATTAGCAGGTGGATTCTTTTTTTTTTTGGCAGGTGGATTCTTAACCACTGCGTCACCAGGGAAGTCCCTGATTATTTCTTTATGATAACTTTCTGCAAATGGAGTTTATGTCAAAGAATATTTACATTTTAGGGATTTTGATATATGTGCCAAATGACCCCTGAATAAGACTTTTTTTAAATCAATTTTGACCCTTATTTATAGTCTGTGTCTGAGTCCTTGTGCTCTGATACTCCCTAGATATTATCCTATAAAGAAAATATTGGGAACAATTTGAAGAACATAAACATACATTTCATAGGAAAGGAGATAAAATGGTTATTTAATATATGGGATGATGCCCAGACTCACTTACAACAGGAGGAATGCAAATTGAAACTATCGTGACATAGCACCTTTTACTCATCCATTTGGTATCACACTCTGTTGGCAAGGCTGTGGAGAAACAGGCACACTCATGTATTTTACGTGGGTGTGTAAATTGGTAAAACTCTTATAGAAGGCAATTTGGCAACATTTCCTGAATTAAAAATACATATACCCTTGGTCCCAGTAATTTCACTTCTTGGAATTCATTCTCCAGACACCCTGGCATATTTGGGAAATGACATATGTTCAAGGTTATTCATTACAGCATTGTTTGCAAGAGTAAAAGACTGGAAACCATCTAAATAAATTCTTGTACATCTATACAATAAAAAACTATGTAATGCTATATAGAGAAGTCCTTAATATACCCATATTAATCGTTGTCTAGCATATATTGTTAAGAGGGAGAAGCTAGGTGTGAAACTGTGGATGTATGTGTATATATATAATGCTGTATTTTATTTAAAAGGGAGGAAAATAAATACTAATGCATATTTGCTTGTGTATATGTATATAAACTCTGGAAGGGCACACAGATATTCATAGCAGTGTTTGCCTCTTTGGGGTGTAGTGAGTCCCAGGCAGATGGGGGGACGGTGGGAGGAAGACGGTTCACTGTATTCTTTGCTTTTTGTTTGCAAACAGTGGTTGCCTGTTTGGGGTGTGGTGAGCCCCAGGCAGATGGGGGGACAGGGTGGGAGGAAAATGGTTCACTGTATTCTTTGCTTTTTGATTTGGGGACCATGTAAATATACTTACTTTTTTTAACAAAAAAAAATAAAATGAAAAAATGTAAAACCCACTCACTTTTACAATTTAAAATTTTAATTTGCCTTTAAATATTTAGTGAATTTGAACATTTTTTCATAAACCTATTGGTCATTTGCATTTCTTCTTTGGGAATTATGCCGTTGGTATACTTTGATGATTTTTTTAAAAAATTGAAGTTTCTTTTCTTATTGATTATAATTGCATCCTCTAGCTTAAGAATACTAACCTCTATCTCTCACATTTGTTTCATGTTTTTCCCAGTTTGTTGTGTATCATTTAAACCTCAACAGTACTTGATTTGTTACATTGGAGTTTAAAATTTTTATGGAGTTGAAACTATCTGTTCTTTTACTTGTAAAACTTCCTTTGCAAACATAATTAGAAAATTCTCTCCTCTAAGATGAGATATTCACCTATATTTTCTCCTAGTTCTTTCAGGGTAAATCCTTAATTCTTTTGGAATTTATTTTTAGGTACTGTGCAAAGCTTTTCTTTTTAGCAAATTGCTAGCCAGTTGTCCCCAAACTAGTTATTGACTAAAAGTCATCCTATGCCCACTAACTTGAAAAGCTAATGTAAACTTTTTTTACCCATGGGCCTGTTTCTGGGCTGTCTTTTGCTCCTACACTGATCCACCTAGACCTGTACCAAACCAACCTGGCACTCGTTAAGAACCCACCAAGTTCTAAGCTCAGAGCTCTGTGCTTCCACATAGCATTTGCTAGACCCTGGGCAGGAAGTAAGCACTCCTCCTGAATCCCCGTGACATGCATCATCATATGCTCTGTGCTTGCCCTCCAATTCCCATTGTACCTGAAGGGCATTTTCTCCTTCTCTGCCAATCTGTGAGCTCTTCAAATATAAGTCTATATCTTCTATTTTTTACACTTCCACCATGTGCCTACCATCTGACAGAGCACACAATTTTGGTTTCAGCTGTGGAACAATGGAGAATCCACTAAATTCCAGTTTGGCCACTTAATAGCATTTTTATGTTATCTTGGAAAAGAAACTTACCCACTCTGACCCTCAGAATCTTGGCCATTGAAATGAAGGTAATAATCCTTACCTCATAAAGTTAGTGTGGGGATTAAAATAAGTTATACTCAAACATTTCTGGCACAGGCCCTGGTACATAGGAGGGCCTCGGTAAAGTTTCATTTATTCATTCATTCATTTAAAGTTCTTGTTCATCAAATATAAATGAATATTTTGATTGATTCATCTGTCTCCATCATCCTGAACTTGGCTGTGCTGAATTAACTTCTCCCATAATGGCTTCTCAGACAAGGGACTGGGCAAGCCTGCTGATGGGCTCCCGGTGGCTTAAAGCCAAATAAGATCCCAAACCACCTCCAGCTGGGGTTTTGAACATTTTGGGGTGTGCGTAGAGAGGACAGAATAAGGGGCACTGAGCTTGGTGGGGAAGCCGGAGGCTCTGATATGTGTGTGTATGTATGTATACGTATGTGCATATATTTGTGTATGTGTGTATATATTTTTAATGCATTCAGTTGTTTTTGTTTGTTTCCAGCAGTGGTCAGAGATTACACATTCTGGAGATTCACAGAGAGAGAGAGAGAAAGCCAGAGAGAGCCAGGTACGTGGTTGGCTGCAGGATCTCTCCCCTCCCCACTCTTCCCTCCTCCCTTTCATCTTATCCCTCCCACACCTCTGCTGCTCCAGGAGACTCGGAGCTGCTCTCTGTGGGAGTTTCCAGAGCTTTTCATCTGAGCTGTGAGTCACACTTCCCTTCTTTGGAGAGCAGGGTGGAATCTGTCAGGGTCAGGGAAGAGGGTGGGGAAATGGGCAGAGGCAGGGGGGATCAGATGTGAACATGCATAAAGCTCTGTGAGGACAGAAAGCAGAACCCCGGCGGCTGTGCGGGAGCCCCCCCGCCGGCCCCCGACCTCCCCGCCCAGCTGGTCTCTCCCCCCTCCGGGCTCCCACAAACACCACTCAGTCCTGGATTCGCCTCTGTAATTGTGTGTCTGCGTATCTGTTTTCTCACTAGGTAGTGAGCTCTTCAAGGCCAGGCGTTGATTACTTTTTACCCCTTGATCCTAGCACAGGGCCTGGAATATAGTAGATGCTCAGGAAACATTTGCTGTATAGATGAGTGAGTGAATGGATGTGGTGCATGCTCTGTGGGTTAGTAGTAGAGAGAGTTTCTATAAGACTGCATGCTCTTGTCACTCACCCCTTCGGGTGTGGATAAGGATACGCTGTGCTCCCGATTCCTGAGCGGCCGGGGTTGGCTTTGGTTTCCTGGTCTTCTCTGGGATAACCACAATGGAGTGTTGCATCCTGCCTCCTGGACTTTATGAAGATGAAGACAGTGCAGGTTCACGCATCCCACCTTGCCTCCCTCCCCCACCAAGAGGAAGAATCTAAATACAGAGGCTTTTAGAATAAGGCCGAAGGGGGCCAAGTCCTGCATCTCCTACCTAAGTGACTCTGGGCAACGATTTCACTGCTGTTTTCAGTACCTTTAAAGTGGGAACTAGAAGCCGTCTCAAAGGGCTGGTGTCAGGATTCCGTGAAATAGCACGTGGGAAGTCGTGAGCACAGTGCCGAGCATACGGTTGGCGCTCCGTAAACATTGGCGATATTCCTAAGCTACATCAAGGTGTAGGTAAACAGCCTATGTCAGGGTAGATGAAAATGGGGGTGGGGAGTGGAGAGAGAGAGAGAGAGAGAGAGAGAGAGAGAGAGAGAGAGAGAGAGAGAGAGAGAGAGAGAGAAGGAGGAGGGGGAGGGAGCTAAGGCTCTCGGCCGGGCTTTACCTCACTGGTTCTGTGAAACCTGCTGTGTGACCTGTGGGACATCACTTAGAGTCATTTCAGGCCTTGGGGAGGAGGGTGTAAATTGAGGTACAGGGTTGTTTTCCAGGCCTGTAGTCACAGCCCATGAGAACTGTCCACCAGGTCACTGAGGGAGACTGTCTTCTGCTCTCTTCTGTTCTTTGGGGTCTGAACAAAGTTCTAGAGATGGAAAGATTTCCATATTGATCTCTCCAGGCACATTGATTAAATACATACTGTCTGCCAGGGGATACAAAGATGAATTAGGTACAGTTCTCGCCCCCCTGAAAAGCGTCCAACCTACTTGGCTTTTACCTACAAGGTAAAAACTCAGAAAAAGTTAAATCTTAATCCGAGAGTTGAAATCACAGCTCAGAAAACCCTCCCATGAGGGCAGCACCTGACTTTTGCCTGGTGAGCGTGATGGTGAGTGTCAGCTCCAAAGCAGGGGTCCAGGTGGAGTGGGCTGCTGAGAGCGGGCTCCCCAGACAGAGGCTGAGGGGAATCTGGGCCCCAAGAAGGAGGGTGTTCTGGGGGAGCTGTGGGGGAGTGGAAGTCGTCTTCTGGGGCGGTGAGGAGACCAGTCTGACCGGAAAGGAGGCAGGAAGCCTGGGCGGGCAGGTTGGCACGTATTTGGAACCATGGGTAGCTTTTGAGCAGGGAAGTGACTCCACGTGTATGACATTTCTAGAACTTCTACGGAAGACTTTCCTGAGTGTTCACACTTGTGCTGTGAATGTGAGACCCACACTCGGAGGAAGCTGGGCGTCCCAGCCTGGAGGCTCTTCCTGTACCTCCAAGACCATTAGGGCCTGGTTGCTGCTCCCTCAACCCCAAGTCCTGTTTTCTCAGGAGCTGTTTCCTCAAATCTTTTGTGGCCAGAAAGAATCATGGTTTCATTTGGTCTTCGCAACAGCTCCCTGCAGCGTGAGCAGTGTGAGTGACTAGCCTGGTTTATGTGATAAGTTAGTGGCAGGTCTGGGCGCTCCTGGACTCACACTCCAGCTTCCTGGGCCCAAGTTCAGGGCACTGCGTCCTACTGCACAGCTGCTCCAGGAGCCACAGCTGCTCCTGAAGGTTGGATACAAAAATCTGGTATGAACTGAAGTCTTTGCCTTTAAGGGCATTTTATGTCATCAGAATAGAAGCCATTTCCCCAATTTTGTCTTCAGAATAGCTGACAGGCATCTGGGAAATGACTCAAATAAGATAAGGTAGTCAAGGCACCTAAGAAAAAGTTGCTTCAACTCCTCCCCAACCCCGATGGCTGAGGGACTGGTGACTGGTGTGCAAGAGTCCAGCAGACAGTTGGCCATTCGACCCCTGACGGGAGCACCCCTGTCCAGTGGGCCCGATGGCAGAGACGGGGTTCATTGCTGGGAGCAAATGATTGCCATGGATACAGTGGGCAAGGTAACCTCGGGCCCACCTGCATCGACCCAAGAAAAAGCCCATTTCAACCCCTCTGTGGCCCTTTTCGAGCCAGGCCTGGAGACCCTTCAAGAAGCTAAATAAGTAGGAAAGTGAGGCGACAGCAACCCAATTTGGCAATCAGCCTGCATCAGGCCAGGCAAGATGGATTTTCAACTTCAAGGAGATTGACAAGAAGAGCAGAGGGAACCCTTACTTTTTTTTTTTTTTTTTTTGCCGTACACGGGCCTCTCACTGTTGTGGCCTCTCTTGTTGCGGAGCACAGGCTCCGGACGCGCAGGCTTAGCGGCCATGGCTCACGGGCCCAGCCGCTCCGCGGCACGTGGGATCCTCCCGGACTGGGGCATGAACCCGCGTCCCCTTGCATCGGCAGGCGCACTCTCAACCACTGCGCCATCAGTGAAGCCCCCCTTACATTTTTCTTTCCCATTCTGTGTCTCTTTCCAGTGAGTTGAAAAATTTATGTTGCAAAATATATAGGCCCAGAAAGAACCCCAACCTGAGGAGAGTTTTTGCCGTTTGATGTATTGTCCCCTTTATTTAAAATGATGAAAGAGAGAAAATGTTTTTCAAAGTGACATCATTTATCTTATGATAATCAATGAAACCCGTTTAAACTAATATATTAAAGAAAACATTTAAGTTCAAACCAAGCAAAAATGCGAGAGGTCTTTGAAGGAACCCCAAGGCTCTGAGGGGAGGTGCTGTGGTCTACTCTGTTCCCCTTTCTTAGGTCTGTTGTGTCGGTCATTTAATTTTCTGGACCCTCTTTCTGGCCAACCTGGGCGGCTGATCTACTAATAAACCACAGGGCCAGTTGCTCCCGGCTCTTCCCCTGCTGGTATCGTCATAAATACGAGACCCACTTGACACCCTCTGCTTGGGGCTGATCTTGATTATTACCGAGGGGCTGGGGGCCAGGACACCTCTGCCCACTTCTCGGGACTCCCTTCTTTTCCAGGGAAGCCAGCCAGGCAGGTTTGATGTTCCTGGAAATCTTTGGCCGCTGGTACATGGGGCCTCAGGCAAAAGTGGGTTCATCCTTTCCCTGCATTGCTGTTCCAGGCCCATGTTGTTTATTCATGTGCTTGTGATTCCCATGGCAGAGAGGAGGGCTGGGAACGAGCCTCTGCCTACCCTCTCCCACCTGCGCCCACCAAGAATTGCTTCTCGGTACTTCTCCATTTTTAATAGCTTCTGAGCCAGCTTGGCATGCAGATGCCCCCAGTGCACTGAAAAGCTGCAATGCCAGTAGGCTTGCTTCCACGTTTGGGCCAACTTCCCTGAAGGCCGAGGGAGGGAAGCTGCCTTGTATCCTGTTTGGGATAAGGCGTCAAGGAGGGTTTAGTTTTATGTGGAAGCAGAGGGGTCGTTACCTTTATGACTGTGATCCGAGGGCACTAGGAAGCTCCTGCCACCAAATATCTTACTTACCAAAACATCTCAGTGTCTGAAGCTTCACCATGGTATTTTATGCATAAGGTTAAGCATTCCTTGTTTGCTTTAAAAAAAATATATATATATATATATATATATATATATATATATATATATATATATATATATCGGGGCTCTCTGTTCTTCAGAATTTCTAGGCATCTTCTTGTAAGATGCAAGACCTCTTGTGGGCAACACATTGAGTCCGTAGACTCTAAGCGTGAATGAGTGGGCAGAAGTTTTTCCCTCTGAGGGCTCAGGCAGTAGAACTTTCTCTTTAGTCTCTTCCCTGGACCCTGGGGGTATTCAAACTCCTGGAACACAGTGGACACTTTTGCTAACTTCCCTTATAATAATGCTCTGACCACATTTCAGGCACCAGACTTAACCCTTTTCAGGCATTAACTCATTTATTTCTCTAGTATATAAGTTATATGAAAGTAGGAATCTGTCAGTGCTAGAACATGGTCCTTAGAACATAGTAGGAGTTCAAAATATGTTGAATGAATGAATGATTCCTATCAACAATCTTGTATTGTTACCATAATTATCTTCATTTTAGACAGAAGCCAGCTGTACTTTAGAAAGATTAAGTAATGTTTCCAAAATCTCCCAGCGTGTTTGCTGTAAAGCTGAGATTTGAACTCAGAGCTATGTGATCCCAAAGCAGTGCTTGTAACTAGTCCTCAGAGTGACTGAACAGTAGAGAACTTGTGGAGGATCTCCAGGTAGGGGTAGGGGGTGAGACAAGGAAGTCTGCCATTTTTCTATCTCGCCAAGTCCGTGCCAAGGGAATCAGAACAAATCTGGTCCTGTGTCATTCCTCTTATACTTGCTCCAAGTTCACTTATGGGTCAGAAGTAGATTACCTGATGATACAGTCAAAATTGAAGTTCTAGCCCAAAAGACTTGTCATGTGATGATCTACAGAATGATGTGCTATGACCATCCCAACCCCAATGGCGATGATTCAACCACCAGTGGAAACTAATGGAACTGCCAGAGAAATGTCTTCTGTCTTGAAGCAGCTAACCTTTAAGAGAAGAAATGTGCTGCATGTTTGGGAGGAAGACATGGTTTCTTAATCCATAAAACATGTCGTCCTCCGTACTGAAAATATACACTTGGGAAAGTGGGAAGAAGGACGGTAGGAGGAAATGCCTCAAAACTCCCCACAGTGAAACCCTTCGGGACTATTTATTTATTCTCTAGTTTGTCATCAGGTACTGGGTCTTATCTTAAACTACATAGCTATGTCCCTGATACCTCCTATTATGATGAGCTCACAGTGGAGGATTGATTCACATATTTTAATATAGGAACTCATTTAATTTTAAAAATACCTTGAGGGTCCCCAAAATAAATGTTTCAAAAAAAATAAGAGCTCTTTGGAAGACAAAGTCTGTGTCATATTCTTCTTTGTGTCCCTGCGCCTAGTACCAGGACTAGCACAAAGTAGGTACACACATAATGTTTGTTGAAGAAAATGAATGAATGAATTCTTTGGTTTAACATTGATTCAAAGCACTCTTGTTCTTACAGCACTGATGTGCAGATGGTGGTGAGAGTGAGCTGTGTAGTAGAACCCTCTACTAGAAAAGGGTTAATCTCTTGGAGTTGGATTAATCCAAACTGTTACTTTACCCTGCCCCTAAGGGCATCATTCAGTTCCAGACTCTCCTTAGTTCCAGGTAGGAACTGGGGTAGACCTTGCCCCATTGGCTCAGCTTTTACTTAGTCCTGCTGATTCTTACCCCATAGCAATATCTCCCAATATTGTCAGATCCTTCAACTTTTTAAAGAGAAATTTAAATCTGTATTTGTATGTGACACATACATGTTTTTATGTTTGCAACTACAGTAGGGACTGTAATTGTCCCTAAAAATATTTTTTCTTCTTCTTAAAGAGTGAAATAATTTTTGGTTGGGAAACAAGGCCACTGAGAATAAAGACTACATTTCCCAGGCTCCCCTGCAGCTAAGGGTTGCCGTGTGACTAAAATGTGTCCAATAGAATGAGAGTGGAAATAACAGTGTGTACATTTCCAAGTCTTGCCCTTAAAGGGAGGGGTGTGCCCTTGCCTTCCCCTCCCCAGCATTCCTGCTGGCAGTTGTACAGACATGCTGGTAATCACTCAGAAGTATATGGACAAAATAAACACCCTGGAAATGACAAGCCAACAGGACAGCAGGAGATGGGAGCCCTGCACCAGCCTAGATTTGATGTGATATAGAAATGCATTTCTATGTTGGGTTTGTTGTTTATGGGTGATCTTGTAGTTAATCAATATAGTAACCCAGTTCATTGCT
The DNA here is from genome assembly GCF_951394435.1 of Stenella coeruleoalba. NCBI lineage: Eukaryota > Metazoa > Chordata > Mammalia > Artiodactyla > Delphinidae > Stenella > Stenella coeruleoalba. Next base: position 17,450,753 of record NC_137160.1, read on the forward strand.
TAAAATGCTTTGCAGTGCAAATGAAGCAAGTTTGTTCTTCAAGACAAATGTCATTTTGTTGCATTTGGCTCTACCCTATTGCTCTCCTCTCTGGGAGAATCCTGTGAATTGATGGTTTGAAGAGAAGGTCCAGTATCCACTCTTTGGAACTAACATTTTCCTGGAAAAACTTGGAAGAGGGGTTGGGGCATTGGTCCCCCTCTGACCCTGCCTCCTGCCCCGAGGAGTGATCTGGTCAGTGTGGCCTGTGGCTGAAGGAACTGGTATGTGAGGCACATATCTGGGCTCCTCTAAATCAACCTAGGAGTTTGGGGCATGATTTCTTCTAGCTCTTCTCCTTCACCCATCCCTTCTTCTTCTTCCTCTTCTTTTAAGAATCAAGAGCCCATGGAAAGGCCTGTATTTCCAAGCAGCTGGCTGTGGGATGGTGGGAAAGGTTGGGAGCGGGGAGACCATGGGAGCAGACTGTTTTTTCCTTTCTCCCCGAGGCCTGAAGCCTATGGTTGTTTTCTCTGTAGGAGGATTGTGTAGAATCTGCTGCACTAGAAAACAAGGATCTTGAGACAGTTTCTCGCCTGTAAAACGGGGGTTGGACTTACTTGTTACTCAGCTGAGCATGAGAGTGACAAGGATGGATGAGAGTGGGGTTTGTTCTCAGGAGCTCAGGGTAACAGTGGGGACACAGTGGGAGCAGACTGCGTGGAGTTCAGCTGTCCTGGTGCCGGTATGCTCAGGATAGAAGGGGCGCAGCAGGGGAGCCTCTGGTGCAGTGACTTTCACCAACACAGGTTGAGTCTCCTGAAGGTCTCTGAGCTCTACTAGTGGGTAGACTCTGCTCAGAGTCTCCTAAGAGGACTGTGCTCACAGGCCAAGGAAGCGTTCTGCCCTTGACCATCTCCAGCTGGTGGTCGGGCCATCGTTCCTTCATTCAATCCTGATTTACTGAGCATCCTCTGTGTTCCAGGGACCATGTTAGGTACTGAGGTTAGAATGTTGAGATGCCTGGATCACGTCACCATGAGGTGACAACATAAAAGAAAGCCCAAGAGACTCACAGAGAAGCCTGCTCTGACGTTGTTCCTGTGGGACCTACTCCAGCAGCCCCGAACCTTCCAACTACTTCTTACTTGTTGAATCCACTGCAGTCAGTATAGGCCCTGTTTCCAAGGAGTCTAATGTGGACAAATGACCTGTGAGTGGATAAGTATCAGAGTAATGCTTAGGGTTGGCTAGGGACACGGAACAGGGCTGCTGTACCGGCCATTTCCAGAACTACTTTCCATGCTTCTGTACCTGCTCTGGTCCTGGGAGGCGGGCCCAGGAGGTCTGCATTGATGGTCTTCCTTGTCCTCTGGCTTCGGGCTGGGCTGGGCCAGGCCAATACAAGTCTCTACCGGGAGATCAGAGGCTGAGCTGAGAGTGAAGTCAGGGTACTCACCCCTCCACCCCAACTTCCTCCTTGCATGGGTCATCCTTTGGAGTAGCTGAGTTCACCTAACACAGGCGACAGCTTCTGTGGGGCAGCCCTCTCCTGCAGCTACAACTGCAGCTCTCTCCAAGCTCGGGAACCTGTCTCCTCCTCTGGACCTAGGGCTGGAACTTCCCTCTGCTGGGCTTAACCCCTGGTGTTTTGCCCTCCTTTGCTGCTTTCCCTTAACCCTGTCCATTCTTTGCGAGAGTCCCTTCCTCAGCTCTCCCCCAGATACCCTGACTGACGGTACCATCTGTTTCCTCTGGGGCCTGACCATGCTGGTCCCTGGTGCACACTTAGGCCCCATCATGGTGCTAGGCAGATCTCTAAAATCATATCAATGCATATGAAATAGATGCTGTTACATCGCTGAGTCATACTTGGTCCTCATAAGAACCCTGCACTGGAGGCAGAAGGGAACCCAGGACCCTTGGATGGAAGGCCGCAGAAGCTAACCCAGCTAGTGAGCATCAGGGCTGCCATCTTTGACCTCATGAATGGCAGCCCCTACACTGAGAAAGGAGGGTGGCTCTCCTGTATCTCCGAGTCCTCTCTGGTGCAGGGACTGGTCCACACAGCCTCCCTGAGCTTCCACTGTACCTGCTGCATCCCCCCTCCCCACTGCACTGCAGTCCCCAGCCAGCACCAGCCCTTTGTTCCACACTAACGAAGCATGTTCTACGGGGAGCTGGGGGTTCCACTTCGATTTTCAGGGCCTACAAATAACGCTCCACAGCATATTGTTTGCTCGAAATTACCCAGAGTTCAGTTCTTCCACGCTCATTCTGTGCTATGGAAAGAAGCCACAGCAACAATCGATGGGTTTTCCATGGTCTCTGACTGTCCACTAGCTCTTATTTTGCTTATGCAGTCCCAGCTGTGATTATCAATACGGGCGTTCAAACGGCTCCTGGCTCTGATTGTAGCAATTGTAATAAGATTTTTTTTTTTTTTTTTTGATGGAGCAGGGGTTGTCTTATCTACCACTCTCTGCAGGGTTACAGTCTCTGGACTGAGGGAGGGTAGGTGAGAGAGCAGAGAGCAGGTAAGGAGGAAGGGAGAGAGAGTGTGTGAGAGCTAGTGGTGAGGGAAGCCCCAGCAGGAGGGAGGAGAGAAAGGAGAGGGCAGAGTAGACTCAGTACCAGCCAGGCAGTGAGCTGCTCCATTTCAAGAAAACTTGCGTCCTAACACATCCATCTCTGAGCTCAGGCTCTCTGCATTCGCAGACCAAACTGCTCTCTCTAGCTGTTCCCTGTCACCCCTTCAGTCCTTTAAATACAGGCAGATAAAACCAGCACGTTGCAGGATAAATGAACATGTTCAAGCAATTACCATGGCTTTATGATAATGCAAGTACAGGGGGCTTATGCGTTGAGTCTGGAGGAGAGAAAATGAACTTCTGAATCCTTCACATTGTCTTTAAAAGTCTTAAAGCAAAAAGGGAATATTTTCCTGGTCGAGTGTGGGTATGGGTGGAGATTGTGAGACCAACTGATTTGCAATTCCCAAGCTAAGTGAGAAATTTCATTTCAAATCTTCAATCAAACCCATGTTTCTTTAGCAAGTATCTTCACATTTAATTTATGCAAATGTTCTTATTCATTTCTCTTAGAACTCACCTAAGCAAATGCTTAGACTTACGATTCTTTGGATATTCAAAACTGGTCAATAGTTTGTCTAGGATACTAGGTGGGCCTAAAAATATCTTGGGGTGGGCTTCCCTGGTGGCGCAGTGGTTGAGAGTCCGCCTGCCGATGCAGGGGACACGGGTTCGTGCCCCGGTCCGGGAAGATCCCACATGCCGCGGAGCGGCTGGGCCCGTGAGCCATGGCCGCTGAGCCTGCGCGTCCGGAGCCTGTGCTCTGCAACGGGAGAGGCCACAGCAGTGAGAGGCCCGCGTACCGCAAAAAAAAAAAAAAAAAAAATATCTTGGGGTGTGTGGGTGAGTGTTGCGTATATATGCGTGAATATTGCAGAAGTTATAATTTGAGTCAGACATAGCCATTGGAGACACACTGAATTCAATCAGTTATTATATTAATATCCATACAAGTTGCATAGTTCTAACAGAGAAGAAGAAAAAAAATGGATCAGAATGGAATGGAGTAGCAAATAGATTATTGAACCCAATCAAATATGAGGTTACCTGAGGAGAGGTTATAGACACTGCATGACTTAAAAATTAGCTAAAATCATAACCCCGGGAGAATCGGGACCACATGCCCACTCCATTCTTGGACTTTTGAAAGCCAGGAGTGGTGACTGCAAACATGGCTTTATCCTGGACGTTGGAGTTGCAAACAAGAGTCTGGTCAAATTCTGGTTAACACCCTTGGTCATTTAAGAATCCTCTCCAGTAGAGAGAGAGAGAAAAAAAAAAAAAAGCCAGGGAAGGTAACCTCCAAATTTGTTTAGGACAAAATTGTTTCCTTAGAGTGCAGGCATGTTTTAACTCAGAAGTTTTTAAAATTAAAAATAGGAATGTTTAAAAGAATCAAATTGGTAGCATTGATATTTTCATATCAGGGAATTCTTTGCATATTTGGTATTTTAATTTTCAAAAGTTGAAGAGAATTTGTCTTCTGTAGAAACAGTTCAGCCTCGTAATCTTAGTTTAAAATGGGAACTGAGCGATTCATGAGGCTTATGCTCTTAAATGGAGATTGTATAAAATTAACATACAGGGTTAAAACATTTAGGAGAACTTAGGGTTCACCACACTCAGAAGTTTAATTTATTAGATTTATAAGAATGTAAGTAGCTGGGAGGGTTTTGTTTGTTAAATCCGTCAGATGAGGTACTTAAAAAGGAAAGAGAACATAGTAAATTTATAACTGCAGTTTAAAATGTTTAAGGGAATTTAATTAACCAAGTTTATAAATTGAATCAACCATGCATCAAAGTCTCCCTTAAAGTGGTTGTTAAAATGTGTTAGACTTACACATAGTAATGAGATTTATAAGCTAATTGTAGAAGCATAACTTAGAAGCAGGTTTTCAAATTTGGCTCTTTAAGGAGAAACAGTGGAGCATAGCTCTACTGTTGCTGCAGCCAAGCTGCCAGGGTTTAAAACCGGCACTGCCATTGAATTGCTGTGTGATCCTGGGCTGGTAGATTCACCTGACTGTGCCTCGGTATTCTCACCTATAAAATGGACATGCTGACATTAATAGCAGAATATTAATAGAGCATTAAATAAGATAGTAGATGTAAGCTCTTAGAATAGTCCCTGCTATATAATAAGAACCCATTAAATGTTAGCATCCATTAGTAAGAAATTGGAAATCTTATTTCTAAAACAAAACTTGAAACAGTCTTTTCTGCATACAAAAATCCGCCTATGAGAATATCAAAAGACCTCGCACAGTGACATGGGTATCTATATGAGGTGCTTCTGACACAGCCCAGAGAAGTCCTTTGAAAATGAAAAACTTCAGTCAGTTAAGCGTTTTTTCCCTCTTAGTTCTAAGTACTTGGCACCGAGTTGCCTAACCTGTCTGGGCTGGTCAAATGTCAGAAGTGCTGGTGCAGCTGGCACCATCTCCAGGTGTGGCTCCAGACCCTGCCTCTGTTCCAGTGGCATCTGTGAGCCTCAGGCATTTCCAATCTGAGGACCTCGGCCAGAATCAGAACATTGTGTTAGCACTTCAATGGTGTGCAGTCATGTCTGGTAGCTAATGACGCAGGAGTTATGTAATGACCCAAAGTCCTGTGGATTTGAGATTCCTTTCTTTTTTTGCATTAAAAAAATTATTGTATTGTGAACATTTCCAAATATACTTAAGTGTTAAAAGGGTTAGAAATTTTGTCTTCAGTAATGGCAGACTAGATAATTCAGGCTAAACCTCTCACTTAGAGAAGCCGGACATAACCTAAAATATACCAGTTTGAGGTATTGGAGGGCTCACAGGACATGACTGAAGAATCATGATGCCAAGAACCAGCAGAAGAAGGAAGCCTAGAGTGTTGAGCCTGGCACTGGGAGGGCTAGTTTGTCCACAGAAGCACCTGCTTGTTTCAAGAGAGAGCGGCCACGAAGCTGAGTAGAGCATGTATGACTGCGAGATAAAATTTGGGGGCACAGCAAGGAAGGGGGGCTCCGAAACACCACCACATGTTACAGTGAGGACCCAAAGGGCTAAACCCCAGAAGTAATATATATACAGTCCCTTGTAGGGATTGGACACTTAAAGAAGAAAAATGAGGCAGAGAAACTTTTATTACTGGATATCCAGATGTATAAAGCTAGGCTAATTAAGACAGTGTGGAATTGGCAAAAGGATAGACAAATAGGCCAAGCGACAAGATAGGAAGCTTAGAAACAAACGCATATATGCCGACACTGCAATTTTTACAAAGATGGCACTGCAGAGCAGGGGAAAGGATGTTTGTTTGTTTGTTTGTTTTTTTAAATACCTGGTGCAGGAAACCTTGACAACTAAGCAAAAAAATCAATTCCAGATGCATCAGGGACCTAAATGGGAAACCAAAACCTTCCAAAAGATAACGTAGAAAAAGAACTTCATGATTTTACGGTAGGCAAAGATTTCTTAAACAGGATACACAGAGTACTATACCATGAAACAAAAGACTAATAAATTGGACTGGGTTAAAATTTAGAAGTTCTACTTATCAAAAGACGGTTTTCAGAGTGGCAAGGCAAGCCACCGTTGCAATATATGCAACACTTATAAATGACAAAGGGCTTATATGTAGAAAACATATAGATATTCTCACAAAACAAGAAAAAGGCAGATATTCCAATAGTAAAATGAACAAGATACTTGAACAGATACTTCACAAAAGATTAAATGGTCAATAAATATATAAAAATGTGTTCAAACTCAGTAGCCAAAAGGGAAATGCAAATTAAAACCACAATGTAATATGTAATACACTATGCACCAACCAGGAAAGCAAAACTTGAAGACTGACCGTATCAAGCATTGGTGAGGTAGTGGGAAAATGAGAACACCCATACACTGCTGGTCCCTCAGTAAGAATCTCTAACAATATGGACAACTTCTTACAGAGCTACGATACCACTATTGAATCTAACAAAATGTACAATAATTACTAGGTGTCATTTAATATTTGTGATCATTTTGACTTAGTGCAATCTTTAAAAGAAAATCACAATAGTTCTTGAGTATATTTGAAAGACAGTTATACTCACATGAGAAGAAATATAAGTAGCCAATAACTGTAGGAAAATTTCTTCCTTATTTGTTATCAAAGGAATGTAAATTAAAGTAGCAACTGGGATGACATTTGCCACCCTTAGATTCTAAGATAGCAAAAAGTGTAAAAAAAAAAAAAAAGGAATCTTATTTAGTGAGAGCTGCACTGCTAGTGAAATTTACAAATTGGAGCTTTCCTGGAGGACCTTTTGGCAATCCATGTCAAAAGCCTTGGGAAGATACCTGTAATTCCACTTCTAAAAATGTAACTTGAGAAGACCGAACTGTGAAAAGATGGGGCAGAGTGAGCAGCAAACCACTGTTAACCAGAGTGAGTTCCAAATACTTGGAAACAGTATTTTAAAAATCTACATATCCTGAATAGTAAGTGGATGGTATTTTTGAAGGAAAATGTTATATACAAAGAATGTAATACTATGAAACTGATTAAAATCACGGATTGAATATATTTTTATTATCATGGAGGTGGTTACATTAGAGTTAGATGGAAAAAAAGATTATAATACAACTTGTTATAATTCATTTTTGTCACATACATCTGTGTGTGTGTTTGTGTGTGTGTGTGTGATGTGATGTGATTGTGCGTATAAAGTCTTAAAGATATACTCCAAAATACTTATGATATTTTCCTTACCTGACTGACAGTCAGGTTAAAAGTGATTCTAATTCTTTTTCTCTTTGCTTGTGTGATATGCCGTATTTTTCTCTGATTATTTTTTCATAAGAAAAATTTTTAAATGAAAACCACTTGCAGATATGTATCAGCAAGGCCATACCAATAGCTAACATTTTCTTAGCACTTAAGACATGCTAGGCACTTTAAAACTATTATCCCATTGAATCTTATTTCAAACTTAAGAAGTAAATACTATTATTATTCCAATTTTACACATGGGAAAACAGGATAACTTCACAGTAGATTGTATGATTCTCAAGTATTTGCTGCTCTTCCCTGCCTTGTTGAAGCCTGGTTTGGCTGTGTGATTTGCTTGGGCCAATAAATATGATAGGAGTGATGTAAACCACTTCTGACGAGAAACTTTTGAGTCATTACATGATTCTGCCATTTCCCTTTTCATTCTGCTGCAAAGTTAGCATGTCCCACCCAGATAGAGACTTGTTCCTCAGCTTGGGTACCAGAGTAGAGAGGTGGCATAGTGAATGAGAAATAAAACTTTTGGGACTTCGTTGGTGGTCCAGTGGTAAAGAATCTGCCTTGCAAAGCAGGGGACGCAGGTTCAATCCCTGGTCAGGGAACTAAGATCCCACATACTGCGGGACAACTAAGCCCATGCACCACAACTACTGAGCTCACATGCCTCAACTAGAGAGAGAGAACCTGCACCCCACAACTAGAGAGAAGCCCACGCACTGCAGTGAAGATCCCGCACACCTCAACAAAGACCCCACATGCTGCAACTAAGACCCAGCGCAGCCAAAAAAACCCAAAAGAAATAAAAAAGAAGTAAAACTTTTTTGTTCATTTATGCTACTAGGATCTGGGAATTGTTTGTTACTGCAGCATAATTTAGCATAGGCTGACTGACACCAAAGAGGTTAAGTAAGTTGCCAATCACCCAGCTAGTAAGTAGATAAAGTGGAATTCAAACCCAGTCAGCCTTGCACCAAAATCTGTCCTATTAACCACCGATGTATTTATTTCTTCTGCCTTTGACTGTACTTACTTCTCTTATGATTTGGAGGACCCTCGCAATAACAACCCTGTGGCTTCTAGGCTCACTTTATTATTCTTACCTTTAGTATCTTTACCCAAAGCAGCGTGTGGAAGCAATCCCATGCTCAGGGAACCTCTCCATTCTTGAACTTCAAATGTTGGCAATGGTCTAGTACCTCCAGATAGCTACTGAATTTTAGAAGACTCCCCGTGAACCCAGGAGACTCCGCATATAATCATTCTTTTCTTGCGCCATTAGTTTTGAGATTCTGTGCATTTTCTTGGACTCCGCATAAGTTTGAAATTATTTAGAAAACTGGAAACATGTTCTTTCCATGAGGCGTGCACAGAGAGGCTGGTAAAGAAAAGTGGTAATCAAAGGTTTGGGGCAGGAAGAAAGACAAAAACATTTTTAGCCTTGGGATTAGATATAAAATTATTCAGGATACAAACACAGCTCAGTGGTAGCACCTAATGCAACTCTAGAACAAACCCAATTGCTGAATTCAGTTCAGAGTCGACCACGAGTTAAACACTAAAATACCCAAGTGAACAAAAAATGCAAGAGCCAGCTAGATAATCTCCCCAAACTCCACTCTCTTTACCAATGCGTGGCTCTGGTTCCATCTTAGCCTCAGCTAGTCCACCCTCCTCCCATCTCTGCCCTTTAAAATACACACACATACTTACAGACATTCACCATGCTTCTTTTTTTTTTTTTGCATAATACAGTCAACCAACAAATCTGTTTTTATGCCAACTATCTTCAAATGTGAAAGACAACTGTACTTAAAATAACTGTGTTGTAAATTTAGAAGAGGCCTTGGATATCATCTTAATCAAATATCCCCATTTTAGAGATGATGGAACTGAGGTCTGGAAATCACTGGTGGGCTTCCTTGGTGGCACAGTAGTTAAGAATGCGCCTGCCAATGCAGGGGACATGGGTTCAAGCCCTGGTCCGGGAAGATCCCACGTGCTGCAACTAAGCCCCTGCAGCACAACTACTGAGCCTGTGCTCTAGAGCCTGCGAGCCACAACTACTGAAGCCCTCCTGCCTAAAGCCCGTGCTCCACAACAAGAGAAGCCACTGAAATGAGAAGGCTGCTCACTGCAACGAAGAATAGCCCCCACTCGCCACAACTAGAGAAAGCCTGCATGCAGCAACGAAGACCCAATGCAGCCAAGAATAAATAAATAAAATAAATAAATTTATTTTTTTACAAAAAAAGAAAGAAAGAAATCACTGGTGACTTGCCCTGGATCAGAAAGAAAGAAATCACTGGTGACTTGCCCTGGGTCAGATTTGAGTAACTTAATCATAGACCCCAGTGGGAACTCAAGGCCCTGCATGTCAGGGCTCCTTCCAGTCCGCCATATTGCTTTGCTGGTTCAGGTATAAAATGAGCAGGGTTTCTGGGGGGTGATGAAAATATTTTGGATCCAGAGAGAGGAGGTAGTTACGTAATAATGTGAATGTACTAAATGCCACGGAATTGTACACTTTAAAATGGTTAATTTTATGTCACATGGATTTTACCTCAATTAAAAAGCATCTTTAAAAAAAGAATACAATGAGAACGGACTACGTCAGAGCCCATTATTAATCGTGCAGGAATAAGTCCACTTGAACAGTGTTAACCTCCCAAGGCCAGTGATCTTAATTCAGTCCCCCAATATCATGGTGGTCTGCTGTACAACACTGGGTAAATAAGGCTGTCTGTGTTGGCTTTCATCTCTCTTCAGTTTTAAGACCGGCACTGCTGTTTCCAGGGTACTGTAATGTTGGGGAATTATATTTAAGCCATCCTTAACTCCTCCAGCCCACATGGATCTTTCTCTTCTCTGAAACTCCAGCACTTACAGCCTGAACCAGATGATTTAGAACTTAATTATGTTCTATCTTGTGCTGTTCTTTAATTGTTTGATGTAGGATCACCTTGTCTTGCAATAAGACTCAAAGAACTTTGAAGTTAGAGATTCTGTCTTATATTCATGTATCAATGCATTCATTCGTGCATGCATTTAATAAATGCTTTTCACCACCAGTTATGTGCCAGATGTTGGGGACCCAAAAGAGAGCATGATGCAACAACCAATGACAAGGAGTTCAGGGTCTGTGTACTCCCCTTAGGGCCTGGTGTGGCACAGGTCACACGGGTACACCAGCATCTGGGCTTACAGTTGAGAGACTTTCTCAGCTCTTGGGTCCCCTCTTCCAGCGAATGGCAGCACAGCTCTCAATCAGGGCGTCAGTTGTCCTTCCCAGTCACTTTCCCGTGTCCCTCCTTGTCTCTGTTCCCACCGATGCTCTCCGGCGCCTCTCTTGCCTGGGCTCTGCAGTTGCTTTCAACCTGATCTCCCTGCTTCCAGTTCCGCCCTCTGCTCATGACTTCGGGTCAGAAAGATCTTTCTCAAGCGCAGATCTGAGTCTATCACTTCCTCATTTTAAAACTTCCCACTGGCGTCTCAGTGCCCATAGGAGAGATGAAGCCCAAACCCCTAGTCAGTCTGCTAAGTCCCTTGTGAATTGTACCTTCCTGATTCCTCCAGCCTCATCTCTCCCCATTTCCCCCATCATCCATCATCCAAGCCCCCACTATGCCCAGTAACCTCTTGCCTCCATGTTTGCACGTGTTCGTCCTCCCTCCTGTGGCCCTCTCCACCCCCATCCCCTTTGCCTGCTAACCCCAGCTCATCCTCTAAGTTTTAGCTCAGACGTTGCTTCTTTCCCGCTCATCTCCATTCCTGACTTCCATCAAGAGCTCAGGAGCTTGGCTGCAGCCTCTGCTTCTCTTGCTAATGTCCTTATCACACTGTCCTAGAGTGTTCTGTTACCCTGTCTGTATCCCCTTTCATCCTCTGGACTATTTGTTCTGTGAGGGTGGAGACTAATTCAGCTTGTTTATTACTGTCATCCCAGCGCCTGGCATCTAATAGATGCCCAGTAAATACCTGTTGATATAATCGAGTTGGATTACATTGGAGATACAGAAAAAAACACTCACCTGGATGGCTGCCCATCCCTGAAAAATAGGAAGCATCTCCTCTCCAGATGAACAAATTGCAGAGACCAGCGCCATAAGTCTCTTAACTCTCATCCCAAAGAACTCTCTCTCTAGCATGTTGGGGAGGGACACTTGGCTCTGAATGTGACAACCTGAAGCAAACCTGAGGTCTGGGGTGAAAAAGGTCTGGAGCCCATGAAGACAGTGGAAGGACTGAGGGCCTGAGCCCAGGGGTGGCAGGAGAGCTGTGTGCAGATATTTACAGTTTTACCTACTGAGGACAGTTCAGTGTGGGACTTCCTGAACCCAAAACAAGTTCGGGGCACCCAGGAGGGGGCCTCCTATAATGCTGTACCATTCTGGAGTTTTGTGTCCATTGGCTGCCTGTACTGTCAGTGCCACCTTGCCACACTGGGGTCAAGGGTTAGGCGACTGGGCAGAGTCCAACCGCAGCGAAGCTCCGGGCACATCAGGTCCCTCCAGGCAGGCCTCACACAGGGGATTAGCCATGCGGTGTGGTTCCTGCAGCACCAGCAGGCCCAGGCCTCCAAAAATGTCCTCTTATGTCTGAAAGCCCCACCCCGTCCACCTTGGTTAGAGCTCCCTCCCTTTAGCTCAAGGCTTGGATTGTGGTTACGATGCTGACTGCCCTTTGGATGGGTGCCTGGTAGAGGGCGAGTGAGCGGTCCAAGGTGGGGCTCCAGGAGCGTGTGTCAGGAAACTGCAGGAAGACGCTGGGGGCCTCAGCCAGGGGGAGTGAGGAGTGCAGGTGGCCAGGCTAGGGGAGCAGCTGACCCTAGGAAGCAAGGTCAAAGCCCTCTCCTTCTCTCTCTGCGAGGCCCAGTCCTGTCCACTCGCGGACGCTGCTCAACCGGGAGACACCCGTGGGCTCTTCCTCTGAGTAGTCCTGGGTGGGGACCAAGAGCTGCCTCTGATGAACTCAGCGACATCTGGTCCAAGTTCCTTCCTGCCTCAGTTCATCATGGAGAACCCCCAGACTTGCTGTCATGTTTAGTCTATCATGGGGTGCCTACACCAAGATGGAGGATTTTCCCACCAGGACAATAGTGGGATAGAATTTGGAACTGGGGACACCTGAGACAGACCCAGAGTTTCAGCCACCCCGTCATAGCACAGAACTGGGAGCAGAAAGGCAACAGGGCTTGTGCTCTGCCGGGAAAAGGTTGGTCCTCATGATGAGAAGCTGTACTTTACCCAGTACAGAGGAAAGGCAGACAGACCTTCCCTCGGTGCCAGCTAGTTCTTGCCTGGAGAAAGATGAGTCATTGTGCATTTCTACCCAGGCAGCAGGGAGTGCGCCTTGCCGGGTCTCAGCCTCCCTCGTAGCTTTCAGAGGAAGAGCACACAGATAATACCAGCCTAAGCCCCTTAATCACCTAGTGTGTATTTTAAGTCCGGCTTGTTAATGCCTGCTCTTTCCTATTCCAGATTACTTCCCGCCTCCTTTTCTTCTGTTTTGGGGCTGCAGAGTCAGGAGTTTCTCACCCAGGGACTGTTAGCGGGAGTGTGGCCAATTTACTTAGGGACGTCCCCTGCCCTCAGAAGTGAGTTAAACAGCAGCATGGCAGGGCTTTTCCTGCCGTTTCTCCACTTCCCTATTAAATTCATCAGAGGGGAGATCAATGGGCCCGATTGCAATTTTATTTATCTTCCTCCCTCCGTGGGGTGTCTTTGCTGCTGCTGCATCCTCCCAGCTGTAAATGTAATTCAGGAACTGGCTCTGGTTGGCGGTGGGTTTGAGGGAAGGAACTCTCAGTGGGAGCCAGAGGGGCCCCTTTTGCCTTTGTCAGCATTATCCTGAATGATATCACGACGTGTAATTTTACATCAAGGCGTGTCAGAAATCAATAGGCCCCATGGGGGGTTGGCAGGTGGGAGATGGGCAAACTGAGGGGAAATGAGAGCTTGACTCGGCTTAGCCAGTCGCCAGGGCTTTTTGCTTTAAATCCCCCTTATCATATCCTCACAACACAGGAAGAAACGTTCATCTGTTTCATGTCTGGCTTCACCCACCAAACAGTGAGCTAAGTGAGGGTTGAGACTGAATGAATGAGTGAATGAATGAATGAATGTGAAAGTAATGGGGAGAGACAGAGACGTGGGACATGAGGACCTAGCTCGTTTGATGCCGTAAACAGAAGCAACTGTGGGAGTTGGACGAAAGCAGTCAAAAGATACAAGCTTCTACTTTTAAGATAAAGAAGTACCAGGGATGTAATGTACAACATGGTAAATATAATGAGCAGGCTGTATGTTACATATAAAAGTTGTTCAGAGAGGGAAACCTAAGTTCTCACCACAAGGAGAACAAGTTTTTTCTATTTCTTTAATTTTGTCTCTCTATGAGATAATGGATGATCACTAAACTTTTTGTGACAATCATTTCATGATGTATGCAAGTCAAATCATTTTGCTGTGCCCCTTGCACTTTTACTATGTGCTATGTGTCAATTATATCTCAATTAAACTGGAAGAAAAAAATGTAAAAATTTTAAAAATGATTTATGTGGGCTGAGAATTCAGTGGGATGAAAACATGGCAGATTAAATGTACTTATATAACTACTGAAATGCTTATCGTAAAGAATGAAGTCATATCTGTACAAAAAAGATACCATTAAGTCCATCAATAATTTAGTCTGTCTTGGGATCATTTGTCTATGCAGTGGAAATTTGGATTAATTGCCTTTGTGCCCAAACTGAATGAAATGATGCTGTATTTTGATCTTACATAGATGTTGCTTCTGGTTTATGTGCATAGATCCTGGCTAGGGCTGTCCATTTTCAGAAATCAACTCCTGATCTCAGTCATTTGGAGAAAAACCCTTGGAGAGAGTTCAGTTCTTCTTGGGAGTAGTTCTGCCCCAGCAGAGTTCCTGGAATGCAAAGTGGGGAGTTACAAGGATTTGATGCTGATGCAGGTTGGATCATGCCCTGCACAAATCTAACTGCTCTCCCCTATACAACCCCACCAGGTCACAACCGTTGTACAGGTGGGCACAGGTCTGTAGCCCCAGCTCCTCTCTGGCCCCTGCAGATTCGCTAGACTACCTGCTCCTTCCTTCCTAGTAAGGGTACCTGCTGACACAGGGCTTGGGGATTGGCCTGTCCCCCATGAATTATTTTCTGGAATGGGTGCATCACTTTCTTGTGATTGTTCAGCTCCTTTGTATAGGGCGTTTTGACAGGTTAGTGGTTCTCTTCCTTATTGGCTAGATTCTTGCTCAGGAAAACAACATTAAAGCTGCCACGTGGCCACTGAGTAAGCAAGAGCCCTTGTTGGTCCTTCCTATCCAGGCTTGCATCCCAGCCCTTGTGCCCTCGGTCCTCACCTCTCCCAGGGATGAGCAACAGCAAGGCTCCAGCACAGGCAGGGAGGGAATCACCAGGATGAAACCCAAACGCTCCACTTGCCCTCTATGACCAGCCATGGAGCCTGGACCCACCTCTTTCTGAGGTTCATCCCTCCACCCGGGGTAGACGTCTGGGTCTCTAGCAAGTCTCTGTACCTTCCAGGGACCAGCTCAGCTGCTTGCATCTCAAAGTGACAGCCCCCTGGGGAGGAAGGGACACCAGTTTAGGAAGGAGAGGGTCATAAGAAAGAGGCTTGCCAGGAAGAACAGGCCCATGAGGGGGCCCCAGGGAGAGAAGGCATCAGGCATTGCAAGGAGGAGTGGAATAGTGGCTTCAAGAATGCCTCAGTCCTTCAGAAGAGGGATGGCATGTGCCTGGGTGTGGCCACCCGGGCCCCAGGTGTAACCCAGAAATGGACACTCCCTGGATCAGTAGGAGGATTTCAAGTTCGAGGGATTGTCCATTACACAAACAACTGAGCAACCCCTGCTGCCGGCACCCGTCAGGGGACTGCTTCGAGCTCACCCAGGATGACAGAGACACGCCTATTAAAGGCCACAGGTTACATCCCCCTCCCCTTCCGCTCAAGTTCCCCCTTAGCCTCTTTGCCCTGAGATTTATTATTCTACAGCGATGGCGTTGAACTGCATTTGAAATCAATTAGCACAGGTCCTCAAAAACGGATGCTTAGGCTCTGAAGAAAGGTGACGAAAACATACCATTTAAATAGAAATCAATTTTCCTTTCATGTATTTCTTCCTTGCTGCTGCCCCCAAATTAATAGTTTTTAGATATTTGTGTGTAAAGGGGAGGCTTCTTTCACATAAACCATTGCCACCGCCTCCTGCCTCCTTGCGTTTGCGCTGTAAGGTGTAATCCCCCCTTGTAATGCTGCTGCCTCGCTGTCTCCACGGAGATATTTTATGCCGTGGTCATTTGAATAAGCACAGCAGTGCGGGGGAGCTGGGTCAGCATGGGGGGAATGCCTTCGGGCTTCTTGTGTTTTGTCAACAGCAATTACGGTGAGGGAGGCAGCTAATCCGTTTCCACAATATCAAATGTCAGGGTAGCAGACATTTGATAAAGTCCCTGAGACCCGCCCAGCCCTCACTCTGCCTGAGTCTCGATCAGAAGTCCTTGGTGGAACAATTAGACTTTCTATGAAGAGAGGCTGCCGGCAAAGGGATGCAAAGGAAGTGTCACTCTGAGCAATCAGAACCTTTTCAAATGTTGGTATTAGAACTGCTGCAAAAAGAGGAAGAGAAAGAAGGAGAGAAGGGGCCCTGGAGGCAAGTTAGAGGTGAGTCAGCTCAGGAAGCCTGTGTCCAATTTCTCCTTGCTCCTTGCCAACTTCTCCCCTCTTGGGAGCTGGGGCACATACTATATTCCAAGCATTCTACTAAGGACTTTGAATATTCTGTCTCTCTTGAACTTCTCTCCAACTGGGTGAGGAAGGTGCTCTCATCGTGCCCACGTTACAGACGAGGAACCGAGGCACGGAGATGTGAAGTAACTTCGATGACTGATTTTTTGTGTCGACTCGACTGGGCCATGGGGTGCCCAGATATTTGGCTAAACATTATTCTGGGTGTGTCCGTGAGGGTGTTTCTGGATGAGATTGAATCAGTAGAGGGAGTAAAACAGATTGCCCTCCCTATTGTGAGTGGGTCTCATCCAATGCGTTGAAGGCCTTAGTCTAACAAAAAGCTGAACAAGAGAGAATTTGCTCTCTGCCTGACTTTCAGCTGGGGCCTTCTCCTACCTTAGGACTCAGACTGGGACCTACACCATGAATTCTTCTGATTCTCAATTCTTGGGACTTCTTGGCCTCCGTAATCATGTGAGCAAAGACTTTATAATAATCCCATTTCCTTTTTCACTTCGCCATTCCCGAATCTCAAACCAAATCCGTACATCATCTAATCTCTTTAGGATCCTGCCCCTTCCATTTGTTTTTGGTATTTTTTAAATGAAACTTTGTATCTGAAGATAATTGTAGATTCTAATGCAGTTGTATGAAATATTATAGAGGGATCCCATGTACCCTCTATAGTTTTTCAAAAGAAAAAATATGAATTGAACTTCAGTGAAAGGTACGAAAGTTCGACCTGTAGTTGTGAACACATTCACACTTGGCCTCCCATTACAAAATGGTTTGCCTATATCTGATGTTTATATTTTAAAATGCGTGTTTTCCATGAACTACCTTATCTCACTGGGGGTGTGTGTGTGGTGGTAAATAAGTAAATGAAGGGAGAATGGCTACTGTCAGCAAAATGAGATGGGCTCTGTGGGTGGCTGTGCTTTCTAGGCCCTGGCTTCAAATTGCATAAGGCTCAAAGGGGTGGGGACTCAAATACTGGACTTTTAAGAGAAAATGCTGGACTTGCAGGTGGACTCTCAACCACTGCGCCACCAGGGAAGCCCAATGCTGGACTTTTAAGACAGGTGCCATGCCTTCTCAGGGGAGCATCTGGACCCCTGGATGTGTGCAGTAGCTCTCCATGAAAGTGTCAGCAGCACTGTCCCTCCTGGGGACCACTCTCCAAGACCAGAGATACAGCTCATATTTCCTCCAGCACTTGCCTTTAGTTGCAGACAAGCTGTGGTCTGGCTGTGGGGGAGTAGGCTGCCCTATGGAGCACCATTATCTTTGGATTCCACAGTATCCAACCCACAGTCCCTCAGTCAAATTCCCCCAGGGTTGGGGAGGTTGGATAGGCCATGTCATCTTCCCTTACTGTTTTAGAATCCAGCATGGGAGGAATCCACTTCTCGACAGGGCTGGTCACTCACACTCTTTACTGAGGTTCAATCCACATTCATTCCTTTTAAAAAGTGGAAGGAGAGTGTTAAACTTTGGTTTTCTTTAGGTGTTTTAGACATCTTTTTTTATGTTAGAACTTTAAAATGTGCTCGTTCAATTGTGCTTTCTGGAACACATATTTCTCTCCTGCCAGGCCTTTCCAAAGCATATTGGGTGGAGAGTTTCTGTCATTTCACTGCAGAATGTAATTATTGTTCAGACCCATTTCAGAAACATTTGGCAGTCATTTTCTCCCTTTATCCTCCCTCATTAAAACATGTCATAAAATGAAGATGTTGGCACAAATGGGAACAAAAGCATCCTGGTAGCTAAAGGCAGCCTCTCTTCCTTAAAAATGTGTCAGGAGCCCTCTGGGAGAGACCAGGGAAGCCCTGGCTGGGGTGCTGGGCCTCTGAAATCAGAATGCAGAGGAACTTAAAGCATTATCCACTATGGATGGTGAAGATTGAGTCAACTCAACAGGATCACTTTAACTTCCAGTGAAACTGACCAGTGTCTCTGATCCCGGAAGAACACTGAGACACCTATATTTTGCAAGGCTAAACTAATCCTAGGACCAAGCAACATAATACAGGGTTCCTGCTGAAAAGCCTTTCTGTCCCTTGCTATGTAGGGATAACCTAAAGTCTAAGATCAAAGCACATCCTGCAGGGGGCGGAGTCAAGACGGTGTACTAAGAGGAGAGGGAATTCGCGTCTCTGCACAACTAGGACACCCACCAGACACTGGTGGGGGACCACGGACCCCTAAGGCAACGGGAGGAACCCCCAGCAACAGGTTGTTTCAATTAAAGTTTTATTTTTCCTAATATATTTTTTATCTTCCTAATTTTATTTTGTTTTTTATTCTTTGATATTGTACTGCTCCTTTTTTCTTTTCTTTCTTTCTTTCTTTTTTTTTTTTTTTCTTTTTTACCATGCCACAAATCTTGCGGGATCATGGTTCCAGACCAGAGGTCGGGCCCAAGCTCCTGTGGTGGGGGTTCCGAGTCCAAATCACTAGACTAACAGAGAACCTCACACCCCAGGGAATATTAATCAGAGTGAGGCCTCCTGGAGGTCCTCATCTCAGTACCAATTCCTGGCTCTATCCAACTGCCTGAGAACTCCAGTGCTGGATGTCTCAGGCCAAACAACCAGTAAGAAAGGAATACAGCACCACCCATAAAAAAAAACAACAACAAAAAAGAAATGACAAAAAAAATATGTCACAGACGAAGGAGCAAGGTAAAAACCTACAAGACCAAATAAATGAAGATGAAGATGGTAAATTTAAGAAAACTGAAATCGTATCAAGCATCTTTCCCGACCACAACATTATGAGACTAGATATCAATTACAGGGAAAAAACTGTAAAAAATACAAACACATGGAGGCTAAACAATACACTACTAAATAACCAAGAGATCACTGAAGAAATCAAAGAGGAAATCAAAAAATACCTAGAAACAAATGACAGTGAAAACAGGGTGGTCAAAAACCTATGGGATGCAGCAAAAACAGTTCTAAGAGGGAAGTTTATAGCAATACAATCCTACCTCAAGAAACAAGAAACATCTAAAACAAACAATCTAACCTTACACCTAAGCATTAGAGAAAGAAGAACAAAAAATCCCCAAAGTGAGTAGAAGGAAAGAAATCATAAAGATCAGATGGGAAATAAATGAAAAAGGAATGAAGGAAACAATAGCAAAGAACAATCAAACTAAAAGCTGGTTCTTTGAGAAGATAAACAAAATTGACACACCATTAGTCAGACTTATCAAGAAAAAAAGGAAGAAGACTCAAATCAACAGAATTAGAAATGAGATAGGAGAAGTAACAACTGACACTGCAGAAATACAAAGGATCATGAGAGATTGCACAAGCAACTCTATGCCAATAAAATGGACAACCTGGAAGAAATGGACAAATTCTTAGAAAAGCACAACCTTCCAAGACTGAACCAGGAAGAAATCGAAAATATAAACAGACCAATCACAAGCACTGAAATTGAGACTGTGATTAAAAATCTTCCAACAAACAAAAGCCCAGGACCAGATGGCTGCACAGGCGAATTCTTTCAAACATTTAGAGAAGAGCTAACACCTATCCTTCTCAAACTCATCCAAAATATAGCAGAGGGAGGAACACACCCAAGCTCATTCTACAAGGTCACCATCACCCTGATACCAAAACCAGACAAAGATGCCACTAAAAAAGAAAACTACAGGCCAATATCTCTGATGAACATAGATGCAAAAATCCTCAACAAAATACTAGCAAACAGAATCCAACAGCACACTAAAAGGATCATACACCATGATCAAGTGGGGTTTATCCCAGGAATGCAAGGATTCTTCAACATACACAAATCAATCAATGTGATACACCATAATAACAAATTGAAGGAGAAAAACTATATGATCATCTCAATAGATGCATAAAAAGCTTTTGACAAAATTCAACACCCATTTATGATAAAAAACTATCCAGAAAGTAGGCATGGAGAGAACCTACGTCAACGTAATAAAGGGGTTAACATAATAATATGACAAACCCATAGCCAACATCGTTCTCAATGGTGAAAAACTGAAACCATTTCCTCTAAGATTAGGAACAAGACAATGTTGCCCACTCTCACCACTATTATTCAATATAGTTTTGGAAGTTTTAGCCACAGCAATCAGAGATGAAAAAGAAATAAAAGGAATCCAAATTGGAAAAGAAGAAGTAAAGCTGTCGTTGTTTGCAAATGACATGATACTATACATAGAGAATCCTAAAGATGCTTCCAGAAAACTACTAGAGCTAATCAATCAATTTGGTCGAGTAGCAGGATACAAAATTAATGCACAGAAATCTCTTGAATTCCCATACACTAATGATGAAAAATCTGGAAGAGAAATTAAGGAAACACTCCCATTTACCACTGCAACAAAAAGAATAAAACACCTAGGAATAAACCTACCTAAGGAGACAAAAGACCTGTATGCAGAAAACTATAAGACACTGAAGAAAGAAATTAAAGATGATACAAACAGATGGAGAGATATAGCATGTTCTTGGATTGGAAGAATCAACATTGTGAAAATGACTGTACTACCCAAAAGCAATCTACAGATTCAATGCAGTCACTATCAATCTACCAATGGCATTTTCCACAGAACTAGAACAAAAACTTGCACAACTTGTATGGAAACACAAAAGGCCCTGAATAGCCAAAGCAATCTTGAGAAAGAAAAACAGAGCTGGAGGAATCAGGCTCCCTGACCTCAGACTATACTACAAAGCTACAGAAATCAAGACAGTAAGGTACTGGCACAAAAACAGAAATATAGATCAATGGAACAGCATAGAAAGCCCAGAGATAAACCTACGCATATATGGTCACCTTATCTTTGATAAAGGAGGCAAGAGTATACAATGGAGAAGAGACCTCTTCGATAAGTGGTACTGGGAATACTGGACAGCTACATGGAAGAGAATGGAATTAGAACACTCCCTAACACCATACACAAAAATAAACTCAAAATGAATTAAAGACCTAAATATAAGGCCAGACACTATAAAACTCTTAGAGGAAAACATAGGCAGAACACTCCATGACATAAATCACAGCAAGATCCTTTTTGACCCACTTCCTAGAGGAACGGAAATAAAAATAAACAAATGGGACCTAATGAAACTTGAAAGCATTTGCACAGCAAAGGAAACCATAAACAAGATGAAAAGACAGCCCTCAGAATGGGTGAAAATATTTGCAAATGAAGCAATGGGCAAAAGATTAATCTCCAAAATATAAAAATAGCTCATGCAGCTCAATATCAAAAAAACAAACAACCCAATCAAAAAATGGGTGGAAGACCTAAATAGACATATCTCCAAAGAAGATACACAGATAGCCAACAAACACATGAAAGGATGCTCAACATCACTAATCATTAGAGAAATGCAAATCAAAAATACAATGAGGTATCACCTCACACCAGTCAGAATGGCATCATCAAAAAATCTACATTGCAGCTCTATTTACAATAGCCTGGAGATGGAAACAACCTAAGTGCCCATCATCGGATGAATGGATAAAGAAGATGTGGCACATATATACAATGGAATATTACTCAGCCATAAAAAGAAACGAAATTGAGCTATTTGTAATGAGGTGGATAGACCTAGAGACTGTCATACAGAGTGAAGTAAGTCAGAAAGAAAAAGACAAATACCGTATGCTAACACATATATATGGAATTTAAGAAAAAAAAAATGTCATGAAGAAGCTAGGGGTAAGGCAGGAATAAAGACGCAGACCTCCTAGAGAACGGACTTGAGGATATGGGGAAGGGGAAGGGTGAGCTGTGACAGGGCGAGAGAGAGGCATGGACATATATACACTAACAAACATAAGGTAGATAGCTAGTGGGAAGCAGCCGCATGGCACAGGGATATTGGCTTGGTGCTTTGTGACAGCCTGGAGGGGTGGGATAGGGAGGGTGGGAGGGAGGGAGACGCAAGAGGGAAGAGATATGGGAACATATGTATATGTATAGCTGATTCACTTTGTTATAAAGCAGAAACTAACACACCATTGTAAAGCAATTATACCCCAATAAAGATGTTAAAAAAAAAAAATCTACAAACGATAAATGCTGGAGAGGGTGTGGAGAAAAGGGAACCCTCTTGCACTGTTGCTGGGAATGTAAATTGATACAGCCACTGTGGAGTTTCCTTAAAAATCTAAAAATAAAACTACCATATCACCCAGCAATCCCACTACTGGGCATATACCCTGAGAAAAACATAATTCAAAAGGAGTCATGTACCACAATGTTCATAGCAGCTCTATTTACAATAGCCAGGACATGTGTCCATCAACAGATGAATGGATAAAGAAGATGTGGCACATATATACAATGGAATATTACTCAGCCACAAAAAGAAACAAAATTGAGTTATTTATAGTGAGGTGGATGGACCTAGAGACTGTCATGCAGAGTGAAGTAAGTCAGGAAGAGCAAAACAAATACCGTATATTAACACATATATATGGAATCTAAAAAAAAAAAAAAGGCTCTGATGGACCTAGGGGCAGGACAGAAATAAAGACGCAGATGTAGAGAATGGACTTGAGGACACGGGGAGTGGGAAGGGTAAGCTGGGACGAAGTGAGAGAGTGGCATGGACATATATACACTACCGAATGTAAAATAGATAGCTAGTGGGAAGAAGCTGCATATCACAGAGAGATCAGGTCAGTGCTTTGCGACTACCTAGAGGGGTGAGATCAGGGGTGTGGGAGGGAGATGTAAGAAGGAGGGGTTATGGGGATATACGTATGCATATAGCTGATACACTTTGTTATAAGCAAAAACTAACACAACACTGTAAAGCAATTATTCTCCAATAAAGATGTTAAAAAAAAAAAAAAAAAGCACATCCTGTATAGCTAAATTAAAAAGACTGACAATACCAAATTTGGCAACAATGCAGAGCATGTAGATCACTCATACATAAATGGTGAGAATGCAAAATGGTGTAACCACTTTGGAAAAGTTTAAAGTTAAGTATATACTCACCATGCAGCCATGCAAGCAATCCTAGTCTTAGGTATTTGCCCAAGAGAAATGAAAATATATGTTCACACACAGACTTATACAGTTGACCCCTGAACAACATGGGTTTGAACTGCATGGGTCCACTTGTATACAGCTGTTTTTCAACAAATATGTACTATGGTATGATACAGTCTGCAGTTGGTTTACTCCATGGAGGCAGAACTGTGGATACAGGAGACCAACTATAAAGTTATACACAGATTTTTGACCCCATGGAGGGTCAGTGCCCCTAACTCCCACGTTATTCAAGGTTCAACTGTACATGAAAGTTCATAGCAGTTTTATTTATAACAGCCAAAACCTGGGAGCAAGTCAAATTTTTGTTAATAGATGAACGTGTAAACAAATTGTGGTATATCCATTCAATGGAATGCTCTTTAGCATTAAAAGGGAAGAAACTACTGATACATACTGATGGATGAATTTCAAAACATTATGCTGAATTCAAGAAGCCAGACGCAAAAGACTATGTGATTACATTTAACTTTGGAAAAAACAAATCTAATCTACAGTGACAGAAAGTGGATCAGTGGTTACTTGGGGCTGGAGTGGGTGGAGTGGCAATTGACTGGGAGGGGACATAGAGGAAATTTTGGCAGTGATGGAAACGTCCTCCATCTTGATTATGGTGGTGATTGCATGGGTATATATATTTGAAAACTCATCAAAATATACACTCAGATTAGGTGCAGTTACTGTGTATAAGTTATACCTTAGAAAGGTTTATTATAAAAATAGAATCTATGCCTCACGGTCTTGGGAACTGAATTACAGAATTTCATATGGAAAGAGGGCATTAAACTTCTCTTAGTTTCCACCTCTTGTTTAATAGAGACAGAGGACAAGAGAGGTTGAGATGTGACCATCTACCTTTGGTTTCATGACTCACAGTACAGTGTTCTTTCCAATACATGCTCTAGGTTCTCAGCTAGGAAGTAAAAACAAGATTTCCTAAAATGCCAGTGTGTTCTAGAAGTGGAGGACTTGGCCTCATGAAGCTCGGCATGGAGTCTTGAGTGTGGGCCTTTCCACCTACCTGGAGAAGTTTTATCTTCAAGCCTTCTCTCCCTCTCTTCTCTCCTTCCACTGCCCAAATCTTTCATATCCTCGTAGATAAAGCTTCCTGGGATCACCCCAGTAACTGCTCTCTCTTCTGAAACCCCTCAGCCAGGGCACAAACAACTGCAGCAAAATATCTTGAATTGCTCTTTAATTCTTTCATTATTATTTTAACTTTTATGTTGGCGTATCTTGTTTCCCAACTTTATTGCCAGTTTCTGCTCAGCCAGGACTGTGTATTATGAATGGTTTTATATTCCCCACATCTGGGCACACAGTAGGTCCAATGAATACTTCTTGAATCAATGAAGTGTTTGTTGAGGATAGCATCTACACCCAGTGGTTCTGGATGCTGAGGAAAATACAGGAGTGGAGGGATGTGTAGTCCTCATCCTCAAGGAACTTAGGTACCAAGAGTCTGGAAGCCATGTCTCAAAGCGGGTGGCATCGTTAAAATTACTGGAAGTGGTTCTCAACCTTGGCTGCACGTAGGAATCACCTGGGAAGTCCTAAACAATACAGACACCTGGGTCCCGCTGTCTCTATCCTGATATGATGGTCTGGAGTGGGGGACGGGGTCTAGGCATTCAGAGGTTTTTTTGTTCGTTTGTTTTTGTTTTCTGTTTTTTGTTTTTTGCGGTACGTGGGCCTCTCACTGTTGTGGCCTCTCCCGTTGCGGAGCACAGGCTCCGGACGCGCAGGCTCAGCGGCCATGGCTCACGGGCCCAGCCGCTCCGCGGCATGTGGGATCTTCCCGGACCCGGGCACGAACCCGTGTCCCCTGCATCAGCAGGCGGACTCTCAACCACTGCGCCACCAGGGATGCCCCTTTTTATTTATTTTTATTTTTTGGTTTCCCAGTGCATTTATTTTTTTAATTTCTATTTTATATTGGAGTACGGTTGATTTACAATGTTGTGTTAGTTTCAGGTGTACAGCAAAGTGATTCAGTTATACATATACATGTATCTATTCTTTTTCAGATTCTTTACCCATACAGGTTATTACAGAGTATCAAGTAGAGTTCCCTGTGTTATACAATAGGTCCTTGTTGGTTATCTATTTCAGAGCTTTTTAGATTTCCCCAGATCATTCGAATATGTAGCTAACGGGCAGAACCACTGAGGTAGAAGGTGTAATTGGGCCTTCTAAACCCCTCTCATTAGCAAAAATGAGACTGGGTCCCAGGAGCCTTCTCTGACTGGGACGTGGGGTATTGGAAGGGGAGTCAACTTTGCCTCCCCAAGTCTCAAAAGAAACTTCGTGACATCCTCCCCCAGTACTCGCCCCACCAGATGCTCTATCAGCATTTCCAAGAGAAGACAGAGAACTCCAGAATGTTCATTCGAGGCTTTGGCAGGCATCAGCGGACAAGATTAGAATTAGGCAAGAACTCATCCCTCTGTGTGGCAAAGGAGGAAAGCAGCTGGCATTTACCACCTTGGGAAGCTGCTCCTTTAAGAGATGCCTGGTACTTGGTGCTTGTTTCTGAGGAAACGTGCCTTTCTGCTCTACATCCTTGAGGAGACTATTCTAGGTGATTCGAATCCTGCCTTTTCTACCTTAGTACAGCCTTAATCATTTAGCCTTTATGGAAGGGCCTAGAAACCCAGCCAAAGTAGGATTCATCACCCCAATACCTACAGGAGGCAAGGATGGGTAGAATCCTCTCTTGGGGCTTCAGAACTCAGCTGTCTTTCTGGGAAGGCCGCATCTCCTATCATCTTTCATTCCATTTGGCTCGACCCTGAAGACTGTGTTCTCTAGATGCAGCCTCTAAGTCACCTGCATTACAGTCACCCGGAAGAGTTATGAAAACACTAATTTTTGAGCCTCACCCCAAATCTTCTGGATAGGAGACACTTTCAGGGGAGTACTGCAATCTGCATTCTAAATAAGCTCCCAAGGTGATTCCTTTGCCTTCTTAGGTGATGACCACTGACGCAATGGAATGAGCACCGTACTTGGAGTCGAAAGCCTGAATGTGAGTTCCCGACTCTGCCACTCACTAGCGGCCTGACATCCAGCCAGTTGTTTTGTCCATCTGAACCTCCATAATAAGGGGCTAACTGTGTTGCGACAGTTAAATACAATACGTGTAAAACTGCTGCACACAATGGGCCCTGCATACATATAGATGAATCTAAAGATGACCCTCTGCTTGATTTATTTATTCTCAACCTTTTATTATGCAAAGTCTCAAATATATACAAAAGTAGAGAGGATAGCATAAGGAATTCCTATGTCCCCATTACTCAGTTTCAGTAATGATCAACTCTTGGCCATTTTTTTAAAAATTGGAGTATAGTTGCTTTACAATGTTGTGTTAGTCTCTATTGCACAGCAAAGTGAATCAGTTATACGTATACCTATACCCCCTCCTTTTTGGATTTCCTTCCCATTTAGGTCACCACTGAGCACTGAGTAGAGTTCTTTGTGCTATGCAGTAGGTTCTCGTTAGTTATCTATTTTATACATAGTAGTGTATGTATGTCAATCCCAATTTCCCAATACCTCTCACCCCCCCTTCCCCCTTGGTGTCCATATGTTTGTTCTCTACATCTGTGTCTCTATTTGTGCTTTGCAAATAGGTTCATCTGTACCATTTTTCTAGATTCTACATATATGCGTTAATATATGATATTTATTTTTCTCTTTCTGACTTACTTCACTCTATATGATAGTCTCTAGGTCCATCCACATCTCTGCAGGTGGCACAATTTTGTTCCTTCTTATGGCTGAGTAATATTCCATTGTATATATGTGCCACATTTTCTTTATCCATTCCTCTGCTGATGGACATTTAGGCTGCTTCCATTGTCCTGGCTACTGTAAATAGTGCTGCAATGAACATTGGGGTGCATGTATCTTTTGGAATTATGGTTTTCTCCAGGTATATGCTCAGGAGTGGGATTGCTGGGTCTTATGGTAGTTCTATTTTTAGTTTTCTGAGGAACCTCCGTACTGTTCTCCACAGTGGCTGTATCAATTTACATTCCCACCAACAGTGTAAGAGGGTTTCCTTTTCTTCATACCTTCTCCAACATTTACTGTTTGTAGATTTTTTCCTGATAGTCATTCTGGCCAGTGTGAGGTGATACCTCATTGTAGTTTTGATTTGTATTTCTCTAATAATTACTGAAGTTGAGCGTCTTTTCATGTGCCTCTTGGCCATCTGTATGTCTTCTTTGGAGAAATGTCTGTTTAGGTCTTCCACCCATTTTTTGATTGGGAGGTTTGTTGTGGTTTTTTTTTTTTTTTGATATTGAGCTGCATGAGCTATTTGTATGTTTTGGAGATTAATCCCTTGTCAGTTGCTTCCTTTGCAAATATTTTCTCCCATTCTGAGGGTTGTCTCTTCATCTTGTTTATGGTTCCCTTTGCTGTGCAAAAGCTTTGAAGTTTCATTAGGTCCCATTTGTTTATTTTTGTTTTTATTTCCATTTCTCTAGGAGGTGGGTCAAAAAGATCTTGCTGCGATTTATGTCAAACAGTGTTCTGCCTATATTTTCCTCTCAGAGTTTTATAGTGTGCGGCCTTACATTTAGGTCTTTAATCCATTTTGAGTTTATTTTTGTGTATGGTGTCAGGGAGTGTCCTAATTTCATTCTTTTATATGTAGCTGTCCAGTTTTCCCAGCACCACTTATTGAAGAGACTGTCTTTTCTCCACTGTATATTCTTGCCTCCTTTGTCATAGATTTTGTGTCATTTATACCCTCTGCCTACCCCCTCCCTGAGTTGTACTTAAATATATCCCAGACATCTTATTATTTCATCCATAAATATTGCAGTATCTTTAAAAGGTAAGAATTCTTTAAAAGAGCGAGAGAGCAGCATCAAACACTATATGATGTAACTTATATGTGAAATCTAAACAAACCAAAACACCAAACTCATAGATAAGAGAACAGATTGGTGGTTGCCAGAGGCAGGCGGCAGGCGGGGTGTGTGTGTGTGTATATGTGTGTGTAATGGGTTAAGGGGGTCAAAGGGTACAAACTTCCAGTTATAAGGTAAATACGCCCTTAGGATTTAATTTACAGCATGGTGACTATAGTTAATAATGCTGTATGGTATACTTGAAGGATGCTAAGAGAGTAGATCTTAAAAGTTCTCAACGAGGAAAAAAATTTGTAAC
This sequence comes from Stenella coeruleoalba, assembly GCF_951394435.1. Classification (NCBI taxonomy): domain Eukaryota; kingdom Metazoa; phylum Chordata; class Mammalia; order Artiodactyla; family Delphinidae; genus Stenella; species Stenella coeruleoalba. The sequence goes on from NC_137160.1 coordinate 17,479,101, forward strand.
TCTGTGGTGATGGATGTTATCTAAACTTACTGTGGTGACCAGTTTGCCATATTTATGTATATCATTATGTTGTACACTTAAAACTAATAAACAATGTTATAGGTCAATTATATCTCAAGTAAAAAAGAAAGGAAAGAAAAAAGAAGGAAAAACTACCTTCCATAGCAGTAGTTCTCAAAGTGTGGTCTCAATCAATTACGTGGGAGATTTTAGAAATACAAAATCTCAGGCACCCCCCAAAACCTACTGAATCAGAATTGTCCACCCCACCCCCGAGGCCCTCCAGGTGATTTCCATGCAGCTAAAGTTGAAAAAGCATTGCTGATCGCATTCTCAAGGTATCCTTGAATATGGTCCTCTCTTCTCTATAGTTAATGTAATTCATAGTTAGATCTAAAGGTTTGATCGGAGTTAGGGCTGATTTTGGGGGGAAGGGAGGAAGAATAGTTCATAAGTAGAGTTAACTCTCTGCTTTGCATCACATTTGTATTCATATCTTACTCCTCAATGCTTTGAAAATAGATCAGTCAATATTTGCAGATCACAGAGCGGATTTCTTGCCTAACATCATTCTAACCATTTTTAGTACAATTTCTACGTACTTCCTTAATTGTTCCACTTTGAAATTAAATTTTCATCTGAAGCAAACATGAGTCAATGACTTGGGAAACTAGAATATTATTGTCCATTAACTTTTTACCACCCTTTGAACGGGTTCACATCCACTTGCTCGGGCCATAGAGATGGGAGCATTGGTTACTTTCATGGGGTAATTTATGATGAACTTGGAAAGGACCTCTACCTAAAAGCCCTATGGCCCACCATACTGCTGGACACTACACCAGCTGAGATTCATTCCTTTGTGTTTAAAGTCATCTGCTGTCCAGTTAAATTAGATTTAAAATGTAAATACTCCTGGGGTAATAGATTTACCCATTTTCAGTCACTAGCATCCCACTGGCTGTATTAGTTTCCTAGGGCAGTCATAAAAAAGTACCACCAACTTCATGGCTTAGAACAACAGGAATTTATTTTCTTTAGTTCTGGAGATTAGAAGTCTGAAATCAAGGTGGCAGCAGGACCGTGCTCCCTCTGAAGGTTCTAGGAAAGAATCCTCCCTTGCCTCTTCTAGCTCTGATAGTCCCAGGCATTCCTGGGCTGTGGGAGCATCACGCCAATCTCTGCCTACCTTCATCTTCACATGGCCTTCTTCTTTGTGTCTGTCTGTGTATCCTCTCCTCTTCTAAAAAGGGTACCAGTCATAGGATTTAGGACCCACCCTAAATTCAGGAAGATTTTATCTTAAGGTCCTTAGCTAATTACATCTATAAAGAACCCATTTCCAAATTAGGTCACATTCTGAGTTTCTGGGTGAGCATGAATTTTGAGGGAAGGGCACGCTTTAACCCACTACGCTGGCAATATATCTTTTGGCCAGGTTGCTGAGGAATGGGGCGAGGGAGGTTGAGGGGGAATCTGGGGCACAGTTAACTGTCCAGCTGAAGCCCCACGTAGGAAGCTTGCTTAACACGAGGGCTCCAGTGGACTGGAGGGATGGGGTAACATCAAGCGAGAGGGACCCACAAAGGAAGGGACACCCGCCCCCCCAGAAGACCCTGAGGTGACTCTCACTGACGGCCACCTGCTCTGATGCCCATAACAAGGTATATCTTCTTTCCCACCTCACTAATCCTGAGTCAGGAAACGAGTTTCCACAAACGCCATCTCGCCTGTTACCATGTTCGGATGCTTTCTGTCCAGCTAATACTCGACTCACTGCCCGATGAGTCCTTGAACCTTGTTCTTAATTTAAGAGTAGCCAGTGGTGCCCACTTTTTACCATCTTAAAATCATGTCCACCAAAACGTTCCCCTTTTATTTTCTTTTTTTCTCTACTTCCTTCATAATCAACACTGGGGGGTAATAGCCAAAATGCCTATTGTTTGAGAATGCACAGTTCTTTGTTCTCTTCAGTCTGAGCAGCTGTAGCTTCATAATTACCCAGAAGCTAACTTCCTAGATTGGTCAATAATTTCAAATATTGATGACTTCAGCCTCAGCCTCTATGGCCTTAGTTTTCTTTCTTCTAATACCTTTCTTAACTTATTCCATTTGTCACATAAGTTGAGCACCTATTGTATGCAGGTTGCCATGGAGACACAGAGACGAGCATAGCAAGTTCTGGTCTACAAGGGTCTCACAGCCCAGAGAGTTGAACCAGGGACGTAGTTGTATATCTATAACTCCAGATATGCACGTAAGAGAGGAGGATAATAACTAAGATTTGGAAAGAAACCTTCCCGACCCCCTCTTCCCTGATGTATCTGGACTATAACATCCTTCTCTGATCCCCAGGTCCCTCCACTCTGGAGGCAGAGGTGAAGTAGAGGGGGCCAGGATCCTTTTTCACCTCCTTATCTCCCTGAGAGAAGGATCTGAACATTGATAATAGCTAAAATTTAGTAAATGCTTACTACACACGAGGTTCTGTTCTAAGCATGTTAGAACATGTATGTGCATGACTCGTGTAATCCTTATCCCGTCTCCATTTTCCAGGCGACGAAACTGAGGCACCAGAGGTAAGTGACTTGGCCAAGTGCCAAGGTCACACAGCTAGAAAGTGAACCCAGACACCATTTCCTTGTGGAAATCAGTGCTCTGGCTGTCTGCTGTTGTGCCAGCTCGTCCTGCTCAGCCCCCTAAAAGCCCTCGAGGGAGAGAGCCAAACTCATTTATGAGAGAGTTCCCATAAATAAAAGCAAGCTCGGCCAAGGTCCAGAGTGAGTCCTCCCAAAACAGAAGAGGGCGCTCTGAAGGCCTCCGCTCAGGCCTCTTAGAGACAGCGCCCAGGAGCTGAGTTTGGGCCACATGTAGACAAGTAGGCGATTCCCATTCCCCCAGCTTAATGACTCTCATTATCACGTACCAACGGGGTGATCGAGGCCGGTTCGATCCCTGTTTGGGGAACTAAGACCCCTCAAGCATTTCAGTGCAGCCAAAAAAAAGAAAAAAGAAAAAGAGAGTGAGGAAAGAGGGTTGAGGACAAGGCCTGGGGTCCATCCGCATTTGGAGGGGGACATGGAGATGGCAGTGCAGGAGAGAAAGAAAGATGGGAGAAAGGCAGTGCCCCATCCTGGAGGCTCAGGGAGGGGAGGGATTCAGGAAGGAGGGTGGGATCAAAGGTCCCAGAGAGGCAAAGAGGGCCAGGAAGACAAGACTGAGAAATGTGCCCCGGTTCTGGGTGTTAGGGCACTTGGAACCTTCCAGAAGGCTGAACGATTAAAGCATCGTGGGTGAGTCTGACCATGGTGGGGGGAGAGTGGCGGGTGGTGAGTGGTGACAGAGGACGTCCTAAGGATTAGCTGCTTCATTTGGAAGACAGAATAAATGAGGAAGGGGGAGAGCTTGGGAGCCTGGTGGAAGGGCTAGTCAACGTCAGGCAGGGTCTGTTTTGTGTGGGCACATCATGGGGCTAAACGGTGGAGCACAGGCCTGGAGGCGACAGGGAACGGGCAATGTCTGGGATACCCAACAACAGGGCCATAGGGCAGGGCACATCCATATGGTGGTACATTTTGCAGCTGTGAAAAATCACATTTTTGAAAGATATTTAACAACATGAAAACTATTTAACAACATGGAAAATTTCCCCCTAAAATAATAAAGGGAAAGAAGGATCAAAAATGATGTTACACTTGTGAGCATTCTAATATAGAAATATATTCATATTCCAATTTTAAAAAAAACTGTGTTATGATTCCAATTTCCTTGAAAACATGTGCATATTTGCACTGGCAGGAAACACACCAGGATAGATGTGGCTTTTAAAAATTCTTTTCTGTATGTTCCAAATTTTCTAAAACAAACATGTGTTACTTTTACAATGATTAAAAGGAGTGCAGATGGCTGGTAGCCTTGGCTATATTATTGGTATTATCATGCCTTTTATTCTGTTGTCCTTCTCTCTGGGAGCTGGGAGGAAATTCTTTCCTCCGAGGTGAGGTGCACGAAGCAATGATGTGTTGAGCGCCCAATGCGCTTCCTCCTCTGGGTAAGGTGATGGGTTGGGGGCAGACGGGCAGTGTGCAAAGGGTTTTAGGGTTGGCTGGAGAGAGGGAGAAGCAGCTAAGAAAAAAAACAGAGCCTCAGCCATGAGAAAGAAGGAAATCCTGCCCTTTATGATAACATGGCTGGACCTTGAAAACATTATGCTAAATGAGATAAATCAGAGAGAGAAAGACAAGGGCTGTAGGGCCTCACTTATCTGTGTAATCGAAAAAACTGAACTGGTAAAAACAGAGAGTAGACTGGTGGTTACTAGGGGCTTGAGGGAGGGGGAATAGATGCTGTTTAAGGTACAAACTTGCAACTAATAGACAAGTCCTGGAGATCTCATGCCCAGTCTAGTGACTATAAATACAGTAAATACAAAGTGAATACAATATTGTATTTTAATCATCAAACTTGCTAAGAGACTAGATCTTTATTATTTCCACCAGAACAAAGAAGTAATTATGTGAGGTGACAGAGGTGCTATCACTACGCTAGCAATCATATTACAATACATAAATGTAGCATATCAACATGTACACTTTAAAGTTACACAATGTTATAGGTCAAATATATTTCAAGGACAAACGAACAAACAAAACCCCCAGAGCTATGGTGGTGTGGCATTCACCCTTTAAGAGAAGGGATCCGTCTGCGGGGGCTGGAGTCAGTGGAGAAGTGGGACTTGATCTAGACCTTGGAGAGTGGAAAGGTTGCCATGAAAAGTCGAGCACTTTGATCTGGAGCCACTGATATGGGCTTGAACAGGGGAGCTGGGGTGTCTGGACTGGAGAGGGGAAAGAGGACTCCATTCAGCTGGAAGTGGCGGAGCTCCTGGGGCCACGGTGACTGCTGGAACTGTCACTAGAAAATCTCCGGGCTTGGTGGTTCACAAGGGGCAATGCCCTGCTAGGTATGGGAAGCAAGGGGCTTGGAAGGGTGGGCCACCCCACTGGCTTCGGTCCCTCCCTCCACCCTGCTCTCTACTAACTCTGAAGAAAGGACAGTGCCTGAGAGAGAGAGATGACGAGAGAGATGACATGAGGAGAAAGGGAACAGAGCTCAGATGGCGTTAAAGCTGGGAGAAGGCAAGGGAGGGAAAGGAAGGGGGAAGGGGAGGGAAAGGAGGGAGGGGAGGCGATGGGTATTTGCCATCAGACATCCTTCAGCTCTATCTGGTGGGAAGGGGGGTAAGGAGTGTCACGAGCCCTTTGTAGGCGTGTGAACTGGGCAGGGGACTTGGGGTCTACAGCCACCTCCTTCGGTCCCTGACTTATGTGTTTCTTGCCACAGAAACTACTTTTCTTCCTTGTCCTTCTCTCCACGCCCTCCTTGTCTCTGCCCAGCATGGAATTGGGGATGTTTTCCCAAATTCCTACCATTCTGCGCTGCTGTGTTTGGGGGGCACGCTGGAAGAACGGCCGTGCCCTGGACTCTATCAGGATGTCTGCTAAGAGTTAATAGAGGATGCAGGTCTCTGGGTCCTGTCCTTTGGATCAAAGAGGCAATGATGTCGCTCCATCTGGCACCCACTGAGTGCCTGCTCTGAGCTGGGCACTGCTCTTTGCGCTAGAAATAAAGCCGAGAGCACAGGGACAAAACTGCCTGCCTTGGTGGAGCTTATATTTGAGCAGGCAGAGAGATGATAAGCAAATAAATAATCATAATGTGCAATGCGTCAGATATTGCTAAGTGTTTGGGAGAACATTGAAGCACGGAAAGGGGCCAGGGTTTGTGTGTGGGGGACATAGGCTCTTGGACTTTCCTCACTGGCAGCCCCAACGTCTTCAGACAGATGCTTCTAGAATGAAACAGCCAGGTGCCCAGAGACGCCATGATCAGCAGCTGCTTGCTTGCCTCAGCCATTTAGAGACTACTCCCAAAATAACCCAGGTCTTGAGCAGTGGAGGGGCGGTGCTTGCGCAATGTGGGGCTGCCCTCTGAGACATGCAGGGCTTTGGTGATGACCCTCTTGATGTGAGAGAAGCAGATGCCAACACTCACAAGTAAGTGGAATCCCTTGGACCAGGGCCATCTCCCCCCCTCTGCCCTCAGGAAGTTGGCGCCATGGTTTTATCCTCTCTCACCATCTGGCGTTGCTCTGACTGAGCAGCTGTGAGTGAGGTCATGGGACAAGTTCTTTTGTCTCTGTCTTCTTCACTTCTCTAAATTCATCCCCACAACTCATCTACAGAGTCCTAAGAAACCAGCGCAACTTGAAAGGCTGGGCAAGCATCCCAACTAACAAGAAGGGCCTCTGATGCGGTCAGGGTCAAGGCAGAAGCCACTCTAGATCCCACACAGGGCATCAGTGACACACGAGAGGCTAAGTAAGCCAGGCAGAGACAAGGAGACAGCCCAGAGGTTGGTAAGAGCAGGAAGCCATTACCACCAAGGGCCACGGAGGCAATGGAGGAAGACTTGTCACCAGAAGCCAGGCCATCTGGTGGGAGCTAGAACCATTGTCTGGGGCTGCTTAGAGGGACCTGGGTCCAAGATGGAAAGGCTGCCCGCTGAGCCCACCGTCGCTGCTGGAGTCGCTCCTGAGACAGAGCAAGACGGGGAGATGGGGAGGCATGCCCTGGCTTCTCCCCTCCTCTACCTCCCAACACTGGCTGTGCCTCTATGATGGTTAATTTTAGGTCGCATTGACTAGGCTAGAGCAGGGGTCCCCAACCCCCCAGGCCATGGACCGGTACCGGCCTGTGGCCTGTTAGGAACCGGGCCGCACAGCAGGAGGTGGGCGGTGGGCGAGTGTGCGAAGCTTCATCTGTATTTACAGCCGCTCCCTGTCACGCACATTACAGCCTGAGCTCCGCTTCCTGTCAGATCAGCGGAGGCATTCGATTCTCATAGGAGTGGGGACACTACTGTGAACTGCACATGCGAGGGACCTAGGTTGCGCTCTCCTTATGAGAATCTAATGCTGATGATCTGAGGTGGAGCTTCAGGTGTCACTGTCTCCCATCACCCCCAGATGGGACCATCTAGTTGCAGGAAAACAAGCTCAGGGCTCCCACTTATTCTGCATTATGGTGAGTTGTACAATTATTTCATTATGTATCACAATGTAACAATAATAGAAGTAAAGTGCTCAATAAAGGTAATGCACTTGAATCATCTTGGAACCATCCACCCCCTCCCCCCCACCATCCCCGGTCCGTGGAAAAATTGTCTTCCATGAAACCAGTCCCTGGTGACAAAAATGTTGGGGACTGCTGGGCTAGAGTACTCAGGTATTTAATCAAACACTAATCTAGGTGTTGCTATGGTAATATTTTGTAGACATGGCTAGCATCTAGTAACGGTGGCTAACAGTCAGTTGACTTTCAGTAAAGGAGATTATCTTTCACAAATTGGGTGGGCCTGATCCAATCAGTTGAAGGCCTTAAAAGCAAAACCTGAGACTTCTAGGAGAAGAAATTCTGCCTTAAGACTGCAGCATCAACTCCAGTCTGAGTTGCCAGCCTTGCCAGCCCGCTTTACAAGTTTTAGACCTTCCAGCCCCGCCCCACAATTGCATGAACTAGTTCCTTGAGATAAATCTATCAGTCATCTATCTATCTATCTATCTACTATATATCTACCTCCTACTGGTTCTGTTTTTCTAGAGATTCTGACTGATAGCATTGGCCCAAACTACACAGAAGCCAGCTGGGTTGAGAAATGTAGCTCCCTGTGATTCCATGCAAAGCAGGGAAATGTTATTAGCACAGTCTCTTGCCTGGAGTGACATTCTGAATTCTTCTGCTTGGTACTTTCCTGGAATGCTCCTTTCTTCTACAGTTCCCAGGTGTTTGCACAGCAACAGTAGCTAGCATTTCCTGAGCGCTTGATAGGCACCAAGCCCTGTGCTAAGTACTTTACATATGTTATATCATCTAATCCCCTTGACTCTCCAGTGAGGCAGATGCTATAATTATCTCTATTGTGCAGATGAAGAAACTAAGCATTTAAGTAACATGCTCAGTGTTACACAGCCAGTTAGTGGTAGAGCTGGGACAGTATCCCAGCCTCCTAGCCCCTCCCTTTCAGACATAGGAGTGTAGTTAAATGATCATCATCAGGGAAGCCCATAGTCCTGGGTTTGAATCCAGGGTCTACTATTTTCTATCTTCGTAATGTTGAGCAAATCTCTGGACCTTGCTCGGATTTCATTTGCTCGTCTATAAAATGGGACTATCAGACAGCATTGAAAGGACTGGATGAGTTCATGTCTGTCCAGGTGCTCTGCCCCCAGAGGGTACCACAGACCTAAGCTTCCTCGTTCACATTTCCATCCTTTTCTCTCCTACTCAAAGGAGTTACTGTACATCTTCTCTTTTCACTTTACTACACACTGCTCTGATTTTCATTTTCTTTCACCCAATTATACCAACTGATTTTGCCCAGCTTGACACCCAAAGAAGGTAGTGAGTAGTGTCTTGGACATGTCCCCATCAGCCAGTCTAAGGGTTGGAAGAAAACAATGTATGATTTGCTGTGTTTAGTGCCCCGGAAGTTAAAAAAAAAAAAGGCATGCTGGGAGCTTCCCAAAGCAGAACTATGGCTTTTTCCAGAAGCAGTGAATTTACTTTCAGCAGGCTCTCACTGGCTCCTTTCATTGAAAAAAGGATTTGTCTCTACCTCCTCCCAGCCCTGGAAACCTGTGTTCACAGTTAGCTTCTTTCTTGCACGTCGTGCATGGATCGTGCAATAAACCATGGCCTTTTGGTTTCTTTTCTCCAAATATTGATCACTGTTCTGAATTTTCCATTCCAGCTTTGTCCTTCTATGATTTATTTGTAAAACAGGAGGGAGGTCATTCCTTCTCAAGCTTCCCTTCCTTTCTCTTGTTGTTTTTCATTTTTACCTACCTACTAAGAAGAGAAAAATAGTCATCGAATCTTAGAGAAATAATCCAGGCCCGTATTTCTCAAACTGGGTGATGTGTATCTCTGGGGGATATGTGGCCATGTATCAGGGAGTAGTTCTTAAAATACAAATTAAACATGGAATAGCTTTCTGGAGCATTATTTCACCCAGAGGTTCAGCAGAGAATATTTTTATATTAAAACAAATATTATTATTTTTTACTAAAACAAACTAAGATTTATTATGGAGTAGATTCATCCACATGAATTTTTAGGTTAAAAACTGAAACTCTGAACTCAGGGACTTCAGGTAGAGGGAGAACAGGGTGAGGCACGCCGAGCATTGACCCCTCCAGCCCCCAGGATGCTGAGAACTGGCTTATCCGTCCAGGATGGGGATTGAGGGCTTCTTCTATGGAGAAACTGAAAGGCCCAGAGAAAAGACCATCTTTAATAACATTTGGGGAGCTGCCCCCAAATAAAAAGGCAAGGTTCCCACATAATCTGTTATTCCTGCCACACTTTCAAAGATCACCAGAGTGTTGGATGTGATGGGTCAGCACTCAGCTCCGTCTCTGCCTCGTGTTGTCTGGAACCCAGCAAGTCAAAACCTGTATTTCCCAGACTCCCTTGTAGCTAGGGTATGAGAAGAGATTTGGTCCCACCAATAAGAAGCACTTGGACAATTTGGGAAGATGGAAGGTGGGTAGAGGTCATCTTCCTGGTACTTTGGGATGTTTTCCTGCTGGCGAGCAGGTTATGGAAGTTTCTAACAGCAGCCCTCTCCCAGGGCATATCTCCAGCTTTGTGGGAAGTGAGTGAGTGTTGGAAGTGAGTGTCAGAATGGCTATCATCAAAAACGCAAGAGATAGCAAGAGTTGGTGAGAATGCAGAGAAAAGGGAACCCTCATACACTGTTGGTGGGAATGTAAATTTGTGCAGCCACTGTGGAAAACGGTATGGAGTTTTCTCAAAACACTAAAAATAGAGTTAACATTTAAAAATAAGACATGCATACACTTTAAAGAGTGCTCAAAAACTTGTATCAAAAAACAGCAGGCCCCTGACCCTGATCCTTCTTATCCTCAAGTCCTGCTCCCCGGGCAGCCATTTTTTAAAAGTCTTTTAGCTGTTTTCAGTTATTTACCTTCAAATGAAATGCTTATACTACACTTCTTGATTTGACTGATTTTTATATTGTCTGTTGATTTTTATTTTGGGATAAGACAATTTAGCTCTCATTTGCTCCCCCTTTCCCCTCTTCCATCCTCCCAGTATAGTTACATCACAACTTTTGATTAAGTCAACATTCAAAGTGTACATTTTTATGATTATGATTACTGCCAAGCCGAGTAGTGTGCTATAACTGTATTTCCTTTTTGTGTGTATTTTGGAGTCAACAGTTTTCTCCTTTCTTTGTTTTTTTCTTTAATTTTTTGAATTGAAATATAGTTGACATACAATATTATGTTAGTTCCAGGTACTACATAATTTTACGCTTGTATACATTATGAAATAATCACATTGATAAGTTTAATAACCATCTGTCCTCATGCAAAATTATTGCAATATTATTGACCCTATTCCTTATGTTGTATATTACATCCCCATGACTTATTTATTATATAGCTGGAGGTTTGTACCTCTTAATCCCCTTCACTTATTTCACCTACCTCCTACCCCCTCACTTCTGGCAACCTCCCATTTGTTCTCTGTATCTATGAGTCTCTTTTCATTTTGTTTTGTTTGTTTGTTTTTTTGATTCCCCATATAAATGAAATCATGTGGTATGTATCTCTCTGTGTCTGACTTATTTCACTTATCATAATGTCTTCTAGATCTATCCATATTGTCACACATGGCAAGTTTTCTTTTTTATGGTTGAGTAATATTCCATTGTGTATATATACCACATGTTTATCTGTTCATCTACTGATGGACACTTAGCTAACTTCCATATTTTGGCTATTGTAAACAGTGCCTCAGTAAACATTGGAGTGCATATATGTTTTCAAATTAGTGTTTTTGTTTTTTGAGGAGAGTAAGATTGCTTGATCATATGGCAATTCTATTTTTAATTTTTTGAGGAAGCTCTATACTGTTTTCCATGGTGGCTGCACCAACTTACAATCCCACCAACAGTGCACAAGGTTTCCCTTTTCCTCACCAACACTTGTTACTTGTATTTTTGATGATAGCCATTCTGACAGGTGTGAGGCGATATCTCACTGTGGTTTTGATTTGCATTTCCCTGATAATTAGTGATGTTGAGCATCTTTTCATGGGCCTCTTGGCCATCTGCCTTTCCTCTTTGGAAAAATGTCTATTCAGTTTTATGCCCATTTTGTAATCAGGTTGTTTATTTTTTGATGTTGAGTTCTAAGAACTGTTTATATATCTGTTTATATATATTGGATATTAATCCCTTATCAGTCATATCTTTTCTCCCATAGGTTGTCTTTTCATTTTGTTGATGGTGTCCTTTGCTGTGCAAAAGCTTTTAAATTTAATTAGGTCCCATTTGTTTATTTTTTCTTTTATTTCCTTTACTTTAAGAGACACATCCACAAAAATATTGCTGCAATTTATGTCAAAGAGTGTTCTGCCTATGTTTTCCTCTAGGAGTTTTATAGTATCTGGTCTTAACAATTAGGTCTTTAAGTCATTTTGAGTTTACTTTTTTACGGTGTTAGATTTTTTTTTTAACCACTAATTTGAAAAGATATGTGCATCCCAATGTTCATAGCAGCATCATTTACAATTGCCAAGATATGGAAGCAACCTAAGTGTCCATCAACAGATGAATAGATAAAGAAGATGTGGCATACACACACACACACACACGTGCGCACACACACACACACACGATGGAATACGACTCAACCATAAAAAGAGTGAAATGTTGCCATTTGCAACAACAGGGATGGACTTGGAAGGCATTATGCTAAGTGAAATAGGTCAGACAGAGAAAGACAAATGCTGTATGCTATTACTTGATGTGGAATCTAAAAATACAACAAACTAGTGAATATAACAGAAAAGAAGCAGACTCATAGATATAGAGAACAAACTAGTGGTTGCCAGTGGTGGAGGAGGGGCAATATAAGGGAGATACAAACTGTTGGGTATAAAATAGGCTACAAGGATCTATATTCAACATGAGGAATATAGCCAATATTTACTAATAACTGTAAATAGAGTGTAACCTTTAAAATTGTATAAAAATAAAATATTTTTTAAAATAATAAATTTTAAAAATAAAATATTCCATTTCCTTTTTCCTAACCCAACGAGGAGGGAGAGAATAATTATTTGTGCCTCACTTACCACTTTTAGACCCTTGACAACCTGATAGCCTTCTCTTTAGTTAACTGCTTTAGCCCTTTCTCTCGTATCTCAGGTATCTCCCCAACCATTTAGTTCTTTCAGCCATTTTTTTCTGCACTCACTCCAAAGAAATGGGGCTGGAAATCACATGCGATCTGCTCTGTGGGGCACTGAAGGTTTGCTTCCTGGCTGGATGGCATTCACCTTATGCCATTGGTTGAAGCCATATGGCTTCTCCTGCCATCCGGGGGTCTGTTGAAAACTACATTTAGGTCCCATTTAGCTCTAGCCTTACCTACAATCTTGACAAAGACCAATCGTGTTCAGTTTCATTCCCGAATTTTGTCTCATGGGCCCCCATTGCAGTAGGCTGTTTTCTGTGCCTGCTTCAACTTTTCAACTTAGGCTAATTTGTTATGACCCATGGATAGTTTGCATTATTAAAATTCTTTCATCTCGCCTACAGGCAAAGGTGGGTAATCTGAAGATCATCTAATCCATTCTGGAACTAACTCTCTTTCTATCTCTCTCAATTCTGAAAACAATGGCAACCATTGGCAGCAGGAAATATCCTGCTTTCTACTCTGCACACACCCAATGTCAATATGGTATAAATATAAAAATGGGTTCTGGTATTTTGAATGGATGGAGGAGCAATTAGCTGAGTATTTTCTGCTTGTCTGTTTGCCATGGAGGAGGTGGACTGCGGTTAGGCTCCCTGGTGCCAGTCTCCTAAGGTCATAGCTCATGTGCCTAAGAATGCATTCATTCATTTATTCAACAAACGTTTATTAAATGCCAGAGTATGCAGACCCAGGAGGCACAAAACAAATGCTCATCAAATAAAATTGTGTGACAACGAACCTCAACCCACTCAGGCAACGGAGCGAAGAACAGGCGAGCCTGGCAGGAGCTGGCTCTCCCACCGTCGTGTGTGACAGCTCTGGGGTTCTTGACCCCTGGCCTGAACCGTAGCAAGAGGGCTTGTCACTGAGCCTGTCATGTGGGGCAGAAGCAAATGCCTTGCTGAGGTCTCAGGTCGATTACATCTATTGCTTCCACCTTATCTACATGGCCTGTCACTCTATCATAGAAGGAAATTAAATTGGTCCGACTTGATTTACTCTTCACACGGCTGTGTCCATAAGCTCCCCAGGCCTTGCCCCCTTCTGGCTGACTGCACATTGATTGCTTGATGATTTGTTCTAGCATCTTCCCTGGAAACCAGGTTAAGCTTATCAGGCTGTAAGGAATGCGGTCATCTTTTTCTGCTTCCTAAATGATGGGCATCGTGTTTGTTCTTTGTGAAGCTCCCAAGGTAACGCCCCTTCCCTGGGAAACGCTCAGAGTAATTGCTGGTCCCTCCCCAATGGTCCCTGCCAATTCCCCATATCCATTCAACTGAGTGTTGCGAGTCTCTGTGGTTTTAGTTTCAGATAGCTTTTTGCAAAGGATGCTCCACTCTATTTCAGGTACACTGGTCCCAGCCATGTCACGTGGGGTGGGACCATGCCTGGAAAACAAACCCAGGGTTAAAGAAGGAAGACTCAAAGAAGAAACCTACTGTACTCAGCAGCCACGGTGGGGCTGACAGATCAGAAATCTTGAGAATTATTGGGAACAGGTTCCACACGAGACAAAATGTCTGGTTGTTGTTGCTTTCTGAGTGTAACCCGCAGACCTTACATCAAAATGTAGCATCTTTTGGTACAGACAGAAGTAAATATACACATTAAAACCTCTGCTATTTTGAGTCCTCCGGTTACCTGCTTGCCCTCTTTGCCCATCAGGAATGGTATTTTCCTGGGGTTTTCTTCTGTGCAATGTAAATGAAGAATACTTCCGGTAAAATTTCATGGAAGCCTGTCTAACCTTTCTGCTTCTGTGCCTTGGTGCTTAGGCCACTTCTTTGTTCCTCAGTGATTTGCTCTTTTCCTCCTCTCCTCACTCCATCGGCTCCCACCTGCCCACTTGTTAGGTCCCAGAACACAGCACCATTTTGCTACGCTTCCTGTCCTTTCTGCGTTCCAGTGTTTTTCCTGAGTCCCCTGAGCTGATTATTTAAAGGGCACTTGTTTTCCCCCACAGTTCTTTATCTCCTTGAGCCTTTTCCTCCATGACGTAGTAAGAAACTTCTTATAAATTCCTTCAGGTATAGAAATCTGCTTTTCAAAGCCTCTCTCTTCTTCATTAACAACGCCTACTAAGGATCATAGACTTTTGCACTCAACCCCAAATCTAAATTTTCTTCCTCCAAAGAAATGAATCAAGATAAAGTAAATTGCTCCTAATGTACCATTAGAATTTGGCAATTCTTGTCCTGATTTATTCTGCAGATATTTTAGTGTAGAAGAGATTTTCTGCTTCATCATACACGTTTACACCCATCACCCAAGATGCCAACCTGGCATTTCTTTGCAGATCTCGTTTCCCACAGCAGCCCTTAGATTTATAGATTAATTGGATAATTCTCACTCATTAGAGGAAATGGTTTCACTCTCTTTCCATGAAGAAACCAAGAAACTCCAACCACTGCCTAAAATGGCCTTCCAGTTTTCTTTCTTTCCCATATTCTCCCTTACCCACCCCCTCCCCATGCATACAACTTTTCCCCATTTCTCCTTCTTTAGTTTCTTCCTGCAGCTCATGGGCAGGTTAAACCACTTGTGACATCTGAGGCATGTTAAAAAGTCTTGTTTGTCCCCCATCACTCCCTACCCTGTCCCATCCCACTGCCTGGTCTCTCTCAATTAGTACCAACCTCTTGGGAAACACCTGGTCCAGAAGGTTCTGTGCCATATCTTACTCAGTAAGCTACTATCACTTCCCAGCCCATCAACTTGAAATCATTTATCAGGACTCTGAAGAAATGGGAAATGGGACAAGTAAACTTTGATGACTCAAGAAGGAAACTGCCGTCTGCTATGTCACCTGGGAAGGTGAGGTCAGGATGGGGAGAGGCATCAGAGGGGGCCAGTTAGTGGTCTTTGAAGCTCTGAGAAGGAGACAGAAGGGTGAGAAATTAAGAGGGTACGGGCATGGACATGCTCCATTGGTACCATTTGGCTGGAGGATAATGCTGACTTTCTCCATAAAAAATATAAAAGTGAGATGGGGAAGACCCATTTGGTGACTTGAGCCAAGCCCCACCAACATAGGGCAAATGGTACACGTCTTCCTGGGACGGCTTTAAGTTTAAATTATGAAGTGATGGGATGCCTGCTCCCTAACTGGGCAGATAGAAGGCCTTTCCTGGAGGTACCAGCATGGGAAAATCAGTTCTTCCACTTAGCTGAAATCCTCCTATGCTTGTTTCCAGTCAATAATGACTTCTTCCCAGAGCAGTGGGGTTTTCAGCGATGCTGCTCAGTTTTAGTAGTTTGCAAAGGGAAATTAAGGTAAAACTGATTGCTGTTCCCCTTCCTTCCTCCCACCCCTGATTAAGTCAGTGCTGTGCAGCTGGCTCATTGGCTTTCAACTTGGGCTGCGCATTATAATCATCTGGGGAGCTTTGAAAACTCCCACCCAGACCAATTAAATTCAGAGCCTCTGAGGGTGGGACCCACGCAGCAAAAGTTATAAGACTGCTCAGGTCATTCCAGTGTGCAGCCAAGTTGAGAACTGCTGCGTTTGCTGATCTGTATTTTCCAGCAACCCAACTTGGTGGGGTCAAGACCCCTGTTGGGTCTTTTTCTTTCCCTCACTGGCTCTGTCACTTCATTTCAGTGGTTGTCAAGCTTTCTGTGTTCGTGTCACACTCAACTCTGAGATTTTTGGCAGCCCACCTGTGGTGATTCAAAGACTTGAAGTTACACCGACCAGCTGGCACTTAGCACAGGACAGATTGTTTCGGTGTCTCTATAAATGGCTGTATATGCTATTGCGTGCGTCGCCATTTTCCACTGGGTTAGAAAACCTGGGCCTGGCCTGAACCCTCTTAGATACTCTCAAGGCCAAGTTCTTACTTGCTCCAGTGAACACACCTTCTTCCTCCGGCATCAACCTGGCATTAGGCTATGCCAGTAACCCATTTCTCTCAACAAGTTCTACCCAGTTGTACCCCATAGTGTTAGAGCCACTCAGCTTCCATCTGAAAGACACCCAGGAAGCATTAGTTAGTGGCACGAAAATTATGTCATACACACTGGTTGAAACTGAGTGTACTCCTGTGAAGAGGTTTGAAAAAGGAGCAGCAGCAGAGCAGTTGCGATCACCACCCCTAATCACTGCAGTCAGACTCTCCCCCATCCCCAGCCTGGCTCCCCCACTTAGGCAAGGCAGGCGCTTACCTGCCCAGCCCCTGCCTACCGCATGCTCAGGGCTCCCTCAACCAGGAGCTGTCCCATCCCGGGAGGAAGCATGTAGTAAGTTTTCTGTCTGAGTGGGAAACTGCCCCTCTGTGGAGCCGCTGTCCTTGTCACTGAGGTCTCCTCCCTGCTCTCCTGCCCTTGGGCCTGGTTTCTGACTTCCTGGCCTCACATCCCCCCATCTTCCTGCCTGGTTTCTCTCCCTGTTCACCACTCCCACCCTGTCCACGAGCCCTCAGATCCCAGCCCCTCCTCTCCCTGGGCCTGGGTCCTGCCTGCCTCCCTTGGCTCCACCTTGAGTCTCCTAACCTGGCTGTCTGGTCAGCTTCCTGAGTGCCTGCCACCACCTTCAGATGCCTGGTGTGGAAGAGCTATCTTCAGCCCATGATCAACCTCAGAACTTTGCTTTTCTCTACCGTCTGTCCAGCGAGGTAGTCATGTTTGTCCTTCTGACCTAGATCCAAATCCAAGTTCTACCTTCAAAGGGGTCCCATTTTGGAGACCCCAAGACTGAAGGGATTCAGCCATTCCCCCGAGACAAGCACCTGGTCATGGGTCCACATGGTTGACCAAGAGGCAATCATTTATTCCTCTTGATGGCTCCTTCAGACCCCAAACAGCACAGAGAACAAAAGCATGTTCCCCTGGGATGTGACAGGAACCCATGAAGGAAGTTAGCCCCCTGAAAGTACTCTTGGTTCCTTTTTCACAGGTCTGTTTGGTGCCTTGTCAGAGTATTTTTGCCAAAACAGCTTGGCTTTTGAGGAGGGAAGGAGAACAGCTACTCTGTGTCCTATGTAAGAGCCCTCTCCACTCTTAGCCTCTGCTACCTCCCCTGCAGATGAAATCATCCCAGCTTCTTGTGGAGAAGGTGAATGAGGTGAAGCCCCGATCATGGAGTATTGGCACTGGATCATTTTGTTCCAAGATGGCATTCTGGAGGGCCAACTCTAGCCACTGGTAGTGTCTGCCCGGAGACCTGGGTTAAGGTTCATGAGGCTGCTGTGTAGACTGGTCATCAAGAATGCAACAATTAATTATCAGTGTCTGCTGTAGATGCAAGGATGGAATTATGGGCTGTATATTTACTCACTCTGATCTGGTTCCACAATTTCATTTCCAGAGAGATGAGGTGACTTGCCTGAAGTCACAAGACTAGTTAACAGAACCAGAAATTGAACTGAAATTGCTGACTTTGGTCCATTGCCTTTAGGTGGCACTTTCCAGGGTGTGCCATGAAGTTAAATGTGCGTATTTGCAATAGATACTTCTCATGTGAACTGGGAATTCCTACAAAGCCCCAAATGGGGACAATCTCCGCAAAACCAGCCATCTCATTGTCTGTCTCTCTTTCTTCCTATTTTTCTACCATTCAACTGATGGTTTTATTTTTATTTTATTTTTTGGTGAGAACATTTAAGTTTTACTCTCTTAATTATACAATACAGTGTTATCAACTATAGTCACCATGTTAGACATTAGATCCTTATTCTTATAAATGGAAATTTGTACCCTTTTACCAACCTCTCCCTATTTCCCCCAACCCCCAGACCCTGGCGACCACTTTCCTCTCTGTTTCTATAAGTTTGACTTTTTTTTAGATTCTGCATATAAGTGTTACCATGAAGTATTTGTCTTTCTCTGTTTGGCTTATTTCACTTAGCATAATGCCTTCAAAGTCTATCCATGTGGTTGCAAATGGTAGGATTTCCTTATTTCTATAGCTGAATAATATTTCATTGTATATATATATTACAATTTCTTTGTCCATTTGTCCACTGATTGACACTTAGGTTGTTTCCATGTCTTGGCTATTGTAAACAATACTTCAATGAACATGGGGGTGTAGTTATGTCTTTGATTTAGTTTTGATACTGATGTCTTTGATACTGATTTAGTTTCCTTAGGATATATACTCAGAAGTGGAATTGCTGGACCATATGGTAGTTCTATTTTTAATTTCTTGAGGAACCTCTAAACTGCTTTCCATAGTGGCTGCATGAATTTACATTCCCACCAACAGGGCACAAAGGTTCCCTTTTCTCCACATCCTCACCAACCCTTCTTATCTCTTGAGTTTTTGATGATAGCCATTCTAACAATGAGAGGTGGTATCTCACTGCGGTTTTGATTCGCATTCCCTGATGATCAGTGATGTTGAGCACTTTTTCATGTACCTGTCTGCCATTTGTATGTCTTCTTTGAAAAAATGTCTACTCAGTTCTTCTGTCCATTTTAAAATCAGATTGTTTTGTTTTTTTTCTATTGAGTTGTGTGAGTTCTTTATATATGTAGTCAACACTTCATATCTGCGTTACATCAGGTTTACATGATGTAAACATTTTGTACTGTGTTTACAATCTGTGGTTGGTTGACTCCACAGATGCAGAACCCACAGATATGGAGAGCTAACCATGGGACTTGAATAACTGTGGATTTTCGTATCTGCTGTGGGTCCTGGAACCACCCCCCTGGAGATACCAAGAAATGACTATTTTTTAAAATATTAACCCCTTATCAGATTTGCAAATATTTTCTCCCATTCTATAGGTTGCCTTTTCAATTTGTTCATGGTTTCCTTCTTCCGTTGCCAAGACTGATGTCAGAGAGCTTATCCCCTGTGCTTTCTTCTAGGAGTTTTATGGTTTCAGGTCTTATATTTAACGTTTTACTCCATTTTGAGTTGATTTTTGTGTATGGTATAAGCCTCCAGTTTCATTCTTTTGCATGTCACTGTCCAGTTTTCCCAATATCATTTATTAAAGAGACTATCATTTCCCCACTGCATATTCTCAGCTCCTTTTGTCGTAAATTAATTGACCATAAATGCAAGGTTTCTTTCCGGGCTCTCTATTCTGTTCCATTCATCCGTGTGTCTGTGTAGCCAATCTTTGGATATGGTTTGTGTCAATATTATACTATTTTGATTACTATAACTTTATAATATAATTTGAAAGCAGGAAGTGTGATATCTCCAGCTTTGTTCTTCTTTCTCAAGATGGCTTTGGCTATTTAGGGTCTTCTGTGGTTCTATACAAATTTTAGAATTGTTTTTCAAGATTTATTATAAGGAATTGGCCCAGATAATTATGGAGGCTGAGATGTCCCATGATCAACTGTCTGCAATTCCAAAGACCTGAGAACCAGGAGGGCCAATAGTGTAAATTCCAGTCCAAGTCCATATGTTGGAGAAGACTGGTCCCCAGCTCAAAAATAGGCAGAGAGAGGGCGTTCTCTGTTACCCTGCCATTTGTTCTATTCAGGCCTCCAAAGGATTGGATGAGGACCACCCACACCAAGGAAGGCAATCTGCTTTATTCAGTCTGTGAATTCAAATGTTAACCTCATCCAGAGATGCCATCACAGACACACGCAGAAGAATGCTTCACCAAATATCAGGCTGACACAGAAAATTAACCATCACAGCTCATATGATGGAATATATGATGAAAGAAGTTCAACCATTGAAAATGACGTAGAACAATATTTATTGATACAGATTTAATGATATATTCCTGAGTTAACAGAATATGTTCCCAAAGAGTCTATATTGTTTGATACATGTTTTAAACTGCATATATGTGTAGATAAAACATCATGAAAGAATATGTAAGTAGTTAAAATCTTCATGATAAAATTGCGTATGAAGTATAGCATGTCTGCATTTTCTGGTTTTCTACCAAAAACACAAGTTACTGGCAGGTAGTCTCCAAGATGGCCCCCAATGATCCCCATCTCCTGTTATTCATGTCCTTGAACCACTGCTTCCTTTTTGCATGTGGGCTGGATTTAGTGACTTGCTTCTAGACAATAGGATGCAGTAGAGTTGATGGGATGTGATTTCCAAAATAGGGTGTAAGAAGACAGGCGTCTGTCTTAGGCACTCTCCCATGCTCTCTTGTTTCCTCACTTGCTTCAATGGAAGCCAGCTGCCATGTTATGAGTTGCCCTATGAAGAGGTCCCCACGGCAAGGAACTGTGGGGGGCCTCTGACCAACAGCCAGCAAGGAACTAAGGCCCTCAGTCCAATAATCCACAAGGAACTGAGTCTCGCCAGGAACATGAGTGAACACGCAAGTGAGTCCTCCCCTAGGCGGACTTGCAGATGAGACCATGGCCCCAGCTGAAGTCCTGACTCCAGTCTTCTGAGATACCTTAAGCCCGAGGCATCTAGCTCAGCTGTGCCAGGATTCCTGACTCACAAAAACTGGGAGATAATAACTGTGTGTTATTTTTAGCTGTTTAGCTTTGTGTTAATTTGTTACACAGCAATAGAAAGTGAGACACTGATGTAATGATATTTTAGAAATTGCTTTTGAAAAAAGTCCTAGGGACAGGTTTGCCAACAAATTTAGCTCTAACTCCTCAGCTTTGGTTCCCCTTTCCCCAGCCCAGGGCTTTCTTCCTGACTTTGCCAAACTAGTCAGTCTCAAACATCTGGGTCCTGGTCCCTGCTTGGCCACAGAATCCCCTACCTCTCTCGGCGTCTGTTGCCTCCCCTTTGTGAAGACGGGGTGGGGTACGATCCCCAGAGACTTGCTCCCAGTGACCTCTTCTCTGTGCCTCTCAGGGGTGAGCTCTTCACCTCGTCTCCTTGCATTTAGTCTTCATTTTTCTCTCTCCCCTCACTTCAGATATAAAGGCTCCAATATTTATGAAGTGCAGATTCTGGAGGAAAGAAATGAAGTGAAAATACAGGAGCTCTGAGGAGGACCCTGACAGGGCATCCCGATGCTCCAGTTACACTCGGAGCCAGATTCAGGGAGCCCCTCAGCCATTTCTCCATCCTCTTCAGTACCTAAAAAAATAGGAATTAGTTTAAAAAACCCAACTGCAACCAAACTACCACACTTCACATAAAGTCTCTCCTGAAAGTTCCAAATCTGAAGAAATATTTGCTCGTAGCCTGGCCTCTGGGTAAAATTTAGTTCTGCCTGAGAAAGAGGGGTCAAGATGAGCTTCTCAAAGCCCTACACTGCCAAGTTCCCTGCACGTCGGGGCCTCTGCCAGCCAGGCGTGATGCGAAATTGAAGTGACTCTGAGCCCAAACCCATTAAACGCTCCGGGAAGGTGCTTCTGTGCTCATTAATGGAATTAGGTGCTTGGAGAGAAAGAGATCAGATGAATACCTCAGGCTTCCATTCTGTAATCCTAGGAAAGTGATCTGATCAGGAGCCCAGTTAAATACAACAAAAAGTGCAGAGCGCTCTAAGTACTCTGGAGATCCAGAACCCGTCTGTTTTTCCCTCTAGTGCGGCTCACTGCATAAGCCCAAGACAATCCCACTACCAGCATAGAATGGTATATTTTGAGGGTGATTAAGCACTAAATGTTCACCAGGATGGAGTTGTAAATGGCTCAGGCAGTCATGGGATTATGAGCCTCACAGAAAACTGATGTCATGTCGGGCCCACTTTTTGCTCTGGTTCCTCTGATGGTTTGATGCTGGGCTTCAATGATGCTGCAGAAGTTGGTTGGTCCATTTCTGACTCTTCCTGTGATGACAGTCCTTTGTCTTTCAGCAAGGTCATTATCTTCCTGTGAGATTGCAACAGCAGTAATAGAACAGCAATAGTAATAACAAGTGGGTGATATACGTGTATATTTATATACAATCCTATTTAAATTTTAAGCCTATGGGCTAAGTATTATTAAATCCATGTAGAGAAGAAGAGATTGAAGCATAACAATATTAAGTCATCTCCAAGGACATAGCTATCAAGTGGCAAGCCTGGGACTCCCACATAGTCTGTGTGACCATGAACCCGTGTTCTTTGCAATGGATGGTGAACTACACTGCTTGTGGTTACTAATGTGAAGCCTCCTGACTGACCTGTGGTCACTACACCAGCATTATCTTGCTTGGAAATCCCCTTGAGCTATGAGAGAGGTGGATGGTCAAAGTCAGTGGTTCCCAACCTGGCTGAACTTACAATCTGCAGGAATGCCAAGGCCCAGCTCCCACTCGCAACTAAAACTTTTAGACTCAGGGGTCTGTGATGGGGCCACCTGTCTGAATTTTGTTAACAAGGGCTTTGGTTGGTTCTGACACAGTCAAATAGCAGACTAACATTCTGGAACCACTAGACTGAGTGATCTGAAAATTCCCTTCCAGAACTAAATCTCCAGGGCAGGAGGGCATTTGGAGAGCTGCCTCGTCACCTGGCCCTCTCCTTACTCCTTACTGTCAGGTGTCCCTTTCCTGGGCTGAGCTGCCTCACCCTCGCCCTCTCTGGCTCCCTCTGACCCTGGCTAGGAACACACCACAGTAAACACACTGGCCCTGCCTCTGCCTGAGCTCCCATCTTTGCTAACTCTTTTCTCTGGCTCTGATATTCTACTCCCTGTCATCGAATCCTTCCAAGCCTGTATTTTCTTAATAGGTAATACATACACACAGTACAAATCCCCTGATTTACAAAAGGACGTATTGATAAATATCTCCTTCCTACCCTATAACCCAGGCATCCAGGTCTCGCGCCCAGAGGGTTCCCCCAGTCATGCTTTACAAAAAAGAAATACAGTTCTGTGTGCCTGCTGTACATAGTGGTTTGCTCTGCTAATTTTGAGGAAACTGTGCCTTGAAGATTATTCCAGATCCATGCATAGAAGTTCTGCAGCTTAATTCCTTCACAAGAGTAGGCCATAGTTTGTTCTAGCCATCCTCTATTGATGGCATAGACAATGTTTAGGTTGTTTCCAACCTCTGGCTATTACTAACAATGCCACAGTGAATATTTTTGTATGTATGCCATTTCCCACATGTATGAGAATATCTGTAGAGTAAAATTCATGGGAGTGGAATTGTAAGTCAGAGGGTATATTGTTCATCTTAACTCCAGTTTCCCATCCACTTTGAGTCAGGCTTCTAATCCCTGGCACTCTGGGTAACAGAGCCTAGGCCTCTGCTCATTTACGTCCCAAGTCTCTACGCTGGGGCCCTGATTTCCAGGGGCATTTCAATGGGTCTGGGTGGCCCACTCACCGTCACCTGCCCAGTGTGCTCCCTGCTAGGCACCCAGCTGAGCCTCTGAGACTCAGGCTTCCACATTACAGAAGGTTGCAGACATCTTCCTCTCTGCCTGGGCTTGTTCCCCAGACCCTGGGATTATGGCCTCTGTCTAGATTTAAAGTTCCCGAGAGCTCTTTCCAGTGCTAACTGACCTCTTCCGTAGTCATCTCTGTGCATCCAGGTTCCCTTTTGTCTGCTTCAATCAAACCCAGCTCTTCATTCCTTCTAGCTGGCCGGCCGTGTTGAAACTGAAGACCTACCACAAGTCACGGGATCTGGACCATCTCCAGATATAACCTCAGCGTAGGTGACACTTGTCTTGGGACCTTTCTGTCCATTTTCTCTGGGTCCCTCCATGCCTTCAAAATGCTCTCCAGCTGCCCAGAGTTTCCTCTGGGTTTCTTGCCTGGATTCGCTGACTGTATTTAACAGTGCTGTGTGCTCCAGATTTCTTCTACTCTCTCCAGCCTTATTTCAGAACGTGTCTGTCTTGTCTTTCATCTCCTAAGGGTCCTATTGGATAAACTCATCCTCATTGGCAGATAATGTCATCCATGTGATAATCCTCCTAGAAGTATTTTCATCTTGGGATGGGGCTTCCCGAGATCCCTTTGCTGAATGAATGGCACTACAGGGACGGGAGTAGGTCAAGGAGGATTTGAGGAATGGAGGGGTGGCTGGTAGAGGTAGCATGGTCCATGGTGTAGTCCATTTCTAACTGTGTGATGTACGTCACTTTGCAGAGCCCAAGTTTCCTCATATTACATTTCTCTTAGTGGTGTTGAGGTCAACTAACATAACTGATGTGGAAGTACTTCGTAAGGTACAAGGTACTGTTACCCTTTCACCAGCATCCCCCAAAGTCCAGAGTGCTGAGCCGCCAGGAATGCCAGCCCTGTGCGAGGCAGCCACTTGGCAAGAAAGGAGGACCAAATTGCTCTATATTGTTTCCACCTCATTCTCTAGAAAGTACAGACTGCAACAGATTAAACGATGAAACCCTTGTGAAAATCTTTCCATCATCAGGGTCAACTCTAAATTTTTCATCTTGCCTCAGACATTGACTTCAATTTCTTAGATTTGCACAGTAACAAATTCTTCCTGGTTATAGGGAGATGGTCTCCTTGAGTTTGTCCTTGTGAATGCTAGACATTTAAGTGTCCTTTTTTGCATGGGCTCAGTTCTCTCTCATTCTTGGAAGACGTTTCCTGGGTCTGGTCTTCACGCTGTGTCTTTCTGTTCATTCAATTTGCGGTGGCATCCTGACTGTCACAGGAGGTCTTGGAACAAGCCTAGATGAGAGCTGACAGCTTCCCCGCTTGACGCTGCCTTGGGATTCCCAAAGTGCTATTATCACAGCTTCTGACCTGAACTGTACCAACCCAGGTGACTTGGAGGCTTTCTTTGTTTCTCTGTACCGTTCTCCTGCCTTTGTTCTGATTTTTACGTGTCCATTACTACTGGCCCAGGTCACTGTATCCCTGACAACCTCCTCAGGGGAAGCAAGGATTCCAGGAACAAACATTTTGTCCCTTGGCTAGAGTAACAGTAAATGAAAAGAGGAATAAATGCTCCTTTCCACAAAAGCTTTAGGGGCAGCTTTGGTTTCTCTAGTCCCCAGGTCAACTCAAAAAAAAAAAAAATCAAATTCTCAATCCCAAAAGCTCATTCTTATTCCCAATGTTCTCCACGGTAAGCCTATGACAAAGGTATTTTGGGGAAACTAGAATCCTGAGAAGTTAAAGGATGTTTTTCAAGGCCACATGCTTAGTAAGTAGTCTGACCAGGATCCAGGAGCAATGAAAGGAAGGGAAGGATCCCTTCAGGACTGAAACCAAATAAAACACGGGACCAGTGTTCATGGCAGGGAGACTCTGCTTGTTTAGAGCAAACTGTATCTTGGAGATTATTCTCCATCAATACCTAGAGACTTCCCCAGCTTCATATTCTATTTATGGGTGTGTCATAATTTATTTTCACCAATCAGGTGAAAACTGGTATTAAAATCAAAACCACCATAGTGTCATCCCAGCTATAATTTACTGTATGTGTATACATGTGAGTGAATAGTTAACAGTTAACTATATCTATACGTATGTCCATATGTTTGTATGTGGGGATCTTTATTCATATACTGTCTGCTCACATAAATAGTAAATAATCTTTTATTTGTTCATCCATGGGGGTGCTTTAGTTTTTGTAAATGAATTCCCGTGTTCTTTTATGGTCTCAGGTTAAGAATTTGTCCAAGTTCTGTATATTCTTTCAACTAATTGCTTCAATATCAAAATGTGGTGCTTCTTTAAAATTATACATATATATTTATGACATTTTGGTATTTGGTTTTCGGCCTTCCATATTTATTCAGTTCCCCTTCCTCAACACCCCTTTAGAACAAGAGTATCACCACTTTTTTTGGTGGGAAATACAGGTCATATTGTATTTTCTGCATTTGTGCACAATTATTTCAAACATGGTGTTCTAGTTTTTTGGGAGACAGGGGAGGAATTGAATTCCCACGTGGACATGTGGAGTTGGACATGTCTGTTTGACAGCCAACAGGAGCTGTCAAGCATATATCCTCCACCCCCAAGTCCAAACTGGGACTCCATAGCTCCATTTCAGATGTCATGGTCCTCAAACTCCTTATTGTCTTGGGACCCTACTCTGAGAAATACTCCATTTTTCAAGATTCCTCTTTAATGCGGCACCAGAATTAAACACAGTGTTCCAGGTAATGGTTGACCAACAAGAAAGACACTTGTTTGTTGTATGAGTCTTAGGGACTGTAGCAGATATTCCCGGTGCACAGCTCACACCCCCTTGAGCCTTACCATGCTGGTACATGCCCGTCTGACTTCTCACTGCCAGCACCTGTGTGTCTTCACCTGAGGGCTTTCTCTGGCTACCAGAGTCCACTTGGACTGTGCCCAGCTGGAAGTGCCAAGGAATGAGCACTCCCCACAGGGGCCTTCCATCAACGACCGATGGGAGTTGGAGTATAAATGCCACAGCTCTCTCACCTCTCAGCCGGGGTGGCCCTGAGATGCACATTCCCCATGCTTCACCGAGTGTCCCAGCAGCGTCAAGCCCCTGTCACCTGCATAGCTACTGGCTTGATACTCACTCTTTATTGGCTCCTTCCCTGTCCACCCCCTACAGGACGAGGTGTCGTGGGGTCACCTCCCCAGTTAATTACTTGTACTGGAATCCTTATCTTGGGCTCTGCTTCTGGGGGTCCCCAGACTAAGGCAGCGCCTAATACTGCATCAGCTCTCCTAGCAGCCACATTGCGCTGCCGCTTGGTCCTGATTTTACAGTCAGATAAATCTCCGACCTTGTATTCACGTCGGCTGCTGCCAAGTCATACTTACCTAATGCTGTGCCTTTTTTCCTATTGATTTTTTTAACCTAAACTCAGACTTTGTGTTCAGTCCTGTTATACTCTTGGTTTATTTCCATATTCCAACCTCACAGAATAACTCTGAATATTGATTTGTTCTTTGGCTGTGTTAACTATCCCTCCCAGACATGAGTCATATTTGTAAATCTGATAAGCACGTCTTTTGTGCCTTCATTGACTTCTTTTAGAAAAATGTTGAACCAGGTAGGGTTAGGAACAGAATCTAAACTAAATTCCTCCTTGGGTTGAATAATCAAGATCTTTTTCCTAAGAATTCCCGCTGATAGTGATTCAAACTAACTGCACGAACTGAACCCAGAATTTACAGATTTGCCCATAAGAATGTGGAGCATGAACGGCTTGGTTGTTTTGCTAGAATCAAGATGATCCACAGTTATGCTGTACTTGTGATACACAAGTCTAGAACCCTATCAAGAAGGAAATGCGGTTAGTTTGACTTGTTATTCACAAATTCATGTTAACTACTGAGAACCCCTGGCTTTATTTCTAAAAGCCCCCAATCTTCCTTTTAATAATCTGTTCTGGAATTTTACCAGGGTTCCAGTTTAAGGTTTCTAGAATCTACCCTTTCTTTTTTATTTGAAAATGAGGACTTTTACCAATCCCTATTTTCCTATCCTCCTTCCTTAATTTCTCAGCAACAGAAAGTAGTACTAAGGTCACATTCGTAAGTACTTTTTGGAGCCTGGCGTGCGATTTATCTGGCGACATCAGTCCATTTCAAATGGTCACACACTCCCGACATCCTTCACTGTCTCCCTACTGCTGAGCTTCCCATCACTAGGGAGGCTGGTTCTTGCCTGAGAACACAGAGGGGGCACAGAGCCCCATAATCCCCCATCACCCTTCTCAAACCTGGCTCCCTCCCTTCCCCCTTTTTCTTCTTACACCAGACACATGGTTTAGAGCTTTTGAGATTCTCTTTAGCCCTGTGGGAACCCAGACTCCTTCTGCCTCAGTCCCCACCCCACCCCCTCCCATGGTGGATCAACCTACTCTCACCAGATCTCCCTAACCTCACACTCCACTTTGAGCTCCCTGATCCGCACCCGGGGTTTTGCTTTTTGTTTTATTTTATTGTGCCTCTCACGCTCTTTTCATTTTCGCTGGGATCATTCACATTCAAGAATACGATTCATTTTTGCCCTCTCCTATTCCCCATGAGAAATACTCCCTTTTATAATCTTCTACCTTGGGATCAAACCCATTTTCCCTCCGAAGTACTTGAGGTGAGGTGGGCATCTCTTCCTGTCTTTGATCTTGCCCACCAACCACCAGCTATCTTCTTCAGGGTCCTTCATTTATTTTTTAAAAATTTTTATTGAAATATAGTTGATTTACAATGTTGTGTTAGTTTCAGGTGTACAGCAAAGGGATTCAGCTATACATATATATTCATATATATAAATATATATTTTTAGGTTGGCCAAAAAGTTTGTTTGGGTTTTTGGTAGCCTCGTATGGAAAACCCGAACGAACTTTTTGGCCAACCCAATACCTACATATATTCTTTGAGGGTTCTTCCATTGTGCTAGAACTGTGAGAAGGTTTCAGTCTCCCTCTGTAGACTGCAGTCACCCTGAGGGCAGGGGTGGACCTGTATTCATGTTTGTGCCACCACAACGCTTGGTTCATCCAGCCTGATGTACGCAGGATCTCTGTGGAATGAAACTGGATAACTGGATGCCTTCCTTCCTGCATCCAGGATGAGGGTTACTTACATGAACCTTGTCCAGCACTGGTGTGTTGAGGGAAAGGGCTGGGGATGCTACTGGTTGCTGGGCAGCAAGAATTTTATTTCCAGGTACAAATTCCTTCACTTCCTAGCAGCCCAGCCGGTCCCCTCAGGAAGCCTGGGGAATCAAGCTGGCAAGGTTGCCCACCATCAGAGGCTTTCAGCTGAACAACTCAGCAGGAGGAAGCCAGCTTGCAGACTTCAGGGAGCCGCTGCACTGCACTGCAGAATGGGGCTGTAACAGACACCTGCCTCAGGCGGGTCGGCGGGGGCGGGGCCTGGAGGAAGAAGGGGGAGGGATGGGGGGAGGAGGAAGAGGGGAAAGGAAGGGAAGCGGCAGGGAGGGAAGGAGGGGCCAGTCAAGACTCCTGACTCTGCCCCTGAATCCCTCCGCAAAGCCATTATCAAAATTGATTTTAATAAATGAAAGATTTACCTGGGTTGAACAGTGTTTTTAACTGGCAGCAGTTAATTAATTAACCATCACTAGCCTGGACATCATAATGGGATGATATTTTGATGCTAACACATTATTGAAAAGGACAAGCCGTGTTTTTGTTTTTTTTTTTTCAAGGAATCAATTAATCAGCCCCAAATGAAGATTCAGACCACTACGTACGCTCACAGGCACTTTAATATCTTCCTTTGCCAGGACCCCCAAATACCTGCTTTAGGACTCTGTGCCCTGGTAAGCAGTTTGAGGCAAGTCAATGTTAACTCAGTATTAAAAAAAATCTTACAATAGTTAACTTTAAAAAATCTCGGAGACATCTTCTTCATAATTAATAAATGAAAAATGTTCCTGCAGCTAATCAATAAAGTTGTTAGAGAGAATTGATTGGATGAGGAACTCTTTTTGTGGGTACAATTTTTCACCTATTCAGAACAAAAGACTCCCTAGAGCACCATCAACTTGATAGACACTTAACAGTCTGACCCAAAAGGAAAAAAAAAAAAACAGAAAGATGATTAATTAAGATCTCCAGCAGTGACATTTACCTCCATCTTGTGGGCGAGAACTGGGTCAGGTGTGCAGGTGGCTACTGTGAAGCCTCTGGAAGGTTAGGGAAGCAGAGGTGCCCAGGGACATCTCTCACCCTGAGGTTGCGCCCTGGACATGCTGGAGGTCCAGCCTCTTTGGAGGACAGAAACAGGAGTGGTCCACAGAGGCCTGTGTCCTTCAGGTTGGTTAAGGAGCACGGTAGCCTCGTTCTCGCAGGGGGTGCATAAAATGCATGCAAATCTCCTGGCATGGAACAGCATCTTGCATATTATTTTAGTGTATAAGGTAGTCATCATGTTCAAGAGCAATGGGCCCTGAGTGTTCCACTGGATCCCAAACCCGACAGCACCCCAGAATTACTTGCACAGATTCTGAGGCCCATGCATATCCACTGAATCAGAATCTGTGAGACTGGGGCCTGGGAATCTGTGTTTTTAAAGATGTGCCCAAGGGATTTGACCCTGGTTCACACCAGTCATAGGACAAATACGTATTGAGCCGGGCACTGTGTTGAGCATCTAACATGCATTAGTCGTTTACTCCTCACAGAGGTCCTGTGAGACGGGCAACATGATTATGATCATTTTACAGATGAGTAATTGGAGATCTAAGAAGGGGAAGTCATTGGCTAAAGGTCACGTGCCTAATAAGCCCCCCAGGCTTTGAAGCTGGGTTTGTCTGATTTGAGGGCATGTGTTCTAACCACTAGAATACCCTGCCCCAAGTAAGGGATGGGCAGCTGGGAGGACACAGGGCAGAGCTGGGGGCTGGCAGCTCTGAACACACAGGGTTTGAATGAAAGAATTCAAATCCATGAAGCCTCACCAAGTGTGATTAGGTGGGTTAAAGTAATATCTTATCCCTCTTTCTAGAATGCCATCTACCAGTCTTCTTCAAGCTGAAAGATAACGAAGGCGGGAGAGAGGGTAGATCAGAAGGACAGCTGTAATTTTCCCAAAGCATTTTTGTCCAGCCAGCTTGCTCTTTCGTTAGAGTAACTATAATCTAATTAACTGATGACTCTACGATATTCTTGGCCAGCTGGGGTGTGTGTTCAAAATGCAGGTACTCGGACCCAAACCAGAGCTACTGAAATAGGCGATTTGCATTTTGAACAAGCTCCCCATGCCATGCTGCTCTCTGGTTAAGTGTGGCAACCACCGGTGTAGCACCTTGCCATTTGCCCCAGCTCCCACGCCCGAAAAGATGCTGGTTGATGGGCTCGTAGGGACTGTATCAGACAGGGAGTGTTCGTGTCATTTATTGCCGTATAACAAACCACCCAGAACATAGTGGCTTAAAACCATTAAATGCTAGAAACAAACCTTTATTTAACCCACCAATCTGCAGGGAAGGCCCATCTCCGCCCCATGTGGCACCAACTGGGATGGGCGGCTGAAGAATCTACTTCCAGGTTACCGTACTCACAAGGCTGGTAAGTCAATATTTCTGTCGGCTGGGAGCTCAGCTGGGGCTAACAGCCAGGGACCTCATTCCTCTCCACATGGGCCTCTCCGCAGGCTGCTTGGGCTTCCTCACAACATGGTGGCTAGATTCCAAGAATGCAAGTTCCAAGAGACAGAAGGCAGACGCTGCCAGTTTCTTACATTCCTGTGCTGGGAAACTACTACAGCATCACTTACTTCTGCCACTGTTCTATTAGTCAGTCAGTCACGGGGCCCAGATTCAAGGAGAGGGGACATAGACACTCTCTCAATGGTAGGAATGTCAAAGAATTTGGGGGGCGTGTTTTAAAACCATCACAATCAGGATGCCTGGCATGAACCCGCCTTTGCAATTAGTTCTGTCATATTGGAGGATCCCTTTACTTGTCCAGTCTTAAGCAAGATGAATAGGTTGGGTACTATTACTATCTAAGGACCTCTGATTCTATGTCTACACATCACCAGTAGGAGTGGTAGAGAATGTGTGTGCAGGGAAACTCCTCTGTAGGATTTATCTTAGTTCTTCAATGGTTAATATTGTATTGAGATTCCTTCACACACGCCTGAAATCCATGTCCTTGTGGGGCTTATTTAGCTTGGCTGCAGTTTTAGGTCAATTTCAGAAATCCCCCTGAGTTCCTAAGAAGGCTGTGGAGGTGAACTCAACTATTGGGATACAGGCCTAGTTATCCCGCCATTTCCTCCCTCAGACCTGCCCAGCATGAGGACACAATTGTGCAGCAGCTTGCTCGGAATCTAAAGGTCATTCTTCAGAAGAAAGCAGAACAAAAGAACAGCTGCTTCAGTGTTACTTTAGTGTCAACTCTGAGATCTGCTCAAGAGAGCATCAGATATCCCCCAAGTTAGGGAAATGTCGGGGAGAAGGGATGGATGGGTTTAGCCAATACCATCTTATTTCCTCATTCCAGCAGAAGAGAAAGATGCTGCTACTTCCGCCTCACAATGTTAAAGGGGTCGGGGGGATCAGTGAGGTCACGCCATCATGCCAATACCTGGAACACACGATGGGGACCCTTACCAAGACCTCATGTAGGTGTGCGAGTGAGGGGTGAAAATGCTGCACCTTCCAAGCCACCAAGAACAAGTGGCTCAACCTGGAGATGTGCTCCCCGAATCCACAGGACTGGTTCTGTGCATAACTGCGCTAAAGACCGAAGCACCGTCATTTTCATTTTTTCCAGTGAATGTTTTCAGGGCACTCCTCCAGAGGGGGGTGCTCAGGGGAGAGAGGAAGGGCAGCAATGGAGACGTGTTGACCTTGTTTATTAAGGAACTTCTGAGCGCACTGGCGGAGTCACAAACCACAGGGAAGTCAGACAGACATCTCAGAAAGGGAACGTTGACCAAAATAAGCAGGTGTTTAATATTCCTCTTCACTTCTCATTTGAATATCTGATTGTGCCATTTACAAGCTCATCTTTCTTTACATAATAGATGCATTCCAAAGAAGTTCTAAGGAGAAATATCATTCTAAATAAATTTTATTTTAGATGTGCAATGAAAATTGCTTATTTAAAGGACCTTTGAGATAAATTATATTTCTAATGATCTGGAATGTTGGTGTATAATAGCTCTTCCTCCATGCTTTTATCTTTAGAAAAAAATCAGGATATCTTTGATATCATTTTCAGTTCTAATATTCCATGATCCTAGGAACTTGTGAAAACTTTTTAGAATCCCAAATTCAATAATTCAAAGAGGCCCTATTCCTGGGTTTGAGAATGTCCAGTTAATATTATGGTCATACAGTGTCCTTTTAAGCACAGAACTACAAACTTTGCTAACAATAATAAAAAAAGGTTAGGGGTTCCTAAACATCTGAGGGGACTCTCTATGGCAATTTCAATGAAAGCTGGGAATTCTATTTGTCAGAACCCTTTTAGTTACTTTCAGTTGACCAATACCCAATTTTTCCTGGATTAAACCAAAAAAGTATGGGACTGAGGGTAGTTACAGGAAAGTTTAAGAGATGAAATCTTTAAGAACAGACTGACCCAGGGTCTCCAATGAAATCAATAGATATCGTTTTTCTCTGTTGGCTGTGTTGTCCTCTGTGTTGACTTTATTCCCAGCAGGCTTTCTCTGCACGGTGGTAAGAGGGCCACCAACAAAGGCAGCCTTATGTAGCTGCGTGGCAGTTTGAGCTGAAAGGAGGAGCCCCACGTCTAATCCTGAAACATCACTGGGTCACGTGACCGGGGATGGGGTCAACCCCACCCCAAACCTCTCGGACGAAACGAGTCGGAGGAAAACTGGGATACTGTTACAAAAGAAAAGAAAAAGAGTGTTGGGCAAGCAAAAAGTAAACTCTTTGCCCAGTAAAAATGCACATACTTTGTGTTCGTTTCCTAGCAGTGCTGCAACAAATTCCCACAAACTTCGTGGCTTAAAACAGGAGAAATTTTTCCTCTCAGAGTTCTGGCAGCCAGAAATGTGAACTCAAGGGGCCAGCAGGGTTACGCCCCCTCTGGAGGCTCCGGGGGAGAATCCTTTCTTGCCTCTTCCAGCTTTTGGCAGCTCCTGGCATTCCTTGATGGGGGCAGCGTAACTCCAGTCTCTGTCTGTCTCCATCTTCATGTGGCCTTCATACCTGTGTATCTGTGTGTCATCTCTCCTTCTTCTAAGGACACCCAACATTGGATCCCACCCTAAATCCAGGAAGATTTTATCTCGAGATCCTTAATTAATTTCATCTGCAAAGACCCTATTTCTGAATAAGATCACATTCTGAGGTTCTGGGTGGACATGAATTGAGGAGGTAGGGAAGATACGATTGACACCACGCCATACCTCATAAACACACGTGCATAACATTGGGCCTACATTTTCAGGAGGTTCACGGAGTCACTCAAGTCTATCAATAGATCATCAGAAAGGAATATGGACCAAAGATTAAGATACCTTGACTGGGGTATCAACCTCAGCACATGGACGTTTGGGACTGGATAATTCTCTGTTGTGAGGGCTGTCTTGTGCATTGTAAGATGTTTAGCAACATCCTTGGCCTCTACTCATTAGAGGCCGGTAGCACCCCTCCCAGGCACGACAATCAGAATGTCTTCTGACATTGCCAAATGTTCCCTGGGGGGCAAAACTTGTTGAGAACCATTGTCCTATCTCATACATTTTGTGCTATCTGGGTGGATAGTGCCATTCTAGTGAGCTAGCAATCCTGGGTACACATGCCAGTGATGTCACATAGAGTAACAGGTGCAACGATGCTCAGCACAGTGTTGCTTGTGGCAGCTGGTAATAAGGACACACTCCAGGTGCCTGAGGGGAATTAATAAGGCAAGTGTGGTGTAAAGATGCCTTTTATCCCACATGTTCCTTTATCTTCAGACCCAACAGACCTCTCCACCATTAACCATGCCACTAGACCAAGACTTCAAAATGCCTCAAAGCTTCAGTTTGGTGTTTTGAAACATAAGTTCTGTGGCCAGCTTTGCTCAGCCTTTCCCTCAAGGCTCACACCCTTCTATGGTTCACAAGCTCCTTTTAGGGAAGAGCCCGTTCAATCCATCTTTGTTTGCCTTCAAGAGCTTGCTCGATGCTTTGCACTCAAACGCCATCCAGTACCTGCTACATTTATTAAATGTGTAACACTATTACCTGGAATGTATTTGTTAACTCCACATAAGATGTATGGAGATTGCTTGAGATACAAATAAATGTTTGATTCTTAAGAAAATCATCTATTTTTAGAAAGTAAATATAATTTAACTCAGTTGTCCTGTATAAATAGGAAATCTGATTATTCTTTGATCTTACTTTTCCTTTTTAAAATTTAATTCACAGAGAGATGACTAATTATAGATGACCCCACAGCTTAATAACATATCTGTTAATGTTCTGGTTGGGGGGGGGGGAAGCCAAGGAATTAAATTAAGTATTAACAGGGTTTGAATTGATTCGACGAACTGAAACAAATAACTATCATACCCTGTTGTGATCTAGTTCTTTGTATTTTTACTGCTCAGACTGACTTCAAGCTTGGAAATAAAGAGGAACGCTGTCCTCGCACTTTCGGAATTCATTTCCCTTGGGTCATGTAATGGTACTAGACGATTGGTTGTGAATTATAATAAACACAATAGCCAAAGTGGTAAGTAAAGTTGGACCATATATTTACTCAGTTATTCATTGATTCACCTGTTCACCCATTCAGTAAGCATCCACAGGGCACCTACTGTGTCAGACATTGCTCAGCGTCCTAGGGACTTAGAGACACACTAGAAACAGTCCCTGTCTCCAAGGAGCTGCCGGAATGGTAAGGAGAGGCAGGCATGTAAGCAAATTGGGTAGCACCATATCACTGGGCTGGTGATAAGTTGTGTACAGAGAACAGTGGAGATACCAGGTGGGCAGATCTGTCCGGGAAAGGTCAGAAAAATCCTCACAGAGAAGATGACCCTTACATTGGCACAGCAGGGCTTGAAGAACATCAGGGGAAGATGTCCAGGGGGCAGGTGGACATTGATATTTGGAGAGTAGAAGAAAAGTCTGTTCTGGAGATACCGACGCGGGGGTCGTTAGCTTTTTATTCTTTTAAATTGAAGTATAGTTGATTTACAATGTTGTGCTAGTTTCTGTTGTACAGCAAGGTGATTCAGCTCTACGTACATATATAACAAACCAATACAAGCCGCTGTGAATGTTATGTATGTATATTATTTTTCATACTCTTTTCCGTTATAAGTTATTACAATATATTGACTGTAGTTCCCTGTGCTTAGACAGTAGGACCTTGTTGTTTCTCCATTCTATATATTATAGCTTCCATCTGCTAACTCCAGCCTCCCACTCCATCCCTCCCCCAACCCCCTCCCCCTTGGCAACCACAAGTTTGTTCTCTGTGTCCGTGAGTTTGTTTCTGTTTTGTAGATAGGTGTCATATTTTAGATTTCACATGTAAGTGATAGCATATGATATTTGTCTTTCTCTTTCTGACTGACTTCACTTAGTATGATAATCTCTAGTTGCATCATGTTGCTGCAGATGGCATTACTTTGTTCTTTTTTATGGCTGAGTAATATTCCATTGAATATATATACCACATGTTCTTTATCCATTCATCTGTCAATGGACATTTAGGTTGTTTCCATGTCTTGGCTATTGTGAATAGTGCTGCTATGAACATAGGGCCGTATGTATCTTTTTGAATTATAGTTTTGTCCAGATATATGGCCAGGAGTAGGATTGCTGGATCATATGGTAATTCTAGCTTTAGTTTTCTGAGGAACCTCCATACTGTTTTCCACAGTGGCTGCACCAACTTACGTTCCCACCAACAGAATAGGAGGGCTCCCTTTTCTCCACACCCTCTCCAGCATTTGTTACTTGTAGACTTTTTAATGACAGCCGTTCTGATGGTGGTCATTAGCTCTGAGGTGGTTGTGTGAGGCTGGGGTGTGGCTGAGACCCTTCAGGTGGCACCTCAGAAGATGAGGGTGAGAGAGAGCTGGTCTGAGCCTTAGCCAGAGGAGGAGACTGGGGCTGGACCTTTGGAACTGAGGGCCAGTTCCCAAGGCCGAGACATCTGAGGAAGCTTACCTTCAGAGTCTAAGAACACAGGCTCTGGACTCACAGCTGTTAGAACACCAATTGTGTGGCCTTGAACAGACTGCTTAAACTCTGTCTGGCTCAGTTTCCATAACCGCAGAAAGGGAGTATTAATAGTACCTTCCTCAGAGTTGTTGGAAGGAATAAATGACATAATAGTTATAAAACAATGCCTGGCACGTAGCAAATGATCATTGAACACTACCTATTGCTGTCATTTTATTATTAAAATGGATGTGAAAGAGTAGGGAAAAACTTTAACCCTTTAACTATTAGATTGTAACATAAGCTTTTATTTATTCAAGAAATATTTACTGAGTGCCTGTGATATGCCAGGCATGGATTTGGGCCTAGTAGGCCTGAAGAGCTTGAGCAGAAGTTAGGCACTCAAGGAATCTGTGAACTCAGATGGGGAAAAAAAGGTATCTTTATTTTCACTAAAATAACTAAACTTTAGCATTCCTTCGATTATGAATATAGACCACAAACCACAGTATTAGCAGTACCTGTAGTTTATCACCAAAAGCAATAAATATTTTCATATATATCACACTACAGTTATTGCAGATCAACAAACCACAGTATTAGCAGTACCTGTGGCTTGTCACCAGAAGCAATAAATGTTTCATATCACGCTACGAGCTCTTGCAGATACCTGGGAATATTTAGTAGAATTAGCGTTACTTCAAAACTCGGGATTTGGCAAACCACCTTAGATCATTAAAGTATTATTTTATGTGTTATTAAAGAAGCGCATATATCCCAGTGTCATAAACTTGTGGGTTCTTCTTTATTTCGATAACCGTATTTCAATATGGTTGGTTGCCTTTGTAAAACTACGTACAGACAGCCCTCAGTATCTGCGGGTTTTCCCATCTGTGGATTCGATCAATCCAGCAGATACAGAGGGCCCGCTGTATCGGATCGTCTGCATTTATAACACTTTATTCTGAAATGGGATCTGTAGTCTTCACCAGATTGCTCATGGGGTCATGGGGCACAAAGAAAAAGCTTAAGAACACCTGATATATATCCAAGTCTGGGAGAGACGGGCCCAAAACAAATTACATGAGTATGTAAGATAATGTCAGGTAGTAATAGGCTCATTGAAGACCAAAAGGCAGGGGAAAGGCATAGCGAGTGGTGGGTTGATTTAAACAGTGAAATCAGAGAAGGCTTCCCTGAGAAGGTGTCATTTGAGCACAGACCTGCAGGAAGCCAGGGAGAGTCATGTGTGTATATCATTCCCCAAGATATACACACAAGCTAAGGGGTCAGCAAGGTGAAGGGTCTGAGACAAGAGGGCACTGGGCGTGGACCTGGGGTGGAGCTCATTCAGGGGGAGGTTGAGAAGGAGGCTTGAGGTTGAAAAGATTTGAGCCTCTGTCTTATGCAGTCTGGGGTCCGCAGCACCTGGTCAAGTGGGAGCACATAGTAGGCACTCAAGAAATAAGGTGTCCAAGGGAGCTAACTCACCTCCCAGGTGAAACAGGTTTGTCTCCCAGGTTTCTCTCTAAGGGAAAGTCTGGTGGCCGCTGCTGGGTGTGGGACCTGAGGTCCAGGAAGAGCTGACCTTCCCGTCACTCAG
This sequence comes from Stenella coeruleoalba, assembly GCF_951394435.1. NCBI lineage: Eukaryota > Metazoa > Chordata > Mammalia > Artiodactyla > Delphinidae > Stenella > Stenella coeruleoalba. Next base: position 17,517,428 of record NC_137160.1, read on the forward strand.
CCCCAAGACTCCTGGCCCAGAAGAGCTGCAGGGTGAGCCCCAAAGACGTAAATAAGGTCTGAGCTGCTTCCCAGGGAACTGCATAGACCCCCACTTGTGAGACGATAAAATAACTGATACTCTCGTCTCTCCCCAGCTCCCACTACACAGTGACTCCACACCCACTCCCACCTGCCAGAGCTGGCTCTCCGGAAATCACGTGGTGACGGGCGGCAGCAAGTGGAATAATCATAACGTAACTGATGGTTATTGAGCCCTTTTTTGTGTCAGGTGCTTTTCTGAGAGCTTGACTCGTTTAACTCTCACCAAAAATATTTTAAGGTAGGGAGTCTCATTATCCCCGCTTCACAAATGGGGAAACTAAAGCCCACAGAAGTTAAATAACTGGCCCTAGCATATAGAACTGGTCCATGGCTGGGCTGGGAGTGGGCCTCGGGCATCTGACTCCGGAGGGTCCTGAACCTTCCTCTTAACTGCCACGCTGAACTGGCTCTGGGTGCTGTATACCTGGGGGACACCACACCCAAGGTCAGAGGGACCTGGGGCAGAGTGCCAGCAGCTACTTAGGAAGGACTCCAACCAGACAACATTCGACGGCATTCTATCCCATGTGCTCCTCCAGATGGGGCTGGTGTGACCTGAGAGACCAGAATTATAGACAGCTGGGAAAAGCTACCAAACGGCAAGAAATCTAGCCGATCAGAAAGGTACAGGCTAACAGAACCTTGCTGATTGTGCTGACACCGCCAGGATTGCTCAGAAGATTCTAGAATGCAGACCCAGGCAGATCTGACAAAACCACGTCCCCTCCCATCACAGGCACAAGGGATAGTTTTGACCTGGGTACCACTCAGCTCTCCTCCCGGAGGACTGCATGGTGAGCGCTCAGGGCAGCGGAGCAGGATCCTGTGTGAGTGCCCAGTTGGCACCATCAGGAGGCACGGAGCCCGTTCCCACCATCACTGGGGTGCGGCACAGAGAGATAGGATCCGTATGGGCTTGTGGGACTCTCTGTAAAATGGAAATGTGCATGTTGTTCTTTTTAAAAAAAAGGAAATATTTGACTTTTGGAGCTAGACTCGCCTTTCAATCCAGTCCTCTAAAGGAGAACAGTTGGACTGAAAAAAGATAAAAGGCATTGTCCTCTATGACCCAGACAAGATAACAGAAGAGGGAAGCCCAGGGCTCCTGACCTCTAATCCGGGACCTTCCCCACAGTCCAATGGGGGCCGTGTTGCTTTTCCACGACGGTGAGCAGTCCCCTCGTCCCCCGCGCACACCCCACCCTCCCAAGCTCCAAAATGGGGGTGCTGAGTGGACTCATCGAAGGAGGGAGAGAGAAGAAAGGAACCTCTGGTGACTTTCCGGAGATGTTTTGGGAGAGTGATGGAACATCTAGGACCTGCATGTAAACAATTGGAAAGGGACAGAGATCTCGCAGACATTCAGGGATGGATCCTTCAAGCACTAGGCTCAGACCCTGATGGGGCTGCAACCAGCCCGCTTTCTCCCACAAATAGGCTTTTCTGGAAATGGCAGAGCAAAGGAGCCCCGGGACACAGGGGCCTTCTAAGGCAGTGGAAATCTCTTCCTCTTGCATGCCTGAGGGTGGGCAAAGCAATTCATTGGCAGCCCTCGGATCGGAGCGGGGAGAGGGCAGGCTGCTTAGCAGGTGCACTGCAACCCAAGGAAGGGACTCTCCTGGTTTCCACGTTTTATCTGTAGGGCTCCTTCAAAGATATGAATTCTTGGTCCCTATAACCACCGGTTTCACTGTCGAAGTATGCTCACCCCACGGTAAGGACACAGGGGATGTGGTCAGACTGGGGCCACTGGGACAAGGAACAGGTGACCATGCCCATCTGTGAAGAGTAAGGTCGTGGGAGGTTTTGTCCCAGCCAAAGCAGCTGCCTCTCCATTGTGTGTGGTATTTTTCTTTTTCTTTTTCTTTTTTTTTTTTTGAGCAGTTTTAGATTTACAACAAAATTGAGAGGGAGGTAGAGATTTCCCATATACCCCCTGCCCCATCACACACACAGCCTCCCCCATTACCAACATCACTCACCAGATCGGTACAGTTGTTAGCATCATAATAATCCAAACCTATAGTTTACCTTAGGGTTCGCTCTTGGTGTTGTACATTCTATGGGTTTGGATAAGTATGTGATGGCACGTATCCATCATTATCGTATTATATAGAGTATTTTCACTGCCCTAAAAGTCCTCCATGCTCTGCCTATTCATCTCTCCCTTTCTACTCACCCCTGACAGCCACTGATCTTTCTTACTGTCTTCATTGTTTTGCCCTTTTCAGAATGTCATACAGTTAGAATCATAAAGCATGCAGCCTTTTCAGGTTGGCTTCTTTCACTTAGTAAGATGCATTTAAGTTTCCTCTGTGTTTTTTCAGGGCTTGATAGCTTGTTTCTTTTTAGTGCTGAATAATATTCCATTGTCTGTATGTACCACTGTTTATCCATTGACTTACTGAAGGACGTCTTGGTTGCTTCCACGTTTTGGCAGTTATAATTAAAGCTGCTATAAACATATTTGTGGACATAAGTTTTCAACTCCTTTGGGCAAATACCAAGGGGAGTGATTCCTGGATCATATGGTAAGAGTATGTTTAGTTTTATAACAAAGTGACAGTCTTCCAAAGTGGCTGTACCATGTTGCATTCCTGGCCAATAATGTATGAGAGTTCCTATTGCTCCACATTCTCACCAGTATTTGGTGTTATTAGTGTTCCGGATTTTGGCCATTCTAATAGGTGTGTAGTGGTATCTCGTTGTTGTTTTAATTTGCGTTTACCTGATGGCATAGGATGTGGAGCATCTTTTCGTATGCTTATTTGTCATCTGTATATCTTCTTTGGTGCGGTGTTTGTGAAGGTCTTTGGCTCACTTTTAAAATCAGATTTTCTTGTAGAATTATCAGAGTTCTTAGTATATTTTGGATAACCGTCCTTTATCAGGTATGTCTTTTGCAAATATTTTTTCCCAGTCTATGGCTTGTCTTCTAATTCTCTTGATATTGACTTTCACAGTGCAGAAATTTTTAATTTTAATGAAGTCCAGCTTATCAATTATTTCTTTCATGGATCATGTCTTTGACGTTCTATCTAAAAAAGCATCATCATAGCCAAGGTTCTCTAGGTTTTCTCCTATATTATCTTCCAGGAATTTTATACTTTTGCATTTTCCATTTTGGTCTCTGATCCATTTTGAGTTAATTTTTGTAGCGGGTATAAGGTCTGTGTCTAGATTAACTTTTTTTCATGTGGCTACCCAGTTGATCCAGCACCATTTGTTGAAGACACAATTCTCATTTAATTGTATTGCCTTTGCTCCTTTGTCAAAGATCAGTTAACTATATTTATGGGGTCCGCTGTGTTTTCATTTTAACATTTTATTACAGACATTCTCAAACATATGCAAAAATAGAGAGAATAGTGAAACAAGTTCCCCTGTAGCTGTCACCCAGCTTCAACAATTATCCCATTTGGTCAGTCTTGTTTTATCTTCATTCTTTTCCCTGTCACCCCACACTGTACAGAAAATTCCTGATGAAACATCTACAACTCAATAGCAAAAAACCAAATAACCTGATTAAAATATGGGCAACGGACCTCAACAGGCATTTCTCCAAAGAGGACGTATAAATAGCCAACAGGTTAACGAAAAGGTGCTCATCACTCATCATCAAAGAAGTACAAATCAGAACCACAATGAGACATCACCGCACACTGTTAGACTAGCTCTTCTCAAAAAAGAAAACGAGAGAACAAATGGAGAGGGTGTGGAGAAAAGGGAACCTTCGTGCACTGTTGGTGGGAATGTAAATTGGTGCACTCACTGTGAAAACAGTATAGAGGTTCTAAAAATTTAAAATAGAACTACCATATGATCCAACTATCCTACTTCTGGGTAAATACCCAGAGGAAATTAAATCAGTAGCTTGAAGAGTTTCCTGCATTCCCATGTTCATTGCAGCGTTATTCACAGTAGCCAAGATATGGAAACAACAAAAGTGTCTGTCAATGGATGAATGGATAAAGAAAATGTGGCGTATATACACCCTGGAATATTATTTGAACCATAAAAAGATGGAAAGTCTGCCATTTGTAGCATATAGATGAACCTGGAGGACATTATGCTAACTAAAACAAGCCGTCACAGAAAGCCAAATATTGTATCATCTCACTTCTGTGTGGAAATCTGAAAAAGTCAAACTCATAGAAGCAGAGAGTGGAATGCTGGTTACCAGGGGCTGAGGGGAGATGGGGAAATGGGGAGATGTTGGTCAAAGGGTCCAAACTTCCAGTTATAAGATGAATAAGTTCTGGGGATCTAACGTACAGCATGATTATTATAGTTAATAATATTGCATTGTAAGTTGCTAAAGGGTAGATATGAAGTGTTCTCACCACACACTCACATACACATGTACACAAGAGGTGAAGTAATGGATGTGTTAATGAATTTGACTGTGGTAATCATTTCACAATGCATGCATATATTAAATCACCACATTGTACACCTTTAAGAAATCGTGTTGTAAAACCTAAATATATGTAATTTTTATTTGTAAATTGTACCTCAATAAAGCTGGGAATAAAGCAAGTTCCAGACATTGTAACATTTCATCTATAAACACCTGTGTATACTTCTAATCAAGAAAGACTTTTTGAAACATAACCGCATACCACGATCACTCCTAACAACCAGTCCGTGATCAAATTTTCCCGATTGTCTCAAAAATGTGGGTTTACAGTCGGTTTTTCAAAGCAAGATCCAAACCAGGTCCACATATCAGATTTAATTGATATGTCTATTAAGTCTCTTTCACTCTTTTAAGAATTAGCAACCGAATACCCACCTTTGTGGTCAGGAGGGCTTGGTTCCAGCCCCCCGGGCCGACTGGAGTGACTGAGCCCTTCACCACTCCTGCCCTGTGGCCCTTGGCACCATCTGCCAGCCACGGACCTTTCTACCCAGGTTTGCTGACATCCTAAGTGCGAAAAACTGCTTCCATTGGGGAGATGTAAATGACGGGCATCCGCCTGGCATCTGCCTCATCCGTATTTGTCTGCATAGCACCTAACACTATGGAGTAGAGTAGGTGATCGGTTCCCGCTGGATGACGCTGTTCAGTCAGATCCTCTCCTAACAGTGGGTTTTAGGGAAAGGAGAGCCACCCTTAATAACAGGAGTGCAAAGATTGCAAACAGCAAATGAACAAAGCGGGACACTAATAAACTCGTATCAAATTACCACGTGCCAGGCATGGTTCTGAGCACTTTACACGTACTAACTCATTTAATCCACACGACACCCCATGGACGTAGATATCATACTCTGTTTTACAGGTGGGGAATTTGAGTGAAGTGAATTGCCCAAGGTCACACAGCTAGAAGGTGCAGAGAAAGGGAACCCAGGGAATCTGGCTTTTAACACCCACACTGTCTGCTTGGGACACCAGAATACCAGCTGTGTGGGTTTAGCTGTGTGACCTGAACACGCTGCCTCTGAACACGCAAGGGGACCTCAGCGGAGAGGCGAGAAGCTGACCTCATGAATGTTTAATTTTGACATTTGGATGTGGGGAGGAGCAGAGCCCTCCCCGCCCACGGGCACTTGGGGACCCACGCAGTGCATGGGTGGCATTGGTCTGGGATTCAGGGGGTTGGGGTAATGGGGCAGAAAAGCCAAGGAAGGCCGCACAGCCTGGAGGGGAATCCCAGCCTCTCTGCCGGGGGCAGTACCCTTGGCCAGACCTTTCTGCTGAGAACTGCAATAGTCCGGAAGCCAAACCTCATTGTTACCAGTTTTTGAATGACTGTGAAATCAAGAGCTCTAAAAGCAGAGATCAGTAATGGACTGCAATCAGGGTTTCCTGCGGGGGAAATCCCAACGTCATGCTTGCCATTTCTTAGCTTCCAGCTAGGATCATCCCCTAAAATCATGCATGCACTTCCAGCTCTGCCCCACCCAGAGCAGCTACAGGAGGTGGGTGGTCAGGAAGGTGCCCTGTGGCCTCCAAGAGTCAACACCGGGCCTTCAAAGGAGCCTGCCTCCTGTCAGCGATGGGCCCAGCGGACTGGAGGGAACGCACTTAATAAATGTTTTCACTTTGGCATTTGGAGGAGGGCAGAGCCGGGCCAGGCGTCAGAGCACTCTGAAGTGCTGTGGGCCCGCTGACACTTCCCTGCCCTTTCCAAGGTGTTCTCATGACAGCTGCTACCTGGGGGCTGCGGGGCTGGAGCAACTGCTGTGCAAGGTGGTGACCTTCTAAATCTGGATCAGTTAATGAACCTGGCCGGCCCCGGGGGCCCCGGAGGCTGCACCCTCCGTGGTGGCTTCTGCCGAATTTCTCTTGTTGTTTTTGATTCCCTTCTTCCTCCCCCACCTTCCCATTATGCCTGACATTTCTAAGGCCAAGTTTTGTTACAAGCAATTAGCCTGTGTCAGCGATCTGGGGAGACGAGCTGGGAGCCAAGACACAGGCTGGGGTACAAGAGCATGAGGGCCGCCTGGAAGCGGGCTGCCGAGCGGACCCTGCACGGAAGGCCGGGTCGGTCCCTGCGCTGACGATGGAGCTGGGGCTCCGAGGGGACGCAGGGGGTTCGAGGGTGCAGGACCTCCGGCTCCATGCAGCCCAAACAGGGGTCTGCCACCCTCTGCTCTGGAGCCCTCTTCCTGACCCTAATCTAGAAACTCATTCTCCCAGCCTGAGTCTCTCAGATCCCGGAAGTGCTCAAAAGCCAGAGTTCATGACCTATTTTCACTTGTTGAAGAGAGAAAAAGAAATCATGCATGCACTTATGCACAGTAAGCTGTACAGGTAGGTGTGTGTGTGTGTGTGTGTGTGTGTGTGTGTATCTATATATATATACATATATATATCTCTATATATACATATATAGTTATTAGTATTTTTAAATTTTGCCTGGAATTATTTGTCCACTCAGTATGGTTGCCTAGACACTCAGTTACCAATTTTGTTCAGTGCTGACTAACAAAAACTAGGAACATGGGCTTCCCTGGTGGCGCAGTGGTTGAGAGTCCGCCTGCCAATGCAGGGGACACGGGTTCGTGCCCCGGTCCGGGAAGATCCCACATGCCGCAGAGCGGCTGGGCCCGTGAGCCATGGCCACTGAGGCTGTGCGTCCGGAGCCTGTGCTCCGCGACGGGAGAGGCCACAGCAGTGAGAGGCCCGCGTACCACAAAAAAAAACCCCAAAAAACAAAAACCTAGGAACATAAAATATTTCTGAATTGATGCATTTCGTGGAGGAGACAACGTACTTCACATGTGGGGTGCTGCGGTGTGGGGGAATTGGGAAGAGGGAGGGGCCCTGAGTCCACTGACCGTTCAGCATGGACTTCCCCAACCTGGCCTCAGGGCTTCCTGGCCCCGTCAGCTCCCCGCAACCCCAGACCTCCACCCTCAGCTCTCCCAGAAGGATATCCAGCCATTCAGACTCAACCACTGGAATCTTGGATTTAAAACTCAGCCATTCAAACCCAACCATCGGTTTCAATGATCTTATCTCTTCCGTACAGGGATACAATGAACTGACTTAGAACATCAATGTGTACTCCTGAGAGAGGGCCTGACCTAACCCTTCCAGATCACTAAGGAGTATTTCAGAAGCAGCCTTCCTGATGTAGCTTCCATGTTGGCCGTGGAGCCACTGGTGAGCATTTCAGGAAGATGAGGGAACTGAGGCCCCGGGAGACCACATGGGTTGCCTAAGGTCACACAGGGGATTGTGTAGATGCCTTGACTGAGCTCAGGTCACCAATCCCCACCCAAGGCTCTTCCCACTTTGAGAAAGGCAGTGGCTCCCTGCCATTTGCTTTCAGTCCATGTTTCATCTACAATCCATGAAGGGAATATAAAAAGAGAGTGTGCGGTAGCAGCACGGACCAGACACCGAGAAATAATCAATTTTAGTCCTAAAGCGAAGAGTGCGCTCATGGACTCCCTTGCAGCCGGACGACAGGAGGCTGCCTGCCTTTCGAGATCAAGGGCCAGGGAAAAACAAGGAAGAAGAGGGGACAAGCAAGAGAAAAGTCTTGGTGGAAGCTGAGGGGGAGGACGGCTGGACCTCCTCGTGGGAGGGGGTTCTCTCTCCCCAGTAGACGGGGTCGAGGGGCTGGGATCAGCTTAGCTGTCTTCCCTGGGGAGGGCTGTGAATGGCCTGAGTGTAGAGAGAATGAGTTCATTGACCCCCCATGTCTAGACTCCCTGGGTTGCCAATCCTTCCAAGTAGCCTGGGCCACCTCGGCTGATGGCACTCCTGACACCTCTCAGAGAGCTTCCTCTCTTCTAGTACTGCTACAAATAACACCGCTTTCCTCTCTTCGGTCTCTTCTTACTGACACCAGATCAGCCACGACGGTACGCAGCCCCAGCGTGTGGTTTCCAGACCACGCGATGTTGCTCTAGCTCAAAAGTTTTGCTTTGGAAGGTGGGGGAAATCCCTCTTCCATGTTGTCCAGAACAGAACAGATGTGACCATTCAGCATCTCTTTCCCCACTCTTCGTACCTTTTTCAATGTTTTCAAGGTAATAACTTGATATGATAGTTTTAACAACCACGACAAAGAAAGGGGAAAAAAAAAAACAAACACATTAGAGGAAGCAGCGAGAAACGTGCACTGGAAACATCAGTGAGAAGCCCCACTTTACTGTGTGCTCAGCAATGACATGGCTCCTCCCATGGCTTCGAGCTGGACCACCCTCCACGGCCCCTGCTACTTGTTAAGATCCCCATTGGATGAGTTTCATTTTCTCAGTCTTGGAATCTGCCTGTTGCATCGGGACAACTGATGACAGGTCTAAAACGCCAAACCCCATTGAACCGCTTTCTTGCTCTTTCTATCTGGAGTCCGGTGATTTTAACGCTCGAAGGGTGGAGGACACAAAGGATGTGTTTAACCCTCAGGCTTCGTTAAGAACACTGCCCAAATCTGGCATCCCCACCTGCCAATGGCACCTTAACTGGAGGCACAAAGATGGGGAAAGGCTAGCGTGAATACTTCAGACTTGCTGGATACTTGGAATCATCTGTGAATTGGGGTGGGGTGGGAATAGCACCCCAGAAATGACAGCTGAAGTTCCAAAAATTGAGTAGATGGGGCTTCCCTGGTGGCGCAGTGGTTGGGGGTCCGCCTGCCGATGCGGGGCACACGGGTTCTTGCCCCGGTCCGGGAAGATCCCACATGCCGCGGAGCGGCTGGTCCCGTGAGCCATGGCCACTGAGCCTGCGCGTCCGGAGCCTGTGCTCCGCAACGGGAGAGGCCACAACAGTGAGAGGCCCGCGTACCGCAGAAAAAAAACAAAAACAAAAACAAAAATTGAGTAAATGGAAAAAAGAAACTTGGGAAAGCTTTCTTCCTCCTCCGCCTCTCCTGCCAATCATAACAAAACAAAAATAGGCGAATAGCCAATATCATCTTTTATGTTTAATAGTTTAGAGACTAGCCATTTTCAGGAAGTAGAGACAAAATGAATTAGTAAGGGAAGCAGTTCTGGTCCTCCAGGGCAGAGCCAGCTACACTGTAGATCTCAAAGGATGTTCTGCAGACCAGCAGTCCCAGCAGCCCTGGGGTCTTGTTAGAAATGCAGATGCTCAGGCCCCACCCCAGACCCACTGCGTCAGAGACTCTGGGGGTGGCCCAGTCATGTATATTTCAACAGTACCCACCCTCCAGGTGATGCTGACGTCTGCTCAAGTTTGAGAAGCTCTCAGCTACACCCCAGTTTCCTGCATTGGGGGCCATTCAAATGGGAGTGGAAGACTCTCCAAACACCCACTCCCTGCCCCCAGCTGTTCTTGCCCATCCCCACCCCTCTGCCTGTTCATTCCCTGCCCTGCCTACCGGGGCATCATACCAGCTTGTGTGTTTCCCAGCTCTCTTTCAAAGGCTTACTCAAGTCTCTTCCTCCAAAGGCCCCTGCGCCATTTCAGCCTTGGGAACTGCTCCCTGCTCGGAATCCACACGCACTAATATCTCCACCTCTCGTTCTGCACCTGCCTGTCTATTTAATACCCATTTCCCCAAACAGGAGAGAAGTGTCTTCGGGAGCGGCACCCTTGCCCTGGAATTCCCTGCGTCTCCCACCCCATGACCCCCTGCACACCCTGGGTGATCCCAAGTGGTGGGCCCAGCAAGCTTTTCCTCCAAAAGAGATCCCAGAGCAAGTGTGTAAATCAAAAAGGATGGCCTGGGGGCAGAGGGACCTCACCCGTTTCCTCCTAGGACCGTCCTCCCAGTGAGCACAGCCTGTGGAGCAGCCCCCCCCCCTTCCGGCCCCTTCATGTTATTCCCCACGTGCATTAGAGGCTGAACGCAAACAGAATACAAAAGACAAAAGACAGGGAGCCTTTGCTGCTGTCAGAGTCTATAAAAGTCTTGGAAGTGACAGCAGGAGCTCTTGCCTGCTGCTGCTACCCTGAAACCCAGAAAGAATCAATTTCAGACTCAGGGCCAAATAGTGCCCCAGGGGGCGTGCCTGTGACAGACAGTGACTCCGCCCAGACCCCCAGACGCACCCCAGCCCTGGATCTGGAGGGGGAGAGGGAGGAGGGAGGGGTGGAGGAAGCATCTTGCGGTTTACAAAGGGAATGCACCTCTCTCTCCCCCTCCCCCTCTCCCTCTCTCTCTCTTCTATTTCTCTACTCCTTCTCTGAAATCATCGTCATGCCTCATGGGAGTCACACTAAAAGAAATCATCTTCTTTCTTGCTTCATGAAACCTGGAATGTGACCCCAGGATAGGAACAGTGCCACCTTCCCCTTTGCATCCCAAGTCCCCTAAAACATATTCATTTTCAATAAATGCTTGTAGATCATTGATAAGGGCTGTTTAGGGCTCCAGAAATTACATTCATCTATCCTCCTGGATTGCAAGAAAGGACTTATTTATCAGGGACCAACGAGTATGTGGGCATGTATGAGTGTGTGTGATGAGATATCCCGACATGCCATTAGCTTTATTTGTTTACTTATTTATTTTCAGAATATTGTTCATCATATAAGTTAGTGTTTTCCATTTAGAAACAGGAAGCTCCTAGGCTAGGTTTGCCAAATTTAGCAAATAAAATCACAGGGCGCCAGTAAATTTGAATTTCAAACAAACAACAAATATATTTTTAATATAAGTATATCCCAAATATTGCATTGGACAGATGTAGACTGACAGTATCTGTTGTTTATCTGAAATTCAAATTTACTGAGTGTCCTGTATTTTATCTGACAACACTATCTCAGGACAATTCAAGTAGAGAAGGGCAAAGAGACGCTGGTAGAGGAAAAGGATAGAAAAACTTTAAAAATTGTATTATACTTTATCATACTTTTTTAGAAAAAAGAACAAAACCAAAAATTGCTTTTGCAACACGTTTCTTAAAAGCAGAAATTAGGCTCCTTTTATGTGAGTGCAAACGTAGGTGCCAAGCAGGGGTCTCAGATGGAATGATTTTAAATCTCAGAAAGAGCTTAGCTGTTTTTGTAAAAAGGAAAGTTGGCAAGTGATTAGGGCCGATGTGGCCCAGCTGCTCTTTTGTACTTTGAAAGAAACAATTAAAATGGCTGGGACATTAAACTTTAAAGAGCTGGGCGTTCATATTCAGAAGCTAATTTTAAAAGGAGCCTGATACCTGGGAGAGAAGGACATTTTCCAAGAGGACATAATTTCTGTCCTGCCCTCCCGCCTTCAAGACTCTAAATTTTGGAAAATCATTTAAAATAGCTCATAGGTAAATATTATGGATAAATAGATGAATGCCAGGATAAGAAGGCTTTCTCTTGCTTAGTCATGAAGAGGCCAGATATACATTTTTCCCCATATTTTAAATGATAAAAGGCACAATCTGAGAAATTGAATACATTCTGGAGTAGACGTATCCAGAACGATATTCTTTCTACAAATTGCTGACCCCTTGTGATATACCAGGCACTAGGTTTAAGAAAAAATACTGAACAAAGCAAATCCGGACCCTGGAGGAAACTCACAGTTAAGTAGGGAGGACAGATCTCCAAGCAAAGACAGCTCCCCGTGGAGGAGAGGCAGTGTGGAGGAAGGGTTCAAAGTGTGGGCGCTGGGACTGGACATGGGCTCAGACCCAGCTCTGCCACTTGGGCTACATTTGTAAAATGGGAATAAAGGTAGGATCACTTCATTAGATTGTGAGGACTAACTCAGTAAGCAAAGTAAAATGCTTAGTACATCACCTTCCATACAGCAAGTGCTTCCTAAACGTCAGCTGTTGTCATAAGTGTTGGCATATTTAGGGGGATTTATGGGAGCACAGGTCAAGGAGACCGTCACTCTGCCTGGTCGCAGAGATGGGGGCGGGCATGGTGATGGCGGCTGCCTGGAAGCTGAGCCTTAGAGGAGAGCAGGGCTGTCAAGTGGCTGAGGGCGTTCCCTTCTCAGGGCATAGAGGGCGCTTGGTGTGTACAGGACAGCGACAGTCATGTGGCATGGCTGTCACATGGGAAGGACAGTGTTTGGGGCAACAGAGGCAACCAGGAGCCTGAGTATCACGGTCCTTATAAACTATGCCAGGTGTTTGACCTTCTAGAAGAATTGCAAACTCTGGTGGAGTTTAAAGGGGGCAGGGACATAATCTGTATTTCTTAAAAGATCCTTAATATTGGGGCAGAAAATGAATGGGATGTGGGCAAGAGGGAAGGAAGGGAGACAATTTAAGCAGCCGTTTCAACGACCTATGAAGGAGATGGTAAGGACTGAACTACGCTGGTGGCCTGGCAGGTGAACAAGATAACAGTGATACAAAAGTGACTCAAGAGACAGACTCATTCTGGGGCTTCGGCGCCAACTGGGCGTGAGGAATAGGGAAAGGAGATCAGGATGACTCCCAGGTTTCTGACTTGGGTAACGTGCATGAAGGTGTCATTTACTAAATGGAGAACAGCTTTGGGCACGAGGATGCAGAGGTAGAGGAGTGTGCATGATACGGTCCACGTTTATTTACTGAGTTCGAGGTGCTTAGGGGACATTCAGGTGGAGACTAGTGCCTAAGAAGTCCAAAGAAACAGGGACCTGGGCCTGGGAGAGATACCTATCTCTCTGGAGATAGAGAACATAGGTGGCAATTGCAATGGCGAACTTAGATGAGATGGAGGAAGGTTTGGGGAGCCCATGAAGGGGACTGAGAAAAACAGGCAAAGAGGTGGGAGGAAAATGCACGAGCCTGGGATTGTAGCCTGCAGAAGACCAAGTTTCAAGAAGGTGTTCCCAAAATCATCCTTCAGATACATTGTGTTCCAAAAGATGTCCTTTGGATTTGGTGGTGGTTGGTGGGCCTGGGTGGAGGCATCAAACAGACGGCAGATGGTTTCAGCGAGAGAATTTATTGCATCTAAGAGCTGCAACACATCCAGCTCCACCCGTTAGGAGAGTGGAGGCGCACAGAGAGAAAACACCAGCATTTCAAAAGAAAAGCAGATCCTTGATTTCATCGAAACACTCTCTCTCCCCCGAGTTAAAATGGTTTTGCCTCTGAAATGTGGACACTACATTGTTCTATGAGCTCTGTCCTAACTCAGAGATAGTATATTTCACTGAACAAATTCACACAATTACAGCCTCCATCAATAATCTCACCCCATAGCCTTCAAGATACAAGTGCAGATAGCTAGAAAGGTTAACACTTTGAATCTCTTCTCCAGGAAACAGTGAAACCACCAAGATTTCGCCACAGCAGTTCCCTACCTCCACCCCTCACCACCCCCATGATCAAGGCAACGAGGTTCCATATTTGTTAATCAATCAATGTTTATTGAGGGACTAGGACATGTGTCACCCCGTGCTAAGCGTTATGGACCTTACTCTGTGCCCGGCACAATGTAACACTCAATTAATGTTTGCTGTGGCTGTTGTATAAGATACCCAACATGGCTCCAGCCTTCAAAAAGCTTACAGTCTGGTTGGAGGGGAGAGAGACAAGGAGGGTAACTCGGGACCTATATAAACTTCACAGGAACATAGATGTAACACGAGCCCCTAGGACAATGCCTGGCATCCCTGTCATGTGTTGGAGAACGTCAGAGGCTATAGGAGAACACGGAGGATGGGAGAAGGCGTTGCAGAAGAGCTGGGGCCTGACCTGAGTCTTATTTTATCCATCCACCCTGTGTGCCCTTCGGATTGTGTAAGAGTTCTCCATCTTAGCCTGCAGTCGCCTATATGGGTCAGCAATGAGATCTCCATGGTTCCCCAGGTGCTGCCACGTACACAGATGGACACTCACTTAAGCTTTTTTTTTTTTTTTTTTTGCAGTACGCGGGCCTCTCACTGTTGTGGCCTCTCCCGTTGCGGAGCACAGGCTCCGGACGCGCAGGCTCAGCGGCCATGGCTCACGGGCGCAGCCGCTCCGCGGCAGGTGGGATCTTCCCGGACCGGGGCACGAACCCACGCCCCCTGCATCGGCAGGCGGACTCCCAACCACCGCACCACCAGGGAAGCCCGTCACTTAAGCTTTTGATAGTGACCATAGTAATCCTATTGCAGCCACCAGCTCTGCACTGAAAAAGGTCCGCTGTCGCACACGTTTCCTCGGCCTCCTCCTTCCCAAGTCTTAGACTGTGTGCTGGCATGGTTTTCCTGAATGGCTCACTTGTGTGTTATTTGTAATAATAGACATCGAGGTTACCATAATTATCCCGTCACCTTTCGTCAGGATTTAGGGCACAGGACAGTTCCCACTGAGTCTCAAACCACTGCTCCCGGCTACCGGGCAAACTGGAAGGCCACTGGAGTAACTTCACTGACCTCTAGCTGACCTGCAGGGATCAATGAACAATTAATTACTATCATCCCGCTCCGGGAGAGATAGCGCACTGCCATTTCTCAATTACAAGGGGAAGGGGCCCTTGGCCGGCAGCTGCCTGTTGGCCGAGCCAACCTCCTGCTGATTCTACCCCCCCACACACCCCGCCCATCACCATCCCGTGCACACATGTGCGAACACCCAGGACCCACCTCGCATCACGTCCATTCCTCCACTGCAGCTGCCAATACCCACACTCACACTTGAGTGTCCCGAACAGATCACCCGCCCACTACACCCGCACCGACAATCACGCTAGGGCCTGACTCATATCACACCCCGGGTCTCTGTCATCTCCATTTTCCTGATGTGTTATGTGGGTCCTATTCTGTTACTGTCTAAGGGTAAGGATGGCTCCTCGCAAAGCCAGGACTCAGGGAGATTCGTCTTCACTATACTTCGTGTCACAGCTCTACCAGTGACACCTCGGTGTTTTCCACCTTCACCTCTTCCTACATCTTTGGTGCTCTCTCTCTACCCCACCCTGAAACTCTGTGCTCTGTATCCTCCCCAGTCACCCCGACATAACCTACATCTTTCCTAGCCCCTCCCCATGTAACAAAGTGCCTTCAGCTCTCTTTCAGGGCCCCTTTCCCACAATCAATGACTAAAGCTGGACTGATCAACTCCAACTAAGATACTCAAGGCTGCTGGCTGATATCTCCAGATATCCTGCCTGTGGGTAATTAGGGCATTTCATCCTAAACTTAAGAGTGAGTATGGTGACATCTTCAGAGGCTCTGGTTCAGCCTGGAGGTGGAAGTGGGCTGTTTTTGGTCATAGAGGCTCTGAGAACATTCCTATCTCACTAAATGTGCATTTTTCTACTTAATTTCGACAATAAACTGTCTGAAGACTGTTCATCCCATTGGATAGATCCACAGATGCATTCGCCAATGCTTTTTTTGGTTGTATGCAACAGAAACCCAGCTCTAAAAAGGAGAGAGTTGACTGGAAAGCCAGAAGTATATCTAGCTCAGGCTCTAGCAAGGGACCCAAATGTTTGGATAAAGTCAACAAGACTTGGTCTCTGGCTTGGCTTTCCTCCCAAGCTGCATCTCTCTACAAGAACTCCCCCCAGATTCCCAGGCTTACATTACCCACATACTTAGCAACCTCCATGGACAAAGGAGCTGCTGCTTCTGAGAAAGAGACGGTCCAACAAAAGCCCCAGGATTCTGTCTCTTGCTGTAACCTGAGCCAACCCCCATCCTCGAGCCAGTCACATTAACCCGGGACTTGGAACACAAAAATTCAGAAAATTCCTTCTTTTCTCGAGCTCCATACCCCATAGCAGACTCAGCCTATGGCCAGTCCTGGTCCCTGATGGCTGTCTAGGGGTGAAAGCCCTTTGCTAGCCCAAAGGCTGGTCTGGGGAGACCAGTGAGTGTTTAGAGGAACTGGCAAGCCTGGGGCTTCTGGTCCCTTGTCAAGAAATCAAAACCACCTTAAATGAATAATGCACGTAACATCCTCATCAGAATACCTGGCACCAGGGAGGAGTTCTCAGCAATGACAGCTATTACAGGTATACAAGTATGACCCTACGCCTTATGTTTTCACCCTGTTGCCCCACGCCCAGAAGAGAGAAATGTTGGAATAAACACTCCCAGTTCCTTTCCCCACCCCTCACGTGTGGCTCCAGCCAGAGGAACAGTGAGTTCTCTGCCCGGGGACATCATGGAGAACCAAGCAAACCCAGGGGGTCCCATCTGCCAGGAGCTGGTTCCCTGAGTGGACGTGGACATGTTTTGCTCATTCTCACGTGGACCTGCCTGGCTTCATCTGGAGTTTGCCGCCCTCCTCCCCTGCCCACCCCCATCCTCTAGGGAGGGGGGCCTCTCTTGAGGGGGCCAGTCACTGAGCACGTAAGTTCAGACTGGAGAGCCGTTATCCAACTGTACGAGGGAGCCCTAGGTTTCAGGTGACTCTTTGATCCTACTTAGCTCTTCAGTAGGTTAGAACCAAGAGGGGAGAAAGTGTGATTAATGCCTCCCCCATGTTAAGCACAAAATAGCAACTATTATTATTATTGTTGTTACATAGGCCATCTCCCCAAACCCCGAAACAGTAAGGGAGCCGGGCCCAGCCATAGCCGTGGCCTCTGCTTTTCCTCCCAAGAAGAATCATCAGCCCTGAACGTCCCTCTCCTGGGAACTGAGTCTTGTCCTCGGCAGAAAACACACAAGTAATTGGAAAGCCCTGTTTCTGGCCTACAGAAGCCCTCCAGTTCCTTGGGGCTCAGGCACCAAATCATACTACAAGCCCTTATATCTGCCCAGGGAAGAAAGAAAGCAATTGAAACCCAGTATTTAAAGGCAGTCTCAGATCTATCCCTGCTTTCGACAGCCTACAAAATGTTGGAGAATAGACCCTGCCTTTCTCTGGACGATAAAACAGGATCCACTATCCAGGAATTGGCCCTGAGAAAGTTCATCACTCATCCTCATGCGACCTTCCTGAGAACCCAGAACTGCCAGCCAAAACTCTTTGTTTTAACAGTTTTATCCTTCCACTCACTTGTGAAGTGAGTATTGTCTTTCCAGCATCCCAAGATGCTTTATTTTTGTGCATTTTAATGGAGAAAACTCTCACCTGCCAGCTTTGTTTACCCAGTGCCCATCCTTCTCTACTGGAACCCCATCCTAATATGCTCCCAGAAAGGAATTTTAAGACGAAATAGTCTGGCTTGTTCCCATTCAGAAAGCTTCCCTGTTGTTTGGACATTAATGAACTAAAATCCAAGTCCTCGGCCAATTTCCTCACCCCTTAACCTCACTTTGGAAGTTTGCTGGTTCCATGTTGAGCTGGTTACCAACAACAGGCAATCAGTCATCACGCCTTGTCTGTGGGCGGGGAGCCCAACCGCCCTGCAAGGCCAGACAGGATTGCATCACACACGGCTATCAGTCCAGAGAACCCTGCGCAGCCCCGGGAGCCGATAACCCCATCCCTGCACTGGCCATGGAAGCTCATGTTATTGTTGACAATTAACCTAATCCAAGAAACCCACATAAATCAATCACTACAGCCAAAAATAAATAAATAAAGTTCTTGCTCTCCCATAGTAAATGTGTGGACGAGGTGACAAGGTCAGTGGCCTGGGTTTACAATGTTGCCAGTAGAATCGGAGACATTTCTGAGAATATATAATTTCCAGAGACCCATGCTGGGCGATCGGCATTCCATTGGCCCTCAGACCTGTTTCCTTAGCTCGGTATCTGATGCCTCCTTTGGGTTCCTTCTCGATGCCTCCCTTCAGCACTGTCAGTCCCAAAGCTTCCCTCCGGTTGCCCATTGGACCTGCGGTCCCTCCCCTGCCCTCCCCACGGGGTACCAGCCCAGACAGTCCTTGATGCAAGCACTTTCTTAGACCCCTCAGTCTGCTCCAGGGGATCCCACCACCCCAAATGTTCCCCAGCAGGACCTGTGTTTAAGTTTCCTAGGGCTGCATGGCTGGGTGACTTGAACAACAGAAATGTATTGTCTCCCAGTTCTGGGCAGGGTTGATTACTTCTAAGGTTGTTCCTGGCCTCTCCCCTTGGCTTGTAGATGGTCGTCTTCTCCCTGTCTTCGCAACCTCTTCCCTCTGTGAGTGTCTCTGTGTCCAAATGTCCCCTTCTTATAAGGACACAGTCGTATTGGATTAGGGCTCACCTAACGACCTCACTTGAACTTGGTTACCTCTGGAAAGACTGTTTCCAAATGAGGTCACGTTCTGACTTATAGGAGGTTAGGACTTTGACATATGAATTCGGAGGGGACATAATTCAACCCACAAGAGGGCCCTTATCCTAAGAAGGTAACTGGCCCCGTTCCTCTTCTGCACCTCACTGAGGACAGGGACTGTGTCCAGTGCCTGCCATCGGGTGGGCACTGAATTCACATGCCTCTCCCCACACCTCCTTCATGTTGTACTGTCCCTTGCTAGCGACAGCACAGCCCGATGGCCACAGGGATTCCTGAGCTGCCCAGAACTCGTGGGGGGGGAGGGGCGCCCGGAGCCAGCCCGCTGTCGGCAGCGCTGCCTGAATGACCTGGACACGTCCTCGCCATCGACTCCAGCCTCGAGGGAGCAGCCACTGCTGGGGACGCAGGTCCCTCCCTGGCAGAGCCTGCATCGAGCTCGTTCTCTGGCTCCATTTCTTAATCTCACCGGTGGTTCCAGGAAGCCAGCCCCGCACGCTAATGGGCCCCTGTCATTAGAGGCTTGGCAAACGCTCCCACGCCAGGGCTCCCCAAAGCCCCAGAGAGCTGGCCAAGGGCTGAGAGGCACCAAAGCCATTTTCAAAAGCAAAAGGGCAACAGGATCATAGTCTGACATTTTTTTTAAACCTGCATTTATTTATTAAATAATGTATGTTAATGCAACATATGTTATATTATGCAATAATTATGGGAACGCCCCGCCCTGCCATCCCAGGCCTCACGTGGTCTCGTGGGGCTGCTTGGCAGGGGTCCTGCAGCCCCTCCAGCAGAGCCTTCTCCTTGGGTCCGTGAGGGGCTGCGAACGTGGGAGCTCAGCCCCACCCCATCCCCTTTGCCCCCCACATGCCACCCACGCCCCCCCGTCCCGTCACCTGCTGGGCTGCCTGCCTCTCCCTGTACCTCCCTTCTCACACCAGACCACTCCCACCCCACCATCTTCCACAGACCCTCCTCGGACCCGCAAGACCTCCCTGACTGGATCGGCCTAAAGTCACCTCCAGACTTGTAAAAGTCACCTCATCCCGTTGTCATTCTGGCCCTAATTGACATAGGAGGGGCAGTTGCACCTCAGCTGTTTCCCAGGTCTGTCTCTAAGCAGACCCTGGAGTTACAGAGCCCTGCCCTCTGTAAGCCAGTTTGGACCGGTGTAATTATTATCAATGTATCCTTATTTATACTGACATTGTATTCCAGGGCTCCAGGGCGGTGCTAGGCACTGAG
The DNA here is from genome assembly GCF_951394435.1 of Stenella coeruleoalba. NCBI lineage: Eukaryota > Metazoa > Chordata > Mammalia > Artiodactyla > Delphinidae > Stenella > Stenella coeruleoalba. The sequence goes on from NC_137160.1 coordinate 17,537,224, forward strand.
TCAGAATCCTTCCAACTTCAGGTGACTAAAACCTGAACTTCAAGTCAGCTCCATGTTTGTTTGGGGGCGGTTATGTGGGATGGGGGGTAATTAACTGCAAAAGCACGTGATGGAACTTTCTGGGCTGATAGAAAGGTTCTAATTCTAGACTGAAGTGGTGGTTATGTGGATGGATACATTTTTTATGCCCACCAAACCGCACAATTAAAATCTGCCTTTTGTTGTATGTAAATTATCCTTCAATAAGGCTGATTTAAGAAAAAAACGAATGTCATCATAACAACACAGAGAGCCAGGTTTCCCTCATGCTCTGACGACTTTGACGCTCTAGCCCCTTCCTCTGGAGGGATCTGTCCTAACAGTCAATTCTTGTGACAGCTCACCTTAGGGGTGACAGCTTGTCATTCAGCAAAATAAAACAACAAAACTTTTCCTTTGGGATGTTTTCCTCAAACTGACTGGAAGACTATGGGTGATTGGTGCTAATATATGGCTTCCATAATTTCATCTTCACCTACTGGAGGTAGGTACATTTTTTCTCCTTTACCTAATGTAAAAAGTTAGCTTTCATTACATTAATTTAGCTATACAATGAGAACCACATGCTGTGACGGCAACAACTGTCTGTCTGCCTGTCTTGAGCTGTAAGTCCCTGGCTACAAGGATGAGAATACCTGAGCAGAAGCTCTCATTTTATCTGAGGGTGGTTCTAATAGAACAGGTAACAATCAAGCCCAGAGCATCATTTAGCCCATCCATCAGCTTCCATCCAGTTCTTCGAGAGTCAATGAAACAACTGTGATCATCCTACAGGAAGGAAATATAATCTCGGCGAATAATCACTTCATATAATGGTGGAATGTTTCCTTGCTATGATAGGCTTTTGCTAGATCACGAGAGGAATTTTGAGCTGCTCTCTAGAAGAAAAGGATATATGGTATCAAACAAGATGTTTAAAGACTTACTAAATAACGTTAATACTACCAATATGATGCTTGGTCTGAATTTTCTGGAAAAAAGAAAAAAGGCTAAGTCGTGACTAGATACATGTGATCACCAACTGCCAAGTTGAATAAGGGAGACTACATTTCCCCGAGGCTTGGAATAAGGATAGTAAAATATTGCTTTTGCAGAGCCCCTTTCTTGGAAGAAGAGCTCATAAAACTTTATCATACATATATTTGCTGTACTAATTTAATCATTTAATCTCCCTCCTGCTTTTCTGAAGGCATCTTTACTACCGTGTGGCAGGGACCGCAGACTAATTGTGTTTACAGAGAATGTCAAACCAGTCTCTGGCAAGGTCTGCTATTCTGAGGGAACTCCACAGTGAAAAATACCACATGATTCTCCCCTTTATCTAAAAACATTCTCAGCGTTTAAGAAAACTGTAACCTGTGTCCCTATGAAGCAATGAGCTTGTTGTGTTGATTAATCTTATCTGTAGTCTTCTCATTCATTCTCTTGGTCACACAGGCTGTGTGGGAGAGTAAATACTGCCCCAGACCTTACCTTTTCACCTCTTCCTAATCTTCCTTCAGGGGTTCCTAGCAACTGTCCTGCCCCGAGAACCCAGGTAAAACAGGGAAGGGTGGAAACTCAGGCAAAGCATGGAGTCTTTCGACCGATCTCCACCCAGAAGAGGGTAGCTGAGAGGCTCTATTTTGGGGTCTTCCTTAAAGAAGTTAAGCTCTTAGGAGTGTGTCTGCCCCTCCCACACATGCCCCTTTGTTCTTGCATTTTGCCCAGAGAAATAAAAAGCCAAACACTCTCATCTTCAAGCAGAGTGCTGGGGGTGGCCAAAGGGGAAGAGACGGTGTAGGCAAGATATCTCACAGGTGAGGGGTGAGGGCTGATGGCCCTGCCTGGCCCTCCAAACACAGAGGCCGGCTTTGGGGTGCTCACTCCCAACCCAGGCTGATTTCCTCCCAAGAGATGCTTCTCTGTTGGTATTGAGTTTTATCCTTTGCACAGGTAATGAAAAGACAGAAAAGACAAAATTACCAGCAGTTTCGGGGCCACGAGAGCGTTTCCAAAGCCAGTGCTCAAATGTCTCTAGTCATTACGGTCCTGTTCTCTCTCCTGATAAAACTGGTTTCTAACTCTTGATCTAACTGGAATTCCACATCCACGCCTTAACCCCTCTGCTCTTGATGGAAGCCCAGAGGGCTCCATATATGGTTGTTTGAATGAATGAACAAATACTTTTTTACATGCACTGTATTGTTCCATCCTTAGAACCACCTGGTGAGATAGGAAAGTCAGGTATTCCTCCTCTTTTTAACAGATGTGCAAACTGAGGTGCCAAGGGACCCAATGACATCCTAAGGTTCCGTGGAAAATGAGTAATAGGGCATTAGACCTCACACTGCTCTTTCCACCCCGGAAGGAAAGATGAAAAGCAGTAAGTGACTAACCCACAGACTGTGTCTCGGTTGTGTAAGTTTTTAGCTGAGTCATTTATTAATAAGTAATCAGCCTGCTACCTTATCTTGGTGTGGCTCCCTTCCCCTCCCCCTTCTGTCCTTTCCACACATTCCCAGTGCCCCCAGGACTTCACCCTCCAACAAAAGCACTATTTCTTCCATAGCACCTTCCTGAGACCTAGCCATGGAAGTTGACCTTTCCCCACCCCTCAGGCATCTCCCTAATGCTGGTCGTGCTTTTCTATCCTGCCTTATCTCCTCCACTAGAATGTCAGCTCCATGTCTGGGTCCTCTTAGCAGTATTCATGGCCCCAGCCTTGCCTGTCAGAACACTCCCACCATCCCTGGAAAAAGTCTAGTTAGAGGAGGTTTTTCCATCAATTATTTTGGAGCAAAAGCTAGTTTACCCCAAGGTTGCTCCTTTTCCTAGGGAGAAATGGGGGCCACCAGGAATCAGGTAACGTGGAGAAATGCATGGAGTGTGATCCACCTTGGGTCTTATTATTTCTGGACACAATGTTATTACTTCTTTGGTCCTCTCCTTCCTTCTTCCTGTTCCCTCAGGCACAGGGTAACCATACAGCAATGGGATTGATTTTTTTTTTCATTCATTTAAATGAAAAGGCTTTCCTTTAAAGTACTTTCTTATTCTAATGACATCCTTATTGTTCAAAATGTATTGCTATCTCTCCTGGCATTTCTTTCCTTGCTGTTGAGTATTCTTTTGGGTAATTCTCAAGAGTGGCAAGTTTTCATCCCTGAGGCTGGGTTTGGCCACGGCTATTTAGCCAGATAATAATAACAGCTGTGAATGTACGGAACATTCTACAGGTTCAGAGAACTAAGGCATCCTTCATGTTGACAGTCAGAATTAAGACTTACAACGAAGGTGGTAAGTATCGTTTGAGTAGAAACTTTGACATGATAATGAAGAAAAGGGACAGGTTTCTTGGATGGTTCAAGGGTAGCCCCCAAAGCAAGGCCAAAGGCCAAGTTCTGGAGCAGCGATGAGCAGCGGCAGCCTCACTGGACAGCTATTGCCACTGTTGGAGGGTAGAACGGATTTGGGTGCATTCATTCCCCTGTGCTACTTCTTAACAATCACAGCCACTGTGCTAGGGGCTTTCAACAAGCATTCACAGAGTTCCTACAAAGTGCTCAGTGCCGCAGTAATAACAACAGGTACAGGGCTCCAATGTCTGGATTTGCGGTCTCGTGGGGGCAAATGTAATAGTGTGACACGTGTAGGAACGGCAGTCTGTAGGACCAAATGGCACAAAGGAAGGAGTTGTCACATCTCTTGGAGCTAATGGGACGGAGGGGGCTGACGACCAGGCATAGGGTGTCAGAAGAAGACTCCACAGGGCTTGCACCAACCTTCACAACCACCCCTAAGGTGAGCATCAATATTCCCATCGTGTGAGCCAGAGAAGTTGCAAAGCTGGCCAAGGTCACTCAGCTTGGAAGTGTGAGAACCAGGGTTATTCTCTCTCTGGTGGGCTCATTGCTGGATCTCCATGTAGTGACACTCAAGGAACACACGAGGATCTGAATCTGGGTCTGTCTGAGGCCCAACACGATTCTCTTTCCACTAGAGAAATCTGTCTCTGCCTTCCTTTTCTTGAAAGACCGGTTTTAAAAAAAATTTTTATAGGAATTTTTCAACTAAAGCAAAGCATCTAGAATAGTCTCTGGCACAGCAGCCAGGGAGAACTCGGCAGAGGCTCTGGGAAGCCTTGGGAAGTCACTTCACCTTCTAGGCTCCTGGTTCCTCAGACAGAAAAAGAGGAGGTTGGGACTTCCCTGGTGGCGCAGTGGATTCTTAAGAATCCACCTGCCAATGCAGGGGACGTGGGTTCGAGGCCTGGTCCGGGAAGATCCCACCAGCCACGGAGCAACTAAGCCTGTGTGCCACAACTACTGAGCCTGTGCTCTTGAGTCCGCGAGCCACAACTACGGAGCCTGCGTGCCACAACTACTGAAGCCCGCACGCCTAGAGCCCGTGCTCTGCAACAAGAGAAGCCACTGCAATGAGAAGCCCACGCACCGCAACGAAGAGTAGCCCCCGCTCGCCGCAACTAGAGAAAGCCCACGCGCAGCAACGAAGACCCAACGCAGCCAAAAATAGAAACAGATTAATTAATTAATTAATTTTTTAAAAAAAGAAAAGAAAAAGAGGAGGTGGCTAAAGTCAAGTGGGGGCACAAGCCCAGGCGCTGTCAACACCTGGATGCACCGTAAGTGAGCTGTGGCCTCCAGAAGTGTAAGAAGGTGGCCCCCCCTCAGCTGTGCCCATGTAGGAATGGGGCCTGGAGTTGTCAGCCAGAGCTTCCAGTATTTCCAGAAAGTCTCTCAAGCTTTATTTGAAATCTCCAGATTTTTAAATATTGACAACAAACTCCACTTCAAACAAAGAAACAAGGAAACAAACCCAAACAACTACTCAGGTCCAAAAAGACGTGTCCATCGTGGAGACCTGCCTGGCCTTCAGTTTTCCACGTCAGATTACAGGACATGTGAAGTCAGCTCTAGCTCTGGAATTTGGCAATTAAGTGGAGGTTGCTTGTTTCTCCTCCTGGGAAGTGACACATGAAATAAGAAGGATAAAACCTAGGCGCCTTCTGTCTTTGAGGCCACGCCGCTGAAGGCTGTGCCTGAACGCAGGTGACAGACGTTCTCAAGCTGATGGCGTTTCCTCTGACCCTGGCTGCCAGCCTGGAGCCTCACTCCTCCTTTCACGGTTAACGTGGCTTCCCTACCCCCCGCTCCCACCCAGCTGGAGGCTACCATGTCAGCTGGTGACCCCTGTCATCCCCCAGTGCCTTCAGGTATGTAAGCGTGGTGCTTTTCTTTCCAAAACGGACAGAGAAGACGTACTGTCACAAGGCAGATATGTGCCTTAAAGTCGCAGCTCTAGAGAAAGGTAAGGTTCAGGAAATATTTTGTTGACAAAAATGTGTAACTGTGAGAAGGGTCATCAGATAGTATCAGCGTTTACAGATTGGGGCTGCTTAGAAGGGAGTCTATAAAACACTCTTCACAGAGACTCAAAGGAGTATTGATTTTTTAGGAGCAGAGGGGGTCAAAATCACATCCCTTACACAACAGCTGCCACTGCTCCCCCACTCTGGACCTTTTTAACAAAGAACAAGACAGGAAAAGGCAGAAAGACAGAGCCGAAGAGAAGGATGAAGAGGAACGCATCGTCTGGTCCCTGAAAAGCTTCCCCAGGGCCGCAGTGCTGAGGAAGGGTGAGTCTCTTCAGGGAAACCAGAACCTGGTTTCGTGTTCTGGCTGCTGCAGCGGACGGCCGCCCCTGGGGACACGCGCTTTGTGTCTGCAGAAAGGCAGTGGGAAAGTTCCTGTGCTCCGCAACGGGAGAGGCCACAACAGTGAGAGGCCCACGTACCGGGAAAAAAAAAAAAAAAAAAAAATTTCTCAGGTTGAATCACCTGTTCCTGCAAGTGCATGAAATGCCCAGAAGACACCAGACGCTTTCATACTCCAGAAGGAGCGTGATGAAACCGGCCTCCAGGACAATGATGGTACGCTCCGCATGACCGGAATATGCATGCTTGCTGATGCTTTTTGGTCTGGAAGGACAGGCACGTCGAAGGGAGAAAAGGGTCACTCTTGTGCTGTTGCAAAAGGTGACTCAGTATTAATGTCCACCATGTGGGCCTGGGAGAGGTCCCTGGCCGGAAGAGGGAGGGGAAGGTTTCTTTAGGAGGGAAGCGGGATTCATAAATCAGAGGAAGGCCACTTTCCTGACTGCTGCACCCAGGAAGATGTCAGAACGAGGAGTTAAACAAAGAAAGCTCAGGATTAGCAACAGAGCAGACAAGAGATCCGTGGCGCCTTCATTCCTGCTCCTTACTAGAAGGGAGGAGACCTTATTCTCCATACTTCTTCTTTTCCAGGGCCAACCAGTTGATAACTAGGTTCAATTTACCTAGAAAGGATCAAAGTATTAGCCCCTTTACCCAAAGTGGAAGCCTCCGAGAGGCTGGTGTGGAGAGCACTACAGTGTGTCCTGCTTGCCTCCCCAGTTGGAAGTGACAGTCCCAGGCCTGGGCCGAGTCCCTGGGAAGTAGAAGAGGAAAAGCTCGCTCCACCTGGGACGGGGTGTGGGTGGCAGGTGTAGGGAGGCCAAGAAAAATGGGCCATGTTGACTGCGTTTCAGTGATGTGAGCCTGTCCTAGAGAGCTGGCCTTGCAGATACAGGCCCCAACTAATCCCATCACACAGCCCTGAGGACTGGGAGATGAGACCAGAGAGTTCACTCCAATACTGCTCCTCCACGTGGAAACACGAGGAAGCGGGAGATAAAGGTTCCCCCATCTCTCACATGCACATTACAGAGCAGAGCTGGGCCCTCCAACGGGTCAAAGCCAATGTGAGAGAACCAAGCTATACAGTTAGACACCAGCTAAAATAGAGCGGGGTCAGCAGACCAGTCATCCATGCCGCCTACCGATGAGTGAAGTCAACAGACAGTGTGACACGGCCAAGCAGGGGAGCCGTGAGAATTGGGGTCTCAGGAGCTAGAAAAGAACCAAGGAGAGGAAGGCTGCAAAAGATGGGCAGAAGGGGTTGCTATGGGAACACAAAGAATCTTCAGCCCCGGCAGACTCTTCTTTTGCAAGCCCATAGCTTGACCCCTTAGAACTGCCTTGGTGGTTCTTTTTCCAAAAGATTCAGTCTCCAAGCCAGGCAACTGGACATGGGCCAGATACACATATGGGGAGCCCAGAATGGAAGGCCAGCCTGAGGCGGCCAATGGCCCAGAGTCTGTAAGCATAGAAGAACACAGGCAACAAGGAGAGAGGTGGGAAGGTGTACTGGGATCACAGACTCTGTGAAGAATGGGGCAGGGTCAGGTGAGAAGCTCTAAAGGTGAGAAAAGCAGAGCTCCAGGTAGGGCTAAAGGGGAAAATTCTGACCGACTTCGCACACACTGAACTTCCAAGAATTTCCAAGTATGCGCTAAGAGATAGACTAGACACCAAGTAAGATCTTTGGGGCTTGATTTGGACAAGATCTGACCAAGATGGCAGCCATCCTGCCTACAGCCTGCAAGTGCTGAGTGCCAGGGGCGTGTTCTGCCTCTGATGGCCTTGAGGCAGAAGGAGACCTCAATTTAAGGTGCCACAGAGCTGCTTCCCCGTTCTAGAATTTTGTGAGTGTGGAGATTCACCTTAGTCTGAAGTTTTAGGAAAACTGGGACATGTCCATGATGACAAATGGGCTCAAGCCTGGATAAGATTCCAGTGAAAGGTGGGACTTTTCCTGAGTGAAGTAAAAAGCTTCCACACAACAGCAAATCCTATTCATTCACGTTTCTCAACTTCATACAATCTCATTCAGTCAAATTTTGCTAAGACCTTGTCTCTTTGTCTGTGTACACACTTCCCACCCCTCCGCTAATAATCCCTTAAGACTCAAGCCTGAACTTGAACAAAAATATTTATAAAATAAAGCTATAAGCAAAGGTCATTATTTAAGGTTATGTTGACACTTCCGTTACCAACCAACAATAGTCTTTCATTAACCAAGATCTCCTTGTTTGGTCACTAGAGATTGATGCCTATCAGTGAAAGACTGAGGGCCTCTGGTCCGTGGACTTGCTCCAGGTTGCTCAGATCGTGATGGGCACCCACAGTCGGGTCAGAGTTTTCTGAGCAACCCGACTCTCGGGAAAGCTCAGGGCTTACTTCAGGTAATAAATGATTATCTATCACAAAAACACCACAAACTGAACCCTAAGAAAAGATTTCGCCAATGGCCCTGCTGGCTTATAGGGATTAGTCTAATCTTCCCCACCAGCAATTGTCTCTCCTCTCTCTACCTGGGGCTCCCTGGTTGGCTCACCCTTCTGAGGAAACACTGGCCACAGGAAGGAAGGACTGTTTGGAAATTGGACATAGTGAAGACATGTTTATGCTACAAAGGGTCCCCCGTGGAAAAAAAAATGGGAAATGGGGCTTTACCCTTCTTTGGAGCCCCAAAACCTCCTCCTGGACTCATCCACTCAACAATGGAATGAGGCCGTACAAGAGAACAGGACTTCCCAATGTCACCCAGCGGAGACAAGAGTCCAGATTGGACTCTCAGCTCTTCGGGGCGTGAACACGTACCGCGTGTTCCTGCAGAAGAGAAGCTGGCAATGAAGTGTGCCAGCCCTTAGGAAGTAATAGAACCTAAAACCAACTCCTCACCTAGCTCAGCAAAGAGGAGTCTGGGAGTGCAGGGGAAATCTACACTGACTCTCAGGATGGTAAATACTTTAAAAAGATGGATGGGTTCAAGGACATTTCTCCCTCAGCCTTGAATGACCCAGTGACCCATTCTACAAACCAAGAAACTAAGTTTCAAAGAAGTTAAAAGACTTGCCCAAGGTCACCAGTTGATTATCCGCAATAAAACACCCCCAGGCCAATGCTCCCTGCTGCACTGTTTCCCCACATCCAATTGGTTCATTTAATAGCACGAACTTCTGCTTCTTGCCATCTTTAGAAAAGATGTTTGTGGATTTTTTCTTTTAATTCCGCTTCTAGGAAGTTATCCTGCTGATACACACTCACATCTGTGAAACGTGTGTATAAGATTATACACTGCAGCATTTTTGAATGATTGGAAACAAGCTCTACGTCTCCATCAATAGGGGATTATTCATATAAGTTATGGTATATCCATGTGGTGAAATACCATGAAGTTATTTAAAAGAATGAGGCCGCTCTGCTGAAGCACATGCACTGATGCGAAATGACCTGTAAGATACAACGTTAAGTGAAAACGCAAGGTACGCAACAGTACATTTTATAAAATGCTTGTGCGCGTGTTTGCCTGCATAGAGTAAGTTGAGAGAATGTCTATGAAACTGGAAACAGTGGTTGCCTCCTGGGTGCTGATGTTTGGCACATAGTAGGTATTCAATGAATTTCTGTTATTTGAGGGACAAAGTGCACCCTGGCCAATATTTGCTTTTTACAGAACGTGAAATAGAAGTTTATGTATCCAATTATTCTTATTCCCCCCAAAGTTGACGCCAGGGTCAAAGCCGGGATTCCTAGCTTTATAGAGCGGTTATCCATCTGTAGCAAACATCTCTGCGGCATGATCCATCCAAGTGTCTTTCAGCAAAGCATAGACTGAAGTCCAGCCTGATCACTTACTTCATAGTGTCAGAAAGAGAAACTCATCAGACACTTAGTGTCCCACAGGAATACTTTAAAGTGTTTCCTAGACAAGTCTACTGGGAAGTGACGATCTCTTCAGTAAAAAAGAAATACAAAAGTGGCCCAGACAAAAACTCCAGTAAAACGACACACTCCTTCCTCAAAATCATAGGAAAGAACCAACATCGGAAATGGCTTCTTTTCTCTGTTAATTTCTAAATTTTTATCAAAGAAATATAGTCCCTCATGCTGGCAAGATCACTCCTTTCTGCCGCCACACCTGGACAAACCATCCTCCTGGACCTCCCATCCCCATCAAAGTTTAGCCTCTCAGACTCCAGTTCCTAAGGGTTCCTCATCTCCCTTCTCCAAAATGACAGCTAGGTGAGAACTGAATAAACTAAACTTATTAGTGGTAGATACATGTTAGTAACCCTATGGAATATATTTTCTAAGAGCTGAATCCTTTATTAGTAGCAGACTAACAGTAAAGACCCTAAACCTAAATAAATAACAGCTAGTACCTATATGGTACTTACCAGGTTCCAGACACCCGTCTGAGCACCTTACCAGTGCTAACTTATTTAATCTTCCTAACGATCCAGGGAGGCCAGTATTATGAGTGTCCCACTGTACAGATGAGGAAACTGAGGTTAGTTATCTTTCCCCTGGTCCACATTTAATAAGTGATGGAGCCAGAATTTGAATCCAGAGAGTCCGACTCTAGAATCGTGCTCTTAACTACAAGGCAGGAGGCCAGAGGGAGGATTTAAGGCCCGGAGACAAGCCAATAAAAAGATGGTTTAAAATCCTGGGAGCACAGCAATCAGAGCTGCTGTGGATTCCCTCCTGTTCCAAACACACAGAGGTCCTGGATAAAATAACAAAAATAGGTTTTAAATTTTGAGCCAAGTTGCAAAGAAGGAAAGAAAACTCCCTGGTGCAAGAGGCAAAAATGGACCATAAAATGGAACCGACGAGGGCTGGAGAGCCCGGCGGATATATGTCCTGGACACAGGTCCCTGGGGCACGCACGTTGGGGGACACAGTTCGCATCACACAGGGAGCAGCCTTGAGACCTGCCCCTAGGCAGGCGCTTGGAAGAACTGCCTCCTCTATGAGAAAAGACTGGGGGAAAATCTCTCCTAATGGCTCCGAGGAATGACAAAGCGGTGTCATCTGCCTGGGGCTCCAGAGGGAAAAATGTCTCCCTTGTGAAACTGAAATCCCAAGACTGAGGTTCCCACCGAGGGGAGTCTGAATGTAAACTGCCCTCGGGGTGCTGGACCCCAAGCTGTGGAATTCATAGGAAACCATTCACAGATTGCAGAAGCAAACGGTAGGACCCCTTTCTTTGCCCTTCCATGACCCAGGGCAATGGGACTCCTGTAGAAAAAAACTAACCACCACTGAAAAGGAGTCAAAGCTTAAGGCAATAGAGCACAGGACCCACCCCAGGAGGTCAGCCGACAGCACCCGGGATGCACCTTCCCTGCCTTATTTTTCTTCAGCGTACTCATAGGTGTTGGCGTTTTTTAATCTTCTTGTTTTTAAATTGAAGTATAGTTGCTATACAATACTATATAAGTTACTATATAGGTGTACAATATGGTGAGCCACAACTTTTAAAGGTTATACTCTATTTATAGTTACTGTGAAATAGTGGCTATATTCCCCACGTTGTACAATACATCCTTGTAGCTTATTTTATACTTAATAGTTCGTACCTCCTATCTCCCTACCCCTATATTGCCCCTCCCCTCTTCCCTCCCCACTGGTAGCCACTAGTTTGTTCTCTATATCTGTGAGTCTGCTTCTTTTTTGTTATATTCACGAATTTGTTGTGTTTTTTAGATTCCACATGTAAGTGATATCATACAATATTTGTCTTTCTCTGACTTATTTCACTTAGCATAATGCCCTCCACGTCCATCCATGTCGCTGCACGTAGCCCCAGCTCTCACACAACCCCAGTCCTTCTCTCTCTCTTTACTTTGCATGATTTCTTCAGAGCACTGATGGAAAACTAAGTTATTTATTTTGCGCTTATTTGTCTATTGTAATGGCAACGTTTCATTCTTTTTTATGGCCGAGTAGTATTCCACTGTCACGTGTGTTGGTTTTTAATTTGCCTCCCTCCCTAGAATTTAAACTCGAGTGTTGAGATTTTTTTTTCATTACTCCATCCTCAGTACCTAGAACAGTGGCTAGTGCATACTAGACATTCAGTAAGTAGCTATCTCTCTATTTATTACATTGTTAAAAGCAGTAATACATTTGCTTATGGCCATGTACATAGATGATATATAAATCTAGGTAGGGAAGAACTCCAGTAATATCAGGAGACAGGTTCCCTCTGGAAAGAGAAAAGGCAAAGGATGGGGACAGGTTGATGATGCTACTATGCAGCTCCATCTAAAACAGGCTATTTCTTTAAAAAATGATCTGAAGCTTTAAGGCAAAATATTAACATCTTTTACATCTGGGCAGTGGACACATGAGAATCTTGCAGTATTCTCTGTGTTTTTCTGTGTGTTTGGAGTATTTCCTGATTTAAAATAAAAATAAGTAACGGAAGGTATTTGGGGAATGAAGGGATGAGTTTGCATTCTCCAAGTACCCCATGGAGCCTGGGGGCTGCCCTCATCCCACATCTGAATTCGGACAACAGCCCTGATGAAGTCCAAGGGCCCCAAGGGCAGGAGGTGCCCGGTTTGCTTTCAGAACTTTTGGTGGCCGAGTTCGGCAGTAGAGGGAACCAGTCTCTGAAAAGTGACTTTCCCAGCTAAATCCCTCTGGGATGAAGCCTGGGTGAGCGTGGGACTGGGAAAGAAGGAGGTCGTTTCCACTCCCTCTTCGGGATTTATAAAAATGACCACTCACAGACCTCTCTGCCGAAATGCAGGGATTCACTTAAAGACACCAGCTACCAATGCATCTTGCAAGGTTAGGGATTTCTGTTGGGGTCTGAGAGGGAGCTGGCTCCACGACCCGCTCCACGGAGTGGAGCCGGGATCTGGACCCCTCGTCCCATTTTAGATTTACAGAAAAACTGAGCAATAATGAAGATCTCCCATATATCTGCACCACCACCTCCTCTGCCTCAACTTGTTGCCCCGTTAGTGACATACTGCATTAGGGTGGGACATTTGTTACAATTGATGAGCCAATATTGATACATTATTATTATTATTATTGACTAAAACCCATAGTTTACATTAAGGATCACTCTTTGTGTTGTAAAGAAAACACAACACATGGGTTTTGACAAATGTCTAAGTGACAAGTATCACCGTTACTATATCACACAGAATAGTTTCACTGCCCTAAAAATCCCCTGTGCTCACCTATTCACCCCTTTCTGCCTCTCCCCCCATCTAACACCTGACAACTGCTGATCTTTCAATGTCCTCGGGGTTTTGCTTCTTCCATAGTGTTACATGACTGAAATCATACAGTATGTAGCTTTTTCAGATTCTTTCACTAAGTGCTTTCTTTCACTTAGTGACATATATTTAAGGTTCCTCCATGTCTTTTTATGGTTTGATAGCTCATTGCATTTTAACACTGAATAATATTCCATTGTCTAGATGGACCCGAGTTTCTTTTTAGCCATTCACCCATTGAAGGACATCTTGGCTGTGAGATTAATTTTAATAATATATTTTATTTAACTCAGTATAGCCAAAACATTAATTCAGCATGTCATTGATATTTTAAAATGATTAATGAGACATTTTGTATTCTTTTTTCGTACCAAATCTTCAAAATTCAGTGTACGTTTTATATTTATAGCACAGCTCAATCTGGCTAGCACCATCTTTCAAGTATTCAACAGTCACAGGTGGCTGGTGGCTACTGTATTGGACAACACAGATCTCAAAAATGAGAAAATATAGCCCCAACCTTGGAAACTTTATAATTTCACTAGAAGAGACCGAACATCCCCTCTTTTCACCCTCAGTGTCTTGAGAATCTTATACATCCCTTTCACGCAGACACAAATATGTTCAAAATGTTGCTAATTTATTGCCTGAACTTTATTTCACCTTTTTCCATGGAAAAAAAATTTTATAATTGTTTTATTATAGGCACCAGGTCCCCCTCATCCCCCCAAATCTGAACCATAATATGTCTAAAGTAGCTATTTAAATTATACAGGAACTATCCAGGAAGTGCAAATAATACCTCCCCTCCCACTGGAAGCTTCCACATTCCTCTTATAGATTTTTAATGTGAAAATTTGTTTTATTCAACAGGTACTAACTGAATACCCAGGGAAGCAGTTTTCTTTCTTTTGCTATTAATTTTTATTGGAGTAGAGTTGATTTACAATGTTGTGGTAGTTTCTGCTGTACAGCAAATTGAATCAGTTATACACATACATGTATCCACTCTTTTTTAGATTCTTTTCCCATATAGGCCATTACAGAGTATTGAGTAGAGTTCCCTGTGCTATACAGTAGGTCCTTATTAGTTACCAATTTTATATACAGTAGTGTGTATGTGTCAATCCCAATCTTCCAATGTATCCCTCCCACCCCCGACCTTTCCCCCCGGCAACCATAAGCTTTGTTTTCTATCTATGACTATTTCTGTTTTGTAAATAGGTTCATTTGTACCATTGTTTTTTGAGTCCACATATACACGATATCATATGATGTTTGTCTTTCTCTGTCTGACTTACTTTGCCAGTATGACAGACTCTAGGCAGGGAAGCAGTTTTCAAAGTGTGGTCTGGGTCTCCCGGGAGTCCCTGAGATGCTTTCAGGGGTCCATAGGGGCAAAATTAGTTTTTCATGTTAATGCTAGAGTTTATTTGCCTTTCTCCTTCTCATTGTCTTTTGAGTGTACAGTGGAGTTTTTCAGAGACTACACGTTGAGGGTTGCCACAAGACCAAATATGGAATCTCGCTAGTTACTACTGGGCAACATACTGAAGAGATATGCAAAAATATAAATCAACGCCAATACATATTTTAAACCTTTCTCAGTTTTAATTCCTAACGTATTAAATATGTCAGATATAATTTGCATAAACAAAGCTCTTTGGCGTCCTCAGTAACTTTGAAGAATGTAAAATAGTTCTGAGACCCAAAAGTTTGAGAATCACTACTCTAGTGTGTTCCAAGCTCTGTGCTAAGCTCTGAGGAAACCAAGATAAATGAGCTTGTAAGTCAGCGAGGCAAGCTACCCGAGACACCCACCTCCTATGTCTCTCTCCCCATCTTGCCATGACTTCGTATGGAGATCATCACAGTTAGGAAATATCAATGAAGGTGTCCTTCCCGCAAACCTGATCATTGAGAGACCAGGTAATTTCGTATACACAATGAGATATTTTATTTGAGTCAAAAGGAACACACAATTCATGATTATGACATCACAATCATACTGTGACGGTCATGGGCAAACCAGGACATGTAATTACCCTAGAGAAAAGTTCTGTCTTCTTGAAAATAATGAGATACAGGTTGGGAAAGTCCCCATGGGAGGAAGCAATTTGGCTGCTGTGTGTATGTGGGTGATGATTCTGAGCACATCTGGAGTGGGAGGGAGGCTATAGGGATGGGCAGCTGGGAGGGGGCCCTGAGAGAGGAGTGCCAAACAGAGAACTTGAGGAGAGGCAAGACAGAAGTAGGACATCCCCTTAGCTGGGCTTCACATCCTGGGGGTCAGGCTCGCCTAAGTCCCGGTATAGCCATGCTCTTTCCAGGAGATTGTCATTTACTACAAACTGAAATAAGAACAAACAAAGATGCCTCTGGGTTGTGGGAGGATAGTGGATAGAGGGGGTTCATTCTAGAAGATTTTTTTGTAGGTATCAGGACAACAGAAAAGGACTCTGTTTATGTGGGCTTGATGCCCTCATCACCCTCCAAGAGGAGGAGGGTAACTCTACCCCCATTGAGTATGGCCATCATTTTATTTCATTTATTTGCAAGTTTCTAAGTGAATTTCTAAGATGCCTGATGAGTGGCGTTTTAGAAACGTCATATATTTTTATTATCTTAAAATGAGCAAGGGGAAGTAGGTGTTGGGAGGAGAAGCAAGAAGCACCATTTGCAGATTTGTCCTGAAAAGTTGATGGCTTTTGACAAAGGATACAGATGGTATCACATCCCATAAGCTGAGTCTCATCAGATCAGCATCAGCATCATGGCCACCAGGCAGCAAAATGAGCTCAAAGCTCGGCTGTGTGCTGCTGACGGAATGCACTGACCCGGCCCCAGAAGTGTAATGCCTCCAGGAACCCAGGGACGGTTGCACATCCCATCCTAAATCCCGGCCAGCTCTGAACTGTGGGTCAGGAGATCTGGGATCCAGGACCAGCTGAGTCACTGGCTAGCTGTGGGCTTTGCCTCTTATTTCTATGTTTTGCATCAGACAGCTGGAGGTAATAAAGTCTTCCTAGGATGTTGTGAGGATCACAGGTGAGTTAGTCCAGGGGCTTGGAAGCAGTCAATAATGTAAGGCAGCTCTGTGTGTATGATATGCAAAATCAACCCTACTGCAGAGATTTCCTAAAAGCCAGCCAAAAGTCTTACTTGAATGAAATAATGATTTGGTCACCACTTAGAAAATGACCACCATTCTTTTAACTGCTGAACGGGATAAAAAAAGAGAGAGAGAGAGAGAGAGAGAGAGAGAGAGCGGAGGAAGGGCAGGCAAGAGGAAGACAGTGAAGATAAAATTAGACAGACAAGATTGGTTCCCTTAACTCGGAATTCAATCCTGTCATCTCCTTGACAACTGGCCCTGCCGGGGGACAGGGTGCAGAGGTCAGGTCCCAGGGGGTCACCTGCCTCAGCAGAAATCCAGGCCTGGGGCCTGCATGGTCGGCAAACTGGAAAACCTGAAGTGGGAAGTTCCTGGCCAGCCTGCCTGCGCCTGCCCGTGATCGTGGGAGAAGGGAGAGCAAATGCACTGGGTGCTGCCTCGGGGTGGGGGGGGGGCGTGGGATGCGGGGAGCCTCCACAGGGGAGCCAGACCCAGTGAAGGTCCCAGCAGTGTAGGGACAGACCCCGGCTAGGAATAACCAGGAAGTCCTGTCCTGGGCTTGGAGTCTAGAGAAGCTTCCAGAGCATCCCGGCACCCCCCACCCCCCACTCTTTCCCAACCATCAGAGAAACAATGCCACACGGCCTCTGCAGCGCCTGTGTGACCAGCTGCAGCTTTGATGACCTCCCCACGCTGGGCCTGACTCAAATCCCAGATTCAGACCAGGTCTCAGGTGCACAGCGCCGGCCGCATCGTCAGTGTCCGGGCCAGGTGCCTTCCACCTTCCTGAGCAGTGTTCATGTTCAGGTCACGGATTCATAAGAAACCACAGGCTTGGGCAGACTTGACATCAGTACTGATCATTCTAAGGCAGAATGAACGGACGAGGAAACGTCTTTCAAAATGCCCATCTTACTGTCCTCTCAGCCCCAACTCTTTGTCTACCTTACCTCCTTACCTGCTGGAGCCTTCCTCTGGCTTCTGCTCCCATGAACTCCCCTCCTCCATTTAAAGACACATGTCCCCCTGCAGATTGGGGTTATTTACTCTGCAGTGGATCCTAAACCTGGCCTCAAGTCAGAATTGCTTAGGGACACTTCCTAAAACCCAAATCCCCAGGTTCCAGCCCAAAACACGGGTCAAAGTTTCAGGCATGGGGTCTGGGTAGCTGGATGGTTTTAAGTTTTCCCAGTGATTCTGATGCAGCAGGTTTGGAAAACAGTGTTAGGAACCACTAGATCAACGGGTAATCATCACTCTTCTTTCTGCAGCATCTAATGTTTATTTTTTCTAAACAAATCATTCAGACGATGCTTATGTTATAGAGTAGGCTTCGAAATTGGCCTGCACTTTTAAGGCAAAAAACTCAAAGAAACTTCACACTTGCTATGCTGTCTGACTCAGTCTGCACGGCCACCCAGAATGTACGTGCTCACTCCCCTCTGCCGTTAGAGGGCTTTTTGGGAAAATGTGAAAAGGGTGGATCTGATATGTTACCTCTCCCATGAATACCTGCCTTTGAAGGGGACCTCAGGGAGTAGAGCACATAAGCTGCTCTGGAATGAAATTAGACATAAATAAATAAAAATGATAGTGGGACTATAGACATGGTAGATCAGGCAACACTTGGGAGCAGCAGGAATTCACCGCCCTTCCACTCATGCCAGGCAGCAAAGAATAATGAAATAGCAGCTCCCATTTAGGAAGCACCTGCTAAGTGGATACAGCATCTGTGCAGGCTCAGCGCTGTCGTCCCCATCTTATCAATGATGCTCAGAGCTGTTAAGCCTCTACCCGCCCACCTAGCGCCTTCGCATCCAAGTTGCCAGGGCCCTGTTCTCCCTTCCTGTGATGGGGCCCCTCTGTAGGAAGCGGGCAGCAGCTGTAGGCAGAAGACTCACCCTGAAAAAGCAATGACAAGACAAAGGAGCCTCTGTCCCCAAGAGCCTCCCAGGTGAGAAATGGCCCTTTTGAGCCAGGAACTCCAGGGCAACTCGGGAAGGTCGGGCGCCTGAAAGCCCACAGGAAGCTAATCCCCACCAAGGGTGGGGTCTGGGCTGGCATCCTGAAGTGAATTCTCCTGCTCTTGTGGCTTCCCAGTAACCTGCCCACTGTCATCGCTCGCTCCAGTTTGCTCAGGTCCGTAGATAGACCATGATTAGGTTTCCGGCCAGTCATAATATTATACCTGGATCATACGTGGGTTAATCGCCTGAAGCTGGGCTAAGGTCCTTCCTCTGTGACAGGCCTCACCCCCGCTGAAGGCTGGACCCCTCTTTCTGAGGGACTTGACCTGTGTGAGTTGTGAGGGGCAGTGGGGGTCCTGTCAGGCACCTGGTGCATGGCACCGGAGGGAACAAAGGGTGATAATTGGACGAGGAGCCCAGCGATTGCCCCTCTCTAATAAAACCACCTGGACAGCTAGCTTTTCGGAAAAATAAATGCAGGGAGACTAAAGAGAGTGATGTCTTGGCATCCGGCTCCCCAGAGTGAAAGCCCCTGAGACCCACTCGCCTGACCCATCCAGGCTTGATGTACTGTCCCACGCTGCACCTCTGCCAGGAACCAGCTACAAACCTTCCGTATCTCTCCCGAGTCTCATTACTATGCAGACCAATTTTTCATTCATCTGGAATCCACTGTAGCATTTTAATGTGGAAAGCCTGCTACTCCATTTCTCTCCCCGGAAGAAAAATGGCTTAATTTCTCCAGCTGATAGATTTTTTTTCTGATCCTTCAGACAGTAGAAAAAGACCCTGGAAAATCAGCCATTGGACTGTCCACAGACATTTTATGATGGCCATAAACAGGGCTGCGGAGGGGTGACACGCCAGGCAGCATCCTGGTCGGTGGCCCCAACATTATTATCAACCTGCAAAAATGATGGCTAGATAGATACACAGATAGATAGGTGATAGAGGACAGATAGAGATAGATGATAGACAGATAGGTAGATATAGATAGATAGATGATAGATGAATGGATGCAGGGCGCATGGACGGATGGATGGATGGACGGATGGATGGATAAACCATGAAAGAAGCTGTAGTTTCCCACCATATTCGAAGCATAAAATCCCTCCCCATATTTTTCCTGGCAGATATGTGAGACTTTCTGACACCAAATCAGTCCAGACTCTCCTACTTACAAGCCCACCCCCAAACTGAGACAGATTTCATCAGCAGAGGAAAAATCTATTTAGGCAGGAAATTAGAGACAAAATTGGGGGTAATCTTTTTAGGTGTGTTTTCGATTGTTCATTCAGCCTGCAAGGCTCAGATGGATGAAATCAGCCCATCCTTTCTGGGGTTCTTCCTAGAAGGTTGAAGATAGCCTGGTCTGGCCTGGGGCAGAAGGGACCAAGGGCAGAGAAAGGCCAGACCCACTTCTGGATGAAAAGACTGGAATTTCATTAGAAGAGTGTGGTAGTTTAAGGCATAGACCCTGGCACCAAATCACTTGGGTTCAAACCCCAGACCTGCCATGCGCTAACTTTGAGGCTTTGGCATGTTGCTTAACCTTCCCATGCTTAGTTTCCTCATTGATAAAATGGGCAGAGTGATAGTATAGACCTCAGACAGTTGGGATTTTGTGAGTTAATTTGCCTAAAGTGCTTAAAACAGAGGCTGGCATGTAGTAAGCACTATGGGGGGTGAGTCAAACCTCTCCTCTAGACCGCAGTCCCCCCCAAAATTAAGCAAGTTCACTATACAAAGAGGAGACTGTAACCCCAACAAGAAGATAATCAGATTTCATGAACTCAGCCTTAGGTTCAAGGCAGAAGGTTGCACTTAAGTATCATCTTCTTCCTTTACACTGTTTATTGATCCTCCCTAGGAGCCAAAGCCACACTCATTCAAAGCAATAGCCCGATCTGGGCCTGGACTCAGAACTCAGAGGAAGTGAATTCTCAGACCCAAGGGCTTGAACATCCAGGGCTGAATTCTCTACTTTCAGCTGCTACGGCCTTGGAGGAACCACTGGGCAGCTCAGTGTCCCTCAGAAACCCTGGAAGAGTCAGCAGACTTTATCCTGCAGCTGATCAATTTAAAAGGCCTATGTTGTTAGGTATGACTTAGAAGTCACCCAACGCCTACGTTAATGTTAGTTGCCCCTTTGTTAAATGTCCTTACTGACGTGTGGCCTCTCTTGTTGTCTGGGACCTCAGAGGAGCTGAAGTTATAAAAGCAGAAGACAGGAGAGAGTTAACATTGAACTTCACCGTGCAAAAATGTGCACTGTCACAAAACAGAAATAGACACACAGACATAGAAAACAAACTTATGGTTATCAAAGGGGAAAGGCAGGGGGAGGGATAAACCAGGAGTTTGAGATTAACAGATACACACTACTATATATAAAACAGACAACCAACAAGGACCTACTGTATAACACAGGAAACTATACTCAGATTTTGTAATAACTTATAACGGAAAAGAATCTGGAAAAGAATATATATATATATCTGAATCACTTTGGGGTACACCTGAAACTAACACAACATTGTAAATCAACTATACTTCAATTAAAAAAAAAAAAATCAGGGCTTCCCTGGTGGCGCAGTGGCTGAAAGTCCGCCTGCCGATGCAGGGGACACGGGATCGTGCCCCGGTCCGGGAAGATCCCACATGCCGCGGAGAGGCTGGGCCCGTGAGCCATGGCCGCTGAGCCTGCACGTCCGGAGCCTGTGCTCCGCAACGGGAGAGAACACAACAGTGAGAGGCCCGCGTACCGCAAAAAAAAAAAAAAATCAGATCTGATTGTTTCGCTCAGGCAAGACATGCTATCTCTAAAAACAAAACCAAAATGTATTCCACTGTCTCTCCGTGCCCCTCATCTGCATACATCACGGTGACCGGTTAGAGATTCAGTTCCCAGACTGAAACACCAGTTACTGATAAGCTTTGACCCACTGCCCAATGCTCTCTGCTCCTCCCGCAACGGGAACCAGCCAGAGCTCTCCCTGCTGGCCTGGAGTCACGACAACCATTCTGCACGAAGCCAGGACATTTTCTTGGGAGAACAGGAAGTAAAACTAGAGCATGTCAACATGGTGGAGTACTATGTTGCCATAAAAAATGATAGGCATGTGGCTTGAGTCAATATATGGAAATGAGTATGTGAAATAATGTTAAATGGAAACAAGAAGAACACCCAATAGTTTGCACGCACTGATTACAGCTCCATCAATACATATGCCTACATACTCATAAGCAAGGACTAAAAGCAAGTTTAGAGTAGTGTAAGGAGAGGATTATTTACTGGATTCTTTTTTTCTCCCATAATATCTTATATATTTTTTATTCTTTTATGAGAAGAATAGGAAGTCTGGCTTTAGAGCAACAAGAGTAGAATTTAGCTGCTCATACAATGGCTCAGACAGGAAGGGGCATTTGCTGTGGTTGAAAATATGCGTCGAGGGAAGTTATCAGCCTGAAAACACACAGAGTTTTATGAGCTGTGCCGACCCTGCCCCTGCCAGGCTAGCTGCAGCTCCAGGCTGGGTGGGGCCTCCAGGACCGCTGGACAGAGAACAATGCCCAGGGATGGAGAATACAGAGGAGGCTTCAAATGGATACAGCCTCGCTCTCTACTAAGTTTACGTCTTGGTCTAAAGAAGGGTGATCACATAGTCCTGGTCCTGGTTTGTCAAGGCACAGTCCTAGCTGTGCCCACGGTCCTAGTATAAATATGAATGACATCCCCTTTTATCACAAATGCATCCCTGTTATGATGATAAAGAACACAGTCATCCCACTAAAAGAGGCCACGAGGGCCCCAGCTTGCTGCCTAAGATGTGCAAAACACTTGGGTACACAGCTGCCCTCCTCACCTCACAATGACCAGGGCATCAGGATGGTGTTTCTGTCCCCTCTTCATGAGGACGCCCAGCCGTGGCTAAGTGTTGGGATCGCTGGCAGTGCTGAGCTGGAGCCGACTGGCTCATCTTTCCAACACCACGTTCAATGACGTCATGTTAGCAGCCTGAGATCAGCACAGATGGGAGTATTTACACGGTGGAAATCAGGAAATGCCACTGACCTGGGCTTTTCTTTTTACCCCCGACCCTCCCCGGGAGCTGGTTGTAAAATATTTAGCAGCATGCCATGGATTGCTGGAGTCAGTGAAGCCAGAATGGAAACCATCTTATGGGGTTATGTGATCACACAGGTCCACACTTAGCCCCAGGCAAAGTTCACAGCCACATTTTACACGAAGTACCAAAGAATAACCAGAAAACTGTGGGATGTGGTGGTCCCTTTGCAGAGGGAGAAAGGGACAAGCCTCTCTTTTTATTTTCCACACATATGGAATAAAACAAAATGAGAATGCAAACACAAATCAATTCAACTGTCTCAGAATATGACAGCTTGACTCACGTCTGCTACCTGACAAGGTTATTTGCATCCTGTTAAAGCAGGTGACTGGTGTGCCATTGATACAGCACTGAGTCTTCCCACAGTGACAGCTTTTGAATCACGACTCTTTGTTCATCATACAATTCCCTGAAGACCCCTGCCCAAGTTGACACCATGACGTGGGTGTCACTATAAAAAGTGGCTTATTCCTTGGCACCAACAACACCTAGTTAATTTTTCCATCACTGCGTCACCTTCCTCCTGCAGCTCCTCGGTAGCACTTTGTGAAAGTCAACATTTCATGGTCATGGACAATTCATTACTTCCTGTCACATGTTATTTATTGTCAGCTCCTTTGGAACCATGGCAAACATACGATGAACTCCTCAAAAGTTTTAAGAAGTTTTTAAAGTAACTTACTGGCACCTGCACTTCAGCACTTGGTTAGTAAGTCAGCTAAATCCAAAAGGGTCAATGAAAGAACTGAAGGTGAAGGAAATCCTGGTCTGATCATGGAGCTCAAGGTACTGAAGAATAAAGAGTGGGAGGGATGATCACCAGCGCTGATTTCATAATAACCATGCTTGTTCGGTTGTGTAAGCTTTGAGGATGAAAGGAGAGCTATGCTTGCGTTGACCAAGCATCTCCTGGGTGCAGAGCACTCAGCTTGGTGGCAAGGATGATTCAGAAAAATTAGGATACATGCTCTTTGCCTTTATAAACTTGCAAATGAGACCAGATGGAGGCAGAGGATATATTGAGGTGGTAGTGAATGGGAGAGAGAAGACAAATCCAAATCGCAATCCTTGACTTACCATAGTGATGGAGGGAGGCTAAATTAATTTAGTGTTTGTGGCTGGATTGGATTAATCAGGGCTATCTTCTGGAGGAGCCTTTTGATCAGGGCCCTTGAATGTATTCCACTGACAGCTATGGGGGGTTGTAATTTCATGAGCTGAAAATGAACCAGAAATTATGAAATTCTAAAAATGAGAAAAGATCTTAGCACATTTTTCTTCAGTTCAACTCTTGTTATTCCAGAATGCTCTCCGGCAACATTTAAAATTTTTTTCTCAATCACAATTCCACTATCCCCAAGTTTCCCCCAAATTTCAATGTGTCTAGGACCTATGAGGAAGAATTAGAGTAGGTGATGGTATAACTCCTAGAGTGACAGCTATGCTCACCGGGCTTTATATACTTGTTTGCTTGTCAGCTCTTCCCACCAGCATGTGAGCTCACTAAGAGTGGGCACCATGCCAAGCTCTGCAGGTACTGTGTGCCCAGTGCCTAGTACAGAAAGGGAAAAGCAGCCTCAGCCTTGGTTGAAGGCTTGGATGACAGTCATACTTGACCCTGGGATCACTGGGATTAGCAATATGTTATTTTTACAATGTGTAAATCCTTGCACCTCCCTCAAGCAAACTCAGTTCTCCCAAGAGAAATTTATCTACTCATGTCACCACCTTACCACCAACCAGAACACATATTCATTCTAGGTTCCTTAATTCCCTAAGAATTTAAAGTTTTGTGGTAATTTAAGTTTCAGATTATGTAGAGCAAAACCAAAAATCTTTGAAACAGGAACATTTCTTTTTAGTGATTATACAGAGTTGGGTCCAATATAATCTCATGATGTGGAGTTGATACAGCCTTTAAAAGAGGGAAGAATGAAGAATGGATGATTCCAATTATGGGCAATGACACTGATTTCCATGTTACACCTGGATTTCTGCATGCCCAAGGCAGTCAGCTTTAAATTATATAAGCATTTGAAGAAAAATGTTCATATAAGATTGTATTTCTGTAAGCCCATAGTTCACAAAAAAGGGACTGGGGTGATATTCTCCAGATGTGTGTCCCTCTCCTTTGGCACAGTTGAGCTCATTTATCACAGCCTGGAATAGTTCTTTCCATGGATGGCTGTGCTGTAAGCGGTGTCTTCAATGACTTCACTGAAGTTCCTTAAATATCTGCTTGTGTTTCAGAACAGCGTTTAGATCATATATCAATGCATGACCTTCTCATAACAGATCACCTGCCCCTGTATTCCAGATTTGACAAAATGTGGTATTTGATTCTAGCCTATCACTCATAGGCAGGGTGACATCTCTTAAGGAGTTGAACCTTATATAGTTCCTTTCTTGTCTAAATGATTTTTAATGAACATCAATAATATAAACTCAGGTGAAGTTTTCTGAAATTCAGTTTCATTTTTTCAGTAATTCTGATAAATAATTGACCAATTTTCTTGACCAACAGCTCACTAATCTCTATCGTTGGCTCTGAGGATATTTCTCTGTAGACATAGTTTTTGAACTTCTCACTAGGGTGTGTGTGTTGTAGTTAAGAATTCCCTTTGTTCCACTGTGTATCTGGGTTAGCCTTAGACTTTAATATTGGCACTTAAAACTAGAAATGAAAAAGAAGTAACAACTGACACTGCAGAAATACAAAGAATCATGAGCGATTACCACAAGCAACTATATGGCAATAAAATGGACAATCTGGAAGAAATGGAAAAATTCTTAGAAAAGCATAACCTTCCAAGACTGAACAGGAAGAAATAGAAAATATAAACAGACCAATCACAAGCACTGAAGTTGAAACTGTGATGAAAAATCTTCTAACAAAAGTACAGGACCAGATGGCTCCACAGGTGAATTCTATCAAACATTTAGAGAAGAGCTAACACCTATCTTTCTTAAACTCTTCCAAAATATAGCAGAGGGAGGAACACTCCCAAACTCATTTTACAAGGCCACCATCACTCAGATAACAAAACCAGACAAAGATGTCACAAGAAAAGAAAACTACAGGCCAATATCACTGATGAACATAGATGCAAAAATCCTCAACAAAATACTAGCAAACAGAATCCAACAGCACATTAAAAGGATCATACACCATGATCAAGTGGGGTTTAACCCACTTGATGCAAGGATTCTTCAATATACACAAATCAATCAAGTGATAAACCATATTAAAAAACTGAAGGAGAAAAACCATATGATAATCTCAATAGATGCAAAAAAACCTTTCAACAAAATTCAACACCCATTTATGATAAAAACCCTCCAGAAAGTAGGCATAGAGGGAATCTACCTCAACATAATAAAGGCCATATATGACAAGCCCACAGCCAACATCGTTCTCAATGGTGAAAAACTGAAACCATTTCCTCTAAGATCAGGAACAAGACAAGGTTGCCGACTCTCACCACTATTATTCAACATAGTTTTGGAAGTTCCAGCCCCAGCAATCAGAGAAGAAACAGAAAGAAAAGGAATCCAAATTGGAAAAGAAGAAGTAAAACTGTCACTGTTTGCAGATGACATGATACTATACATAGAGAATCCTAAAGATGCTTCCAGAAAATTACTAGAGCTAATCAATGAATTCGGTAGAGTGGCAGGATACAAAATTAATGCACAGAAATCTCTTGCATTCCTATACATGAATGATGAAAAATCTGGAAGAGAAATTAAGGAAACACTCCCATTTACCATTGCAACAAAAAGCATAAAACACCTAGGAATAAACCTACCTAAGGAGACAAAAGACCTGTATGCAGAAAACTATAAGACACTGATGAAAGAAATTAAAGATGATACAAACAGATGGAGGGATGTACCATGTTCTTGAATTGGAAGAATCAACACTGTGAAAATGACTATACTACCCAAAGCAATCTACAGATTCATTGTAATCCCTATCAAACTGCCAGTGGCATTTTTCACAGAAGTAGAACAAAAAAATTCACAATTTGTATAGAAATACAAAAGGCCCCAAATAGACAAAGCAATCTTGAGAAAGAAAAATGGAGCTGGAGGAATCAGGCACCTTGACTTCAGACTACACTACAAAGCTACAGCAATCAAAGCAGTATGATACTGGCACAAAAACAGAAATACAGATCAATGGAACAGGATAGAAAGCCCAGAGATAAACCTACACACATATGGTCACCTTATTTTTGGTAAAGGAGGCAAGAATATACAATGGAGAAAAGACAGCCTCTTCAATAAGTGGTGCTGGGGGGCTTCCCTGGTGGCGCAGTGGTTGAGAGTCTGCCTGCCAATGCAGGGGACACGGGTTCGTGCCCCGGTCCGGGAAGATCCCACATGCCATGGAGTGGCTGGGCCTGTGAGCCATGGCCGTTGAGCCTGCGTGTCCGGAGCCTGTGCTCTGCAACGGGAGAGGCCACAACAATGAGAGGTCTGCATACCGCAAAACAAAACAAAACAAAACAAAAAAAAGTGGTGCTGGGAAAACTGGACAGCTACATGTAAAAGAATGAAATTAGAACACTCCCTAACACCATACACAAAAATAAACACAAAATGGATTAAAGACCTAAGTGTAAGACCAGAGACTATAAAACTCTTAGAGGAAAATATAGGCAGAACACTCTATGACATAAATCACAGCAAGATCCTTTTTGACCCACCTCCTAGAGAAATGGAAATAACAAAAATAAACAAATGGGACCTAATGAAACTTAAAAACTTTTGCACAGCAAAGGAAACCATAAACAAGATGAAAAGGCAACCCTCAGAATGGGAGAAGATATTTGCAAATGAAGCAACAGACAAAGGATTAATCTCCAAAATATACAAGCAGCTCATGCAGCTCAATATCAAGAAAACAAACAACCCAATCCAAAAATGGGCAGAAGACCTAAACAGACATTTCTCTAAGAAGACATACAGATTGCCAACAAACACATGAAAGGATGCTCAACATCACTAATCATTAGAGAAATACAAATCAAAACTACAATGAGGTATCACCTCACACTGGCCAGAATGGCCATCATCAAAAAATCTACAAACAATAAGTGCTGGAGAGGGTGTGGAGAAAAGGGAACCCTCTTGCACTGTTGGTGGGAATGTAAATTGATACAGTCACTATGGAGAACAGTATGGAGGTTCCTTAAAAACTAAAAATAGAACTACCGTATGACCCAGCAATCCCACTATTGGGCATATACCCTGAGAAGACCATCATTCAAAAAGAGTTATGTACCACAATGTTCACTGCAGCCCTATTTACAATAGCCAGGACATGGAAGCAACCTAAGTGTCCATCAACAGATGAATGGATAAAGAAGATGTGGCACATATATACAATGCAATATTACTCAGCCATAAAAAGAAACGAAATTGAGTTATTTGTAGTGAGGTGGATGGACCTAGAGTCTATCATACAGAGTGAAGTAAGACAGAAAGAGAAAAAGAAATACCATATGTTAACACATATATATGGAATCTTAGAAAAAAAAAGGTTCTGAAGAACATAAGGGCAGGACAGGAATAAAGACGCTGTTGTAGAGAATGGACTTGAGGACACAGGGAGGGGGAAGTGTAAGCTGGGACGAAGTGAGAGAGTGGCATGGACTTATATACACTACCAAACGTAAAATAGATAGCTAGTGGGAAGCAGCCACATAGCACAGGGAGATCAGCTCGGTGTTTTGTGACCACCTAGAGGGTTGGGATAGGGAGGGTGGGAGGGAGGGAGACGTAAGAGGGATATATGGGGATATATGTATACGTATAGCTGACTCACTTTGTTATACAACAGAAAGTAACACATGATTGTAAAGCAATTATACTCCAATAAAGATGTTATAAATATATATATATTGGCACTTAAGTGTTGCTTGGTCTCAAATAACTGTAAAGGTAGAGCTGATTTCTGGATGATAACAATGTATTAAGGAGTAGACAGTAAAATCTCAGTGTGTTTCAGCTTTAATTCATTTGATGAATAGTCAGTTGGGAATAGCCATCGGTTAGGTTCTGAGTCTCTGTGGGATGGTGGTATTTTTTTCTGTCTCTCCCCAAAAGCCTACTCCAATTTATTGTCTCAATGAAATGTGAAATCCCAAGTCTCAACGGATTTCACTTTTAAGTTTTACTCCAGTCGAAGGATTCCACTTAATGGGTTGTACTCCAGTTCCTAAGAGGGCATGTAAGAAATGTCCTGGCTTAGACAAAATTCTCCACAAAGTCATAGAGCTAGTGGAAACTTCAGAGATCATATAGTTCAATGTCTTCATTTCACAGATGAGAAAACCAGAGTTTAGAGAGGTCAAGTGATCTGATCAAGGTCACTTAGCACATTAGTAGCAGAGCCAGGGCAAGACCCATCCAGTGCTCTGTTCATCAAAACATACTCTCTGCCTAGTATATAGACCACCTTGCTGCTACCTTCTCCTTTTTATCATACTTTCTCTTACTCATCCTCCTAGTTCCCATGAGTCAGCTCTTTCCTGGCCACGCATTTTACATTTTGCCCTTATTCTACCATGGAACATTAATTTTTACTTGAGTTCTTACTAATTGCTTTCATGAATTATTGTATAAAGTTGGTGCTCTCATTTTTGCTTATATCCATGGTTTCTAGTCTCTGCTTTGACCCTGACGCTTGAATACTGGGAGAATCACCTAGTAAAGGACCTGGATATTAGTAAATATTCATTTACTTCTTCCTTGATCCTAGATTCCTCACTGTCTCTACTTTTCAACCCACTGCCAAGTCCAGACCCTTAACTTTGAGATATTTTTGGTTCTAATCGTCCCCACTTTATGGATTTGCTGTCTCTGTCCGTGGTGCTGATATTAGCAACAGCAGTGACTGTACAGCCTGAGTGGGAAATGTAGTTAAGAAATCGTCATAACACATTTGATTATTCTGGTGGACTATTTGGCCAAACAAAATTAAGTAAAATGATAATTAGAAATTATAATTCTTCATGTATACTTAAAATAGACATATCAAAATAAGTTCCCCTTTTCAATGACTCTCCAGAGAAAGGCTGTCAAATCAAGTGAGTGGTAGCTAGTGATGTGCTGGTAGATGTGTAACAAATTTTAAACATTTTTCTCCAGGGGAAAAAACCCCCACATGATTTGTAATGTTTTCTAATTTCTGTGATGTAAATAGTACTCTCACAATGGCTGACTTCAAGCTACCCAAAGACGTCACTGAATATGAAGGTGGGAGGAGATACATACAATCAGCTCTTGTGAGTTAGTGTAAACTGGCTCCATCACACCACTGGCCATAGCCCAATATTGCATCTTAAGTTATCCAGGATGCGACTTACCTAAGGTGGTCCAGAGCAAAAATATCTGGAAGGACATGTCTCTGAACTAAAGCCCTTTAGTGAGATCCTAGTGTAAAGCTAGAGAACAATATACATCTCAAGTGCAACAAGGCAGACAGAGTTCCCCAAAAAAGAAATATGATAGATATTATCAAAAGTATTTTAAAAGCAGGAATGAATTAGGATAAACATAATCTTGATATTATTTAAAAAAAAAACCAGTTGGAGTCCTGTCCTCATGATCTGTGGATGGGTGGTGTGGGAGCATATCACACTGATTTAATGGTACATGGCCAAGACAAACTCCCTCAGTGTCTCCTGTGACAGGATTTTCTCAGCTGTAGATAGGAAGAGTGATATCCAAGTTCTAGGAGGTGTGTTGAAGTTCATTTTGCAATCACAGATAAAATTTCATTTTTGTAAATACTGTTTTATTTCTAGTGTTTTTAATTAAAAACTATTTTAATATTTTGGCAATGATAATAGTCAGGAAAATATTTTGGTTACAAATAACAGAAACCGACTTAACCTAGAAAAATGAGGCATTAATTGGGAGAAAATTGGGGGCACTTCACAGAACAATCAAGGCCCCAGAGGGCAAGGATTCATCTGGGATTCAGAAACAGTTGGTACCAAGAATATGACAATATCAGGACTGCTGCCTCTTATCTCTGCTGCATCATCAGCTTCATTCTTCCCTCTTCCTACAGAACCCATTTCTCCATACAGTAGAGAACAGAGCTTCTTTCAAACTTTGAAACTTATAGCCACAGGGAAAAGAAATACTGACCCCTTTTAGTTCCAAATCCAGGAATCTTAAAGAAGAGATTTATCATCCCAATGAAGTAACATCTTTCTCCTTGGACCAACCAACTGTGGTCAGGGTGGTAGGATAACATGAGAACCATGTAGGGGGTGGGGAAGTTCCTAGGCAAGAGATGTTGTTGGGCAGGAAATCCATTAGTCATCTACCCTACTTCCTATTTCTACATGTCATAGGATTGGTACACAGTACTAAGGCTCTCCTGATGTGACTCTTAACAAATTATACTCCATGATGAATAAAGACTATCATAAGACCAAATGCTTGTAGTACTCCACCAATTTTTTTAAAGTACTGCTACTGAGTACTGAACCAGTTTCTTCCAAACCTGTTTGGGCATAATGTACAAGGCTTTAAAAAATGTTCAAATTCTCAAGTTGACTCCATTTCTATTTAATTAAAATATTTTAATGTGGACACAGAAATGTGCTTTAAAACTCCCCAGGTGTTTCTGGTGCAGCCAATCTGATGGTTGTACATTGATCAACATTTGGAAATCCACAGTCTGCACTCTAAGTGTATGTGAATCAGGATCTCAGGGAAAATGAGAGTAAAAAAACCAAACAACAACAACAACAACAAAAAAAACAACTGAGAAGTAGGAGAGGGGATGTAGGGAAGTTTAGATAAGGAAAACGAATTACTCTTTCACATGACAGCCAGAACTCATTACAGGTATACCTTTCCTTAGCCAAAACCCTTAGGGCCAGGTCTGTTTCACAATTCAGAATTTTTTGAATATTAGAGAGAGAACACAGTTGCATATGCCACATATTATCTAATACCCTCAGAGAATCTGTGGTAACACCCCATAATCAAACTTTGATATTTCTGCAGCAAAGTGTATGAATATTTACACCAAGTAGGATAAATAAAATATTATACACAGCCCCATGTCAGTTCCTTTCAGATTTAGCTACTGAATGGCTTCAAGTCAGGTCACTGGCACCAAATGAGTTATGAAAACACTTCCAAGCTGGAGGTATCATATTTCCTGACTTCAAACTATACTACAAAGCTACTGTCATCAAAACAGCTTGGTATTGGCATAAAAACAGACATATACGTATAACATATATATGTGATATATATATATATCAGATGGTATACCATAAATATATACAATTTTTATTTGTCAAACAAGAAATGAAGGAAGGAAGAAAGAAAGAAAAATTTCAGAACTTTTTTTGATTTCCAAATTGTAGTAAAGGATTTAGGGACTTACTTTTAAGTCAATAAAACTACATTTGAAAGGGATTAGAGAAAGTTAAGACCAACATAGCCAAAAGCAGCTCCTAAGAGAAGCTGGACCATACCTCATCGCCTCCACTCATCTTTCCCTCTAGCTCATCCTCCACTTTGCCACCAGAATGGCTCAGGATCATCCCTGCTTAGACTCACCCTCCATCACCCTAAGAATACACCACGCTCCATACATGGTCTCCTTAGCAGCATCCCTCATGACCTTGACTCTTCTCCTGGAGTCTTGTCTCACTTATTCCCCTGTCACTTTATCTTCTAGTCTTATGCCAATATGACTTTGCATATGCTCCTTCCTCCTCCGTGCACATCCTCTTCCCTTCTTGTTTACCTGGGAAAGTCCTAATTATATCTCAAAAGCCCTCCTTGGGTGTTGTCTCCTCCATGAAGCCTTTCCTGAACCTTCCAACCCCATCCCACCAAATGGTAAGCTTCTCCTTCTGCTACACCCTTTCTCTACGTTGTCACACCTTGATGACTGCCCTGAAAAATGTTATATTCGATTATTTACTTTCTTCTCTTCCTTTTGAAGGCAAGGAGGACTTTTTGTCTCTATACCCCAGTGCCAAGGACAGAGCCTGGGGTATGCGGTAGATGCTCAATAAATATCACTAAGATTGAGTTTTCCTTTGAGGTTGAAATTAGAGGGTTCGAAGGTATACTATGGATCCCCAATAATACGGGCCATTGAGAATTCCAATAGGTTTCTGTGTAAGTCTATCTCCAATTCAAGGAAGCCCAATAGAAAATATTTATTGAGCACTTGCTTTGTGCCAGGCATAATCTCATTCCCACAATAACTCCACGAGGTCATCAGTACTGTTCTTATCCTCATTTTTCAAAAGATGAAATTGAGACTTTCAAAGGTTAAGAAATGTGCACCATGTCACAAAGCTAGAAAACAGTCAAGGTGGAATTTAAGCCACCTCCCAAAAATGCCATTTTGATGCCCATTGTGGGCATCAAAACAACTTTTCCCTCAGACCTTGCACTCAACAAGCCTCCACATGGGTGGAGGAAAGGTTTGTTCTGTACTGGAAGGGTTTAAGGTGTTGGAGAAGGCCCAATGGCCAAATAAATATTTTCCAGCTGGTGTGAAAATTGTTACTATTAGTGATTTCATCTTTGAAGGGAATATCAGAGTAAGTTCCTAAGACTTCACAGTATGAATGACATTACCAGATGTATCCCCATTGTAAAGGGAAGGTAGTCACAAGGGCTTTTGGGCACGAGCGAGGGAGGTGAAAGTAAAGATAGGGGAGTGATCACTGAAAACATTGGAGGTTGGGGAGAGCTGGACAGCAAAGATCAGCTTCGCTGATTTTACAGTTTGGCTTCTGGACAACATGGATCTCGTCATTTGTCGCAGGGAATTTCTCTGCCCACTGGGC
Organism: Stenella coeruleoalba; assembly: GCF_951394435.1. Taxonomy (NCBI): domain Eukaryota; kingdom Metazoa; phylum Chordata; class Mammalia; order Artiodactyla; family Delphinidae; genus Stenella; species Stenella coeruleoalba. The sequence goes on from NC_137160.1 coordinate 17,570,276, forward strand.
GTATCAGGCACAAAGCTAGAAGCCCCTGCTAAGAATAGAACGACATAGAGAAAGAATCAACTCTTCCAGAATGTACTTTAAGTGTCTTTATTATGTTCCAAGCAGTTCATCCATATTGTGGGCTTTCTCCATCAAGCAAGCGCCTTCCTTCAGAACAAACTAGGTCCCAAATCCACCCAGAAGGATTCAGCCCGAAGGTCGAAGCGTGTGTCCACACTAGACTCACCCTATCTCACAAAACCGCTTTTCTTTTAGTTTACAAGGCCATGCGTCTGGTTTTCTTGCTTCTCTTATCACTGCTCCCAGGCTGTCTTCCCACGAATCACTCTGTTTCCCACTGTCTGACTTCTTAACCTCAGTATTTCTGCCTTCTCCCTTTGCTCTCTGAAGGAAACAAGTCTCAGATTTCACCTCTGCTGAAGCCTGACATCTTTTCAGCACCTATCAGAGCATCCAAGAATTCTTCAGATTCTAGCTTCCTCCAGCACATGTGCTTGTCAGCAGTCATCGTGAAGGGCATCCAGCTCACGGCAGCACTAGGAAGCTATTCAGAGTGGTCCCTCATCCGGGCTGCATGTACCTGGTGCAGATTTACCTGTGTGTAGTGCAGGTTTTAGATACATCCGAAGGCTTTGCCTTTGTTCAGTCGAGTGGGGGTCACGACTCAGCTCTGCCCCATTCACCCAACGCGCCATATTTATAAAGAAAATGCCTCTTTGCACTTTTAAAAAGAGATACTTGTAGTTGAGTGTCTCAACATGGAATGCTCCCCATGCCAAAATTAGTTGGGAGAAGAATTAAAGAGAAGGGCTAATTACTTTCTCCTGGGAAGTGCAGCATGGCAGCCAATATCAAATGTGGACCTTACTACACAGTATGTTGGGGCCTCTGCTCTCCTGAATTGTAGGTGTTGAGCTGGAAGGAGCCCGGAGATCTGCCCCCCTCATGTCACAAAAAGGCTGCCCAAAGCCACCCAGCCAGTTAGTGGCAGAGCTTGTGTTAGATCCCCGGTCTCTGACTCCCTGGCCAATATCCTTCCAACCGTGTGCCCGAATTTCTCCTTTTGAAAACCAAGAACATGAGGATCCCTTCGTGAAAGTCATTCTCCCAAGGCTTAGAGAGGAAAGAGCCCCTGGAGCAGGGCCCTCTCCTCCAGGACCCAGGACCCCTGGTGGGACCCGAAGGGATAGAAACATGAGAACCTCCTCCAGGAGACCACACGTGGGGTCACCCTCCCTACCAGACATCCATCCAGGGGGGATGGGAGATGAGACAGAGAGTGGGGCACAGAGGTTTGACCTTTGACCTGGGAGCTGGGGGAAACCAGGGAAGTATTGTGAGGAGTGGGGCACCCGATAGGGTGACACCCGGCAGCACTGGAGAAAGGGGGGAGGGTGGTTGGAGCTGGCCAGATGCGTGGGATGCAGAGGGGGTGGGATGTGCAGGGTCCCTGTCACGGAAGGGGGCAAAGTGAAGCCCCAGCTGGGCTCTGTGATGAGGCTCAGTGCCCCTTCCTTGGGCTGAGTGGCTGTGGAGCAACTTCCTGCTGAAGTAAAGGGGAGCGAGGCCGAGGGCTCAGGGCGGTGGGGGGTGGGGTGGTGGAGGGGCAGATCCCGAGATTTTGTAAAGCCCAGAGCGATCATCGTGGAGGGAAAGGGGGCAAAGTGGGAGGGAAGGCAGCCTTCGTGCTGCAAGAGCCTGAAAACACATGGCCAGACTTGCCTTCTCTTCCCCCAGCCCTTTTCCGGAGGGTATTTGAGAGCAAGACGGAGCCCACCTTCCCCATGTCCCCGTGTGGAACATCTGCCTTCTCTCTTTCTCTCCCTTCCTCTTTCCCTCACTCCCTCTCTCTTTGCCCTCCCTCCCCCTCGCCACCACCCCTCCCTCTTCAACGGCTGATTACACCCTGGAGCAGCTGTGTTGTATCTTGCCCTCTCCAGTTTTCTCATCATCAACATTTAGCCGCGTCTCCTCCCCATGCAAGTGGCTGTACCCCCTGACCCAGGTATGAAAGGGGCACAAGAAGCCCTTCTTTCCTGGGGAACCACCGCTGTGGCACCTCTCTGCAAAAGGCTACTTCAGATGATGCCTGCTAGCAGCTTGCAGTGTGTGTGTAGCGGGGGAAGAGGGGCTGCTGGTTTGAATATTGTTTCTGGTTTGCTCCAGGGAAGTCTTGGTTTTCCTTTCCCTTCTCCTCCCTGGCCCTGCTCTAGACGGGAATATTCCATTCCTGGGACACCTTTACTCTCCACCCCACTCCCCTGCTCCCCCTGCCCCCCACCCCAGCACTGTGGGATTGTAAAGCATGAAGGAAAGCTTCAAGGTTGAAGGATGAGAGTACTTTCACTGTTTTTGTCCCAGTATCTCTCCCGACATCTGTGTAGTCAACCATTCCGCTCTCCTTGAATTGCCTTTGCAAAATGCAAACTCATGAGCCAGGAATGTCACTCAAACCTTTCAGCACTTACCTTTATGAAGTCGTTAGCTTCAGCCCCCATCAAGGTCCTGAAGACCTGGGACTTAAGCTTCAAGTACCGGCTGGTACTAGGAGGTCCTTAGGAGCACCTGCTTAATACTGAAGGTGAAGCCGGAGAGAAAATGGTAAAGAAACAATAGCACACATTATCACAATGCCTAGGACCACCGACCCAGCCCTGGCCTCTCCCCTAAGACATGGACATTTCTGTATCTGCGTCCATTCTCTTTCAAAATGAGCCAGTGCTTCCTTGGCTGGTAATGCCACAGAGCACTTTTCTCCTTCTGCTGTGCGTCAGGGGCAACTGTTTATAACTCCATCTCCCAAGAGGTTCAAATCGCTCCACTGCCCAGCGAGAAGAAATATCGTTCTGAAGTAGGATGAGCTTGAGTTTGGGAATGACACAGACTTGGCATCTAACGTCAGCTTTGCCACTGGAGTAACCAAGCCACCATTTTGTCACATGGAAAATGAGAAGCATGACACCGACTCCCCAAGCTGCTGGGAAGAAGACAGACTTTTAAAAAAGAAAAAACCCTCATCTGTGTCTTAAGGTTCCTCTTCTCCGTAAGTCTAGCGTGTTATAGGTGCACAAAAGTATCACATCAACTACTAAGAATGTAGTAGGGCTTCAGAAAATAAAAATAGAATTTTTAGCATAAGACACACAATCCATTCATCCCAGTGTTTTTGTTAAACTCTGCACAAACGATGCTGGGAAGCAGGCATGGGGGCGCTGATCCTCAGTGGAGGCTCAGAGCAGAAGATTCTCACCAATGCTCTTCCTCCGTTGGTTTTGCAATTGCCTCCCAGCATCCAGGCCCAGCCCCACCATGGTGTAGCAACCTTGATGTTCAACCAGGTGCCCCTCCCCTTACCATGGTGACTGATTTAGCTAATGCAGTTTCATCCATCCAGTGTCTGACATTACCCTGCCCACAGGGGTTGGTTCAGGGTGGTCCATCAACCCAAGCCTCATGCTTCCTGTTCCGCAGTTGTGGACAACAAGTTGCTAGACCTGAACAAAGACACAGCTGGCCCCAGCTGCTGCTGGCTACCAGGAGGGAAGCCAGCCTTTAGACGGCATCGATTCCCAGTGGCAGAGAAAGAGAACAAAGAACCTGGGTCCCTGGGAGAACAGGAACCTGGACCCATCTGAGCTGCTGGATCAACCATTCCTGAAGCCGTCCACCTCTGGAACTTTCAGCTACGGGAGCCTCCACAGTCACTTATCGTTTACACCAATTCAATTGAGAGTTTCTTTTATTTGCAACCAAAAACATCCTCTCACATGTGATTCTGATACTGATGTTTCCCCTACACTTTAGGCTCAGATATCAGAGTCTCTTAAGTGGGTTGGGCAACCTACCTCCCATCTGTGTGTCTTGCCCCACTACCTGTTTGCTGAGCTGTTTCACCCAGAACTAGGTCTTGGGTTCTGAATTCCAACTTGATAAATCAACTACAAACCTTCCTCATTTATTCACTCAAAGAATCTTTCTGAAATCTTCATTGTGTGCCAGGCCCTATAGTGAGCACTAGGAATAGGAAAGCAAGCAAGAACTTCATCCCTAAATGATGTCTTGACACCGTTTGCAACTTACTCATGTCAGGTGTATTTCACCTGTGAATTCCTCCACGGGAATGTTTCTTTGTGTTTGCAAAAGGGCGTTGCTGTGGAGTTTTTGCCTGAGGTTCTCAAGAACTCCATGAGAGTTGAGGACTCTAGCTGGTGGCAAACACACTGGAGCCCACCTTCCCTTCCTGAGGAAGCTCACGTGGAGTGGGGAAAGCACTAGTGAGCCATGGGCATCACGGAGGGCGGGCAAAGCTGTGCGAATCACGCTGTAAATTCAGCCCCGTTACCCACCAACCTGTGCGGTGAGCCCTGAGGTCTAGGAAGGGAGGGAAGAAGCCTCCAGTCCTCAGATGGGTTTCTCAGCAAATCTCCCTTTTCACATAAGACCGCCTTCAGCAATTGCTGAAGCCCAAATATATATAAAACACTGACTATAAAACACCGACTCCGGACTCATGTCCATTAGGAGTCGGTTTCAAAGATGGGAGGTCTAGGCAAAGTTCCAGAAACCTAATCTCCACGGGTTTGCAGTTTTACAATTTGGTCAGCATTCAATTTTTCTGGCTCCCTCTGCTTCGCTCTCAGAGCTGTCTGCATCTCTACATCAGCACGCATCCCAGCCTGTCAGGCGGGACTGTGACTTGTACACCTGTCCACCTGGCCAAACTGTACTGTCCTTGAGAGAAGGAAGGGCTGACACAGATGTGACACCAGCAAACACTGACCTGGTGCTTACTTTGCACCAGGCAATGTTCTAGGCACTCTACCCATATTTAATCCCCACCACAGTCTTTTAAGGTTATTATATTATCTCCACTTTACAGTTGAGAAAACGGAGGCACCTAAAGTTTAAATACAGTAGCTTGGCTGTGACCTTCACATGGCTAAGAAGGGGCAGAGATAGGATTCAAACAGGCAGTTGGACCTGGGGGTTCTTGCTCTTAACCCCGGGGGTTCTTGCTCTTAACCCCATACCTGTTTGTAGACAATGTCAGTGTGCGGGATGAAATTAAAGTTAACAGAGGAGATGTTTATAACAGATATTAACAGCAAAAGTTCATGGCTTTCTGATGTCCCCTGGCCTCTCACTGTTCAGGAGATTCTGAACACCAGAAGGAGAGGCAGTTCAGGAGCAAGAAACTGGAAGCCAGGTTCTTAGAAAACAGCAGTCTCTTTAAACGACTGTTTCTCTTGGACCCTTTCAATGCCTATCGTGGAAGCCAGGGCACTCCAAGTACATCAAGTCTAATATTCTTATACTCACTGCAAAACTCTGACCTTAGGGGCTTCCCTGGTGGCACAGTGGTTGAGAATCTGCCTGCTAATGCAGGGGACACAGGTTCGAGCCCTGGTCTGGGAGGATCCCACATGCCGCGGAGCAACTGGGCCCGTGAGCCACAACTACTGAGCCTGCGCGTCTGGAGCCTGTGCTCCACAGCAAGAGAGGCTGCGATGGTGAGAGGCCTGCGCACCGTGATGAAGAGTGGCCCCCGCTTGCTGCAACTAGAGAAAGCCCTCGCACAGAAACGAAGAGCCAACACAGCAAAAATTAATTAATTAATTGATAAGAAAAACTCCTACCCCCAACATTTAAAATTTAAAAACAAAACAACTCTGACCTTGGGCACGTTACCTGACCTCATCCATTTTCTGTAATTCGGTGTGGCGGTTTTAAATCATGGTCACAAAGTCTTGGGCATCCGTCCGTGGAGCGTTGGAATCTAGGTCCTCACTCTTGAATCTGTGGTTGGGGAAGATGGCTTGTAACTGCTCTGACCAAAGCACTGGGACGGAAATGACACTAGGTGACTTTGAGGCTAGATATTAAGGACATACAGCTTCCACCTGGGTTGCCCGGAGCACTCATTTTGGCGCCCTCAGCCTCTATGCCAGAAGTTTGATTGCCCTGAGACCACCATGCTGGGAGCGCCACATGTCGGCACTCTGGTTGACAGTCCCAACTAAGACTGTCCTTCAGCCAGGCCGGTGGCCATCTTGTAAATGGATCCTCCAGCCCCGGCTCTTCCAGCCCAGCTGTTTGAGTCATTTCCAGCCATTTGAGTCGACCTAGCTGAGAACCCAACGTCATGGTGTAGCGAAGAAACATCCTCACAGCTTCCCGTCCCGCAGACTCTATGAGCATCATAAAGGGTTGTTGTTTATGACACCAAGTTTGGAGGTAGATAACTAGGACACATGGGAACAATGTTACATGTGTGTTAAGATTCGGTGAAGCCTCATGGGAAGGCACCTGATGTAGGGACTAACTGTGATGTAGTTTTTTAAAATACTGTCTTGACTCAGTTTTGAGGTCCTGACTAGAGGCTGGTGAGTTTCCCTTCTTGAGCAGCCAGTTAAATCCACAGGCCCAGCCACCTTCCTCGTCGGGGTCTTATAGTCCAGGCTACTATACACCTGCTTTAATCACCCCAGGGCCAGCCCCCGTGCCCCAGAGCCTGCTGGAAGGACAAAAACTAGCCCACTCTAAACCTGTTTACCCTGCCTCGCCCATTCCTTCCCCCGGAAACTACAATAAAGTTCCTCCCCACAGCTGCCCGCCCTCTGTCTGCCCTGCAACAGACCCCAGGGCTTCCCCTGAGGGCTTCCATGTGGTGGACTCCATACCCCACCCCCAGGGAGCTGGGAGTAACCAAACCATAAAACTCTTTCCGGTTTCTCTTTCTTTGATCTGCATCTGGCCTCACCATACCTGACCCAAGGTAACACGGCTAAAACAGTGATAGACTAAGTCATTGATCTGGGTTACTTTCTCGTCCTTTGCCCCTTCCTATCATTTTAAAATTTTCATCATTAACAAATGACTACATTTCTGGGAAAGTAAATATAATCAACTTGATGGGAAGACAAAATAGGAGACAAGAAGGTGATGCAGTAGAAGGCTGAGGAACCAAGATGGAACCAACTCCATGGACGGTGGGCCGGCTGGGGGCTTTGGGAACCACAGTGATGGGATGGGGGCAGGCGAGGTGGTCACAGGCAGATGATCTGGGGGTCTCTAATGGACTAGGGACTCTGTCGTGTGTGCTGTGTGAGGGATAAACTGTCTGGAAAACTTCATTTCCTTCACGTTGGGAATGTCACCTAGCCCTGGGGTCATCCACCGCCTACGCAAGTGCTACTTAAACTCTCATGTGCATGTGGATCCCCCGTGGAACCCCCTAAAACGCAGCTTCTCTGCATTAGGTCCAGAGTGGGGTCTGATGAGCTTCCGCATTGCTGTCAAGCTCCCAGGGGAGGACGAGGCTGTGGGTTTAAGACCTCACTTTGAGCAGCCAGGACCTGCGAACCTTCAGGACCCAGGGCGTCAGAGCCAAAGGGCCTGGGAGGACCCTTTGGGTCTGTTTTCTCTGAAGCAGGGTGTTTTCAGCTCTGAGGAAACTTTCCATTGCCCCTAGATCACCCCACAGCCATGTGAACATGGAGGAAGGTCTGACTGCCACCTCCTCCCCACCTGCCCTCCCCCAGAAGCGGAGGGTAAAGGAGACCTTGGGGGTTTGGCTGTTTCTCTCTGACCTGGCAGTGGGGACACAGGGACCCAGTTTCTTCCCATGTGCCCGTCTAAGGATGCCCTTCCAGCCCCCAATCTCTCTTCCCAGGGCTGGCTTTCCAGGTGAATATGGAGTGACAAGGACTCCAAATCCTCCCCCAAATCATTCTGAATTTCTTTAATTGCCTGACTCCTAGAAGTCATCTTCCATTTTTTACTGGGCTTAGAGTTAACTAATATTAAGCAAATGTGAGATTCCAGTTCTGCCTCTACCCTCCTGCCCCTGTGGCTTCGTGGATTTGGAGACAGGGGTAAAGAAAAGAATGTGTCCAGATGCCTAGGGAAGAAGGAGGTTTGATCGTCAGGTGACAGTTAGGGCTTGCTGGCAGAGGTCCCCAACTATACCCGCAGAATCAAGGGATTAGTTCCAACAAGTATGAAATTTACTGGCTCAGTGAGAAAAGGTGTGGCTAAGGAGGTTTGGAGAAACCATTTAGAGAAGGAGTCTTCAGAGAAATCTATAGAGAGCATTCTGCCCCCTGTTCAATGAGCACTTCTACAAGCTTTCCTATTCTCCCTCCAGGAGATGGTCGATGCCATGGGTGGCAACTGGATTTGGTCTTGCATTTCTTTACAGCCCCTGCTGCAGTGGTTCTCAAACTTAGCCATGAGGCAGAGCTCTTGGTGATGCAGGAAAAGCCCAAGAAATAATTTTTTTAGTGTAAATAAAACTAATTTTATTCATAATTTTATTTAACTAATTCAGATATCTTACCCACCTCATCTCAAACGGCCACCCTGTCATATTCTCATTGCCCTGTTTTAACTATCCACGAAGAGCTAAACTAGCAGATATTTCTCTTGTTTATGTGCTTGTGCATTTCTTGTCTGTCTCTCTAGCACACGGGTTTTTAACCTTTATTTGCGTAACTCAGTCTTCTCTCCCTTGTCTTTGCTGCACACAATGCTCACCACCTCTTCTCCAGCCCTGCCCTCCAGGTGGAGGTGGTGGGACCACGTGTTGCTTTGCCTCTAGTTACCCTAGTTACCCTTTACTTCATTTGCATGTGAGTTTCCTCACAGGATCATTATCTTGAGGTTAGAACCTCATTGCCAATTGGCAATGTGGGTGGTACATGGGTAGTGTAGCCCTCACCCAAATTTACCTCTACTTGATCAAACGCTACTAGTGTCCTCAGTTCCCCTTAATCCTTCACTTGGGATAATGCAAAACATTTTACACGTCAACCTTTCCCACCTCTACCGGCATCAGCTCACATCCACCCCACATTCCT